>NC_143133.1:132854236-133513986 GCF_059928025.1 Delphinapterus leucas | reverse complement strand
TTGTTGGATTATTGTAATTTCTTATGTTGGCTGGGTTTGGAAAAACAGCCCTAGGTATTGGGGGACTGATCGATTTTAATTATATTTGGTCGTAGTCAGACAAGCAAAGATGTATTGTTTTAGAACAGGCTTACAGTAAATCTCAACTAGTAGCTATAAAACTGAAGGTTCATAGACCCTACCACAAGTGCTCTAAAGCTAAAAGCAAAGTTGTTTGTACATAAATAAATTCACTAAATTGTTTGCTGATATGGACATTTTTCTATGGAAGATTCTATATCATTCATTAGATAACAGATCTTTTACTCCTCAGGCCTCCTGAGAGAGTAAAATTATTTCTTTCCAAAAGTGCGTGTGTGCATGAATATGTGTGTGTGTGCATGTGTGTGTGATATCTGGTTTGGACACATCACGGCCACCTAAGATTTGAAATATGGCATTATGGATGAAAGTAGACATTTAGATTGAGTGTCCCCTTGACTTTGGATACATTCAGCTGTCTCCAGTTTATCCTGGACGGTGTGATTTGAGGGAGTTTGAAATTGACTTTGCCATGTAAATTACAGGCCGTGGCATTTCTGTTGAACTGCTTCAAATATAATTGAAGAGGAACCGGCTACAGTTAGAATCTATCTGCTCACAAATTTCTTATTTGGATCTTAAGTATAAACTTCCTTTTTCTGTTGGTAAGTAATTAAATGGCATAGGGAAAAGAAGTGCTGAAACTAAAAGTGATCTGAGGAAGCTGAATTCCTCCCACCTTTTATGGGAAAAACACTCTAAAGAAAAAATATGCATTTTATGTTTTTTAATAATACATTATTTGGTTTCAGATCAAACCATGAGAGACAAATGAATGGAACTTGTGTTTAACATTGTTTCCCCTGAATAACTGTTAGTATCAGTTACACAGCTATTGTGCACACCAGTGATTTTCTTATTTTTCTGCTCAAGTGGGAAGTGCGTTTAGTATTGATGAAATGCTATCGTCTGAGCTTTTCCCATTGTTTGGATTATAATTTCAGTACTTCTTTGGTATGAAGTAAACAACACTAAAACTACTAAATAACTGCTCTTTTTGAACATGTTAATACCTGTTTATAATTATTTGGCAACTAATTTTAAAAGTATGTTGACTAATGTATTAAAGATCTCAAAGTCTTAGTTTACTCCATATTGCTCACTTGTTTTCAATTCATTTATTTGTAAAATTAAAAATGTACTGCATTATTTATTTTATAAGTCTTATCATTGATAAGGGTAAAACAATTCCACTGCAAGTACGTTTTAACAGAGTTATTGCACAAGGGTTAAGTGTAAGTATTGACTAAATTTGCACCTGTTTTATAGTGGAATGTGCAGAAAATATTTACTGGAGTTTTCAGTGCTTATTGGTGCAAGGTCCGTAAGATTTGTTTAGTTTTCTTTTAAAAAGCTTCATAAACCTCATATGTTTGCAAATTTTATTTCCTTCCACTCTGTATCTGACCTACTACTGGCTTCTTTATAAGTGTCCTTTGCTATATCCAGTTATAGAAATTTAGGACACTTTTATCCAATTTGCATAGTACTTGTATAAACAATTCTCTTTCTTTATTTGGTATTTTTGAAAAAGCCCTTTTTCTTGGTATATATGTAATGTTACTATTCATTTAAAGGTTTGTTCCAGAGGTTTTGTGCATTATCACTCAGTCCCTTATTTTATTATTTTAAAATATTGTTGAAATTTAAATTTATCCAATGGCTCTACATCTGATTTTAAAATAGTCTATTTTGGAGAATTAATGTAATGTAGATTTATCTTATATATGTTTGGAAACATACATACATATATGTGTTATATAATCTACATTTTCAGAATATAATTAGTATAAATGAATAAAAAATTCTTACTTGTCCTTCTGGGTGAACAATGAAATTGCACATGAAATGCAATCAATTATCCAATGATACTGCATGAATAGAGAGTGAATTATAGGAAAAACAAACCAACTAAAGGGATGAGTAACAGCAGGACCTATTCGACATCATAAAGCTCGGGTCTTAACTTCTGTTCTCTGATCCCTAGGAGATTGTGGATAGAAGTATATTTCAACACAGGGAGATAAGCTCGGTGCTTTGTGACCACCTAGAGGGGTGGGGTAGGGAGGGTGGGAGGGAGATGCAAGAGGGAGGAGATATGGGGTTATATGTATACATATAGCTGATTCACTTTGTTATAAAGCAGAAACTAGCACACCATTGTAAAGCAATTATACTCTAATAAAGATGTTAAAAAAAAATTCGGAGAGGGTTTGGCCCAGACATTATCAATCACCAAAAAAAAAAAAAAAAAAAAAGTATATTTCAATATAATGATTTCCTTTATAGTATTATTTACTTTTAGGAGTACTTAAAAAAACATTATTATGACAAACATTTCACTAAACTTCCAAATGTGTCCATGTCACACCAAAGGTGAAAAACCTTTATTGGATATAATAAAAATAGCTAATATTTTATCATTGCTGACAAAGTGACACCCACTATTTTAAAAATTTTACTTATGTTCATTTATTAAATCCAACAATCCCAGGAGGTAGGTATCATAATTAGACTTCGTTTTACAGAAGAGGTAACTGGATCACAGAGAGGTTAAATAATTTACTGAGAGTCACACAGCCATAACTGCAATTCTGGCTACACAGATTGCATCTTAATATTTTACTGCATCTAGATATAATAGCAGCTTTTAAGATAAAATAAAAAATGTTACTGGGGGCTTCCCTGGTGGCGCAGTGGTTGAGAGGCCGCCTGCCGATGCAGGGGACACGGGTTCATGCCCCGGTCCGGGAAGATCCCACATGCTGCGGAGCGGCTGGGCTCGTGAGCCGTGGCCGCTGGGCCTGCGCGTCGGAAGCCTGTGTTCCGCGGCGGGAGGGGCCACGGCAGTGAGAGGCCCGCGTACAGCAAAAAAAAAAAAAACATGTTACTGAATGCAAGTTCATGCACCCTTCACACAGTGAGGCCAAAACAAACCAATATATCAGAGTTTGAAGCAGAGAAAGGTTTATTGCAGGGCCAAGCAAGGAGAACGGGTGGCTCTTGCCCCCCAAAACACTGAACTCTCTGAAGGGTTTCAGCAAAGCACTTTTAAAAGGCAAGGTGAGGGAGGGGTGTGGTTATTTGTTGCAAACTTCTTGGTGTCGGAATCCTTTGTTCTCGCAGCTGTCCACGAAGGTCAGGTCACTATGTTCCTGTAAATCTCCAACAAGACAAATGTTATTCTCGGTTCTGCAACTTTTCATCTCTATATGAATGGGAAAATGTTATACCCTTAAAGGTCAGAGCCTTGAGAATGGGCTATCCTGTATGTTTCAGGCTGTAGGCAACATTCTTAACCTGTAGCAAAAGTGATAGAATACAAAGACTAAAGTAAAATATGGAATCAGATTTGTTCTTCCCTATTACAAAAATATAATGGATTTTAAAAGATGTCAGGACTTCCCTGGTGGCACAGTGGTTGAGAGTCCGCCTGGCGATGCAGGGGACACGGGATCGTGCCCCGGTCCGGGAAGATCCCACATGCCGCGGAGCGGCTGGGTCCGTGACCCATGGCCGCTGAGCCTGCGCGTCCGGAGTCTGTGCTCCGCAGCGGGAGAGGCCACAACAGTGAGAGGCCCGCTTACCGCAAAAAAAAAAAAAAAAAAAAAAAAAAAGATGTCAGAACATTTCTTACAGATATGTTACTAGTATTTTAATATGATTTCTTAAAATATAAGTTTTTTAAATAACATTTTGTTTACTTATATTTGTACAGCAATATATTTTGATTTGCATTTTTTAATTTATGAGAATTTCTATTCTCAGTTCAAAATCTCCATCAGTTACAAGAGATTATCAATGAATCATGATGTGAGAAGAAGCACACAGACAAATATCAATGATACATAAATGCATTGTTTGATAGCATTACGCCACTGATCCTTCCTTACCTGATTACCTTCCAGCAATCCTCATGAATTGGTTTGCAGTACTTTTACTTAACCCCTAATGAGTCTGATAAAATAGTCTGCAAATTGTTGCAGGTTTATATGACTCTTTTAGTTAATGAGGTACCATGGGCTTACTAAATGAATGCATCAATAAAACAACTTCTATTCCTCTATATTTGGCAGAAAAATGATTCACGTACTGTAACTACTGCATTTAGAGAGTAAATTTTAAATCACGTAACTTCTAACCATGAGAGAAATCTAGTGCTTGCTGACATGATATATGTTCTCTGTCTAACACAGGTGTATACATTCATCTTTTGAAAAGTCTATTTTGCTAAAGGAATGGTAAACACTTGTATTTCTGCTTTTATTAGATTTTAAAGGAATAAAACGATGGAGCACAGTTGTTGCTTTTTTTTCTTTTTTTTTTTTCTGATTTCATTCAATGTAGCCTGATGGCTATCAACCATCCATGCTACTGTTGCAGTTTTACTACATAGACCAGTTCTTGATTTATTAACTTTCAGACTCAGGCCTTGCTGTGTTGTTACATTCTTTGGCTTACACAGCACCTGTGCAGACCTCTGGTGATACAGTTTTATTTATTATTCATGCAACTTTCCGGGACAAATAGGAGACAAACTGGTTTGGAGGTCATCACCATGATTTAAAGTCAAGCTATTTGACTTCTGAAGTCTTCAGTAATATCCTTCTGATTTCCTTGTAAATGGGGCAGTCCAACCAGCTACAATGCAACATAGAATGTCCTGACCTTCGGAAAGTGAATAAACTAAATGAAAAGGAATTTAAGACATGGCTTTCCTGTTCATTTTAACTCATCATTTTACATGTTGTTATATCTTTTGTAGAATGGGTGGGCATAAAGGAGCTGCTGTGTCATCAATCTCCAGAAAGAATTCTCTGAAAACAGGGGTTTTGCCTAGTTGAATTTGACCATTTGTTATCATTAGAGGACTGTTTGTAAAAAACAAGAATTTCTTCTTGGCTGACAATGCAGGAACATCAAAGGCCTAAATAATCAAGACTCGGGGAAGAGTTTTGGACTCATTCATCGTCCTCAAACACGAACTTCCCCTTCTAACTTGGCAACATACATATTTTTATTTATTTATTTAACACCTTTACTGGAGTATAATTGCTTTACAATAGTGTGTTAGTTTCCGCTTTATAACAAAGTGAATCAGCTATACATATACATACATCCCCATATCTCCTCCTTCTTGCATATCCCTCCCACCCTCCCTATCCCACCCCTCTAGGTGGTTACAAAGCACGGAGCTGATGTCCCCGTGCTATGCGGCTGCTTCCCTCTAGCTATCTATTTTACATTTGGTAGTGTATATATGTCCAACACACATATTTTTAAGATCATGCTTCAATCATTGTTTACACACCTGCAATCAGAGTGACATTTGATTTGAGTAGAAAACTGCTTTAGAAACAATGAACCAAATTCTTTCATTTTTAGAGATGAGAAATTTGCGGGGACTACCATGAAACAATGAATTGTATTACACTTATGAAGAAATCAACAGTTTAATATACCTCAGAACTCCCTTACATAATTTGCAAATTTACACATTTTGTTCCTAATATATGCATACCTGTCAGCAGTGGCATTTAGAGGATCTCTCTCTCTACAAATATTTCCTTCCTTCATATTTTAACAAGTCTTTGAGCAAAATCCTTTATTTTTTCACAGAACACTTACTCCTCTGAAAGCTTCATCTCCTTAAATTGTATAACCATCAGCATGGTTGCTATAGTCAAAAGTGGAAGGCTCCTTCAGTCCCACTCTTAACCTCACCTCCACCTCTATCCTCTCATGAATTTGCTAGGTTCTAACTATAAATGTATTGCTAGTTTTCTCCCTGCCTCTGGTGTCACCTCTCGGGTGCAAGCCACTGTGTCCTCTTGTCTGGACCATGGCAGTCCTAACTGCCTCCCTGATTTCCCCATGGCCTCTGTAGAGTCCATTCCATACCCAGCAGCCTAAATGTAAATCGCATTACAGGCAGAGATACTGCCTGTTCAGTTACAGACTACTGCAATAAAGTCAGTCACATGAATTTCTTGGGTCTCCCAGTGCATATAAAAGTTATGTTTACATTATACTGTAGTGTGTTAAGTGTGCAATTGTCATACTTTAATTAAATATATTTTATTGCTGGAAAATGCTAACCATCATCTGAGCCTTCAGTGAGTTCTAGTAGTAACAACAGAGATCACTGATCACAGATGGCCATCAGAAATACAATTATATGAAAAAGTTTGAATTATTGTGAGAAATACTAAAACTATGACACAGAGACGTGAAATGAGCAAATGTTGTTGGAAAAATGCCGCCGATAGGCTTGCTCGACGCAGGGTTGCCGCAAAATTCAGTTCGTCAAAATTGCAGAATCTGTGGGGCACAAGAAAGTGAAGCACAATAAAATGAGGTACGCCTGTATATCATTTCTGTGCTTAAAGCTATTTTATATCTTCTTATTCCAGTTGTGGAGAATTTCAGACTCTTCCTATGGCCTCCAAGGGCCTCCGTGGTCTGCCCTGACGGACACCACGTCCTCTAGCTCCTACTGCCTCACTTCAAGAGTGATTTGTATTTGTGTAATAAAGAATCTAACTCCATTTTTTTGATGTTTGAATGCTGATAGCTTCCAAGCCTCACCTTTTCTTCTTCCCCCTTGGCCCATCATCTTGTTACCAAAAGTGGGGTCCAGCTGCCCACCCCTTGAAAGCCAGTACTCAAGAGGCAAGGTTGGCAGAAAGGAAAGTCTGCTTTATTACAGAGGCCAGCAACTGAAGGAGAGGTGAGCTAGTGTCCAAAGGCCTACTCCTCCCACCGACAATCCGTGGGCAGGAGCTTTGAAAGGGGAGTCTCAGAGGCGTATAGGTGGAGGGAAGGGGCTACGTGCAGAAACAGCACAGTCGGCTCTGACCGTCATCTTGAAATTGGCCCTGCAGCGATCTGATCAGTGTCATCTTGATTGTTTTAAGTAGTTAGTCTTCAGTTCCAGGGTCGGTTTGTTCCCATTTCTTTGAGGCCAGTTCTTGGAATTGCAGCACCTTATGTCATGGCTACAGTCTGGTCGTCATGTAGTTAACTTCTTCCTCCTGGCAGGGTTTTCGGTATCTACAAGACAGCTCACAGGATACGGCTCAGAATATTATCTATAGCCCTTGAGGAGGAACTAAAGGTCCTAGATTTTGTTTAATGACTCAACTATTATTATTTGCCCTATCTGACTGTTTTCCTTTGCTTCTGCGTTTACTGACTTCTCTGATTAAACTTATTCTTTGGCTAAAGTTTTTCTACAGACAAACGGCAGGTGGAGGACATGGGGGCCAAGGACCATAGAGTCCTGGTCCATTTCAATCTGAGCAAGCTGATTAAAATGTCAGGGTAATCTCCCTGTAGTGCCAGTGAGAGATTAACACCACTGCTCAGAAGTCGGAATCGTCCCCACTGCGTAACCCCTAACCACCATAAAAGCCCTAAGCCAGTCTCTTTTCCATTTTTTCTCCTTTCTGTTTTTGGACCTGTTGGGGAGCCACTGTTTGCTACTCAGAAAGCCACATTATGTGAGTAATAAAGCTTTTCATACACTCTTGGTGAGTCTCACCAGTCTCACAGTAGGAACCAAATTTGGAGTATGGGGGTTGTTTATCCTGGTTCTGTAGAGTGGTACTATGATTTCTTACTGTTACTTTGGGAAGATCATTCTCTTAGAAGATACATTCTA
This sequence comes from Delphinapterus leucas, assembly GCF_059928025.1. NCBI lineage: Eukaryota > Metazoa > Chordata > Mammalia > Artiodactyla > Monodontidae > Delphinapterus > Delphinapterus leucas. The sequence continues at coordinate 133,506,242 of NC_143133.1, read as the reverse complement.
GAAAGTCAACAGTGATGTGTACAGAGAAATAAAATTCTTCATTCTGTATCTTCAGGAGGAATCTAATAACCCGAGGATGGTTAAAATTCAATTAATTGTTTTGTTTAAATGTAATGTATATTCTCTATTAGTTGAAAAACAAGTTTTTGTATAGCACTACATAAATATATCTATAATTGTGTAATGAAACCAATCCTGAAGCATTTAAATTTCTTATATAAATTCTTCTTTTATAGATGAGAAAGACCAAAATTATTTTGACTTCTTAAGCACCCTAATATGACTTTTAATCACTTTTCTATCACTGTCCTGCAATTTTAATTTTTTTGTTACTTTTCCTCCCTTGAATAACAGTTGACATAAACAAAAGTATTTCCATTTTAGAGATAAGAAAATTCAGGCATGGCTATTACATGTTGAATTATAGTTATTTAGTGAATACATATTCCACATTTTTGATCTATAGCTATATTATAGAACATATATGAGGTTATACAGTGCAAAATAACATTTTACAAGTTTAACAGAAACCGTACTTTGAGTCCTCAAGCAAATTGCCTATGAAAGGAAATATTGGAACATTGCTGGAAGCTGGTCAATTTCTTTTAAATGCAGCATTTTGTTAAATAGTTACTCTGGATGCTAATCTGGTTGTTATTAGAAAATAAAGTGCATTGATAAAGCTAAAAAAGCTCGAGTTTGATTATTTTAGCACTAGACTTTTAAAGAAGTCTCTATTGCTCAATTATGAGTGGGAAAATCCTTATTTTTTTTTCTTCCCTAGGTTAGGAATCATCATGCTGGTGCCATGTGATATGAGGGTGTCAGGTTGTCTTTTAGAGTTACATTTAATCTGATCCACATGGAAAATTTGTATAAAAAGATAATTTTCCTACTCTGACATAAGGGGCAACTACTAGCTTAATTTGAAACAAATCTTCGCAGGTGATGAGGTTACATTAGATCCTCAAATTCCTAAAATGATCATCTTCGTGTCAAGTTCTGACTTTTGAATCCAGGAATGGGATCATGGTGTAAGCCAGCAAAAACAGCCTTAAAAGACTGGAAATCTTAGATATAAAGATGTGGTGAATTTGGGTGTGGGGTAAAGAAAGAGAGGACATGCTTACTTAGATATTTTACAGTGATAGACTGTAAGGAGAGGGGGTAGAACATTTTGCTGAATACCTTTAGAATTCTCCTGAAATGTCACCTCCTGGAAAGCATCTCCAGATGACCTATTTGCTGCACCCAGCACATCATAAACCAATCTCTAAGAGGGCAAGCTGTGTTCTTATTAGAGTGTCAGACGATCTACCACACACTAGCTGGGGGAAACAGAGCAAGTTAAGTTACTTAACTTCTTTGTGTCTCAGTTTCCTCTTTTGCAAATTAGAAAATGCTATTGCACATTTCCTAGGTTGATGAGAAGTTTAATTGAGTTTACACATGTAAAACACTGAGTGCATGCCATATAGCAATCTCTTGATAAAGTATTAGTGTAGCAGATTTAAAAAAATAATAGTAGTTTTGATAAATTGTTGGATGTGTCTGTTTACACTTAATTGTCTTCTATGAGACTGTAAGCATCTTGACAGTGTGCTTTATAGATAACGGCGCCTGCAGGTTCTACCAGGCAGTCTGTGTATCGTGAATGGTATCTCTATTGTTGGTAATATTCAACACAGATATTTACTAATCACCTTGGTTCTATTCTAAGAATTTAAAAGTAATCAAGAATATAAATTTACCTGAGAGAATACTCTAAGATTTACTAACCTAAGAAACCCCAAGGTAACCTGTTATTCATGATACAAACAGGTGACATTCAGGCCCGGTACGAAGAGGACAGGAGTTGCCCGTCTATCCAGCCTCTATGGAAATTTTCTCATAAATTCAAATGTGTTTTGTAATGATTCCAGCTGCCATGCGCCTCAGCTACTTTTTGTTCCCTAAGACACTTCATATTTTTCTTTGTATTTTTTTCAATTAAAAAAATTTTTTTAACATCTTTATTGGAGTATAATTGCTCTACAATGGTGTGTTAGTTTCTGCTTTATAACAAAGTGAATCAGCTATACATATATCCCCATATCTCCTCCCTCTTGCGTCTCCCTCCCACCCTCCCTATCCCACCGGAGACTTTATATATATATATATATATATATATATATATATATATATATATTTTAACATCTTTATTGGAGTATAATTGCTTTACAATGGTGTGTTTCTGCTTTATAACAAAGTGAATCAGCTATACATATACATATATCCCCATATCTCTTCCCTTGATATTTTTCTAACTAGGTTCATATCCTGGATTGGCATTGGTCAACCAGAGACCATTAGAGAACCTTGGAGAATGCTCTTATCTGTCCACCAGATATAATGCTGAGTTAGAACCAGGTTGTTAGCCAGTGTCCAAGGCTCCAATGAGTTTATAGATAATCTAGTTCACATTACAACTATTATGTTCATTTACTCAACAAATGACAACCGAGAGACTTATACATCCTGTTTAATACTGAAAGAGTTACGAGGGCAATATCCTCAAAAACTAATAAACTGGAATATACTCAGTTTTTTCCTAGGGAAAGGTTTGGTATTAAAAACTCAACTGCGCTATATACTGCAGTTGTCAAGAGAATGGATGACATCCAGACAACCAAACCACTTATGGCAAACTTAAGAGAGATGGGTTTGTGCAGAGCACTGAGATGAAGTTCTTCAAGGGCGTACAAAAATGTATACCACTGTTGCTCTGCTTTAGGAAAACTACGCCAATAACATCACAAAACTTGGAGATAGTTTTTCTGTGACTAACAGAGCTTGGGATTGAGCTACTACTGCACGTGGGTTGACTCAACTTGCAGGTCTGTAATTTGTTTGCAAGGAGTTGAGAAGACAAATGGGAGAACACCGTAATGTTCTCCTAGAAGAGATGTAGGAGGGTGACAAAAAGCCAGTCCTCGTGGACCAACATTGCAGAAAGGGATGTGTATCCTGGTTTGTTTGGCTGTGTGGATTGAAGCATCAAGGACTCCTGATCACCACATTATTCATTCCTGCATCCCTATAGGGAAACCAGGTCACATCTATTTCCTGAAATTGGTAACCAGACGTACTCCTGCACTACAGGGAAACTGGAAAGACTGCATAAAACAAGAATTGCTTAAATACCATTAAACTATTTCACCAATTCAAAAGGAAAAGGAGGAGTTTAAAAGATAATAACATAAAAGCAAACAGTTTAAAAATGTGTTGAACTCCTGTGGTGATCTACACAGTTTTCCAGAAAATGGTGTTGCACAAGACATCAGCAGTGACAAAATGCCTAAATGGTGGTACAAGCCGGTATGCAGTTCAGTCCTCAGGGACTGTCATTGTTGCCATGATCACACCTTCCGGTTAGGGCTGCTCTTGTGGAGCAGGGTTAGTTGGCAGGCCTGCTTTCCTCTCTCATAGACACCTCATTATTTATCATCCCTTCAGTACTTTTAATTGCTCTGAGCAAAGATTTCTTTTTCCATTGAGAAATGGGGACTGAACCCATCAATACCCAATTTAAGCAAGACATTCATAAAGACAGCAGTGAAATTATTGCTCTGCTGCTTTTCTAAATATGCAGTTAGTTTGGCTAGACATTCATAAATTTAAGCTAGTTTGGCGTCTAAAACTAAAGCTTCTCCTTGATTGCTGAATGACTCTTCGGATATACAGTGTTTCTAATTAGCTATAGCAAAATCTGCAAAGACACATTTTGCATTTGGTTTAATGTATTTGTGAAACTGTCATTCACTTTTACCGGTGTATAACACACGGATAATTTGGGCCCATTTTTTTAAATAATAATTGTAAAAACATGAACAATTATATTGTTTGCTAAATACTAAATGTGGTTCAATTTTACACAAAATAAACTCTGTGTTATTTACTAAAACTTAAATTATACATCAAAAATGATACATCAAAAATTTTTTGATTTATAAATGTTTATTATATATACAAAATAAGATCTAAAAAATAATCCAATAAATTCAATTAAATATATATATAATATTGGATTTTCAATATGGTAAATGTCATCATGACTATAATTTTTATGTAATAGTATGCGGTATTGAACATTGCATATTTTAATTTCTATGAGTTGTAAAGTCCAAAATCTCGGTTACATTGTTGCAGTAGAATAAACTTGAAATAGAGGAACAGCTCAAGGAAGCTGACTACTACTAATCCACTTGCAAAATGCTTAGGTATAGTTCTTAGAGTTTCCAACTGAATCTGTTTTTACATCATGCTCGTACGTTTAGACACATCTAATTTTCACTGATTTTAAAAGCTCTGGTAGGCTTTATTTGTACCTGATTACTTCAGTTAATTAATATTTAAGCGACTAATAGTAATAATATAAATTTAGCGCATTAAAAATGATACCAGCTACCTTTTATTATGTGCTTTGCCTATTTCCAGCTCTGTCCTAAGGAATTTAAGTCAGACGTCATGTCACATAACTCACAATAAACCTGAGGTGGGTATTTTTATCATCATTTTAAAGGTGCGAACTAAGACTTAGAGAGTTGAAGTGACTTGCCCAAGGACTGCTAGTAAGGACTAAAGAGAAACTCCAAATCCTACATACCTGACTCTGGATTTCAAGTTTGTACTCTAGTTGTTTCTTTTTTTTTAAATTAATGATCTTACTTTTTATTTTTTAATTAAAAAATATTTTTATACAATTTTTAAAGGTTACTTTCCATTTACAGTTATTACAAAATACTGGCTCTATTCCCCATGTTGTACCATACACACTTGAGCCTATCTCACACCCAAGTGTGAGCTTGTGCTCACAAGTGAGAGCTTGTGCCTCTCACTCACCCACCCCTGTATTCCCTCCTCACCACTGGTAACCACTGGTTGTTCTCTATATCTGTGAGTCTGCTTCTTTTTTTGTTATATTCACCAGTTTGTTGTATTTTTTAGATTCTACTTATAAGTGACAGTATTTGTCCATCACGTTGGTTTTTAAACTGCAAAGCATAGGACCTTATCCCAGGCCTTACTGACAAAGGTAAGGAGTGGAAAGGGGGGGTATTAGGACAGGTTTGTGAGGAAGAAAATAAAGACAGGCCACGAGGTAGACAAAGAAGAGCCATGATCTTTCCACTCTATATTGTGGCTTATCTCTTGGTGGTTGGAGACAGCAGGGGAAGGGTGAGATGTGAATCGAGCAAAGATCTAGTATCTGCTAAGGGAGTTTGGGATGAGACTGAGTTTTCATAATGAAAGAACACTGCTTGTATGCTGAGAGCCAAAAGTTCACACTGCTTCAGATAAAGTGTCCATTTGAGAGCTACTGCCCACTCAAGACCCAATGATCAGCCCATATTTAAGAAACACTCTTGAAATACTGATAGCCTGGAGAGACTGAGAAGCTCAAATCCAGAAATCCAGACATACTGATGATTCAAACACACGACATAGCTCAGATTTTCCACCCAGAAAAAATGAATAGTTCATCCTATATACAGTAGCCAACCAGAGGAGGTGCTTACTGTTTAATTACCATGAGATTTTCCTGTACAACCCAAATTACTGTGTATGTGTGTGTGAGTGTGTGAATGTGAATGTGTGTGAGTGTGTGTGTTCCAAGGGTGGGACATTGGCCTGTGATTCCCTCCAGACTTCAGTTTTCCATTTTCTATCACCCCCTCCCCCTTACTAAACCATAGGTATGTTTCCCCAAGTCTCCTCAGGAGAGAATTTTTAATATTCACTGCATCAATTAATCCATGGGCCTATAAATTTACGAATATCAACACTGACAGATGAAAGACAGGTAACGTCTTTATATAAGAATTGTATGCATGTTTAATAGTTATTTGCTATAATTATAAAAAAATTACCCTAGTATTTCTACAATGTATAATTTTTATTTATTTTTTTACAATGTATACTTTTTAGCGTATCATTTATTTTGAACTTTATATGAAGCATAAATGTGGTAAAAATTTCATTTTATTAAAATCTGACACAGTGACAGCCTTAGAATCTATTTATAGGCATTGAAACTTGTAATTAATAACAAAAAACTTAATGCTCCTCCAGAGCTTAAACATTGGACTTATTAAATGTTGCATCTGAAAAGGAAATGTTGGTCAACTGTGGTTACAATAAATTGATAAATCAAAAAAGAAAAAAGACAGGAGGAAGGAAGAAAGGGAGGGAGGTTAGAAGAAGGGTAGAGTGAAGAAGCAGGAGGGAAAAGGAGGAAGAATGAGTATATTTTATAACATTTGAGATCTGCTTAGGTTAGCATGTTTTGCCAGAAGTACACAGTTGATGCTTATTTGCATGTGATACTAGACAGCACCAGAAATTTGCATAATTCAGATTGGCTAGAAGTTTATCTTAAACTCGAGTGAAAAGTAAAACTATGGAGATTTGATTCAGGGAAATTTCTTCTTCAGGGACCAGGGAGCTTTGGAGAAACAGCTTAGGTTTACGCTGTGGGTAGATAGAATTAAGAAAATATGTTGGAAATGGCAGGTTTAGGATGTTGAATTGTAGATTTTCACTTAAATAAAACACTTAGAATATACTTGTGTTAGAACGCATTTTATTATCCTCACAAAATTTATTTTTTAATGAAAAAATTCCCAAATTAGAGAAGTAATGTTAAGAGTTTAAAAATGCAGACTACATGTTTAAATGATTTTAAGGTTTATTAAAAATAGATGGTCTAAACCACACTCAGCAGTTGTGTGATGAAAATTTCAATATTCTGTAAATAGATTTATATTGTCTGTTAGCTCTCATAGAATTGATTAGAATTATTCTGCCATTTAAAACTTACTGTATTTATAACTTGTGTCTATGTGATTACCTTTGGACTTAGCCATATATTATTTTGAAGCTGTAGTAATCCCAAATCATGCCATTGTTTTATCTTTGGACCACTGGATCACTCTCTCCCTTGGAGTTCAGTAATATATTAATAAAGCAAGAGAATTTATGTGAACATAAAAGCAATATTCCAGATACTTTATAATTTGAAGATAAACCAAAACAATGCAAAATATTTGCTTTTAGAAATTTTTATGGGTAAGATAAACAGTGATCTACCTTGATTCATTTAGATATAATTTCAAGTCAAGACAGGAAGCTTGGTTTTAAAACCTCAGAATTTTCTCATTTCTATAATTAAAATGACATTAGATATATTTTGAGTTGAATGTTTTCCCTTAAAAAATCTTTTAATTATCATACAGATGTTATTCAAACTTTCCCTAACTTTGCAATTTTGCAATAATAATGATACAATTTACCTTTCTTTTTCTCCTGAAGAGGAGAATGAAATTCAATCTCTTAGAAAAGTTAATACAGTAAATATAATTCTATGTTGCTGAAAGATTTCCAAAAGTGGTTGTAAAGCCCGGTGTACTGGAGTAATCATTTCTTTCCCCAAAACTTTAGTTTGGCCCAGCAGGGCAGATGCCTCAGAGCTACTGAAAACACTCACTTGTGCTAATACCTCACTTAGGGTTATTGGAGCTGAATACTTGTTCCTATACAGAGGTTACTATTTCTTCAAATAAAATGTTATAACACATATTAATAAAAACATCCATCCTACATTGAATACAAAAACAAGTAACAACCACAAAAACCTATGGCAGTAACTCTATCACTGTAGTGAGAGATGAATCTCCCTAAGCCACATTGATTTAGACATTTATTGGATCAATCATTCAGTGAATGTTTATTGAGTTTCTAATATTTCTGTAATATAGCCCTTGGCATTTGCTTGGGGGATGGATGTTGAGAAGAGATTCAGCATTCCTCAGTTTTATGGTCTAAAATTTTGGGAAAAAAAAGCTTGCATACAATTTTTTTTCCCAAGTACTTTCTTCAGGGTTCTCAAAAGGAAAAAAAAAAAAATATATATATATATATATTTTCAAATGATAATAATTTATTCCCTTTACCTTGAGAGAATCAGGTTTAAATCTGGTTCTTAAAATGTGTACATGCTTTCATAACTATATTTTCTAAATATTCTATGTTTAATATTAACAAAATGATCAAGGACTTAGACCTATATGCAGCCTAAGTTTACTTATAGTAAAATATCAAAAGGCCATGCTGTATCATGAATTAGGTGTTATTACTTATAGATCAGGCCTGTTTTGTACATAGTGACAAATGCAGTGGAATAGGTCATTCACTCTTACTGCCATTCAGATGGCCAGTGATGTCACTCTCCTTGTTTCTCCAAATTAGTTTTTTTTTTTTTAATTGGGGTATAGTTGCTTTACAATGTTGTGTTAGTTTCTGCTGTACAACGAAGTGAATCAGCTCTATGCATATGTATATCCCGTCCCTCCTTGACTTCTTTCCCAGCCCCTCTATCCCACCCATCTAGGTCATCACAGAGCGCCGAGCTGAGCTCCCTTGTGCCATACAGCAGGTTCCCACGAGCTATCGGTTTTACACATGGTAGTGTATATATGTCAATCCTAATCTCCCAGTTCACCCCGCCTGTGTCCACATGTCCATTCTTCATGTCTGCAACTCTATTCCTGCCCTGCAAATAGGTTCATCTGTACCATTTTTCTAGATTCAACATATATGCGTTAATATACAATATTTGTTTTTCTCTTTCTGACTTACTTCACTCTGTATGACAGACTCTAGGTCCATCCACGTCTCTACAAATGACCCAATTTCATTCCTTTTAATTTGTGTGAAAAATGAATGAAATAAAAAATGAACAGAATGATAACCTGCTAATGACAGTATATTAACTAATTATCGAGAGCCTCCTATGTGTCAGATACTGTTCAAGGTAAGCAAGATGTATCAGTGACTCACACAGACAAATTCCCATCCTGGGCAAATTATCCTAGGGAGACAGGCCATACACAAAGGATGAGGTTGTACAAAAGGAATACATTATTAAAGCGTGTTAAAAGGTGATAAGCCCTTTATGAAAAAAATATAAATAAAGAAGTGGAAAGAATAAAAATATTGGGAGTGTTGAGAGAAGGACTGCATTTTATTTTTATTTTTTTATTTATTTTTTTGCTGTACGCGGGCCTCTCACTGTTGTGGCCTCTCCCATTGCGGAGCACAGGCTCCGGACGCGCAGGCTCAGCGGCCATGGCTCACGGGCCCAGCTGCTCCGCGGCATGTGGGATCTTCGCGGACCGGGGCACGAACCCGTGTCCCCTGCATCAGCAGGCGGACTCTCAACCACTGCGCCACCAGGGAAGCCCAAGGACTGCCTTTTAAAACCAGTGGTCAGGGTAGAGCTGGGACCTTTAGAGAATGGAGTTTACTATAGAATTCAGCAGTAATGCAGGGGAGTAGAATAGAAGCTGGGTAAGGCTTTTTTTTTTTTTTTTTAACATCTTTATTGGAGTATAATTGCTTTACGATGGTGTGTCAGTTTCTGCTGTATAACAAAGTGAATCAGCTATACATGTATCCCCATATCTCCTCCCTCTTGCGTCTCCCTCCCACACCGCCATCCCACCCCTCTAGGTGGTCACAAAGCACCCGGCTGATCTTCCTGTGCTACTATCTATTTTACATTTGGTAGTGTACATATGTCCATGCCACTCTCTCACTTCGTCCCAGCTTACCCTTCCGCCTCCCCAAATCCTCAAGGAGATGGAAGCAACCTAAGTGTCCATCACTGGGTAAGGCTTTGATATGCAGATGGAGGAGAGAGGGCTTTCTAGTTTACATGCAGTAGGGAGTATTGTAAATAAAAATCACTCTAATTTTTCCCCTTGAAACCACAATAAGGCAGAGATTGTCACAATTTTTAAAGTTCAGTTAAGTGTAATAGGGCTTATGACTTGTAAACAAGATAAAGTAGAACTGTTAAGATTTATTTAATACATTTCTTAGGTTATGCCCAGATCAGTCGGATCCCAAGAGCGTTAAAGAGCCTCATGTGTCTCCAGGAAGTCATCACAATGCTGCTAGTTCAGGAATGTTGACACTATATAGCCAAGCCCCAAGGGTGAAATACTATACATATGACAACATAGCAGCTTACTGAATCCCACTGTTGAATATATATGCCTACATTTAAGTTAAAGCTTAAAACGAAAGAAAATGCAGATTGTCTTGAGGCGTAAGACTGATGTTTCCTTTAAAAGGCTCAGTACTTGGTCTTCTCCCTCCATTGGACAGTATATCTTAGTTTTGGCCAAAACCAAAGCTACTCACGTATTTGGAACGAGAACTCACGTCTCTTGGATCTAATTTCAGAGACTTTACCTCAAGGTACAGCCCTCACTTAATTCATGCATCCACTCAAAAAACATTTATCGAGGGTCTGCAATTTGTAAGGCATGTTGATAGAATCAGACAATTCAGCAGTGACTCAAGAAGATACTCCCTACTTTATTCTAATGGGGTAGGGGGAGAGGTAGTATCTGAATAATAACTACCTTAATAATTAAATCCATACATATTAGGTAGTAAGTGCTAAGTAATATGAGGAAACTGAGGGTAATGGGTAGGTGCTTTGATCGTTACGATTGTTTAGCATGTACTCTCTCTTTTGACCGTCGACAAAACCCTAGGTAGAAGATATTATTATAATCCCCATTTTGGATATTAAGGCAAAGAGAAACTGAAAGTTAGACAGATGATCTTTGTCAGAGACCAAAGAAACACCAAAGCAAGTGGATTCTCAACCAAACATCCTAAACAACTTGCTATACTGCTTTCAGAGGAGGCCACTTTAGAGCCAAGCTATGACTCATGTAGGGGTCTGCAAACTATTTCCCATAGTCCAAATACAGCCAACTGTTCTTGTAAGTAGAGTTTGATAGGAACACAGCCACACTCATTCAGTCACATATTGTCACAGGCTTTGGGTTACATTAGTTGTGACAGAGACCACATGGCGCCCAACCATAAATATTTACTATCTAGCCCTTTATAGAAAAATAATTTCCAATCCCCGAACTGAAGCAAGGAACCAATCCATGACATATGAATAAAAATTCAGGCAGAGGGAACAGCAGGTGGAAAAGTCCTGAAGTGGGGCTGTGATTGACGCACCCAAGGGAGAGCAATAGCGCAGTGGAGCTGAAGCAAAATGGATGAGGGTATATTACTGAGAGACAGTAGTCAGAGCACAAAGGGGTCATCATAGCCCTGCAAAGGACTGTGCACTTGAATCTGAGGAATGTCAGAAGCCACCAAAAGGTTTTCAGCATAGAAGTAACATGAGTTGATGTAGTGGACAATGTACTTCAGAACCAAAGTTCTTACTCCTACAGGGATGAAAATGTTGTCAGCAGAAAGCTCTCAGCCATCAGTGCCCTCCTAGAATTGCCTTCCCTGGAGACACGTGCCTTGCCAAGGCCATCCCTCATTCCTGGGGGCAGACAGCAACATGGCTGGCTGGTGTGAGAATATAAAACCACAGTCTTGCTGCCCAAACCTGGAACCACTACTCAAGGCCCCGGCAATTTCAGGGCTCCTACAGGTTTGGCTGAGGTTGTCATTGAGACTGCATTGCTGCTCAGCTTCTCCCTCTGTCCCACCCTGATTCTTCCTCCTGCAGAGACAATGATGCCCAGAATGCTTTCTGATAAACCTCCTTCAAATTCCCCTACCCTCTCTCTGAGTCTGCTTCACTGGGAATCTGCCTAGCAATATCTGACTGACTTGCTTATGAGGAACGTCACTAAATTCAAAGAATATTATAGGTGGGCCAGGGTGGAAGCAGCAAGGATTAATTTAAACCGTATTATAGTAGTTAATACAAGGTACGATGATGCATAGATCAGAGGATATATCTTAATGGTTGTTCTCATAGGAACTGTAGGTAAATTGGAGGCGACATATGAGAGAGAAAGGAGTCCAGGATCGCTACAAGATTTTTAACCTAAGTAACTGATAGATAATCAGGATCCCTTTGTTTTTTGGGTGGATTTGATAAGGAAGTAAATCAGGAATTTGTTTTTTGTATGTGCACTAGACTCTAGTGATTAAGGTATTATTGTTAATGCTGTAACACATTTCTCAATAATATCATGAATTAACACAATAAAAATTTCTTTCTCACTCACATGTAATACAGTGTAGATGTCCAGGTTGGACAATTCTTTGGGCACTTCCCTTAAGAACTGTGTCTATTTCATGGATCTACCACCCTGTGACTTCATGATCACCTTGTTGTCCTTCCCCAGTAGACAGAGTAGTAAATCCTATTTTATACCTACCCCCAGCCTGTTAGGGAACAACAATGCTTCCAGCTCCATTTCACCACCCAGACTTAGGGACATCCATCCACCTAGACATGACGTTAGGAGAGGGAAATGCCATCCCTGACCGATCTCCTCTTTCTCATCAGCTCTATACTTTAGGTAAAAGCCAAACCTTTGGCAATCACCGAGTCACCTCTCCTGCAGCCCTGTTAAGTCTGAGATTATATACAGAAGTGGAGATGTAAAAACGATTGGATATATATAGGTTTGGAATTCAGGGGAGATGCCTGGGATGAAGAAATAAACTGGGGAGTGTTCAGTGAATAGAGGGCATTTAAAGCCATGAGACGGCATCAAGTTTCCTCGGGGTTGGGTGCAGGTTGAAAGGAGAAGCCATTCAAGTCCTGAACCCTGGGTCATTTCAGTGCTTACAAGTTAAGTGGATGAAGTGAAATAGAGAAGAAACTGAAAGGAGATATCACCGAGGGGGAGAACAAAGAGAGGGTGGCTTCCCTGAGGCTAAGCAGAGAACCCGTTCTGAGGCTGCGTCAATCAACCGTATCAAAGAGTGCTGCTAAGTGGAGTTAGGTGAATCCAGAGAACTGATCATTCAATCTGCAATGTGAACTTTAGAAGGATGGCTTTGTGCAGCAATGCGTCAGACTCCTGTTTAGTGTAAGTTTGGAAGAGACTGGACAGATGTGAAGTGGAAGCAGAAAATATTGCATATCTTTTGAGGAGTTGTATGTCAGGACACAGCAGTCCTTTTACTGAGTAAAGTCCTACAGTCAGTGTCTGAAATACTTAGAAAAGACTATGCCTTGAAATACCTGACATTGCTCTAGGGTGCTAACTCATTAAGACATGGGTGATACATTATTTTAGCAACATCACTATACTGGACTTGAAGACAAAAAAAAGATAAGGGGGGGATCTATATCTTTATTTATTTTTACCTCCTCACCTCCCATTTCTACCTGCTTTAGCATCATCCTTTGACTTTTGGGCATGTTTTTGTGTGTTTGAGCGAGTTTTTGAACACTCTACTTCTCTAATTCTTTCCAACCCAAATTATCCAGACTTGGAGAAGACAAGTCTCATTTCTACACAGTTCAACACTGAAATATTTTGACAAGAATGCTTACTAGGAGAGTAAGATAACTACAACAGAAAAATATAAGAATATATAGAAACAACTCTATTTCTGGAGTTCAATTCCATGGTGGAAATGTAGTCCAATTCTGATCTAGGTGGCAAAGAGCTTGGTGGAAAAACACTATTATTTTTCTCTTCTCAATCCCATGTGATCTGAACTCAGGGGAAAAGCAACTGGCTCCCCTCCCCTCTCAAAGCGCTCACCCAGAATAGCTGTGATCCAAGCTGAGTAACCCAGAGAGACAGAAAAATGACAAGAAACATCTGCAGACTGAGAAAAATGCTCATCTCTTTACTGGCAATAAATTTCAGTATACACACACATATGTATAGTATATGTGCTACATATATGTATATGTGTATGCTTATATATATATTTATATATAGCAGTTTAGATGACTATGTTTGTCGTTTCTTGGAAGGGCAGGGGGTAGTAATGACACAGCTTAATGATTCTCTCTTTTTTTGAATTTCTATCATGTAAACAATGAAAATACCTTAATGGAGAATATAATAGGGGTCATCATCTTCAAAATAATGCTTGACCGTCTCCCTTCGTGTACAACCAGCTTCAGAGCTCTAAAGGCATTAGCAAAAAATATAGAAAGAAAAATTGTATGGCAGTGATGGTTTTTACAAAGTTAGGGAAAAGAAAAAAACATCAGTAAGGTATAGCTAGGGAAGTGCCATTAATATTGAAAATATAAACTAGATTTGCTCAGTAGCTTCTAGACATTTGAGGGTTCTTTTCTTTTTTTTTTTACTAGAAGTTCTTTATTTGTCTCTCATGACAATATTTTTGTCTCCTCTACCCAGAAAATTTCCAATAATTTATTTTAAGATCAATGTAGATGGCCGCTGAGGGAGAATTTCTTCTAAAGGGCTTGGTCTAAATGAACATCATCAGATTTTAGAAAGGATAGAGAAAGACACAAATTGACAGCGGAGGGAACATTTTTATTCTCGCCTCATTTCACTACAAGTCATGTAGACAATTGAAATCAAGTAGGGAAGAAGATATTTAGGAACAAATAACCCCCTACCCCTGAAAACAGAAGCTGCGGAAGGAGGACAAGTGTTTAGATTGAAAGGGTGCCTGGCGTGGTTTCTCTGATGGGCTGTGACCGTGTGAGCTCCTGGGTAAAAATGATGGCAGAAAAATCCTGGCTCATTAGCACTCAGTGTAGATGAAGTGTCAATACGATGGTTACTAGAGATTTTTTCTGAAACAGGGCTTATTTGAACCAGATGAAGAAGGGATTACAACAAATTGAAAGTGGCATAGGTTTTCATGTTGTAAGTCCTTGTGCTTTTCAGTGGCTGGAATGGAAGGATGATGGTCTTGTGATGCTTCTTTATTGCGCTTTATTCTTTCTTTCATTTGCTAACTTTCCAGGCTCCCTTCTCTGCATTCCGAGTGATTAAAGCACAGATTTATACTCGTTGCTTCATTTCTTTCCATACTGTTACGAGCGCTTTATGGATAGAATCATTTACCGTGGAAGACGAAGAGTGTGATTAGATTTCCAAAAGATACATGACCCTGTGTGTGTCAGCTATACCATCTGTCCTTCTGGCACAAAACTTTTTTAAATGGATAATTTTAAAATTCCTTCCTCGCATGTGATTTTTCTTTTCTCTTCTCCTATTTGGATGACTTCCAAGATCAAGAACAGGAAGGACTGCATTTCAAAGTAGCCTGATAATTCAAAGTGCCAGAGTTGAACTGGGATTTTTGAATTTTGAAACGAACTTCCTGAGATTTCCTAATTGAAAGCACGTTCAGGAGGCAGTTCTGCGAATGGTAACAGCGAGTGTCCTGCTCAGAAGCCTCCTTCACATGGCGGTGTCCCGAAGAAAATGGAATTTGTGACTGCAGCTTTTCTGGACTAAAATCACATCTGAACAGCAGGATTTCTAAACAGAAGGTGCCTTATAACTATGGTCTCAAAGTAAACCTCATTTAAACTACATTCATTCTAAATGGAAAATGTACTGTAGCTGTTTTCTACGTTAAAGTCAAATTCAAATCATTGTTCCCCGAACAGCTAAGTAGCTTAACCTCTGCCATGGATTGAAGACTAGTGTGTACTTCATATTAGGTTTGCAGAGTAATTTGGGGGAAAATGTTTTCCTCCTGTACATGTTTTACATAGACGATGACAGGAAAAATTCATTATTTGAGGAAGATTGCTCATTAGTGAGATGTGATGTTTGTTTCAAATTTCAACCTAGAAGACTAAACAATACGTGAAATGTCAATCAACCTACTTCTCAGAGAAAGAAACCATCTCAGGGACTTGCTGTCTTTTAAGTTCTATAGGGAGCCCAGAATACAGAAACAATATTGATGCACACTTTGTGGCGAAAAAGAGACCAAAATGATGGCTTATTAGTGAATTACTCAACAGAATGAGAAGTGAGAAGGAATATTAAAGCTACTGTAGCATTATAACTCTTCCTTTCAGAGATATGAAGCTGATTTTATGAAATTCATCAGCCCAGCCCTTGCTGTAGACCCTAATATGTCCCTTAATGGGAAATCCAACACTAATTGATAAAGCAGAAATTAAGTCTTTAACTCACTAGTCTTTCCTTACAAATAGTAAAACAAACAATATATTTGAACAGTAATATTAATGTATTACACACACATATGTGTATATATATGTGTATGTATCTATATATATAAAGCATTTATTTTTTCAAACACTTTCACATTAGCTCAAAATCCGAATAACATGTCCTAGTCACCAGCTGCAATTTTCTCTCCTTCAAAGTGCCTTTCATCCAGGTGTCTGAATAAAGAGGATGAAAAAGATTTCCCAGTGCTGTGTTCTGTATATTTTGTATGTTTTTTCCTAAAACTGATGCTACTTAACATACTCATTCTTAACTGCAAAATGTGTATCGAGGACTCTGACGACCCGTCACTCTGGCATTTTTCCTAGGTGGACTTCATGGCCTTTGACTTGTTGCTGCAGCGGGCAGCACCTGGTGTGTCTTCAGATGTGGCTGTTTATGCTCATGTTCTGTCTGAAACGAGCTCAGAAAAGAAAAGAAAAGAAGGAAACCAATCATCTTTATCCCCCCGAGTTCTTTCTATCAGGCTAGCGTGGCCACCCTAATGAATCACCAGAGAACTATGGCCAAGCTTAAGTGTAAACCTCTTCAGAGGATGCTTCTGACTCCTTATTTACGACTGCGGCATTTGAAAACACCAGAGAAGCACTGCTTAGGCATTTTACTGTACGTGATTCAAGTATATTCTTTTTCACTGCAATTGAACAATGTGTGGAGATGAACATTTTTTTGATGTTATTACTAACAGTAAGCAAAATGCTTTTTCCATTAGAATGCCTAAATCAACTGAGGGAAGCTGAAGTGGAAGTTATTTGAGGCACTCGAGTAGTATATTTTTAAATATGTGGTCCATATATTTGCATCCGATTTTAGGAAATAAGGTAAATAAATAATGAATTATTTTTATTTTCAGAAAGGTGAATATAAAACATACACATTGACTTACCAGAAAAATATTTTCTATAGCTAAATTAAAGCTGGATCAAGTAAATAGTAATACAAATGGCAATGAGTTGTAGACTGAAATTTGAGGGAAGAGATTGAAACTGTGTATTTCATTGAACTATATTGTCAACCATTATGTCCTTGGACCAGGAGGTTACAAGGAATCTCTCCAAAGTCGACTCAATTTTGTAAATGCTCTATTTGAGTAAATATTTGTGCCATTCTCATTGTCTTCCAGGTTTCATATTGTGGATTAATGGTTCTTTGTTGGCATTATTTAGGTATACTTACATAGAAGAAGATGTATCAGTTTTAAGTGTACAGTTCAATGAGTTCTGTCTAATGTGTATTCCAGTGTAGTCACCACTGAAAACAAAATATTTTTCTAGCACTCCTCAAAGTTCCAAGTTAATCCCAATTGCCACACCAGGGAACCACTCCCCTAATTTCTATCACTATACCTTAGTTTCGCCGGTTTGGAAATTCATGCATATGGAAACTTACAGCCCATACTCATTTTGCTTCTAGCCTCTTTCATTAAACATGATTCTGAGATTCATCCATGTTGGTGCATATGTGAGCAGCGTGTAAATTTTATTGCCGAGTAGTGTTGCATTACATGAAGAGATCACAACTGATTTCGACTCTTTTCTCGTTAATGGACATTTGTGCTCTATCAAGCCGCTACATGTAATGTTATACAGGTCTCTTTTCTTTTTCTTCCTCTGTTAGATATGATGTTAGCTGTAGTGATTAGTAGGTACTTTATATAGAAACTGTCATTCTTTTTCTAGTTTGCTGTGAATTCTTTATTTTTTTAATCATAAATGCGTGCTGAATTTGTCAAACGCTATTTCAGTTCTATTGACTCATTATATTTATTTATCCTTTATTCTTTTCATGTGATGAATTATATTAACATTTTTATCACAGATTTATAATGTAATTCACATATCATATAATTCACTCATTTCAAGTACATAATTCAGTTGTTTTAGTATGTTCATTATTACTACAATCCATTTTAAAAAAATAAAAAAAAGTCTATTCATTAACACTCAATCTCCATTTCCTTCCAGTCTCCTCAGCCCTAATTTTTTTGGCGTCTCAGTATTTTGCCTTTTATGAACATTTCATGTAAATGGAATACATTGGTTTCTTTCACTTAATATGTTTCCAAGGTCCATCCATGTTGTAGAGTGTATTGGAACTCCATTCCTTTTTATTGACAAATACTGTTCCACTGCATGGATATACCACATTTATGTATTCATTCACTAGTTGATGGACATTTGAATTCTTTAACTTATTTCCTACTATGAGTAATGTTGCTGTGAACATTTGTGTATTGTGTGAACATATATTCCCATTTCTTTCAGCTGTATATTTAGGAGTAGAATCATTGTGTCATATGTAACTCTGCGTCCAACCATTTGAGGAACTACCAGACTGTTTTCCAAAGCTGATGCATCACCATACATTCTTTTTTAGATACAGGTTTTATTATTATTTAGGTATGACAAGTCTGACAGATCAGAAGATGACTGCCCTTGAAAAGATGTTTGTTATATCACACATTCCAAGTGGAAGGAGCATGCCATACCCTGGGGGGGGCCACATGGGGAAGCACCAGTTTTGGTCAGAAGCCAGAGAAGAGTGAGGAGTGAGGAGAAAATGTGTGCAAGAGAAGAAACAGGTGAGGCAGGGTGAACAGGTTTAGAATTAGCTAATTTTAATGATTTGAGCCTACTCTGGAGAATAGGGGCTGTCCCTGGTTGTCTGGTACTTAGCCCCTGGGTCATTATGGCAGGTGGGTTGTAGCCCACAAGGTAGTGTGAGAGCCAGGTAAAGCAGGTAGTTGGGGTTGTGGGCTCTGGATTGGTTGAAAAAGATGAAGTTATTGATAGATTGTTTGCATACATTGCTTAAAATGAATGTTAGAATATTTGCATATGCAAGACACACCCCCAGGCAATTTATCTGCTACCTCTAGAAATTAGCTAACCCTGGAAAGGGCAGTCTCTCCAGGGTCAGCACAGCCCAAGATGTCAAAGCATCAAGATATAGGAAATAAATGGCATGGTTAATACAACATTGCCATCAGCAATGAATGAGGGTTTAAATTACTTTACAGGTTCACCCAAAATAGCTTCACTAATGGGTGTGAAATAGTATCTCATTGTGTTTTTATTTCTAACTCTAAGATATCTAATGATTTTGAACACCTTTTTATGTGCATATTGACTATCTGTATGTCTATACAAATATCTTTTCAGATGCTTTGCCCGCTTCTGATTATTTGTCTTTTTTATTATTGAGCTGGAAGTGTTCTGTATTTAATCTAGAGTCAAATTTCAGATTTGCAAATATTTTCTCACATTCAATTCAGTTGCCTTTTCCTTTCCTGATGGTACCCTTTAAAACACAGGAGTTTTTACTTTTGATGAATTTCCATTCATTGACTCTCTGATTCCTTGTGTTTTTGGTGTTATAGCTATTCACCATTTCATTAGTCTTCACTCTAACCTTTATTATTTCCATCCTTCTGCTTGCTACGGGTATAGTTTTCTCTTCTTTTTCCAATTTCTTTTTCCTTTTTTATTTTTGGCTGTGCCCCTCAGCATGCAGGATCTTATGTCTCTACTAGGGATCGAACCCATGCCCCCTGCAGTGGAAGCACAGAGTCCTAACTACCGGACCACGAGAGAATTCACTTCTTTTCCCAATTTCTTAAGGTGAAGGGTAGGTTATCGATTTGAGATATCTCTTCTGATGTTTTTATTTATAAATGTAAATTTGAGCACTGTTTTAACTGTATTTCACAAGTTTGGGTATGTTGTACCCTTATTATCTTTCATCTCAAAATATTTTCTAATTTTCTTTGTCATTTCTTATTTGACCCGTTGATGACTTAAGTGCATTGTCTACACCCCACATATTTTGGTTTACTAACATTTTTTCCATTGCTGTTTTCTAATTTCACTTCATTACAGCCAGAAAACACAATTTGCATAATACCAATTCTTTTACATTTATTGAGGCTTATTTTACTGCCTAACACATGGTCAATCCTGGAAAACAGTCCATTGGTCCTTGAGAAGAATGTGCACCCTGTTGCAGGTAGAGTGTTCTATAAGTGTCTGCTGGTCTAATTGCTTTATAGCGTCGCTTAGATTTATTTCCTTGTTGATCGTCTTTCTAGTTGTCCTATTCTCTATTGAAATTTGGGTGCTGAAATTTCCACCTACTGTGTTTGAATTGTTTATGTCTCCCTTTGATTTTGTCAATTTTTGCTTCATGTACACTGGGGCTTTGTTGTTAGATGCATATACATGGATAACTGCTATGTCTTTTTGATACATTGACCCTATTTATCATTATAAAAGGTCCCTTCTTATGATTAAGATCACTTGTTTTAAAAATCTATTTGTCTGAACTTTTTACAGCCTTAGCAGACTTTTTTATGGTTGCTTTTTTTAGGATATGTTTTTTTTTCTTCCATCCTTTCACTCACAACCTATTTGTATCTTTGACTCTAAAGTGTGTTTCCTGTAGATCACATATTGTATCTTTTCTGTCATTTTAAACCATTCTTTTGATTGCATTGTTTAATTCATTCACATTTAATGTTATCATTAAAAGAGTTGGATTTGTCTGTCACTTTACCTTTTTCTTAAATGCCTCATATATTTTCCTCTGTATTCCAGTTTTAGTGCTTTCTTTTGCACTAAATGGACATTTTCTATGTAACATTTTGATTTCTTTAGTAATTTTTCTACTATATATATATTTATTTATTTTCTTATATTGCTTGCTCTAAGACATGGGATATGCATCTTTTGTTACCAGAATCTACTTCAAACTTATTCTTACTTAATTCCAGATATATATAGAAATATTACTCCTACATTGCTCTATTTATCTTAGCTTTTTTTGTGCTGCTATTAGTTATACATATTACATTTATATATAAGTTATAATACATTATTATAATTATTACTTTATAAAATTTTATGTCATTAAGAAGCTGAGAGAAGAAAGGAGAGCAAGAATATATTCATGGAGTCTGTTACATTAACCTTTTTTCTTACCATTTTGGTTTCTCTTTGTTTCTGTGGATTCAAATTACCAGCTGGTGTAATTTCCCTGCTCCAATACCTCATTGCCCCTGTTCCTTTCCTTTGTGCTGTGATTGTACACATATATTACATTTCTATATGTTACAGGCCTACTGACCCAATTACACACTATTGCTTTATGAAATTTCTTTTTTTTCTTTTTCTTTTTTGTGTTACGCGGGTCTCTCACTGTTGTGGCCTCTCCCGTTGCGGAGCACAGGCTCCGGACGCGCAGGCTCAGCGGCCACGGCCCACGGGCCCAGCCGCTCCGCGGCATGCCGGATCCTCCCGGACCGGGGCATGAACCCGTGTCCCCTGCATCGGCAGGCGGACTCTCAACCACTGCGCCACCAGGGAAGCCCTGAAATTTCTTTTTATATCAATTAAGAGAAGAATGGAAAAGAAATATGCATTTATACTCTCTTTTATAATTACATAATTGCCTCTGCTATTGCTCTTTTTTTCATGTGGATTAAAATTACTGTCTGAAGTCACTTGCTTTCAGACTTAAGAACGTTCTTTAGTATTTCTTGTAGGGCATATTCACTAGCAACAAATTCTCTCAGTGTGGTTGTTGTTTTCTTAATCTGAAGTTGACTTTATTTCTTTTTGATTTATGAAAGATATTGTGCTGGATATGAGATTCTTGGTTGACAGTTATATTTTCCTTTCTGCATTTCGAATGTGTCATCCCACTGTCCTCTGTCCTCCTTGGTTTCTGATGCATAGTTAGCTGTTATACTTACTAATGTTTTACTTGTACATAATGAATCATTTTTCTCCTGTGCTTTCAAAATTTTCTTTTTGTCCTTGGCTTTCATTATATTTACCATGGTATGTCTTGATGTGCATTACTTTGTTTTTATCCTACTCACAGTTGATTGGGCTTCTTGGATATGTAGATAAATGTTTTCATCAAATTTAGAAAATTTTCCATTATTTATTTTAATATTTTTCTATTCCTTTCTTTTTTCCATCTGGTAACTACATTATGCATATATTGGTGTACTTAAAGGGGTCTGATTTCTCTCTGAAGCTCTGTTTATTTTTCTTCATTTTTAAAAATCTTTCTTCTTTGAACTGCATACTCTCTAACTTATCTATCTGTGAGTTCATTAATTCTTCTGCTAGCTCAAATCTAATATAGTGTTTCTCTAGCAAACTTTTCATAGCAGTAGTTGTGGTTTTCAACTCCAGAATTTAATTAAGCTTCTTTTTAATAATTTTTTCTCTATATTGCTATTCTCTATTTGATTAAACATTGTCATCAAACCTTCCTTTACTTTTTTTTTTTTTTTTTTGCTCACGGGCCCAGCCGCTCCGCGGCATGTGGGATCTTCCCGGACCGGGGCACGAACCCGTGTCCCCTGCATCGTCAGGCGGACTCTCAACCACTGTGCCACCAGGGAAGCCCGGAAGAACATTCTTTGACATAAATTACAGCAAGATCTTTTTCAACACACCTCCTAGAGTAATGGAAATTAAAATAAAAAATAAACAAATGGGACCTAATCAAACTTAAAAGCTTTTGCAGAGCAAAAAAAACTATAAACAAGGCAAAAAGACAACCCTCACAATGGGAGAAAATATTTGCATACAAATCAACGGACAAAGGATTAATCTCCAAAATATATAAACAGCTCATGCAGCTTAATATTGAAAAAGCAAACAACCCAATGAAAAAATGGTCAGAAGGCCTAAGGAGACATTTCTCTAAAGAAGACCTACAGATGGCCAAGAGGCACATGAGAAGCTGGTCAACATGACTAACTATTAGAGAAATGCAAATCAAAACTACAGCGAGGTATCACCTCACACCAGTTAGCATGGTCATCAGCAGAACATCTACAAACAACAAATGCTGGAGAAGGTGTGGATAAAAGGAAACCCTCTTGCACTGTTGGTGGGAATGTAAACTGATACAGCCACTATGGAGAACAGTATGGAGGTTCCTTAAAAAACTAAAAATAGAATTACCATATGACCCAGCAATCCCACTACTGGGCATATACCCAGAGACAACCATAATTCAAAAGGACACATGCACCCCAGTGTTCATTGCAGCACTATTTACAATTGCCAGGACATTGAAGCAACATAAATGCCCATTGACAGATGAATGGTTAAAGAAGATGTGGCACATATATAAAATGGAATATACTACTCAGTCATAAAATGAAGGAAATTGTGTCATTTGTAGAGACATGGATGGACCTAGAGACTGTCATACAGAGTGAAGTAAGTCAGAAAGAGGAAAACAAATATCGTATATTAAGGCATATATGTGGAATCTAGAGAATCGTACAGATGCACTGGTTTGCAATGCAGAAATAGAGACACAGTTGTAGAGAACAAGCATATGGACACCATGGGGGGAAAAAGGGGTGGTGGTGGTGGGATAAATTGGGAAATTGGGATTGACATATATACAGTAATATGTGTAAAATAGATAACTAAGAAAAAAATTTAAAAAAAATTTTTAAAAAATGTACACAAACTCTCAAGAGTGGAAGAGGGCTCTTTTTCCTTTTTTTTTTTTTTTTTTTTTGCGGTACGCGGGCCTCTCACTGTTGTGGCCTCTCCCGTTGCGGAGCACAGGCTCCGGACGCGCAGACTCAGTGGCCATGGCTCACGGGCCCAGCCGCTCCGCGGCATGTGGGATCTTCCCAGACTGGGGCACAAACCCGTGTCCCCTGCATCAGCAGGCGGACTCTCAACCACTGCACCACCAGGGAAGTCCTCTTTTTGCTTTTTTTAATTTTTATTTTTTGCCTTGCTTCGAGTCTTGCAGGATCCTAGCTCCCCAGCCAGGTATCGAACTGGGACCCCAGGGTTCTTGATGGTCACTTTATCCCAGAGGTTGTCAGAGCTGGAGGGGCTCAGCCAGGCTTCCCTAGTGGGCTTAGGAAGGAGCAACAACCAGGACCTGCAACTTGCCTCCTGCATCCAGGATTTCCCACCCCACAGGCCGTTCCCAGCCTTGACGGTAGTCAAGCTAAGCCACTCTTGTGCTGGGATACAAGTAACTTCCCATCAGGGCTCTTTCTCTAGTCTACTGTTTTCCAAAACACGTTCTCATGCGTTGATGATTTTTCATAGACTGATCAATGCTAAGTCCTAGAGAGGATAACAAAAGACAAATGAGGATATTAACAAATATATGTGCAATCTAGAAAATTGGTACAGATGAACCTATTTGCAGGGCAGTAATAGAGACACAGATGTAGAGAACTGGACATTCGGGGTGGGGGTGGGAAGGGGGAGTGGGATGAATTGAGAGATTAGGATTAACATACATACACTACCATGTGTAAAACAGACAGCTAGTGGGAACCTGCTGTATGGCACAGGGAGCTCAGCTTGGTGCTCTGTGATGACCTGCATGGGCAGAATGGGGGGTAGTGCGAGGTCCAAGAGGGAGGGGATATATGTATACGTATAGCTGATTCACTTCACTGTACTGCAGAAAGTAACACAACATCGCAAAGCATCTATACTCCAATAAAAATGACATTTAAAAAATATGAGGGCTTTTCTTGGCTGGTGGGCATATCACAAAAGCAAATGGAAAGGAATCACAGAGCAGGGATTCTGGTACCACCCAGAAAATGGGAATCCTGGCAGTTCTGATCAGGAGTGAGGAAATCGGTCCCTCGAATGTGGAATGCAGCGACAGAGGGACCCTGGGAAAGTCCGGGTGGGGTGTGTGCCTCCCTGGCACATACAGCTGGGTCTGCAAGCCAGGACTGACTTGCATCCAACAACGTGTGTCAGGTGTGGTTCCACTTGTTACGAGGTATTTGCCAGGTAGCTTCACCACTCCAAGTGCTGTCCATCAGTTTTGTGGTGGTTGTGAAATTTACTTTAAGACACCTAACTCACACTGTGGCTGTGAGTCAGGAAAAGAGTGATTAGACACATTGCTATGAATCGCCTGGGAGTACTGCAGGAAGAGGTTGAAGAAGTGAGGCTCCCGTGTGACGAGGTGGCCGAGTGGTTAAGGCGATGGACTGCTAATCCATTGTGCTCTGCACGCATGGGTTCAAATCCCATCCTCGTCGGCTGGCTGAGTTTGTGAAGAGTTAATTTTCAGTTAGTTAATTCCTTACTCATCACTCAGCTGAGTAATTCCTTCTAATCCCCCTTTTCTCTGTTTCCTCAGTAACATTTGTCATGGCTGTGAACTTAATTTGTTAACTGATATACTTGATTCATGTTTCATTCTCCCACCAATTTTTCATTCCATTACAAGTTTTGCTGAGCAGGGATTCCCCATTGAGGAAATAATTGAAGAATTAATTGAGGGCCACAGAAAAACATTGCCTAATAAATTTAGAGGAGCTGATAAAATGATCTATAGAGAAATGTACACAAAATTATGGGTTATTTAAGGCATTATCCTGCTAATTTTTCTCTATGCAGTTTTTATCTCTATTTTCTTTCATAGTAATTTTATTTTTTATTTATTCACTTTTATTGGAGTATAGTTGCTTTAAAATGTGTTAGTTTCTGCTGTGCAGCAAAGTTATATGTATACATATACCCACTTTTTTTTAGATTTCCTTCCCATTTAGGTCACCACAGAGCATTGAGTAGAGTTCCATGTGCTATACAGCAGATTCTCATTAGTTACCTACTTTATAAATAGTCAATCCCAATCTCCCAATTCATCCCACTCCCCCTTCCCCCTTGATAAATGCTGGAGAGGGTGTGGAGAAAAGGGAACCCACCTTACTGTTGGTGGGAATGTAAATTGGTGCAGCCACTATGGAGGAGACCTCTATGGAGGTTCCTTAAAAAACTAAAAATAGAGCTACCATATGATCCAGCAATCCCACTCCTGGGCATACACATGGAGAAAAGCAGAATTTGAAAGGATGCATGCACCCTGATGTTCATTGCAGCATTATTTACGGTAGCCGGGACATGGAAGCAGCCTAAGTGTCCATCAACAGAGGAATGGATAAAGAAGATGTGGTACATATATACAATGGGATATTACTCAGCCAGAAAAAGGAACGAAATAGTGCCATTTACAGAGACATGGACGAACCTAGAGATTGTCATACAGAGTGAAGCAAGTCAGAAAGAGAAAGACAAATATTGTACGATATCACTTACACGTGGAGTCTGGAAAAATGGTGCAGCTGAACATATTTGCAAAGCAGAAATAGTCACAGACGTAGAGACCGAACTTATCCTTTATGCTCTTTAAATGTGTGCATTCCTCAGGATTTAGTCTAAGCCCTTTGCGTCCTTACCCTGCGCTCTCCATGTGAGAGCTTTGTGCCTGCAACGTCTTTCACTAGCTCACACCACTTTCTCCATTTCCAAAATTCTGTGTTCTATTGCTTTCTAGCAACTCCACTAATACGCCCTATAGGGACAGCAGTCTCACCACGAAGAGCAGTGAACTGATCCCCTGCTGTCAGTTTGCCCTCCTATGGTCCTGAGCACAGTACCCCCTTGTTCACAGGTCCCCTGCCTCTCCTTTGTGTGAACAGCACCTACAAACTCGTTAGTTTGCTAGACTTGGCCTTGCAGGGAGTGACCTCTCCACATCTTTTCATCCGTACCCCTGCTTCTTAAACCCGAGCTATAGTGAGTTACTTAAACCCCATGTGACTACAGCACAGGGGCAGAGATATGCACTAGGTGCCTCTGAACCACAAAGAGGACACTTAGGGAGATGCTCCTTATCAGAGGAATCATCTAGCTTGTTTCGAGAATGCCCTCCATGCAGGGGGAGTTTGAAGCCTGTGTCCCTGGAGCAATGTGGAAACACTGACTACCATGTTCTCATTTACACTATTGGGCTTAGGAGCTCGAGGTCCTCCATGGTCTTCAGCAACGTCTCTTTGCCATGCAAATAACGGGCATGAACATGATTGGGAGCCATTATTCTGCCAATCACAGGTGCCAAAGTTAGAATTGTGTGGAAAGAAAACCAAGTACCTTCTACACTCCAGCACTCTTGTCTGTTGTCGCCAAGCATCTGTTGGGGAATTCCTACAAAGCCTGTGGTGGGTCTCAGCATCTTGTCACTCCTGCCTGGGATGGTTTCACAAGTTTGTTCTCTCCCATCAACCCACATCCTTGGAGTAAGGTTCTTCCTCTTGAACTGACTACACTGTGGCTGACTTATACCCCAGCTCCTTAGATTGCTTACCCCCTGACATAGGCCTATCATATTATGCATCCCTAACAGTCAGCCAAGTTCCCTGAGACTCGTTAACTAGCATCTGGCCCCTCAGACTAATAAGGAAGTGCCGACCAATTGTGATTTTAATCAACGTTCACCCACTCTTGTGTCAGCTCTCCTCTGTAACATTTTATACACCTCTCTTTCATCTCTCCTTCACTCCCTCCCTCCCTTCCTCTTTCTTTCTCTCTTTCTCTTTCTTTCTTTCTTTCTTTCTTTCTTCCTTCCTTCCTTCCTTCCTTCCTCCTTTTCTTTCTTTCTTTCATTCTTTCTCTCTCTCTCTTTCTTTCTCTCTTAGAATTAAGAATGATACAAAGCTAACTGGAATCTGACAAAATAAAAAAAAATTTATCCTAAGCAGTGTCATAACTGAGATATACTTTCTAGAACATGCGATAGAAACAGTCTTATAGAGCTAGATAAAGAACATACAAGTCATCTAGCGCCAATTCTTACTTGTTCTCAATTTATACACATGTAGCTTTTGTTCCTATTTACTTCTGAAAATATTGACCTCTAGAACACCACAAAAAATAATGAATTTAATTCTTCATTTTACTGCTTTATAAATTATCTTCCTCTCTTTCTGAAATATCATCCTCCGCGTTTGTCTTCTCAAAAATATTGTGAGAATCTAACAACCTTCACACCACCTTCGCTGAGACCACCCACAACACCATCATCTTTCCCTTTGGTTATGGCGGGTTTTTACTCTACCTCTTGATAGGTATCCCTGCTTCCTGCCTTGACCCATGGCTCCCCATCCATACTCTAACCTCAGAAAGTCAGAGAGTTGCTTTTCAAATCAAAATCAAATTACAGTCATATCACTCATGCTTAAAAATCTTCCAAAACTTTCTATCTCTCTCAGGGAAAAGGCTACAGCTCTTACAGTGATAACAGACGTAAGTGATCTGCTGGACATTCCCAATGTCTACCTTCAGTGGCTGTAAATCTCCCCTCCATCACTCTACCCCAGCTCTGTGGCTTCTTTGCTGTTCTTTCAACACCCCAGGTATCCTCCTGTCTTACCACTGCTGTTCCCTCTGCCTGGAAATGTTTTCCTTTTTGTCCATTTGTCTTGTCTCTTCATCTCCATCAGGTTTCTGCTCTGATGTCACACTGTAACCGAGGACCTTCCTGAGTGCCCTATTTTAAATGAATCTTTTTCCCTGATCCCATATTTCCTGTCCTCACTCATTTTTTTTCTCCACGTCGCTAATCATTTTCTGGCATCCAATTTGCTTTATTTAGATTAAAAACTTTACTTACCATATAAACTTAATAAACTCCATGAAGGTATAAATTCTATTCCATTCAATATCCCCAGACACCAGAAAAGTGCCTGCCCATGAGAGGTGCTCCATAAATCTATTTTCAATTATGAATAAATGAATGAAAAGCTTTCTACCTGTTTGATCCCTTCTCAGCATCGCCATCATCCTCTCCCACCAGGGCATTCTTCTCTATTTCTTTTCTCTGGTCCTTCCCTAGGATTCCAAGCCATGGCCTTTTTGCTCCCTTCATTCCTTCCCCTCTGTGGTTTCATCTATTCCCAGGTGCCTGGGCATCCGAACTGCTCTCTCTTCCTTTAGCTTCAGGATCCTGCATTCGTCTTCCACACCATGGACATGGTGCTCTTTCCAAAACAGTGATATTTTCAGATCATTCTCTTTAAATCACTCTCATTGGTTCCTATTTCCTGTATTAAATAATACACATACCTTATTCTCCCCTGTACACCTTCCTTTACAGTGTGGAAGCCTCTGAATTTTCTAAACTCATGTAACCCCCCAGTTTAATCAACGGTATCCTCTACCAACATGGAATTCCAAATTCATATTTTGCTATCGCTGACCTCATCATCTCTACAGAATTTGCAGTATTAGAAAATAAACATTTTTGACTTTAACAAAACTGGATATTTTTGTAAGAAAAAGAATCTTTACAATTAAGTAAAGAATATCAAGTCTTTATTTTTTTTTCATTTGGGGTATAGTTGCTTTACAATGTTGTGTTAGTTTCTGCTGTACAACGAACTATATGTACACATTTATCCCCTTCCTCTTGGACTTTCCTCCCACCCACCAAGGTCACCACAGAGCACGGAGCTGAGCTCCTTGTGCTGTATAGCAGGTTCCCATTAGCCATCTATTTTACACATGGTAGTGTATGTATGTCAATCCCAATCTCCCAATTCATCCCTCCCCCACTTCCCTCTTTGTGTCCACATGTCCATTTTCTGTGTCTGTGTCTCTATTCCTGCCCTGCAAATTGGTTCATCTGTATCATTTTTCTAGTTTCCACATATATGCGTTAATATACAATATTTGTTTTCCTCTTTCTGACTTACTTCACTCTGTATGACAGACTCTAGGTCCATCCACATCTCTACCAATGACCCCATTTCGTTCCTTTATATAGATGAGTAATAGCAAGTCTTTTCTTGTAAAAGTCCTTTTAAAAAATGTTTTGCATCTATACCTTATATTTTGCGGCCATGGTATTTATCACACGATACTGAACAGCTGATGTACATGTGTGTGCGTGTTGTCAGTCCAGACTGTGAGTAAATTCTGGTCAAGAGCCTTTTCCTATGATACATTCTCAGTACTTATCACCGTACACATGAAAGTAACCCTATGAATAAGCAAGTGCTATAGAAAAATCTATCATAACATGTCCTATTTTGATGTATTTAGAAGCAATGAAATTCAGGAACTATCAATTAATTACATTATAGCAACATAGACTTGTTATATATTGTGGCATAAGCTAGTGTTTTCATATAATTACAGTATATTTCCTCTTGAGTACAACTTACTTGTGCTGAATATGTTCATAGCTCTCATTTATTTGATGAATTTTATAATTGTTCTGTAAGGGAGAGACCAAGTGCTTTAAAAAATATATACGCTCATTTTAAATTACATATTCGTGTTAGAAAATAATAAAGGTACATACAAAATACCAAAGGCAGCTACATTTCTATCATCCTGACACGTTAAATATTAATACCTGTATTGTATATTTTCCAGTCTCATTTTCAGTCATACTGAGCACAGTATGACTTTTAAACTTCATAAAAGATTGCTGCTTATAGCCTGAAATATCCAGGACAGCCCATTCTCAAGGCTCTGACCTTTAAGGGTGTAACACTCTTCCATTCATATAGAGAAGAAAAGTTGCAGAACAGAGAATAACATTTGTTTTGTTGGAGGTTTATGGGAACATCGGGGCCTGACCTTCGTGAACAGCTGCGAGAATGAAGGAATCCAATACCAAGAAGTCTGCAACAACTAACCTCGCCCCTCCCTCACCTTGCCTTTCAAAGTGCTTTGCTAAAACCCTTCAAGAAGTTTGAGGCTTTTTGGACTCCATCCACCTGTGTCCTTGCTTGGCCCTGCGATTAACCTTTGTGCTCCAAACTCTGATGTTTAGGTTTGCTTGGCTTCCCTGTGCCTCAGGCACATGAACTTTCATTCGGTAACAATAGGACTTGGGAAGAGTCTTAAGGGATAATCAACACATGAATAGATGAAAAGGAGAGAGTGTGTCAGGTCCAGCTGCCTGGTAGTTTCACATGTGAAGGATGTTGGTGTGTTTAGGGATGTGTAAAGTATCAACACCAAGCATATATTGCATGTCATGTCATTAATTTTTGTTTTAAATAACATACAGCTTCTTTTTTTTTTTAAACATCTTTATTGGAGTATAATTGCTTTACAATGGTGTGTTAGTTTCTGCTTTATAACAAAGTGAATCAGCTATACATATAATGTCCCCATATCCCCTCCCTCTTGCATCTCCCTCCCTCCCACCCTCCCTATCCCACCCCTCTAGGTGGTCACAAAGCACCGAGCTGATCTCCCTGTGCTATGCGGCTGCTTCCCACTAGCTATCTATTTTACGTTCGGTAGTGTGTATATGTCCATGCCACTCTCTCACTTCGTCCCAGCTTACCCTTCCCCCTCCCCGTGTCCTCAAGTCCATTCTTCTCTAGTCGGTCTGGGCCCATCCTGCCCCTAGGTTCTTCATGATCATTTTTTTGGGGTTTTTTAGATTCCATATATGTGTTAGCATACGATATTTGTTTTTCTCTTTCTGACTTACTTCACTCTGAACATACAGCTTCTTGCTCTCAAAAGACCTGTTCATCTTCATCGAAAACGCCACAACTCCATTAAACACGAGTTTTCTCATCCTTATCTCACACTTTTCTTCCCTGTATCTTTATGTGTTACCACTTTCCCCCTGTTTCAGAGGCAGAGTTTTGCATGTTCATTACTCCACTCGTTACTCCACCTCAGCCTTTGAACCCGTTCTCCCTTGCCTCTGTCATGACCTCCTTCTTCAAGCATTCAGCAGTGCCAGTTTTTCTTCAGGGTTGACCTTTTCTCTCCTACATATGTTTCTTTCAAGCAGGCATAAGTCTTTTTAACCTTGATAAATCCAAACTGGATTCAGAGCACGGAATTGCTATTTCCAACTCACGACTAGTTGTCGTGAGTTGACTAGCTGTCACTCAGTAACAGCCTAAAATCTGGATTCTTAAGCCAAAGATACTCTTTCTTGAACAAATATTATCAGGTTTCCTGTATAAAAGAACAACTGTAATAGGGAAGAACAAACCTGACTCCATATTGGATCTGCTTCTTTTACTTTAACCTTTATGTTCTATTGTTTTTCTTACAAGTTAGTCACTAACAGGATGTAGCCTATAAGCTTACGGTGTACATAATGTCCCATCTCTGGGAACCCTGCCTCCTAGGTAATGAGCATTAAGCTAAACACCTTTCTCTAGCTCACAGGAAACATTCTGACCAGGCCCACCTGTGAATGGCTGCAGGAAGGAAGACATTAACACATCCCCTCCAGAGGCTGGCTGAAGCCAGGAAATATTTACAACAACTTGTTGCTTTCTTTTTACTTTACTTCCTCACCATCCCCTCTTTGCTTTATAAGAGAAACTAGAATCCAAACCCCAGGCAAGATGGCTCTTTGGGACACTAGTCTACCATCCTTTCAGTCTGCTGGCTTTCTGAATAAAGTTGATATTTTTTGTCCCGATGAATTCTTCCTCCATGTATTGGCCTGTTGTGCAGCAAGCAGTAGGGGCTTGGACTCAGGAACAAAATCCCATCCAGGAAACTGCCTTTAGAATGGAAAACATTTGGGAATGGTATGTATGTTTTTGCCACATCTTCCAGGAGTGTATATCATTATACCATTTGGGAGGGACAGGACAAGACAAAATATTTACTTTATGCTGGCAAAGTTAGCTTCTCAGCTCTTTTCTTGCAAGCATGATGGTATACTCTAGGTCAGATATAATGCTAGCTTCAGATTTCAGAGGCTTATTTATTTATTTATTTATTTGTGTTACGCGGGCCTCTCACTGTTGTGGCCTCTTCCGTTGCGGAGCACAGGCTCCGGACGCGCAGGCCCAGTGGCCATGGCTCACGGGCCCAGCCGCTCCGCGGCATGTGGGATCCTCCCGGAGCGGGGCACGAACCCGCGTCCCCTGCATCGGCAGGCGGACTCTCAACCACTGCGCCACCAGGGAAGCCGCAGAGGCTTATTTTTTGAATAGTTTTTTTAGCCACAAAATCATTGAACTCCACTTGGTCTTTAAGTCCTTGATATCTGCCGCCTTCGACAGGGCTCCAGCTATGTTTTCTCAATTGGTTTCCACAGCGCTGCGCCTTCCTGGTTTGCCTCTGGTGACTCAAAACTCCTCTAATCTTTAAATGTCTTTATATTTTTCATGCTATAAAATCAATTTTTTAACCTCTACTTTTTCCATCTTCTTATTCAGTAAATTAGTCTATTCGTATGAATAGTGCCCCTCTCTGTATAAATAAATCTCAAATCCTCTTCTAATCTTAACTTTATACTAATTTCCCATCTTTCTTATTACATACTCTACAGTTTATTTTGGATGTTACTCTATTAAACATAATTAGGGTTCCCATATAATTTATCATCCAAACCATGACATTTTTGAGAAAGGGAATAGTTTAATTAAGCCTTGTTTAATTATTAAGACTTCTTTAATTATATCTAGACAACAGATGTAAACTGGACTGACCCGGGAACCCTGGACATATGGTCAACCTACCTCAAATTCATCAGAGTCCCCACCAACCAGCCTGCCTCCTGGTCCCAGTTGCAGCAGTCTACTTGATTATGCAGATAACAGTCATGAGAAAACAAAATGACCACCCCCCCCCACAAAAAAGAATAAACTGCTGAATTAGAAGTATAAACAAATGAATATTTTGAAAAAGACATTTTATTCCTTCTTTGAAGACAATATGCGCACCAGAGCTGTACAACACACAAATCCAAGGATGCCAGAGTTGTACGTGACAAAGTGTTCTCTCTGATATCATGAGTGCTCTGCTAAATAATTATGTTTATTTCAGAAAGCATGATGGAATAGTATAAACTGAGGATCCATCGAAAATATTGCTATAAAAGCAATCACACGTTCTGTCAAAAAAATGAATATTTAGCAATTCTAAAAAGAGCAGCTTCCCAAAGTAAAGCCCAACGTACTTTGCTGTAACTATTTCAAATCGTTTTGTTCTCTAGTTCCGAAGTAATGTGTTTCGGCAGTGAAGGAATGGTAACAGAACACCGGCAAGTAAAGTGAGAGCACCAACTCTAATTTTAGAGCTGCAATTTAATCTTCCTGTTAGTTCACGTACAGATGAGTCGGTACGTTGTAAGAAAAATCAATGGTGCATTTGGAAAGTGCATTTCAATTGAGAAAAAGGAGGTTATCACCTGGAAGGCAAGGTTTACAGTAACCGAGATTAAGTACTAAGGTTAATTTTCAATTTTTCCATGGGCTTAGTGAATAGGAATCTTTAAATGGTAGTAAGGATATTGCTTCTTGGTAGGAATATTACATCTGATTTCATATGCTTCCGTGAACAAGTAGATCAGAAATTTAATGCTTCAGTTGATACAAATTATAGTAGCAGCACATTCTTCTTGTCAGTAAATCCTAAAAATAAAAGAAATAATTTCTTTAAATAACTAAAGGGAATTTGCTAAAATACTGTCACTACATTGCTTTTAGCAAGTCAGTCAGTTTTGTCTGAAGGCTACTTCTGTACATTTTTTGGTGATACTTTTAAAAAAGTGTGGCTATGAACTCTCTCTGTTTTCTCATAACACTTTGGGTAGTCCATAGATGACAGTTATACAAGAACTAGGCAGAAATTAAGACCAATAATTATTTTAATTCACCTCTATTCATGAATGCTTAAGAACCTACTATCAAAATATGGCTTGAGTTACCTTTTTTCTTTTTCACAGAAAAAAAAATCAAAATGTAAAGAGCAAAGCTGACATATTCTATAATAGATAATTAATGTCATTTGATCCTTTAACTTTGATTGATTATTCTAGTTAATTATAATTATACCTTGTAAGATTAGTTCTTTAATCTTTCTTAGAGTATTGTATATTAGTGGATGTCTAAAATTGTTCTATTTGCTCTCTAGAATTTTGAGTACTACAATTTTTTGTTGAGGTAAAAGTTACATAATATAAAATTAACTATTTTAAATTGAACAATTCGGTGGCATTTAGTACATTCCCAATTTTGTGCAACCACCACCTCTGTGTAGTTCAAAAGTTTTACATAATTCTAAAAGTTAACCCCATACCCAATAAAGAGTTGCTTTCCATTCCTCCACCCCCTAAACTCTGACAACCACCAATTTGTTTTCTGTTTCTACAAATTTACCTATTCTAGATATTTCACATAAATGGAATCATGCAGTATGTGATTTTGCATATGGCTTTGTCTACTTAGTAGGTTTTTGAGGTTAATCCATGTTGTAGTATATATTGGAATTTTATTTCTTTTTATGGCTGAATAAATTTTATTGTATGGCGATACCATTTTTTTTAATCCATTCATCCACTGAAGGGCATCTATGTTATTTCCACTTTTTGGCTACTGTTAATACCATTGTACCAATGCCATTCATGTACGATTATCTGTGAACATTCATGTAAGGGTATTTGAGTACCTGTTTTCAGTTCCTTTGGGTTGAGTACTACTTTTACCAGGCTATGCTGTATGACCAACCATCTAGGTTTGCCAGGGACTGTGGGGTTTTTCAGGGCTAAAACAAAAAACAGTGCCCAGACAAACCAGAGCAGTCAAACTGGGGAAGTCTTTATGGATCTTCCAAAGTGGAATTAAGTATAATATCCAGAAATAATACCCTGATTTCTACGATTGATAAGCTGCATTTCATCACAGCTTGCCTTGCACTAGACCATGAGCCTCTGGAATCCATTTATGTTGGAGACTTAAAGCATCTAGCACACTGCTCAATAACAATTTTGGGGTTAACTTTGAAGTAAGTTTAAATGAAATTCTTAAAAAAGTATTTGAGAAGGAATTTGTTGGTTAATAACATGTACTACTTTAGAGCCATACTGCCTAGGTTCAACTCCCAGGTCAGTAAGTAATTGGTCCAGAGTAAGTGCACTGGAAATGTCTTTATTATTAAAGTATTTACATTCATGGAAAAGGGACAGCAAGAACAAGGAAAACATCTCTTCATATACATTTATTTCATATATCTTTTCATATTTATATTTTTTTCATACTTTATTCCACAACTACATAAATAAGTGAAACTTTAAAGCATTTTCCCCCCTGAGATCACATGAAGTGTATTAAATGTTGTAGTTTTAAAAAAAAAAAAATAAGTAAATAAAAAAGTTGTAGTTTTTCACAATCTATGCTTAAGTCACTTAACGTGTAGTTTTTTTCTTGAGAATGCCAATTTTTCTAATATAGAAGGAAATGGGCAAAAGCCATCAATGTAATTATTAAAACCAATCATTAATGGGCATTTAGAAGCCTAATTAAGTAAAACAGACACAAGTCAGTAACCTAGATTTCAAAGGCGTTTGATCTGTTTAATGATTCTTTAAGATCACCCATCCTTATCAGACTTGTGGTCTGCAAATAAGACAATTCACTCAATGCTTAATTCATCTTCCTTATGCAGGTCTAAACCCCAGCTGGGTTGACAGGCCATGCATTATGTTGAAAAAGTGATGTCTCAGACAGTCTCCTAATTTGGAAATATATCTCTGTGCTAAGAGAGGACACAAGACTGTAGAATCAATGGCGGACTTATAGTTTTGAACATATCACATCTAGAAGGATGATCTTGTAACTTAGAAGTACTACACACTGTTGAAATTTCTCTGTCTTGATTTTAAAATAAAATAGTCAGGATTTAGAAGCCTATGATTGATAGTTCAAAAATTTCCTTATGTCTATTTTTATTTTCTGTATCAGTAGTGGTAAAAACACTGAAGAACCAAAACACTGCCCTCACACAGGTGTCCTCACCCACCCACAGGTCCTCTGTGTCTTCCAGAAAGATCTACTTTTGCCGCGTGTGTGTGTGTGTGCGCGTGTGCGTGTGTTGTAGAGGCCTTAATGCATTCAGTACAGTAAAACCTAAATAACTTAAGAGTCTGAAACAGAGATGATAAATTGGATTTATATTCAGTGTGTTAAGAAGAGTTGCCATCCCATTGTTAATTGAGAGCAAGACCAATATTCAGTCTTTTTTGTACATTGTATCCCAGGTTAAAAAAGTAATTTCTCCTGACATCAGCCTTTATTTAATTTTTATCTCTCTGTTGCACAATGTATTGCTGAACTATTAATCTTTAAAAGTACTGAGAGCTTGTTTTATTTGTGGATGACTAGAAAAGTCCCAGAAACTACATTAAAAAATGAAACGGCTTGACCACTTGCACCAATTCTTATAAAAAAAAAAAAGATTCATCTCAGTTTGCAATTCAAGTGCCAGGTTTCAGGACATTACATTTTGAGTTGCTAAAATAGAAGTGCTCAAAAACCAGTGTTTGGAAGGGAAGCCCAGCACCTTTAAACCACGGTGCCATGATGCATGGCACTGTAATCAAGAAACAATTCTTGATACACATTTCCAGAGAGATTCTTTCATATTATGTGGTTCTCTCAGGAGGAGATAAAAGATACTTCTCACAAACAAACTGCCATGGCTAGTGAAGAAATGTGTTTTACATGATTTGTAATTACGAATATTATTCAGGTGGCTGCCCCAGATGAATCTTTGAAATAAAACCAGTTTTTTATAACACATGATTCAAGCGCTCTATCAGATCAGCACACAGCCATGGAAGGTTATGGCAACTTTTAAAATATGATGAGTATTTTATGAAAAATAAACTACTTGTTATGATATTTCATTTTGTTTTCATCTAAGAAATTAATAGATGTAATTCTGCAGAAATATTCATCATGTGATTATATGGGGTCAGAAAAGTTTATTTTTATGAGTAATTTTACCAACTTCTCTTGTTCTAATTTGGCTATAATAAGTTGATATTTCAGATCTAGTTCTGAAAATTCTAACCCTAGAGTCCAATTCTCACGTACTTCTGCACAATAAGCTTAAATGAGTTAGGAAATATGCCTACTTTACTTTCGTGGGTTTAATTTCTGAATAAGTTTACTACAAATTCATTTTCCCTCCCACTAGGATTTAATTTACAGAAAGGTTACTGTGTCTCACCTCTTTTCTGTTTTAATACCTCGAATAGAGCAGTAACATCATAGACCCTTATAAATATGGAGAGAATGATTAAATTAATTTTAATTTATCAAGTTTAACTATGTTGATTGCAAATAACACATCTTACAGCATTTTTTCTAGTTGTGTTTGCTCTCCCACATTCTTCAAAGACTGTTCCTCACTTAAGCAGTGGACGTTCCTTTTGCTTTCTAAACTCTCTGGCAATATCTTTTTATCACATTTCACAGAGAAAATAAAACCTTTTAAAAGTGAATGCTTGGGCTTCCGTGGTGGCGCAGTGGTTGAGAGTCCGCCTGCCGATGCAGGGGACACGGGTTCGTGCCCCGGTCCGGGAAGATCCCACATGCCGCGGAGCGGCTAGGCCCGTGAGCCATGGCCGCTGAGCCTGCGCGTCCGGAGCCTGTGCTCCGCGGCGGGAGAGGCCACAGCAGTGAGAGGCCCGTGTACCGCAAAAAAAAAAAAAAAAAAAAAAAAAGTGAATCCTGTTATCTTCCCTGTACCAAATGAACAAATTCTCTGCATCTATGCCCTTTCTTTCCTTTTCTCTGGGTGTAATTTAAAGGTATGCCATCTCTCTCTGAAATGCCAGCTACTCTCTGGGTCTTCTAGATTTTCTTACAAATTGATTTCTTAGGGAGCTGAATTCTATTGGAAATCTATCTCTACTCAATCTTTAGCTGCTTCTTTATTAAGATCCCCAGTATCATTTTTAGGTACATTTTCATAACTTCAGTAATAGAAAAGCAAACCAAAAAGAGAGAAAACAAATCTCTAATAGCAAATCTAGCTAGCACCTAATTTTTCTACATGATTCTTCAACCACAATCCAGAGAGCCAAACAGTTTGAAAACCAAAAGTTTTATTTTTTACATTTCATTTAACGGGTCGAAACCTTATCAGACTTTAATTTACAAGAGGCTATTTATAGTCTTATGCAACTTAGCATGAATACTCATACATTCGTATTCAAATGACTCCAGAAAAGTCAATGAAAATTTTAATATAATACTTGATTTTGGGGTGCTGTTAAGAAGTCACGGGGTGTCACTTATATACAATAGGTGTCTCTCTACCTTTTTATTTATTAAACAAATTTATTTACTTATTAAATTTATTTATTTATTAAATTTACTTATTGATTAAATAAATTTATTTATTTGTTTATTTTTGGCTGCCTTGGGTCTTTGTTGCTGCTCATGGGCTTTTCTCTAGTTGCAGGGGCTACTGTTTGTTCTGGTGCACGGGCTTCTCATTGTGGTGGCTTATCTTGTTGCAGAGCACGGGCTCTAGGCACGTGGGCTCAGTAGTTGTGGCATGCGGGTTCAGTAGTTATGGCTCGCGGGATCTAGAGCACAGGCTCAGTAGTTGTGGTGCACGGCCTTAGTTGCTCCACAGCATGTGGGATCTTCCCGGACCAGGGCTCGAACCTGTGTTCCCTGCATTGGCAGGTGGGTTCTCAATCACTGCACCACCAAGGAAGCCCCATCTCTACCTTTTTAAAATGTGAAATATTCAGAATTCCGAGCACACCTAAGCCCTGCATTTTCTCATAAGGGACTGTGGACCTGTCATTTCCTGCTTCACGCACTGTTCCCTCTTTATTGACTGCAATTCACCATTCAGCTCACTCCAGCTTCCTCTATGGACACTCTTCTTGCTAAGGTAACTCGTAATTTTCGTGTTGACAAATCCAATGACATTTTCTATTTCTTCCTTGACCTGTGAGCCCCATCTGACTCAGTTGATCATCCCCTGCTTCCTGAGATATTCTTTCTCTGTTTCCAGGACTTCCTTCCTTGCCTTCCCTCCAGTCCCTTGGATCCTTTACAGTCTACTAAAGAGGCTTCTCCTCTACCCACAACCTTCTCCACTACCTCTGAAGGTTGGTGTTACTTATGATATTTTCTATACCTTTATCATTCTACACTCTCGAAACATGAGCGTTTCATCCCCACTCATGCCTGTCAGATAATGAATTCCAGCTGAATGTATATATTTAAACTCTGT
Organism: Delphinapterus leucas; assembly: GCF_059928025.1. Classification (NCBI taxonomy): domain Eukaryota; kingdom Metazoa; phylum Chordata; class Mammalia; order Artiodactyla; family Monodontidae; genus Delphinapterus; species Delphinapterus leucas. The sequence goes on along the minus strand of NC_143133.1, from coordinate 133,466,356 downwards.
AGTTTTGTTGCTGTAAACCTACACAGACAGCTCAGTATGTACTAGTCTCCCTTTGGATGTTACGTAAGTATCTCAAACTTTTCTTGCGTCAGATTTCACTCACATTTCTTCCCTGCATCCTCCCTTGACAAAACAAAGCAAGACTAAAACTACTTATCTCTCCATTCATTAATTTGAAAGTTTTTGTTAAGTACTTACTATAAGCCTAGTACTCTTCTCGGCACGGGGAATCTATTAGCGTGAGAGATGATTGTGGTCTCTGTCTGCATGGAAAAGACCAGACTGCTAAATCATAAATTAAAATAAGTTAAATACACCTTACAACTTTTTTTTGCGGTACGCGGGCCTCTCACTGTTGTGGCCTCTCCCGTTGCGGAGCACAGGCTCCGGACGCGCAGGCTCAGCGGCCATGGCTCACGGGCCCAGCCGCTCCGCGGCATGTGGGATCCTCCTGGACCGGGGCACGAACCCGTGTCCCCTGCATCGGCAGGCGGATTCTCAGCCACTGCACCACCAGGGAAGCCCGTTACAACTTTTTATATGTGGGATGAAGGACCAGGTCGCTGGATAGGGCACATTTCTTAGTTTGGGTCCTTTTAGGGTGGTCTGGGAAGGCTTCTCTGAAGAGGTGACATTGATGCTGAGGTATGAAGGTGAGAAATATCTAATTAGGACCAGGGTGACAGTCAGGAGAAAGAAAGTGAAAAAGTCCTGAGTGGAATGGCAGGAGGGAGAACACGATGATGGCAATAAGCTTCAGCTAGTTGTAAAAGTAAAACTGTTGCATTTTGATTTAGCAATAGATTGTCTGCTTTAAAATTATTTTATGCCATTTGAGAAGGCACATTTAACAACCTTTTTTGATGATAGCTCAGAGTTGAGTTTCTTCCAGAAGTATTTTTTATGTGGTCCCCATTTGTTTCCTTGACTAACTTCCATGATGTGTTATATTAGAATTTTCTATGAAAGAAGAATAAGTCGCCCTGACATTTGAAAACTCACTGCAAGGAGCAACTAAGAACTTCTGAGAACAATACATTTCTAACACCTCCTTTGAAAAAATGTTAAAGCCTTATCAACTGCTTATTTTTAATTTATTCTTGGATTGGTGTGAACCAATTATTGTCTTCCTAGTCCTAGTTCCAGCTCCTTTCCTCACATTGAGTTGAAATACAGCAAGTTGGCTCAAGTTACCACGCAAATTTACAATTTTAGGGACCCTAAGTGTTGGATAGGATTTGGTTGATGGCAGCATAGAGAAAAGTGCTGGAAAATATGATAAAACTTTGCTACTTTATACAAAACACAATTTACTTTCAATTCACAATAATGATAATTAATAACTTTCAATTTTTAATATTTACCATGTGCCAACACTGTGCTTAACCCCGATAACAGTCTTACAAACAAGGGACCTTCATTTTACAGATTTGCAAACAGATGGTAACTAGCTCACCTGTGATGAGACATATGGTAAATCACAAAGCCAGGCTTCGAAGCCCCATCTTACTGAGAGGTCTTAAACGTCATTGTTCATCACTCTTGCATGAGTTAGATATAAAAAGAACAATGACCCTGATCAGGGTACATATGACCAAAAATTGAGTTCTTATTACCTTTGGGAGCACAATTTTATTTCTTGCTCAAAAATCTGTTATCTAAGTTGCACGAGGTTTGAAACATTGTGAGCATGGTAAGAGAACTCAGTAGAAGAACTGGTATCAGATTTTTATTTGACTGATTACATAATAATTATCCTTTACTCTTCTCGCATAACTATACAACCCAAGAAATAATAACTTAGTTAAACGGTAGAAGGGACAATAGACTTTTTAACCCTGAGTCATATAGTCATTTAGTTATTAAAATAAAGGATATATTTTTTTCTTTCCTAGAAAGTGATTCCAATGTAAACACAACAAAATATATATAGATGTGAGTTATAGTTTTTACAGGGTATACAATTTAGATTCTTACATCTGATGTCATTTACCAGGTTTATTAATTTCAGAACTGAGTCATTAATGATCTGAGACTCTAAATGCATTCACCACTACACCAGAGCAAAAAGAAGTGCAATTACCATCAGCAGAAGTGTCAGAGATGTTAATGGACCTTTTTTAAACCTCTATTGTTTCTCACCTAGTTTTAATTGATAGTCTATGATGCTAAGAAGAGAGAATGTGTGGCCTGAATAGGAGAAAACATTCTTTACAAAGCTGTGAAGACAGAATCACTTAAATCCAGTGTTCCATTTTTGACTTGCTGTGTAAGATAATGAAAAAAAATGTGAGTAAAGTGCAATAAAAAGCAATTCTGCATTGACCTTGTATAGTGTCTGGCATACTATATGGAGTCAGTACTATATGCTCTTTTGATGATTGCTTTTGTATAGAAATGCTTTTACCTACCTTTGTATGTAACTAGGACCTTCTCAGCTGGAATCAGAAACCAGCCTAAAAATTACTTTTTTAGCTAGGCCTTTCCCTACCCTTTTAGGTTAAGGAGCTAAGACTATCCCTGTTATTTTCTGAAATGGCAGCATGAGTTGGCCACCTGGCACTTCCCAAATTTTCATGTACTAATTTTTTCGTTCACTTGTTTATTGTATGTTTCTTCCACTAGAATCTAAATCTAACACTTGCCATATAACAAGCTACTAATGCGTATTTGCTAAATAAGTGCTGTTGGATAATTATTTACTTGCACTGTATGTAGGCTACATGTGTCCTCAGACCCTTAGAATCTCATGGATAAGAAACAAACAGATACTCTGAAGCAAGTGTCACAATTTTTATTTTTTATTTTTTTGATGTGGACCATTTTTAAAGTCTTTATTGAATTTGTTACAATATTGCTTCTGTTTTACGTTTTGGTTTTTTGACCACAAGACATGTGGGATCTTAGCTCCCTGACCAGGGTTTGACCCTGCACCGTCTGCATTGGAAGGTGAAGTCTTAACCACTGGACCTCCAAGGATGTCACACAAGTGTCACCAGTTTTAAAGGGTCATTTTCTGTCTATTATTTCTGATATAAACCTGGCAGTTTTGGATGGTTCCAAAAGATGCTACAATATGTTTCTTACTCACCAAAACAGTGGGTCATGTAGGCTTAGCTTACCACTGGACTTTTAATTCTGTTTTTCAATGAAAGATTGATCAATTTCATTAATGACCTTACTCATGTTTCCACTATATTAACTATCTCTAGAGGAACACATTTAAAATTAAGTTTCCAAGAATAGATCTTACAATGTTAATAAATACTGAGGATAGCAGAGGAAACTACAATTCCCAGTGAAATTCACAGAGAACAAGAAGGAGTTCCACTTGGATGAAATCCTCCAAAACCATTGTTAGCATAAAAGCAGAGTTCAGCAAGCTTAATTAAAGGAAAAAGGAAAGGAAGACTCTCCATACTAATGTCAGTTTACCCATGGGAAATAGATTTCACCAAAGAAATAGATTTCTTTATAGTCTTGGATACTCAAATATGTGAATAAAACATTTCACATAGTTATATTTTGGAAAAGTCACTTTTTTTGTAAAAGTGATCTTTTTTTGTTGTTTTTTGCGGTACGCGGGCCTCCCGTTGCAGAGCAGAGGCTCCGGACGCGCAGGCTCAGCGGCCATGGCTCACGGGCCCAGCCGCTCAGCGGCACGTAGGATCTTCCCGGACCGGGGCACGAACCCATGTCCCCTGCATCGGCAGGCGGACTCTCAACCACTACGCCACCAGTGAAGCCCTGTAAAAGTGATCTTTATGCCAAGTTTGTCACAAAAAATACTTTATTTTGCTCCAAAAGCACTTTTTTACAGAATATTTTTGGTAAGAGAAAGTAACAAATGCACAGATTTGCATGTGAGGACTCCTCTGTTTGGCGAAATATTTCCTTCCCTGATTGTCCTACAATGTTGCTGATAGAGCGTCCCTAAGTACTTTTCTCTACTTTGGCATATCTTTAAAGAGGTTGCCAAGTGCTGAAGAGAGATATATTTAACCAAGCTTAATTGCATTTACTGCTTTAAAATTACAGAGCATCCAAACCGCTTACCAGCATTCTTTTGTGCGATACTAATACTAGTGCCATAGAAACTGCAAAATGAAAAGGATGCTAAACGAAGTAGTTTTACTATGCTCTTAACCTTTCTCCGAAGCTGCTTAACTCAAATGTAATTTGTCCAAGAGTCTTTTAATTATTTGAAAGGGTTTATCTAAAGGTGTGTAGTTGAATAGGTGTTTTATTTATTTATTTATTTATTTTTGCGTTACGCGGGCCTCTCACTGTTGTGGCCCCTCGCGTTGCAGAGCACAGGCTCCGGATGCGCAGGCTCAGCGGCCATGGCTCACGGGCCCAGCTGTTCCGCGGCATGTGAGATCTTCCCGGACCGGGGCACGAACCTGTGTCCCCTGCATCAGCAGGCGGACTCTCAACCACTGCGCCACCAGGGAAGCCCAACAGGTGTTTTTAACCTTAGAAAAAGCACAGTATAAAAACTCAAAAAAACTCAACCTCCCAACGTTGAGTGGAACTCATAGAACCTTCCAATTTTAGAGTATTAACTGTGTTTAACTGTTTGACCAGTAGGAAAGTAAAGTGTTGCATTGTTATATTAAAATCATACTGGATAATACTGAAATAATAACAAGATCGTCAGTTTATTATAGGTCCAATTGAGGACATATATGTTTTGCACTGTATAGCTCAAAACAAAAAATGTAAAGTTTTAACAGTAAGAGAATTTTCATGATACTAAAAAAAGCATCAGTTTTAAAAGATTGTTTACTAGTTATTTTTGAATTGACCAGAATTGTAGCTATTTTGTATGCAATATAGTCATAAGCATTACCCAATGGACATAAAATTATGCTGAAAAAAATCTAAATTATTCAGACAAAACTTCATCCAGGAATATACTTAAGTTTTATCTTCATTTCTGCAACATAAGATTGTACAGTTGGCAAATATCCAATTTTTGGCTTCTGATACTTCGCTACACAATAACAATTTAAATTTATTTTCCAAAATATAGGCTTTAAAAATATCCTAGCTGCAATTGTTTAGATAACTAATGAATATGCTTAAAAATCTGAAAAATACCTTTGTGGTTCTTTTTCTTGTGTAAATAATTTAGACAAGTTGGGGGAAATAAATTAAAAGACTGGGAGGGGCTAATAGATATCTTGAAATGGATTATACAGAATGGTGGTCTGCAAACAACCCTAAATCTCTGGTCAGTTCTCAAGTCTTCCATTTTCTCAGCTGTGTAAATCAAACTAAAATGATTTCCTTGGATCCCAGTGTGGCAGTAGGGAAGATGAGTATGGATGCTTTGATGCTTCTGCAAAACTAGTATAGCATTTGTTCCTAATCTAGCCCCTAGGACGTACAATTTACATCAGTGGCTATTAACTTGACCTCAGAGGATGTGTGAACATTCCCTAAGTTATTTGCAAAATATTCTGAGGAATGAGTAAGAGGATTTTGGGGGTTAAGAGTGGATATTTTTATCAGATTAATGAAAAGCATCCATGATCCTCCAAAGAGTGCTGAAAACCACTGGGAGCTAAAAATAAATCACTTTAAAAATGAGAAAAGAGAACTTTTCTTCAGGAATTTAAAAGCGTGTTGTGTTTACCTGCTTACTTTTTTTTTTTTTTTTAAGTTTCTCTGTTCATAAACTCATGGAATTAAGGATCTGGAAGACATCAAGAAAAACTGCAATCAGATGTTCCAAAAAGTGAATAATAATTTTTCCTTTAAGTATTGGAAATTAAATCTAAGCACCTTTCTTTATAAATTAATTCAGTATTGCTTGTAGTCCCAGCATTTTCCCTTCCACTGACTAGCATATGGAATTCTTTAATTTCCTTGAAAAAAAAATGTCTCTCACACTGTCTGTGCTGAAAGAATCGCTTAGTCTACTAACAAATTTCTATTCTCTGTAGGAAGTACATTAATGTATTTTACCACTCTTTGTAATAGTTTCATCTTACCTTTAATTATCCACATTGCACTCCTTTGGCACTTTTTAAAGTGAGGGATACTGTGGATATTAGATCATTTATAGAAAAATATTTTTATACGTTCACTGCCAACTTTAAAAGATGATCAAATTTGTTATTTATTTTTTTATTTAGTAATTTTAATAATAAATTTAATACATATTTATTTAAAATATTTCTTTGAATAGTTCATGCAAATTTCATGTCATATGATACATTCACATTTCATATTCTAACAAAAATTACTCAGAGGTGTCTCATGGGATTTTTATCTTAACTGATCTCATTTCTACCTTTTTTTCTGACAGTTCATTTAGTCTCCTGCTTTACCCATCCCTTTGCTAAGCCAACTGATCATTTGCCCTCTTTCTCTACTTCAACCCAGTTTGCCTTTTCGCTCTCCTGGACTCATCATATCTCTAAGTTACTCTTTTGCTACTTGTAACATGTCTAATTTTATCAATATTTAATTTCTCAAATTTATTTCTTTATCCATTTTTAATATAAACATTCAGTATTCTATCAATTTTTAACAATTATATTGTCTCAGACTATACACAGAATCATCAAATTAACAATTACCAGATCTCTGAAAGGCATTTGTGGCATGTTTCATCAGGTTGGTCATATTTACTAGTCAAACACAATCAAATTAAATTATTAGACAGTATAAGTGGAGTCTTATTTGGACATGGTCAGCCTAAAAATGGATAGAGTCTGAGATCTAGACTTGATGATAACCATCTATATTTAATTTTAAAAGACAAATAATAACCTATTTACTATATTTCCTATGAAACAGGAATCAACTGTCTGGCAAAATGATGTTTTTAATACATAATAGCATTTCTACTGAAAATTAATTTAATGTTATTAACACATTTAAATAGTTTGTTTTTTTGTAATGTTCAATCTCATGCATATAGACATAACTGTAGAGTCTACATTTCACTTTTGCAAACAGAAAGTAATTGATTTTAGAAATTTCTTCCTCCCTAAATTTTTTCTTCCTTTTATAGCCCATGCCCAGAGTTACAAGTGCTGGAAATAGCCAGTTCATCTTTCTTGTAGACCTTTCATTAAAATGCATAACTTGCTTTGAAAGGATAGATTGCAATGGCCATTGCAAACTTGGCTAAGGACATATGCTGATAAGGATATAACTTAGTAAAGTCACCAAATTAATACTTCACAAGAGGGTTATATTGAGCAGCAGTAATGTTCTAGAGTTTTATTAATTTGCAAGAGAATTTTTCATGTTTGACAATACTCATGCAAGAAAAAATACTTTATCTAAATATTTTTTCATTTAGTTTAAAAAGAAATGCAGAGAGATATATCTAAACAGAAAAAAAGAAGAGAGACATCAAATGGAATCATTATTTAAAAAAATCAAAGTTAGTCATGAGAGCCATAAAATTTCCTTTCATATAAAATTGGTTTTCCATTATCTCTGGCTTCACTGATCACTGTACAGGTGAGGTTATTGCTTTTTCAGTTTTGTTAATAAACCTATTCATACATAAATAGCCTTCTGGCCTTTCCTGAACAAATGGAAAATAAAATCGTTTCATTATCCCCAGGGTTTCATGCACTCCTGGTTATAGAACTATCCCTGAAGAAATGGTTCTGTTTGCAAGAAAATGTTTGTCTTGAAGACTTTTCATATCGGACTCTAGGGGCTTCCCTGGTGGCGTAGTGGTTGAGAATCTGCCTGCTAATGTAGGGAACACGGGTTCGAACCCTGGTCTGGGAGGATCCCACATGTCGCGGAGCAACTAGGCCCGTGAGCCACAACTACTGAGCCTGCGCGTCTGGAGCCTGTGCTCTGCAACAAGAGAGGCCGCGATAGTGAGAGGCCCGCGCACCGCGAGAAAGAGTGGCCCCCGCTTGCCACAGCTAGAGAAAGCCCTGGCACAGAAATGAAGACCCAACACAGCAAAAATAAATAAATAAACTCCTGCCCCCAACATCTTCTTAAAAAAAAAAATTGGTTTCTATATTTTTGTATTCTTTAGATTTTATAATTAGAAATGGAATATTATTTGAAGCCCTGCTATTTATTATAAAAAATATTTAAAAATTATTAGAGGCAATTTCAAAAAAGGTAAAGCATGGGTCCTGTCAAATTGCAAACCTACAAGGAAAAGAAATATGAGATTAGGTGTTTAGTGTCAAAGAAGGGTATTTTATTATATTGCAGGGATATTTCATAGGAGTTGAATGTTTAATTTTCAAATGGCCCTCAGATCAAGAAAATAGGAAAGAATCTACTATAGGCCAGGCCTAATAACATGTGCTGGGAAATGAAAGAAGAATAACACTGCATCCATTCATTTATTGATTCATACTCAGATAAGCCTAACTATTCCCCAACCAAGAAGGTACCTGTCACCTGCCTTAAAGCCCCAGAATTATTCCTTAGTCTTTACACACCGAAGGTAATTCCTTATTTGCCACAAATTGCTTTATTGGATTGTGTTGCTGTGTCAAATTGCTCTGGTTGAAACACTAGTCAGAAAGATGCCAGAGATGATTTTTAACAGCAGTGATACTTACGTGCCTGCTTTGTGTACCATAACTGCATTATTATAGCAGGCTAGAGTTAATTGAATATCCCTTTAAGATACTGAATTTCGGAGGACTCAATGAAGCTGCAAGAAAGCAGAAAAGTGAAAAAGCAAGGAAGTGAAAAACCAGAGCTCTAAAGGATTGGCTTGATGGCTGATCTGCCATTTACTGTATGAGAAACATAGGCTATTTGTTGGTTGGATAATAAAGTATAATGGAATAGGACAAGGGGATCACTGCAATTAAGCAGCTCTATACTCCATGCTTCAGTACGGGTAGTTTGAAAAGATTAGAGACAAATGATTCTTGTGAGTTCCTTGAAAACAACGGACAATCCTCATCTCTACAACTCCAACACTGAATTCAGTGCTTGGCAGATGAAGTGCACTAAAATTTTTGTTGATCGAATGAATTAATTTATTAATAAAAATGAATATATGTGGAATCTAAATTATGACACAAGTGAACTTATCTACAAAACAGAAACAGACTCACAGAGAACAGACTTGTGTTTGCCAATGGGGCTGGCGGGGGGGTTGGATTAGGAGTTTGGGACTAGCAGGTGCAAACTATTACTTATAGGATGGGTAAACAACAAGGTCCTACTGTATAGCACAGGGAGCTATATTCAATATCCTGTGATAAACCATAATGGAAAAGAATATGAAAAAGAATCACTTTGTTGTACACCAGAAATTAACACAACATTGTAAATCAACTGTACTTAAATAAAAATGAAAAAAATAAAACCCATTATCCAGAAGGTGAAAAATTTCCATTAAAATACAATTCATTCTACTAAACATATTTATTGAGGAATCTTTGTATTAGATTACCTTATATAAAACTATATAGGTGACTTAAAACCAGTAAAATGCCTTGAAACATTTTAATCTTGTTTAAGATTATTGCATCCTAACTGAAAAGCTAAAACCTGAGTTACTTAGATCCTAAGTTACTAGGATCTCATATAATATATACAATGTGGAAATGAAAAGATGAAGAGTAAATAGTGACACATGCCTGATGTGGGTTACCTAAACATTCAGAGAGATTTTGCCAAACACATGTTTAAGGTTCCTATCTAGCATCAGAAATCACACAGATCACAATTTTCTCTATGAAATTTCTACAGAACTGTAGGGAAGGCCAAAGTTTTTCTTACAAAAACTTAGGTGATGTACTTCCCAAAGCGAAGTATTGAACTCTTAAAAAATTGTCCAAGAACATTCATTAGCATTTTATTAATGAAAAATTGAGAGCATAAAAAGGACATTACCAGCCCATGAAAATTCATAAACAATTAAAATAATTGCTTTTAAAAGTACACAACTATTAAATATCATATATGCAATTGATAACAGAAAAATAATATATTATGGGTACATGAAAACCATGACGAATTTTGTTTGAAAGTAATCTGAATATATTGTATTCACTCTCTGGCATACAGGATACTTTGCTTTTCACGTTTGTTGGTATAAATGTTCATGTAACAATCACAACTGGGTAGCCTCTTGGTTGCCTTTCCAGGTTCTGGTATCTGCTTTGAAGAACTGTTGTGTTTCTTTATGTCCACACTTGATAAAGAGGAAGCTTAGCTATGTGCTGTGTTCTACGATACCCAGGCTCATATAATAAGAACTACACCATTTGCTACATAGGAAGGAAGAAAATACCCTTTTCCACTTCTAAATAGGAACTCTCAGTATTAAAGGTCATCAGTGTTTTCTTAATTCATCTTTAGAATGCTTTCATAAACATTTCCCAACTTTCCTACTTTCCTGAAAGATACTACCTCCTGAATTTAGGAGGGACGTGATTCATTGAAATGGTAATTTACCAGATGTTCAGTTATTCTATTTACCTATCAATATTCCTTTTAGGATGCCTGGAGGAGAGGCAATGTCTCTTTTTCTAGTCCCAAGAGACAGCAGGCAACTTATACATAATAACTATCTATTACATTTCTCTAACACCTTCACTTTGCTTGTAAATAATAATCGTGTGTTAGTTGTAGGAATGTTTACCAGGAGATTAACAATTTGTAAAAGCCCTGCCATGGAGGATGTGAAATAATATAATTCAATTTGAAAACCTATAATTTCATATGATACGGTTTTACCACTCTTCTTAGTCAAGGTAGGATAAAGCAACCTTCCTGTCAGAGATGATTGGATAATGTGATATATTACCTGATTACCAAGTGATTCTGGGAAAACAACCCATTTCTCTACATTAATCTGACTTGTTTAGTGTTTTTTCCCCTCTCTGCATTCAGATGAGGTGCTCGGCACCAACCTAATTCTTTTTTATGTACATTGGCTGTTTTTTAAAGCACATTTTTTTTCTAAACTGCTTAAATAATGACAGTTTTGCAAAGTTCTGAATAGTTTTCCAAATGTCTTGAATTTTAATTTGGTGCATTTTCCTTCATGACAATTTGTGTGGGTGGAAACAAGAAACTGGAAAACATGCAACTTGGTGAATTCCAGTAATATTTAATAATTTCTTAATGTTGCTGATATCACTTTGCATTTGTACGGCATTTTTCTTTAGGTGCTTTCCACATATTTCATTGTTATTTTGCAATTATTAATTTTTTTAGAAAAGGAAATTAGCGACACGGATGAAATAAAATTCCGTTTTACACAGCCAGTGAATAAATGACAAATATTAGACAGATGTCTTTTCTGAGATTTTTAAACATTTTCTTGAAAAGGGTAGAAATCATTTGTCTATTGTTGAATACAAGGACTTTCACATCTCGTACTAAACCTGTTCCCAATCTTTAAGGATCTATACCTTATGTCTTACGAGATACAAGTGTGTGTCCTTTTATCCACCATACAAGCTGAAGTCACTCAACTCTTTCTCAATGTCGCTCAATACACTGTAATATATCCCTGCCACTAGAGTGCCAAATAAGGACTCTGATGTTCTTTTGCCCTTTATAGATTTGTTCTTAATGCTGTAATATTTTTACTCATGATCCTAGTTGTTTGTTCCTGTTCCAAGGTTCTTTTCCAGTGGTACAAGTGAAAATTCAAATAGACTTTATTTGCATAAGACAACTTAGACTTTTTGTCTCAAAGGAAACTTTAATGGCCATATCGTTTAACTCTCTCATGAATGTGGAAACTGAGGCACCAAAAGATGGAGGGCTTCCCTAAATCAAAGAGGAATTTAATGACAGAATTGTAAATTCAAAGGATACTCTTTATGCTGCTTTTCTAAAATATAAATGTTCCCACTCTTTGTATTCCACAATTATGTAATTAAGCCTGGGCCACTTTCCTCATGCCACAAAAGAGCTCTTTCTGTTTCTTGTTTTATTCTACATGGAAATTTAACTCTCTAGCTAGATTTTCTACCCTTTGTCATATTTTTCAAATACTATTTCTTACATTATGTGTTTTGAACACTTTTTTCTGGATCACTGACCTTACTGTCTGGCTTGGATTTTTGTCTATTTATTCAGCTTTTGCTCAGTTGCCTCTATGTACAGGACAGAAGAGTGTTTTCTTTTGTTTTTGTTTTTAAACCGCTTTATTGAGGTATGATTGACATATAAGAGGCTGCACATACTTAATGTATACAATTTGATGAGATTGGAGATAAGATTACAAGCTGTGAAATCATCACAATGATTGCCATAAACCTATCTATCTATTACCTCCAAAAGCTTCCTGTTGCCCTCTTTGTTTAAGAGCATCTATACCCTCTAAGGAAATTTTAAAATGTACAATACAGTATCATTAATCATAATCACTATGCTGTACAGTAGATCTCTATGACCTACTCTCCTTGTATAACTGAATCTTTGTAACTTTTGGCCAACGCTCCCCATTCCCCCTTCCCCACTGCCCCTGATAACTACCATTCTACTCTCTGCTTCAATTCAGTTTGACTGTTTTAGATCCCTCATGTAAGTGGGATTTAGTATTTATTCTTTTGCATGTGGCTTATTTCACTCAGCATCAGACCCTCCAGGTTCATCTATATCATCACAAATGACAAGATTTCCTTCTTTTTAAGGTTGAGTAAAATCGCATTACATACAAATACCATATTCTCTTTATCCCTTCATCCATCAGTGGACATTTAGATTGCTTCCATGTCTTGGCTATTGTGAATAATGCTGCAATGAACATGAGCGTGCAGATATCTCTGGGAGATCCTGATTTCAATTTCTTTGGAAATACACCCAGAAGTGGGATTGCTGAATTATATGGTAGTTAGATTTTTATTTTTTTTTCAGTGTTGGGAAAGGCATTTTCATGTGTGCAGTTTTTCTACTCCAGCTCAGCCACAGGAGAATGAGAGCTGGGCCTGGAATGCTTCTTAAGCTAGAGATAAAAATCCCACACAGCCTTTACCAAGCTTATCGCTTTACGTGGAAATATTTTTTCCCTGTTCAGACTTGGTGTAGGTGAACTCCTTTGTTCATTTTAAGTGTGTGTATCAGTGGTCCTCAGCATGCCCAAGATTTCAGTATTTCAGACTTCACGGTAGGAGGGGAGGGAGAAGTCCTTCTATTGCAGCATGTAGGTCTTAGGTTCTCTCCCAGTTGTCCTGATAGCCATGAGGAACCTGTGAACACTTTTGGAGTTGACTTTGCTCTGTCTCTTCTCTACGTGAGTTAAAGTCTTGTTCCAGCTAATGCCTGACTGTTTTGTGTTTTTGTTGGTGATTCTAATGTCAAGTAGGCATAGTGATGATTTTCACTGTCCTACATGTATTTGGAGTCCTCCCCTGGCATTGATGACTGGTGCATGGTGTTCTGTTTGACACTGAGGAACCTCCATAATGGCTGCACCAAAATACATTCCAACCAATGAGATACACGTTTCCTTTCCTTCACATCTTTGGCAACACTTATCTTTTGTCTTTTTGATAATAGCCATTCTACAGGTTTGAGTCTATATATCATTAGGCTTTTGATTTTCATTTCCCTGATAACTAGTGATGTTGAGCATCTTTTCATATACCTATTGGCTGTTTGAATGTCTTCTTTGAATAAATATTTATGTAGTCCTTTGCCCATGGTTAAATCATATTATTTGAGCTTTTGTTTGTTTGTCTGTTTTGCTACTGAGTTGTATGAGATCCTTAAACATACCGGATATTAATTCTTTGTCAGATATACGGCTTGCAAATATTTCTATTCAGTAGATTACCTTTTCACTTTGCTGATGGTTACTTTTTCTGTGCAAAAGCTTTTTTTTAGTTTGATGTAATCCCATTTGTCTATTTTGCTTTTGTTATCTGTGCTTTTGATATCATGGATATCATATGATATATCATATCCATATGATATATGGATATATATATATATGGATATATATATATCATATATATATCCATATATATATATATCCATATATATGATATATGGATATCATATCCATGAAATCATTGCCAAAGCCAATGTCAAGAGGCTCTGTCTATATATTTTCTACTAGAAGTTTCACAGTTCCAGGTGTTCTGTTTAAGACTTTAATCCATTTTGAGTGGATTTTTGTTTATGGTGTAAGATTTCATTCTTTTGCATGCGGATATCCTGTTTTCCCAACACCATTTATTGAAGAGACAAAGATGCCATTTGGGAGATCCTTAGCCTCAGAAATTTACATAAACTCTAATTTCAGACTTGTGGGATAAGATTTGTTGTGTGTGTGTGTTTGTGTGTGTGTGTGTGAGAGAGAGTTTTGAAGTGATGACACAATGATTTCATGAGATATCAAGGATCACATGGGTATCTGTTATTCCATTGGTCCACATAATGCCCTTTCTCTCCTCTTACAGTAATCCAGTTTAAAGAGATTTGGGATGTCCCTGATATGTGTGGACCCATTACTGAGACAGTTTTTCTCTTATATGAACTTTCCAGTATACAAGAAGCTGAAATTGACCTGTGGTCAATGGGAATCCACTGTTCTGCACAGAATATTCTGGAACACCACTTACGTAACAATGAATCCCTGGCTGCCAGTGTACAACTAAGTTAATAGATACTGAATAGAAAAAAAGAACGAAATCTATAATTCCACTGTGAGGGGTTGTCAAAGAAATACTTTTAGATCTTGATTGAAATACTCTTAATATCTGGGGCAGAAAATGTGTTAAGCACGACAGAAAATGTCACAAGTCATGGTTAGGTAGATAAAAACATGGAGTGCCTTAAGAAGTCGCCTCCAAAAATGGAGTATAAGCTAATGGTTAGATTTGGAAGTCTGGTGATTGGGATAGGTCATGTATATGAGAGGGTTCACTGACTCATAATACAACAGTAATTAGAGATGTGTGGGTTGTTCCAATAAAGAAAATAAAGGCTGTAATTTTTAAAAAAATTAATTAGTGGCTGCATTGGGTCTTTGTTGCTGTGCACGGGCTTTCTCTACCTGTGTTGAGTGGGGGCTACTCTTCGCTGAGGTGCGTGGGCTCCTTATTGTGGTGGCTTCTCGTGTTGCAGAGCATGGGCTCTAGGAGCGTGGGCTTCAGTAGTTGTGGCACGTGGGCTCAGTAGTTGTGGCACATGGGCTTCAGTAGTTGTGGCTCGCGGGCTCTAGAGCACAGGCTCAGTAGTTGTGGCGTACGGGCTTAGTGGCTCTGTGGCATGTGGGATCTTTCCAGACCAGGCCTCGAACCCGTGTCCCCTGCATTGGCAGGCGGATTCTTAACCACTGCGCCACCAGGGAAGTCCCAAGGCTGTAATTCTGTAGTGAACATCTGTTACTACATAGCTTGTGATAAAAGATTCTATCATAATTTAGCGTCTATATATGTTCAAAATGTCTCATTTATAGACTGAAAGCATAAGGAATCTTGGTCATTATGTCTGTGGGGCAGGCAGGGCTAATCTAGTGTTAGATTCACTACCTTCTGGTCTAAAAATACAAAATCCCTGCTATTAATTAAATCAGAAATTTTAATTAGTTCATGTAAGCCAGTCTTAAAAATTGACTGATACATGATTAATATTGTGTGAGCATTTGTTCTTCTTATTATAATCAATTGGACATCCTAGCAAAGTAAGGAATGGATATAGCGCATGCATTTAGGAGATTCAGACTATCCTCAAGGAAGACAGTGTTTGCTATCCCCCCAAACGACAATGTTTCAATTCATGCATGTTTTCAAAGTATGATAAAAGATCTTTACAAACCCTTAAAATGGCCAGCTAGACTGGATTTTTGCTCTCAGGTTTTCAACTCTAAAGCCAAAATTAGGAGCAGAAAGTTGGGTAGTTGCTTTCAGAGGAATTCTATTTCTACCTTTTCTGTTGTATCATTACTCTTCATTGGCTAAATTTTCAGTATTTATTTCCAAACCTGGGAGTCACTTCTGAAAATAGCTCTGAGACTTTGTTTTCCACATGGCAATGTAACAGGGGTAGATTTGCATTTTAACACTTGCAATTACGGTATAAAAAGATAGTGCACTGACTTTGTAAAACATTTATTAAAATAAAAAGTTTATAAAGAAGACAATATCCAGTTATCTGACCATGTAGATGTGACATATATTCCTGTTTTAAAAAGTTGTTTTAGGGGCTTCCCTGGTGGCGCAGTGGTTGAGAGTCCGCCTGCCGATGCAGTGGACACGGGTTCGTGCCCCGGTCTGGGAGGATCCCGCATGCCGCGAAGCGGCTGGGCCCGTGGGCCATGGCCGCTGAGCCTGTGCGTCCGGGGCCTGTGCTCCATAATGGGAGAGGCCATAGCGGTGAGAGGCCCGCATACCACAAAAAAAAAAAAAAAAAAGTTGCTTTATTTTTTACTAATTTTTATTGCAGAATAGTTGCTTTACAATGTTGTGTTAGTTTCTCCTGTACAGCAAAGTGAATCAGCTATACGTCTACATATATCCCCTCTTTCTCATTTCCTTCTCACCACAAAGCATTGAGTAGAGTTCTCTGTGCTATACAGTAGGTTTTTATTAGTTATCTACTTTATACATAATAGTGTATATATGTCAATTCCATTCTCCCAATTCATTCCACTCTCCCTTCCTCCCCAGTATCTATTCGTCTGTTCTCGAGGTCAAAAAATAAAGAAGGAAAGAAAAGAAAGACAAACAAGAATTGAAAAAGCAAGCAAAATTAATTTCTAATATTTAAAAAGATTTGACTCTTTATTAACATTACTTAATATCTTCACATCGAAAACCAAAAGTCAAGAAATAAAAAAAAAATGGACAGTGTGGAAAAACAAATAAAAAGTTACTTTACTGAATTGGGTTTATACATTAAAAATGTATTTTTATTTCCACTTAATGCATATTCCATGATTTTTTTGTCTACATATATGAGTTTAGATACCTCAAAAGACTAAAAGTACAAGGTAAAATCTGGAAAAAATGTCTAAAAGTCCCTTTGTGCAAAGAATTAGGTAAACTGATAGACTTGTTGTGTTGTTGCAGGGACCTCCTGCTTGGTTCCCTACCTCTTTTTGATGAGTTATGTCATAGAAATTGCTCAGGTCTAGAAATTGGGAGAGAGATCTCGAGTTTTCCTTTGGCATTTACTGACATTTGCCTTCAGCTCTTGAGCTTTGTACAAATCAGAAATGTTTTTGTTGCCTGGTGGTATGTTTCACCCTCAGGATCATTATAGTCTATTTACCGTTACCACAGGTACTTATGGGTCAAGAACCCTTTGTTATTTCTTCAGGCTGGCTGCCTATTTAAATAATTATGGAGAAATTAATTGTGTTGATTAGTTATCAACATCTGGCCTCTGATATTCTGTAGTCCTGTCATCCCACTGACCATAGGGAAGCTAGTTACAAGGTATTATCTTTTACCTTCTTTCCTGGACTTGGGGAAAAGACCACCAAGGACTGTCTCATAAAATGATCTCTCATGGGTGCTATTCTTATTGCTTTAGCAACAAATTGTCTTCTGACCCTTTAGGAGAACAAAGTGAGCTGGTGGTCTTCTAAGAGCTTACTAATTCCTTCTTTGATACTCTAGGAAAGGGAGTTTTGGTATCTCTACCTCATTTACTGAAACAATTGTCATTACCAACTTCCAAGGAGCCATCCAACAGGAAGTTAAGGTCAACCTCAGGTGTCTTTGTTGGGAAGCTCTATTCTGAATTATAGGAAAGTGTCACTGTATCAATGAACTCTCCCCAATCCAGTCATTTATTTCTGAATACTGGTCTCAATACTGGTGTCCAATACTCTCAAGATTGATTCCCACAAAAGTTCTCCTAATTTCTGCTGGTTTATATTGTCCAGGAACTTCAGTTCCTTCTCTAAAGAACATATTTCCTTCTGCAATAGGGACTATATTTCCCTGCATGGTCCATCCTGAGGCTTGACCCTAGTTACTGACTGGAGGAAATCAAAATAGGACAGATTGTAAGAAGGTTAAGTATCATCATGATGCTTACATCTCAGGTGAGGGCTCTGCATGTTCTCCAGATAAAGGAAATCTTTTCTCCTCTAACTGGAGCTTTACTTCTGGACCAGAGGGTTCAAGGGTTCCCATTTCAAGTCTCAGTGTCTTATTTCTTCACTACCTGGGACCTGAAATATTAACATGTACAAACTGCTAGTTTTTGTGTTCATTCTCCCTTGTATTTTGTTATACTTATGATCAAATTCTGGGCCTGAATTCTTCACAGCAAATAATCGCTTTAAAAGCAGCTATGCAGGACATCTGGCTTTTACAGTGTTCCCTGAGATGATAATTAACTGATCTGAGCTTTCTATTTTCCTTCAAAATTGGTAAGGCACCTCCACAACCTCTAAAATTATTTTTTGCCTTTTATCTTTCAAGTGCTGCAGGTGCTTCACAAACCAGTGCTTCCCATTTTACCTTCATCTTATCTCATTTATGAAGGATGAGAGTCTTGGTAGTTGTGCTACTATATCATGACATAGACTATTACCATCCCACCTGTCATGAGCAATGGGATCCTTGTTGCTATCTGACCGATAACTGATATAATTCCAGAATCCCATATGGAGTGTCTGCTTTCTAGGATGACTTCCAAATTACATTAAATTGGGTCCCTCCAAAACAGACCCTCCAAGAGGTCTTAAGTACAGGTGGTTTGTTTGGGAGATGATGTGGAGCTAGGAAATGAGGGAGGGAATAACACTAAAAAAGAGTGTATAAAAGATGAGCTGCTGTACTGGATTGACTACCCCATGGGGCCCTCAGAAATGTTGTTGGGGAGGCTGTGACATTTTTTCACCTATTCCCATCTCTCATTTTTGCTTGAGGTTGTTCTTAAAGTCATTCACTCCACACAATTCTGGATTATGCTTGGGAGGAGCAAGGAAGCCCCTACCATGTGAGAGAAAGCTCTCAGGCTGAGAAGAAGAAAGACTCGCACTTAGGGTGCAAAGCTGTAAACATGCAAGAAACTGTGTATGACAGCAATAAATCAACCCAGAAAAAAGGCTGAAGGCAAATTCTATAATTTTTCTATAATTGTCAACTTATGGTCAATTTTGTTTCTTTATACAACCAACACACCTTCAACCTCAGTAGGATTATAATTTTATCTGTAAATATGTAGGTATATAACTTTTAAAAAAGATCAGTTGTTTTAAAAATATAATCACAATATCTCTATACCATGGAAAGGAACAGTAGCTCCTTAATCTTGTCAGTTATCAAGTCAAATACTTTGAGAGTTCAATTTTGTCAATATAGAGTTTACCTGAGTTTTCGTTTACATATTAGTGTCATGTTTTCTCACCTGAAAATTTTGGTCACTGGTGATAGTAACATAATAATTTTTACTATGTGTGAGAGAACATTCTAAAAATTAATAAATAAAAACCACTATTAAAGTAGAGTTGGGAAGCCAGAAGGGGGAGGTCTCATGCCCTACAGTGATAGCAGAGCCTGACAGGAAGGGAAAAGTCTTCTATTCTTTCCTGGCAAGGACTCGGCCAATTAAAAACCATGGACTCTTTGTTTACTATAACCCTCCCAATTAATGTTTCCCCTCTATACAAGTGTTCTTCTTTTGCCATGTGAGGTCTTGCATGTGCCTTGTCATGGTTGCAGAACCCAAGTTGTAAATCTTTGTTGATCCCAAATAAACCCTTTTTTCCTCTTTTTTTTCTGGAGAGACAACTGTCTAAACATTTTAGTGACCTGTATGGGGATCCGGAGAAGACCCCTGATGACTCCAAGGCTGGTGAGCAAACAGGTGCAGTACTCACACAGAGCCCATTTTTGCTCACTGCTTTTCTCACCAACCCTGGGTTTGAGAGGAAGTCTTTCTGATGACTATGAGCTTCCACCCTCTCTGTATTTTGAAGCTCACCAGGTTTTACTCAGGATGTCTTTTAAAGTTTTGTCCCTCCGGTTAAGGCCTTATTCTGTCTCTTAGTACTCATTTGGCACTTTGGTCTGACTTTTGAAATCAGGAACTGACTAGTCTTCGGTCCATTCCTTAAGGAACAGGGCCTGCTTCATTGGAACTGTGCTTTGGTCCAGCTCCTTTAGAATTAGGCTGCTCCACTACAGCTGTGCTGAGCAGCCTTCGGCCTGACTCCTTCTGGACCAGAACTGGGTGGTATTAGGCCTTCAGGCTGTTTGAGCTGCAAGCTATTTAGACTGTTTGAAAATTATTTTTTTAATCTAGAGAAAAAACTCTTAAGATGGGATATCAGTTATCCAAATATTTTGAGTGTGCCATGCCTATGGGAGCCCCAGCTGGTTTTATGTTTAACAACTGTAATTCTTTCTCATGCATATTTGTAACTAAATGGACCAACCTAACCAAAGGCAATTTGGACTATCCATGACCATTATAAGGAACTTTTGAAATCCCCAAACTTACTTTTCTTAAAATCAACTGGACTACCATAAATCTAAAATTTCCCAAACTGAGTGGAATGCCTATTTCAGCTGATACTTTAAGGCTTCTATATGTTATCAGGAGCCTAGAGCTGTCTCTCTGCAAAATAAGATTTTAAGATTAACTGAGGCAAACAAAGAAAGAAAGAAAAGATGGCTTCCAAAGGCTCAAGGTCCTCTTCTCCAGCTCGTTTGTCTTGGGTGACACCTCCAGCTCCATCTTCCTCTTTCCCTTCTACACTGACTATACCTCCTCTATCTCCACATTTCCCCATACTAATTCTCTCACCAAATGTCCCTTTTTTTTTTTGAAACTCATCTCAACCCCCTTTCCTATAGACCTATCAGAATCTGTCCAGTTAAAATGAAGCCTTCTGAGGATCCAGAGGATAAATCCTTAACTTCTTATTCTCCCTGGACTAAAGCTGAACAGTCAAAGATTTTCCCAAAGTAACCAAAGATCCTCACAGATTTTTTGAGGAATTTAATATAATGATTCAAATTTATCAGTGTGGTTTCTCTGATTTATATCAGCTAGTTCATATGCTTGCCAGTGAAGGCCAGGCTCAGCATTGGATGAAAATTGCCAATTGGGAAAGTCCTGATAGGTCTCTAGAATTACACCTGGGAGATCAGCCACTAACTTATATTATCAGGTTCAGGCAATTGCTAGGTGACTTCACTGAGCACATTCCTAGGGCTTTTCCAAAGAGAGTTAATTGAACAAAATTCAAGTTTGCCCACAAAAACCTGATAAAATGTGTTCATATTTATTACAATTAACATCAGATTATTATTGAAAAAATGACTGGTCCTTCTTTGGATCTTTCCCTTCTAGAAAGAAGGACCAGGTATGAATGGAAGACTATGTCCACTCCAGAATTAGTTAATCTGGCAAAACCAATTGTCTCATAATCTACATGAGTCACCTCAAAGGAAAACCACTAATATTCTTAATCTTCAAATCCAGCAAATGAAGGTCCCTAAATAAAACCAAAACCCTCCTAGTTTCTGCTATTATTGCAAAGAGTTGACATTGGGCAGGAGATTGTTACAAATTTAGATATATTAGGCACATTCAGCCCTCTATATGGACTTGCCAACGTCCGCCCAATTCTCAGTGATGAGGCTCTGAGAAACCACAGGGGTCTTCTCAATCCTCCCTCTTAATTGGTTTGGAGAAAAAATTCTCCAGATTGGGGATGACTCTCTTCCAGTCCTAAGTGACACCAGAGCCACACTCTGGGTGCTTAACCCTACTACTATAAAGCAGTTCCTGCCTCAGAATCCTAAAAGAATTCAAATAGTGGGATCTCTAATGAACCTCAAGACGTTCCTGTCTCTGAACTTATTCCATTTGTTTAGGCCCTCTGAGAGATACACACTCTTTTCTCCTGAGTTCCTCCACCCTTAACCATTTATTAGGCCGGCACTTCTTAGAATAGTATCATGCTGGGGTTTGTTTCTCCTGAAAGGGGGAAATAATTCTGGAATTTGACAGTGGTCATCAAAGCAGCCAACAAGGTGAATTAAATGCCCCCTTGACATTTTTTTTTTTTTTTTTTTTGCGGTACACGGGCCTCTCACTGTTGTGGCCTCTCCCGTTGCGGAGCACAGGCTCCGGACGTGCAGGCTCAGCGGCCATGGCTCACGGGCCCAGCCGCTCCGCGGCATGTGGGATCTTCCTGGACCGGGGCACGAACCCGCGTCCCCTGCATCGGCAGGCGGACCCTCAACCACTGCGCCACCAGGGAAGCCTTGTTTCCTTTTTTGTATATGAAAAGGGAGAGAATGTCCCTGGGGTATTCACTCAAAAAGGTGGGGACCACCATCAACCCACAGGATATTATAGCCAGTAACTGGACCCTATGATAGGAGGATACCTCCCTGGCCTTAGGGCCACCATGGCCACTGTCCTTTAGGTTAGGACCACCAAGAACATTACTTTGGGATCCCCTGAACCCATTTTTGTATCTCATGCAGTAGAAGCCTGCCTGAATTTCTCATCACTCTCAACAATTTTCAGCCAGCCAAGTCACCACCTATAAGAACTCCTCACGTGACTCTTTTACACTGTAGTAACTTTAACCCCGTTACTCATTTTTCTGCATCACAGATGAATTCCCTCACAGGTGCTTAATGCTGATGGCTCACCTCCTGACTCCTTATAATGATCGGTAGGAAACTCATTTGGGTATTGCAGACGTCTCCTGGTTCATTGATGGTTCTTATTTAAAAGGTGACAATGGCAAATATCATGCTGGATATGCTCTTACAGCTCCTCTTGCTGCTGTTAAGATAGGCTTTTTACCTATGGCCACTTTGGCCCAGGAGACTCAATTACATACTTTCACACAAGCTTGTACTTCAGCCAAAGACAAAACTGTCAATATTTGTACAGTTAGTAGATATGCTTTCAGGATAGCTCATGGTTTTGGAATGTTGTGGAAGCAACATAAGGCTGCAGAAAGTGTCTACCTCACTTGTCCCACTTGCCAAAAGTACAACCCAGGGATGACTGTTTGTACTGCTTCCAGGCATGTTCAGCTGCCTAGTGGACCATTCAAGGTCTGGCAAATGGACTTCATACAACTTCCTCTGTCTGATGGATATAAACATGTCTCAATCATGGTCTGTATGTTGTCACACTGAACTGAAGCCTTCCCTTACAGACAGGCCACTGTCTCTTCTGTGGCTAAAATCTTTTTGGAGAAGATTATTCTTACCTGGGAAACTCCTCTGGAACTTCATAGTGCTTGAGAAGCCCATTTTACTGGCCAAGGGCTCTGAGAAGTCTGTGCTGTTTGGCCAGTTTTACAACACTATACCTAGGCTTACCACTCTCAATCCCTCTTGTTTAGTCAAATGAACTAATGACATTATTAAGACTCAATTAGCAACCTTGGCCAAAGGTATTGTCGTTGGTGCTTCTAAGATTTAGATCCACCCGTTTGGAACACATAAACTCGCAGCCTTTGAGACAGTCACTGGATACCCAATGCACTTGGCTTCTGCTTCTTTTGACCTACAGCTGATAGAAGGAGAGCTGCTCCGATATTGCAAAGGCCTAATTGGTTCTATTAAACATAACCATTTTTTGGTAGCGCAATCTTTTCACAGTGTGTCAATTTCTACAAGAATGTCAGCTGAGATTCTGATAAGATTTGCATTGAACCTGTACATCAATCTAGGGAGTATTGCCATCTTTACAAAATCAAATATTTTGATACATAAACATGGGAGATTTCCCCATTTTATTTAGAGTCTCTTTCATTTCTTTCAACAATATTTTCAAATTTTCAGAACAGGTTTTGCATTTCTTTTGTTAAATTTATTCCTAAGTATTTTATTCTATTTGATGCTGTTGTACATGGAATTGTTTTCTTAATCTCATTTTCATATTGTTCATTACAGGTGTATTGAAATACAAATGAATTTTGTGTATTGAGCTTATATCCTGCAAATGTGCTGAACTTTTTTATTTCTAATGATTTTCATTGGATTTCTTAGAATTTTTTATATAAAGAGACATATCATCTACAACTAGAAATAATTTTACCTTTTTCTTTCCAAATGAATATTTTAATTCTTTTTCTTCTTGAATTTCCCTAGCTAGAACTTCCAGTATAATGTTGTATCAAAGTAGAGACAGTATATATCCCTTTCTTGCTCACAGTCTTAGGGAGAAAGACCTAGTATTTCACCAATAAATATAATGTTAGCCGTGGGTCTTTAATATATGTTTTTAATCTGGTTAAAAAGTTCCCTTCTGTTCCTAGTTTATTAATTGTTTTTATCATGAATGGATATTGGATTTTGTCAAATGTTTTTTTGTGTCTAATGAGATGATCATGTGGTTTTTATTTTCAATTCTATTGACAAGTTACATTTGAATAAGAGATTTTTGAATGTTCTACAAACCTTGCATTGTGGAATATATCCTACTTGATCACTTTGTATAATTATCTCTATATGCTGCTGGATTTGCTTTCCTAGTATTTTAATGAGGTTTTATGTCTATATTCATAAGAGATATTGGTCTTCAGTTATCTTTTCTTGTGATGTCTTTGTCTGTTTTTTGGTATAAGGATAATAGTGACTCATATAATGAGTTAGACTAATTTCCTTTTCTTGAATAGAAAAGTAAACTGCATACAATGTTGCTTTGATTGACTCTGAAAACAAAGTAACTTGGGTACATACTATACATCTCAAACTCTTTATTTCCATCAAGCAAATTGTCCAGTATCAAAAGATTGTCCCTCACTTTGAGCAAAACCCAGATTATTGCCTAGCACAAATTCTTCTAGAGGTGCAATATGTCTGGAGTTATGTCTTCTTTCACGTCCTTTTGCTAACACAAGTAGAAAAAGGGATTAAGTGCAGTTTTCTGTTTAGGGGTTGTTCATTTAAAGCCCAATCTCATTTCTGTCTACATTTCCATCTCATAGCAGAGGGTCACAAAAGAATGATGGAAGGCTAGTTATAAGTGTGGTAGAAGACGAAACTGTATATTAAGTAAAAGATGCCAAACTCTTCCCCTCTGACTTCCATGAACAAATATCAAATCCACTTTACTTTGGTTGGGGAAAATAAAAACGACCTTAAGTTGTGTAATTTGAGTGCTTATAAGGGGGAAATAGATACAGTTGCCAAAACTTCTATTTCTTTTCTGTCAAACAAAATGTTTAATTTTGATGTCGTATGTTTCTGGGGAATGTAAATATTTATTGCACTAATACATGACTGAAAACATCTTCTCTTTCCTCTAACATAGTGTTCTAGAAATATTTAACTCCAGGTGTTGGAAATAACAAAGATTTAGCATTTTTGAACTTTCCTTTTTAGACAGGGCATGTACTTGCTAAGTCTACCATGTTAGCAGAGGTGATTTCTTGCTTAATCTCTTCTTTTTTGGACAGAATTTCATCTGGACAATATGTAAGCAATGCCATTGAATATGCTACAGGAAGTCAAGAATCAGATTCTGATTTCCTTTAATAGCAAAAATTTCAAAGTTTCAAAAATTGTCCTACCTAAAACGATGTGCTGCTTGGAAGCAGCAAAGTGGCCTTAAATGTCTTGCAGATTTGCAATCATTTGCCTCTTTTTAAATGTAAAGCTTAGTCATGATTACTGAGAAATATGCATATAAGAAATGGAAATAAATTCTTCGAAATATTAAGGGTATTAGTTTTAACACTGTATTTTGAAAGCCTGGCAATGTTTTCTAGGGGCAATTAATGCTATGTATAAAGGTTAATTCAAGTGAAATTTTACTCCTACCCTTGGTACCTGATATTCTTAGAAAAATAGAAGTATTTTGTGGTTGTCTAGATGTCTCAAAGTTTTGCTTCAAATTATATGTGAGATATGGTGTGTGCCTATCTGTGTTTACTACATTTTTGCTTTGCACTCCTAGGAGTTTGATGTGTGACATTGCCATTGCCCTGGAGAGGTTTTTTTTTTTTTACTGTCTACAGGCTGTAAATAAATAATGTTCACAAAAAGACATGAATAGATTGAATATTTCATATTGTTAAGCTGTATGGTCCCACAACTAAATACATTATTTTCAAATGTCTCATTAAACTTTGAAGGACTACACTAATAATCTACCTAATGCTCATATATTTTTAATAAGGTTTATAGCTCTGCTATGAACATATTTAACAACGGAATTTCTCTTTAAATCAATATTTTTACACACAAGACTAGGTATTTGAAAAGAAGGAAACTCTATACATGCACCATCTCTAATACATCAAAGGACTTTTATTGGAATGGAAGAAAACTAAGTACAAACTATGACAGGGAACAGTCATCAAAACTAACAGCTGTAATAGGGAGGTATATTCTTACTTTATATATCATGTATTGGGTTGCTCTGGAAGTTATAAACACTGGTAAGTGTGGAAAAACTGTGAAATGTTTTGATATTATGCCATTTATGGCCTAAAAGATACATTTTTCTGCTACTTTTCCCCATGGTGTAAACAGTCCATTATCAACGAATGGTACCTCAGCTTAAAACTGAGCCAGATTTTAGGGCTTAGATTTTTCTTTGTCTCTGGGCTTAGTGTCCGTGATCACCATGTTAACTCTCCTAATTCACCCAATCCCAGGAACCAGGATTCATATTGAAGCTTTTAAATTGTGTTACCTTTTATATTGTTCACAGGCTGCTTATTAATAACTTTTAATTCCCAACAATGCAAATAACGGTGTGTTTTCCCTTTATATCTCAATATTTTAAAAATTTCCTTATTTCATATATAAAACCTTTTTTTAATGTGTATATATTATCCAAATATTTTATTATTGTGCTTTTTAGAAAAAGGTTTGTACATCTCACAGACTAAAATACCTGCTAAGGGAGTATTGATCCTGTGTTCCCTTTCATGCTTTCTAGGAGCTGGATGGGCAGGGAATTTATTTGCTGTGGTTTCACTTGGTAACACAGTTTCAATCCATAACAAGTAATGTTGGTGTTTGCCTTAAATGACATAGACTCGATAAACAGAACTTCTAATAGTTAAGCCCTAAATGAACAAAACATGTGTTTTTAGGAATGCAATTAAATGCCTGGAAGGTAAGGAACTTGCCATGAAAGTACAGTTGTTACACGTTTTAAGTCACTCCGAAATGGACTGGGCTCCAAGCTTCAGTTCTGATCCAATTAGTAGATCTTATAGTCTCCAAATGGGGCGTTTCTTCGAGGGTATGATTAGGGTACATCAAGGAGGCTAAGATAAGGAGATTTACAATCATAACAAAGGTAATAAAAGGGCAGTTTTTTTTCTTTTACAGGTAAAATTTGAAAGACCACACTTTCTATGAATGCACTTGTTTTAAAATAGTAATCCTAACTTTGTGAAAACTGACTATATGTTTTGGGTCTCCAGAATTTAGTGTCAGTAGATAGCCAGCATCCAGTTCCTGAAAATCAATTTATTTCTTTTTCCCAAATGCACAATTACCCTGGTAAAGGCTACAGGTCCCTTTACGGAAGGCTGGGAGAAAGATTCACAGTATACATTTGTAGCAGCGTTCCTCAAGGGAACCCAGACTCCTCTGCATTCAAAGGATTCTGGGTCCATAAGCTGGCTTGAGCCTGGGAATTGATTGAGGGACCGTGATGCTCTGATTTTATGATTTGCTTTAGACTTTTGTTCACTTGACTTAGAACTTTATCGTTCACACGGATCAAGTAAGAATTTAATATTCTTCCTATGTATTTCTCTGCAGGGACACCATGATCGACTAGTCAGTGTCTTAGGTCTGTGTGAGTTGATTATTCGGATTGCTTCTCTGGCTCTGCTGCCATTACCACACCCACCTTGCTTTTGGTGGCTGAGTGCTGTGACTTGACTCCTGCTACCTGGGGATCCAATTACTCTAATTGCATTTAGGCTTCCCAGTTCAGTGACTGCAGTGCCCCCCTGTGAAGTCTGGCCTGCAGAAGCCTGCTCTTCCGTGATGCAGGAATTACTCTCACAAGTAATTTTTCTCACAGAAGTGGAGAAAAGTATGTCTTCAGGATCCTCCCAGTGAGTCAGGAGATAGATGGGCTCCAGGCTAGGCATTTACGGCTAGTCTCCTGTTTACATTTCCTGAGGCAGGAGGCAAGTGGGCTCTAGGCTAGATATTTACAGCCAGCCTCCTGTTTGCACTTTGAGATGGAAATAACAACAGGAACAGGGTAAATAGCTGGACTTTGCCTCCTGTGGACACTTTAAGATAACAGTCATGGCAGGGGCAGAGAGGGGCTAATCCCTGCTTGAGCAAAAGATCAAGACGTCACATATTTCCCATCCCTGGGGCAAGGGAGACACTGCACATGCGCAGAAAGGCTCCTTGGGGGTCAAAAGGGAGGGGGTGCCACCCCATAATAGGTGATGCCAAGGCTCCCCATAGGCCTCTGGGCTGGAATCCATCTTGGAAAAACGTTGCACATGCATGTTGGGGAGGGACCTAGGACAGGTCAGGTGTGGAAAAAGGAACCAGATATTTGGCTAAGGGTAAACAGAGACCCGGAAGAACTGTCCTATATGAATGATTCAACCGCCTCTTTACTGCGTTCCTTCTCACTAGCGGGGGACGCCCACACCCTTTCTCTCCGGTGTGCATCTCTGCCCTGCTTCTGTCTTAACTAAACAGTTTCTCTGTGTGCTCTCCCACTTTTTGTGCTGTGTCTCTAATAATAAACTTTGTACCTGATATTCTACAGATGCAATATAATTAGGTTATATATTTAATATACTGTTTCACAATTCATGCATATTTTAACTCTAAAGTCTCACATGTTTTTTCAGTTCTGGAATATTTTTAATCACTCTTGGTTTTTTTTGTAATTCCGTTTAATCTTTCCTTCTGGAAATTTTATGCAACATATCTTGGAGTCTCTCAATCAAATATCCATATCTTCAAAATTTCTCATATTTAGTATATCTCTCTGGTTTATTCTGAATGAATTCTTCAGCATTCACTTCCAATCACTTTTTCCCCCACAGGGTTCATTCTAGAATATACTACATCTATTGAATTTTTTTAGTACGGTATTTTTTTTAGTACGGCTAATAATTCCAATTAATTCTTTTGGATGTCTATTTGGTTTTGATTTATATAGCCTGTTTTGATGTACGATTTCCTATTGTTTTTATGGATACATTTCTTCCGTCACTCCTTTGAGAGACTTCGTTGTCCTTATTTTTTTATTTTTTATTTTTTTGCTGTACGCAGGCCTCTCACTGTTGCGGCCTCTCCCATTGCAGAGCACAGGCTCCGGTCGCGCAGGCTCAGCGGCCATGGCTCACGGGCCCAGCCGCTCCGCGGCATGTGGGATCTTCCCGGACCAGGGCACGAACCCGCGTCCCCTGCATCGGCAGGCGGACTCTCAACCACTGCGCCACCAGGGAAGCCCCGTTGTCCTTATTTTTAACATTCTTTGAGAATATGATGTAATTTACATACCATTAGTGACTTAATCTCCTCACTATTCAATTGGTTAGGTGCTTTTCTATAATATTATTTTTCCTCATGTCCTTTTAATTTTAATCTTCCTTTTCTTCTCGTGTTTTACTTTTTATAATATCTAGGCTTATCCTTTCCTGTCTCACACTTTTGCAGTTATGTCAGCTTTTTTCTTTGAGATGTTGTGGGTAAGTAGCCAGGTTATATTGGCAGGTTAGATTTTCTTTCCTGTGGGGAAATTTGAAGAACAGGCTCTCAGACCTGTATGCTTAGACTTCCTTACTCCCATCCACTAGCAATTGTGCTGTTCTGTGTGAGCCATAGACTTAGGAATGCTCAATTTTATTTAACCTCTTTTTAAGACCCTTTCTGGCTCCCTTCTGCTTTTCTCCCTTGACAAGTAGGTACTTCTTGTTTGACTACTGTTGTGTACCGCTGCCCGTTTCAGAACTGGAGCCCAACTGTCTGTTTTCACACAATTATCAATCGCTGTGGCTTCAGGCTGTAATTAATAAGTGTTTATTTTTATCTCAATATACTTTCTTTAATATATTTTCTTTCAAGGCCTCATTTAGGAAACATTTATTGTGGAATTCATAGAACGCTAATCCTTGACATCTCAAACACATTTTAGAACACGTTTTTTATATTATAAATCTTTTTTCTCTCATTTTAATACATTTTAATTATCCTCATCACATCAGTTCTTGATTATCGACTCTTGTGACTGTAACCACTGGCATTTTGGTATTGTACAGATTTCAGATGCAGAAATAATATGTATCACAAATGCGAAAAGTTAGAATTAAAATGAAGGCATGGAGAATGAAGAAAACAGAGAAAGCATTTGATGAAAATGTGTAGCTTCTGTCAGTCTTAGTCAGTGATGCAAAACTGCTGCTTCTGGGACTTTGATATTTAGAAATGAATATAAAACGGGGAAAAATTTTAAGTCAGTGTTGAAATAGCATTAGCATTTTAAAGAAGTGGGGAAAAACACTTCACTAACTTTACTTTTCATTCATGACAGCAAAAAAAAGCTCATGTTTTATATTACCGCATATTTTTGGTTAATGCCAGTTAAGTCCAAAAGTAACTGTCAACTCTACTTCAAGATGCCTTTTATAACTTGATAGCAAGCATTATTTAATTTTCTAGTTAATGAAAAGTAATCACTGTGATCATGAATAAAGTCTGGTTATGATTTTTGGTTAATTAGAGAGATTTTTAAAAATGTTATCAGAGGAATTCATGTCTAAGTAGAATCTAACAGGACATTGCTAATTTTTTCAAAGGAGCTATAAGTGCAATAGTTATATCTGAACCCTGGATTGAGTAGGTTACTCAGTGGAAATTTTATCCTATTATTTGTGTCCTCTACTCAGTCAGCTGTTTAAAAATCAGTGAGTTGGGGGTAACGGCCACAATGAATATTGGACATAAGGCAAATACTTTCAATCTGAAATTGAGTTACTTCAAAGTAATGAATCCTTTCTTTGACCTGAAAAGGGAAATTGCCTGTGAATTGAGGAGAATTTGTATATGGAAAGGCTCCTCCCATGCCTACCTCAGGAATTTAATTCTTTATTTATTGAATATTTTATCTTTCCTTTCCTATATAGTAAGAGAGAATTATTATGTTTGGACTTTGTAGAAAGTTCAAATGACTTTTACTTACTCACAGACGTATTATTTATTAAATTAGCTGCATATTTTCTCACAATTTTATTTTAAATACATTTTCAGGTGTACTACAGGATGTCTATTGTCATTCTCATGGTTTTAAC
Organism: Delphinapterus leucas; assembly: GCF_059928025.1. Taxonomy (NCBI): domain Eukaryota; kingdom Metazoa; phylum Chordata; class Mammalia; order Artiodactyla; family Monodontidae; genus Delphinapterus; species Delphinapterus leucas. The sequence goes on along the minus strand of NC_143133.1, from coordinate 133,435,188 downwards.
AAGGAGGTCAGAAGATTGAAATGCTTCCCTTGCTCTGCAATTTTCTGTAGTAAGAGTAGAATCAGGACACTGACCAGGTGTCCTGCTAAATAAAAGTATTCTGACAGCACAAGTGCAGTGAGAGAGTCCAGGTAGTCTGTCAAGATCTAAAGTCTGAACAGAAGAAAAGCTTCATTATAGAACAGTTGACCTAGGACAGAAATTTATTGCTCTTTTTAATGTTTTATTCCCTTTGCTGGATATAGAAATCTTGAATGACAAAAGTAGATTGTATGCAGAATGAGGTTAGAGGTACAGGAAAGTCTGGCCCTTGATTGGATAATTTCTTCAGCTAAGATCTCCTTATACTACTGTCTTGTTGTTGTTATTATCACAGTTTCTATTAATCCTGACTTGTCCTCATATTATCTATTCTCAATAGGAGGAAAAAGTTTAAGAAAGAAATAAAAAAGAGACACAAGTCTAGAGAGAGAGTGGAAGTATCAGTGAAGGACACCAAAGAACTGTTGAATGCTAAGCGTCATTCTTTGTCCTTACCTGGAATGAAAACCTCCTTTCAAAGGAGAGGGTTAGTTAAAAAGAAATAGAGTGAAATGACATAGATATTGTTCTTCAGGTTATGGTGACTTTTTTGGAAGTTTCCTTCTTAGTTATATATTTCTTTCCATTCTAATTCTGAATTAATTGAAATAAAAACCAGGAAGAATACTTTCTCATTTTAATTTACATCCTATCAATTCAAATAGTAGGCAACAGGTCACTTATATATAAATATTTTATAAAATATATGCTTTTATTAAAAGTTTATTGAAAAAAATTCGTTGTGTTTTTCTCCCATAGGGTGCCACCCATTTATTCAGAAAGTGGGAGATACCCAAAAACATGAAAAAAAGACATAAGAAAATTAATATTTTACTTTGTTCAAACAATGTCATTAGACACTTTGGACACGTTAAGCAAACCAATAGAGTTATTAATAAAGTTATGATATTTGTGTTTTTGGTGTCAGGCAAACAGTTATAATTATCAAAAAAAAGTAAAACACTAATCCACATTATTTGATACCTTGCTTAATAACTGTAAAGGTTACTGAGAGCAATATATTCAATTTACTTATGTACAACCTTTATTTCCAGTACTCTCATAAAACATAAAGGTAATATCAGTAATTTTCTAAGTCAACCTTTCTCAAAATAAAGTACAAACTTGACCAGACTGTAAAAGAAAAATTGCTCAGTGTTTAAGAGTCGTGGGTGGAGTTTTATTCAGGGTCTCAGTGAGGACTGTAGCCCAGGAGATAACCTCTCAGACAGCTCTGATGTAATGTTCAAAGAGGTGGGGCAGTGGCTGGTATATATATGATTCTGGCCAGGGATTACATGCAGTCAATCATGCATGTCAGCAAATTGTTATTGCCAATCATGAGGAACAGGTATCTCTGTTAATGATGCCAGTGGTTTCTTTTTTGTTTGTTTTTTGTTCTATGTATGGGGAGATGCAAGAATTTGGGTTTATTAAAATTCTTCCTGAGATATATAAATACATAAGGGGCCTGTTTTTCCAAAACACAGAGTATTTTTCATCCTGAATTCCTTTCTGGCTGAACCATTGGTCAACGACTGCAGTGGCTAATTACTTAATCCTTGTAGAACTGGATGGTGGGCAGCATTCTTTCTTTTATAATTCTCCACTTTTGGTCATAAATTGACCAAGTTTTGGGAGACATTTCATGACCAATTTCTCCCATAGTGCTAGTAAGGCTCATTCCTAGGTCAGGCGAGGATTTCATTGATAGCCCACTCAATATGCTATTAGCACCCTGCTAATGGTAGCATAAAAGTCTCCGGACCACTTGTGTTACTAGTCTGTTACTAGTCTGTTATGGTTCAGGAGGCGTTCTTCTTTGTTAATTCATATATCTAGAGTTACACTATTGCAATCATTTTAATCTTACATAGAACTAGGTATTTGGTAAACCATTTTAAGTAGCGTAGTCATCATTATTTTTGTTGGAGGCTCACTTACACATTGGGTAATACAGGAAACAATAGTCTTGCAGAATAGGCAGAATACAGCTGTCAGACCCAGTCTATTGCATGCCATTCGCTGTCTTTAAAAGTAATGGTACATTAGCATTGCTGGTAAGGCACCCAAGCTAATTTCCTAGTGTTATTAGGCTGAAAATTACCCTCATTTCTACAAAATGTAGCCACATTCAGACTAATTTGTTTGCAAAATAAGTCTGGTTTCCATAAACTTGGCCAGGTTTTTTACACAAGTGTAACAAGAATAGCAATTGATTGTATATGCTCTTTAAAATTTATTTTGCCAGAACTTTTCACATAGAATCTCAGACTGACTTTTAAAAAAGCCTCTACATATTATATGTAGTATGAATTAATTGTTCCCAACATAAGGGGGCTTTAAACTTAAATGAACATAACCTGGTGTTACCCATATAAATTAATCCCATAACTGAGGGAAGATCCTCTTAATAAGCGGGAGGTTATGGTTTTTGACTGAAATTTAGCTTTTTGCTCTGATTGAGCTTGAGTAACATTTAAAGAAAATTCATATTTATGGCCAGGGTCAAAGCAAGTATGAGTGATTGGCCAAGTGAGTGATTCCATCTAGTAATATTAATAATGGCCCAAACAGAGCTGTAACTTCATTCTTCAAGATTAAATTTCCTAAGAACTATTGCACTTTTATTTCTACAAGAAATGTATGAGTCCCAGTTGTTATACCTTCTAGCCAACCTTGCGTTTTATTATCTGCTGAGGTTTTCATTTGCATTTTGTAAGTAGCTAATGATGAGCATCTTCTTTTGTTGTCATCTGTGTGTCTTCTTTAGTGAAGGGTTTGCTAAAATATTTTACCTTTATTAAGTTATTGGTTCTCTTATTGAGCAATTAAAATATTTTTATAATGTGAATACAGGTCTTTACTAGATACATGTTTTGTATATCTATTCTCTCCATGTGTGGCTTATCTTTTCATTTATTTGAGAGTGCTTTTAAAGAGTTTTTCTTTTCTTTTTAAATTTTGAAGAAGGCTACAAGAATTATCAATTTTTCATGGTTTGTGGTTTTTGTGTAAGAAATGTTTGCCTAACCAAAGGCTTCAAACAATTAGAAAACTGTTTTATTTACAAATCAGATATCATATTTAAATAACACTGACTGTGAAAAAAAAAAGATTAAATTTCCTAAGGACCATTCAATCCGAGCCTTCAAGAGGAGAAATCTGCCAGGGTAACCAGAAGTACTGCATATAGATCATTGAACTTAAGCCCAATGATTGGATTGATTTTTAAACTCTGTATAGGTCTGTGACCATGATATAAAAACACTTGATTAATAAGCAAAAGTCCAAAAAATCAAGAAAACACTACAAATAATCATACAGGTCAGGTCCAGCCTCTTAGGATAGCTGTCTGTTTCTGATGTGGTCTTTTTCTCACCGTGATGCTGATGTCATATCTTCTCTGTCTGACTGTTGTTTTTAAGGTGAGTTTGAAGTCAGTAGTCCTATTTATAGACTAGTCCAGTGAAGGGGCCCTTTTTAAGTGAAAATATGAATTCAAGAATCAATTCCCTTCAGTTTTGCTGTGCATGAGCTAGTTAAGAGTATCTGACAAGGGTCCTTCCATCTAGGTTGGAGAGAGTCCTTTAAATGATGTCTTTTCCAATATGCATAATCTGGTTGCACATCACGTGGCACCTGATCTTCATCTAAAAGCATATTGCTATAATAAGCTTCAGAAACAAGTTTAGAATGTCCTTTTCATAATTCAGTTAAAGCTTACAATAATGTAACACAGTAACAAGGAGCCATTTGGAAGTGAGTCTTAGGCAGTAAACATAAAATCTCAAAGACCATTAACAACACTAGAATTTAATATCCAGTGAAACATATTTTTTTCTCTAAAATTACCCTCATTTCTACAAAATGTAGCCACATTCAGACTAATTTGTTTGCAAAATAAGTCTGGTTTCCATAAACTTGGCCAGGTTTTTTACATAAGTGTAACAAGAATAGCAATTGATTGTATATGCTCTTTAAAATTTATTTTGCCAGAACTTTTCACATAGAATCTCAGACTGACTTTTAAAAAAGCCTCTCATGTGCAGGAAATTCACTACAAGGACTTGCCACTATATTCTACCAGAAATACCTACAAATTTGGGTTGATTCCTCTCTTCTTGAGGTCCCTGAAATATCTTGAGGTCCTGTACCTACCAGGAAGTAACTTCTCTTATTTAGCTGGTAAGATTGCTGGGAACCCTGTAAGCAAGGCACTGGGCTGTTTTTCTACTGGGCTTTATGGCTCCATACAATTCACCTTAGCTGTTTAAGCTGTCTGATCATATCTGATTCTTTGCATTTTTCTCAAATATGGCATCCCAGTCAAAACCATTGTAATATAATCAATGTTTCAATTGTGATCTGTTACAAGGGGAATAGATTCTTGTTGAACTCATGCAAATGATGACATGGTCATGAAAATAAGAATATTCACAAAGTGTTTCCAAATTCTGGAGGGATCAGGTAGAGAGAAAAGATAAATGTTTTAATTCTGCTTACAAAGTGAAAATTTACCAGATTTCTGTAAGTCATAATTAGCTTAAGGTGAAAAGTTTCCTTATATCTGGAAAACAAAGTTTAAATAAACAGGTAATATTTCAGACAAAAAGTCATAAAAATTATCATTCAGCCCTATGAAACTATTTACTGTTAATCTTGATCTTCTCTTAACAGTTATATGAAGCCACCAAAATTTTCATTAGAATTCTGTAGAATAAGAGTATCAAATTAAAAGAAAAGATGAGTAATTCCTATATGTTTTTTCACTAGAATTTTTTTTTAACATCTGTATTGGAGTATAATTGCTTTACAATGGTGTGTTAGTTTCTGCTTTATAACAAAGTGAATCAGTTATACATATACATATGTTCCCATATCTCTTCCCTCTTGCATCTCCCTCCCTCCCACCCTCCCTATCCCACCCCTTCACTAGAAACTTTTTAAGTAAACTTACTTTATATTCATAGAGGGAAGAAAATATACTCTCTAAATCTCAGTTTAATGATTTAATTTTGTCTCATCATTTTCCCCCAGTTTTTATTCCCCTTTAAGAACCACATTTAAAAGCAAATGGCCAAGCATTATATCATTATACTGAAGACTGAATTGGTTGAAAAATTGCAGGGAAATTAAAATTCTACTGGAAAAGAATGTTTGTGATAGGAAACAAGAAAGGGTCTCAAATAACTAATATATAAGGAAGCACTGTAGATACATTGAAACAGAGTTTAATGATCTAAAGTTGACAAACAAGGTGATATGGACTATTCCAGGTATGCTATTGCTTGACCTGTGAATTATTTTCTTATGAGTAGTGTTTTTGGAGAATGCTTCAGTTCAAAAATTCTTCGCAAAGCAGAAAAAATTAATAGTTCTCAGAGTCTATAAGAGGGTAATTTTAATATCCTCATGTTTTTAACATTGCATATTAATGTTTGTCAAAGTAAATTCTAAATGTATAAGCAAAGTAGCTTAGAGGTATATTTTATTCTTGTTACCATTGTTTAAAACATATATAAACCTTCTTTAAAATCTATAATAATCATGTTTATTATTGAATGTTTTGACAATATAGAGAAGTACAAATAGGAAAAAAAACCCCTTTAATTATAACATGCATTGATGTTTATGCTTAGTATTTTGGTATATGTTCTTCCAGTACTATTCTATAAAACTATATGTGTTTGTCTAAATATTTTATGTTTGAATTATATCACATACTGGTCTGTTACCCATTTTTCACTTGGCAATAAATATTGATCTTTAATATATTCTATATTAATATTTTAATAAAAATCTATATTAACATTTTAATGTTTGTTTAGAGTTACATTCAGTGAATGGACACATGTGTCCAGTAAAGCCCTGTAGGCTGATATTTTGGTTTATATTATTATTTTATTGACACTGGAAATGATCCCACAGTAAACACAAATCATTTGGTACATATTTTTGTGAGTCATTAGTTTACATTTCTGGACATAAAATCTTTGGACACACTTTATGATTATCTTAATAGTTTTGATAAAAGAATTGTGGTAGCAATTTAAATTGATGATCCATTTTTCTATATACCTTGAATAACATTTTTAGGAAAAAGTGGAATTCTGTGACTGTAGTTTTAAAATTTTTATACAGATTATGCTTCTTTTTACACTTATTTTATTCCATGTATTTTTTTATTTGTGAAATTTCTCAAGTTGTTCTTTATTGTTTTTGGAAGGAGGTGTTTGAATTTTCTTAATAATTTTTAACAAACTTTTAATTTTATTCATAGATGGGTCCTTTCATATATTTGTGTCTCGTTAAGTTTATAGACTTTCAGAAATTATTGATGTCTATCAATATTGTTATCAAATAAAGCAATTTATTTTTCCCAATTTTCACTTATTACTAAAATTTTCCCCTATGCTGTGTAGTTCCTAATTAGAGCCTCTTATGAGCAAATTATCTAATAGCTGCAAGATAATAAGCTAGAAGAATGTATATTTTATTTACCCTAACATATATTTCAATTACTATTATTTACTACTTGCACTTAATATGTTCACAGTTGGGCACTTTGGCCTTTGTTTATTTCATATCTTAATGGGAAGATTTTTGCATAAGAATGTGCAGAAATGAAATCAGACACACAGATGGTATCATGCTTTCTTTGCTATACTTGACATATATTAGTAATAAAATTTTCTTCCTTTGATAAGGAAGATTTTGCTACAGATTGAACTCTATAGAAACATTTGTTCCATGTTCAAGAAGTCTGCATTTATTTACATAATACAGCATTTTGGGGGGCAAATTCTTAGAAGTATACACATATAAGGGATTTTTTGATTTGACAGATTTTTGAAAATATGATAATATCGAGTGTTGGCAAAAATTTTGGAGAAAGACCAATCCTGCATACAGCTAATGGGAATATACAATTTTAGAGATTTCTGGAAAATAATCTGGGAAAATATTTTGTAATAATTACTAACACATTGTTATCACAGTATTTGTGATGATATAGAAAAGACAGAGGCTGGTGTGACTTCTTAACATTTTAATAATAATGAAAATGATTTTATAATAGAAACTAGGAGAATGGCTAAAGATATTTTCTGTCCACATGAAAATCCTTTTAATATTACAATATCTCATGATCTTTCTTTGTATTCCCTTCAAAATGGCCTTTAGCCCAAGACAGAGATACGTGTCCCCAGAAATGGAAGTGAATTTCTATTTTCAGAGGCAAACATACTTCCATAAAGACTAAAATATTCCCAGGTGATTCTGGATTTTTTTGATAGTTTGGCAACAAAGACGTGACAAGAATTTTAGGTCTTCTTACAGTAGCCTAGTGTAATAAAATATATCAAATACTTACAGATTACCTAAAGAATATGTGAAAGTGAACATCTCTAAGGCACTTCATTTCCTATATAATTATATGCATTAACAAGTAATGTTACAGAACTAGGGGAGGAAATATTCATCAAAGCACCTGTACCTTCTGAACTGCACTACTTAAAAGGAGAGCACAAAATAAATACAGTAATTCTTAATGGGAAACTCTAAATAAATATTTGAAAACCCTATAGAAATTGTATAATCATTTACCTTGAAATTCCACTTTTATTAAATTAGTTGAAATAATTAAGATGTTTGAAGTTTTTACATAACAGTTAAAAGTGTAAACAATTTATACATGTAAAAGAATGAAATTAGAACACTCCCTAACACCATACACAAAAATAAACTCAAAATGGATTAAAGAACTAAATGTAAGGCCAGACACTCTAAAACTCTTAGAGGAAAACATAAGCAAAACACTCTGACATAAATCACAGCAAGATCCTTTTGGACCCACTTCCTAGAGAAATGGAAATAAAAACAAAAATAAACAAATGGGACCTAATGAAACTTAAAAGCTTTTGCACAGCAAAGGAAACCATAAACAAGATGAAAAGACAACCCTCAGAATGGGAGAAAATATTTGCAAAGGAAGCAACTGACAAAGGATTAATGTCCAAAATATACAAGCAGCTCATGCAGCTCAATATCAAAAAAACAACCCAATCCAAAAATGGGCAGAAGACTTAAATAGACATTTCTCCAAAGAAGATATACAGACTGCCAACAAACACATGAAAGGATGCTCAACATCACTAATCATTAGAGAAATGCAAATCAAAACTACAATGAGGTATCACCTCACACCAGTCAGAATGGCCATCATCAAAAAATCTACAAACAATAAATGCTGGAGAGTGTGTGGAGAAAAGGGAACCCTCCTTGCACTGTTGGTGGGAATGTAAATTGATACAGCCACTATGGAGAACAGTATGGAGGTTCCTTAGAAAACTAAAAATAGAACTACCATACCACCCAGCAATCCCACTACTGGGCATATACCCTGAGAAAATCATAATTCAAAAAGAGTCATGTACCACAATGTTCATTGCAGCTCTATTTGCAATAGCCAGGACATGGAATCAACCTAAGTGTCCATCGACAGATGAATGGATAAAGAAGATGTGGCACATATATACAATTGAATATTACTCAGCCATAAAAGAAACGAAATTGAGTTATTCGTAGTGAGGTGGATGGACCTAGAGTCTGTCATACAGAGAAAAACAAATACCATATGCTAACACATATATATGGAATCTAAAACAAAACAAAAAAAGGTTCTGAAAAACCTAGTTGCAGGACAGGAATAAAGATGCAGACATAGAGAATGGACTTGAGGACACGGGGAGGGGGAAGGGTAAGCTGGGACGAAGTGAGAGAGTGGCATGGACATATATACACTACCAAATGTAAAATAGCTAGTGGGAAGCAGCCGCATAGCACAGGGAGATCAGCTCGGTGCTTTGTGACCACATAGAGAGGTGGGGTAGGGAGGGTGGGAGGGAGACGCAAGAGGAAGGGGATATGGGGATATATATATATACGTATAGCTGATTCACTTTGTTATAAAGCAGAAACTAACATGCTATTGTAAAGCAATTATACTCCAATAAAGATGTTAAAAAAAAAAGTGTAAGCAATTTAAAAGTTCAACAATAAAGGGTTTGTTAAGTTTGACTATTCTAGAGCAGAATACTCTGCAATCATTACAAATGAACACAAAATGTCAATACTTATAATTTATATTTTGAATAAAAAATCTACAAACAGTACACTGACATCTTTTTAATTAAAAAAATGCACATAATCGTGCTTAGAAAAAAGATTTACAAGTATAAAAGCAAAAAAATCACCACTGGGCTTCCCTGGTGGCGCAGTGGTTGAGAGTCCGCCTGCTGATGCAGGGGATGCGGGTTCGTGCCCCGGTCCGGGAAGATCCCACATGCCGCGGAGCGGCTGGGCCCGTGAGCCATGGCCGCTGAGCCTGCGAGTCCGGAGCCTGTGCTCCGCAACGGGAGGGGCCACGGCAGTGAGAGGCCCGCGTACAGCAAAAAAAAAAAAAAAAAAAAAAATCACCACTGCTTATCTATAAGTAATGAGTTCTTGAGGTCTTCTTTGTATATGCAGTTTGTATTTTTCCTTATAAACATGAATTATTTTATAACAAGAAAGATAAGGATAACTAACACGGTGAAAATATAGCTCGAAGAACTAAAGTGACCCTTTACTTTTGCAAATCACATAAGCAAGGTTATATTTGTTTAAGTCCACATGTGATTGAGGTAGAATTAGAGCCATGTCCTTTTTCTTCTGGGTTTTGTTCTTTCCTCTGCACAGTAATGGTTTTTACACAGTCTGAACTAGTTTAAATATTCTTCATCTATATACCACTTACCATTTGCCTCGACATACATTTATTCAGGTGCTGAATAGACTGCTAAGAATCAGTAATCTAGTCCACAGATTCTTTTCATGAAACCAAATGGAGTAAAATTACCTCACAGCTATGCATTGTAGGTTTTACTTTGCTTCTATAATATCTATACTTCGTAAACATAAATGCAAATCAAATAGATGCAACAAAGGTAAAATTTTGCTCATCCCACTGTCGCTGTGGTTTCATCCTTTTACTTGGGAAGCTTGACAGTGAAAAGAAATGCTAACCTTTGAAGTCACTCCCAGCAGAGCCCTCCTTTAGCTCAGTTTGTTATGCTCTTGAAAAGATTTGAAGGAGTAGGAGTCAAACTTGAAAATCACTCAAACATCTAAACATCTAAATTCACAGGACTTGCTTTCGTTGAGACAGCTCTGCTCATTCTGAATCAATACTCTCTGATGTGGGACTTTTTGATTTTCTTCTGTTCAGACATTTGAATTAAATTTTATGAAGCCATACATGAAGGGTGAGTACATAAACCATTCCTCAGGTACAATTAACAGCAAGTATGGCACTCCAGCTGAGTTATTTTATCCAAAACATCAAAGGGACTTCCTTTCTACTGTGGTCCCTTTAGGCACTTAAGCAGTAATAGCCTATGAATTACTAGCTTTAAACTGCAGGCCCGGGGAAGACCTAATTGGATGAATTCAAACATCTTTATAATGTTGATATCTACAAACGAAGACATAATCTGAATTGAAATACAGAACACACATTGAAATAGAAAGAAAGGGGACTAATGAATATAAACAAATCAAAAGCTGTAAGACCAGAAGGGACTAGAGCTATTTTTTTTCCTGCTTTATTCAGCACTGATACTGTCTGACTTTATCTTTTTAAAGGAACTGAGAATTTGTATTTCATATTCGAGTTAGCTAAAATTTGTAATAAAGCAGAGTATAAAGTTGATTCTCTCATTAGGGTGATAAATAAATATGTCAAATTAATATGGTGTAAAAGTAAAGATTAAAGACTCATTAGCCTAAAAAGAGTCCAGGTAAATTGTCACTTATTGTTTCATGACAACATTTGTTCAGAGTCTAGAATTTAGCCATGCAAGTTTCTCAACTCAGCTTTTAATGCAATGTATTCTCTCTTATGCTGTTTGTTCTGACTTTTGTTCTCATACTTTCTGTACTATTTACATTTCTCCCTTTTTCTCCTCCTTCCTCCTTTCTGAATTTCTTTTCTCTCTAGGTATCCTCTTTACATTTTGCATTTGTGTAATATATGTATCTTTGTATGTGCCTGATGCATACATACATTTATAATATATATTCATATATTACATATGCTTATACACATATATAACTGTATATTTATATTTCATTATAATATAAAAATATATATATGCATTCTAAGTTTTGTAACCTACATAAAACTTTCAAAGCAGATGGTATTTTAATTAATTTTAATAATTATATGACCAGTTTTAATATTTTTACCCAACACCTAAAATGGAAATTAAAGTGCTTTGGAAAAGCATGGCAATTGTAATTCTTATTTGATATTAATAAAATTTTAAAATAATGGGCTTTGTAAATATATAACATTCATAGTGATTGTTCTGTAAATATTCTTTCTATTTCAGTTTGTTATGGATAATTTGTATTATTATTTGTCTACATTTAAGTAAAAAGAAATTGGAAAATTCTACTCTCTTATCCTTAATGAAGTGGCCTGAAAATATTGGTTTAGAACATGCAGGGCAAAGACGTGTTTTCTGCTCTGTGATAGTAAAATGAGTCAAACAAAATCAACACTTCTAAAGCGCCGATTAGTATGACTTCTCTTGTATCAATATGTGTCATGTTATTTTTTATTTTATTTTTTTCTTTTTGGCTGCATTGGGTCTTAGTTGCTGCACCCAGGATCTTTGTTGCAGCATACAAGCTTCTTTCTAGTTGTAGCACACGGGCTTCTCTCTAGTTGTGACATACGGGCTCCAGAGCACATGGGCTCAGTAGTTGTGGCACGCGGGCTTAGTTGCCCCATGGCATGTGGGATCTTAGTTCGCCAACCAGGGATCGAACCCAGGTCTCCTGCATTGGAAGGTGGATTCTTTACCACTGGTGCACCCGGGAAGTCCCAATATGTGTGTCATGTTAAAGAGGACATGTCCTTGAAACATTTCTTTGTCTTACAAGTTCCCTGGTTTTCTTTTGAATTCTCTGGATGCTTGTTTTGTTTCCTTTTTTTGGTTTTCCTTTTATCTATGACATTTAATGTTGGAGGAGTCATGGGCTCTTTCTTGATCTGCTTGTATCCCCTAAATACACTCACTCTGCTGGTGATCAAATGAAATTTCGCGGTTGCAAACAACATCATAAGGTGGAATCATCAAATTTTGTCTGCATCCCAAACACCTTTTCTGAAATCAAAATTCAAATACCCAACTGCTTACTTGACATTTCCATTTGACATTGAATATCTCAACATAGCATGCTCAAAATGAAATTCCTCATTATTCAGCTCCAACTTATTTTACTCTCATTCTAGCCCATCTCAGTTAATACAGTCTTACCTTTCTAGCTGTTCAGGTCAATCTTCAAGATTGACTGATATTCCCTATTCCCTTTGTAAAACAGATTGATTGGATACCCATCATACTCATTTTCCCTTATTAGTGGGTCAATCTTCATTAAGCCTATGCAATTCTGCATTGATCAGTTGAAAGAATTGTATATTAACAAAACGATAGGTACAATGGTATCAAATGATTATTATGGCAATCAAAAAAATTAATTAAATATTATATGAACTGATAAATTTGTACAAAAATATCGTTAAACTATATTTATGGTTTAAGCAACTATATGGTTGCTTTTTCTATGAAAGTTAAGTGGAAAGTTTTCAAAATACATATAACAATAGAAAAATTCTTCTGGAATAGGGTGTTAAGACAATCTAAAAAAGCTTCTTGGAAAAGAATGAGCAGCCAGGAAAGAAAGAATTCTTCAAAATAAGCTCAATTCCCAACAAGATATTTGCTTAATTAACAAGCTGTGTGGAGAGGGAGGCTAAAAATCTTCAGTAGACTGCAAAATCGGCTACAGTAGCTTGCAGATGCTTCCGCCAAAACGTAGGGAATTTTTTCACTATCTTGAACTTAAACTAGCCAATCTCCTTAAAGACAATAGATTATTCAGATTTTCAATATCCTCTTTTGTCACTTTTGTGAGTTGCATTTTTAAAATTATACACCTCAGGCATATTTCAAATATGTTGAAAAATAGTTGTACAAAATGTGCCCTAACCATCCTTCTAATATATGTAGGATTTGTATTGATACCCTAATTTTATTCCTAATGTGAATAACATGTTTTCTCTATTTCTTGATTACTCTTTGTGGGAGTTTATTAGGTTCATTAAAGTTTCTATACAACTAAAGTTTGGCCTTTCCTTTAGTGTACATTTACTTTCTATGCTATTGATTTCTACTCTTATTTTTATCATTTATTCCTTCTATTTTCCTTGGGTGTGACCTGCTATTCTTTTTTTTTTGCGGTACGTGGGCCTCTCACTGCTGTGGCCTCTCCTGTTGCGGAGCACAGGCTCCGGACGCGCAGGCTCAGCGACCGTGGCTCATGGGCCCAGCTGCTCCGCGGCATGTGGGATCCTCCCGGACCGGGACACGAACCCGTGTCCCCTGCATCGGCAGGCGGACTCTCAACCACTGCGCCACCATGGAAGCCCAATATTTTATTATTTAATTGACAAAGTAGTTATATTTCTGATTTTAAAATGATATTTTTAGAGCACTAGTTATACCCCAAGCATGATTCTAATGGCATTTCATCATTCATTCCATTACTTCTCACAAAAATTCCCTGAAAGGGAAAAATTATTTTCTGTTTTTGCCAACAAGAAACTTGAGGCACAGAGAGCTCAAACATCTTGCTGAAGGCTACACAGGTACTAAACAGAAGAGCCAAGATGTGAACATATGTGCTTTGGCTCCTGCATCCTTTGGGACACAACCATTTTTGCCACTATGATTTATCATTTAATTATTATTGATGATTTTGTTATCAATATTTATTGATAAGATATTTTTCTCATGTAAATTAAGAATAGAAATAAGTGAATTAAAAATAAGATGCAGGGATATTTAAAGTTTTTAAAAAAGGAAGGGGGATAAAACAAATTATCCAGCTCTTATAGGTTCTCATCTTCAGGATTTAGATGAGTAGATACCATAACACAAAGCAAATCAGGAAAGGAATTTAATTTTGTCAACAAGAACATTATTATGACTATAATTGCTTTCAAATATATTCTATTTGGATGACAGAGGATTTGACAGGAGTATTTAGTTCTCATAAGGTGCACGCATAGGTGGTTAGATCATACTTGATTAACAGATGCAACTATATGAGATTTCACGAATAAAGCCACGTTTCAGTGTATCGGGAAGAAAAATAAGTAATCAGTATTAACTTTAAGTTTGAGCTCTCTCTGAGTTTTCTGCCTCTACTAAAGTACATACATGTTTGTTTTGCCTTTTTAACGGTGAAAAGTTATTATTCACCTACATTTTTCTTACGATCAAAGCATGTTGAAAACACACAGTGATTTTCTTTTACCCCAGTGTGGGTCCTTTGCCTTCAATAACTAGGAGGTATAGAAACATCTGGATAAATCTGACTAACCCAATTCTGTGTGCAAAGACTCTTCTCCCCTTAGAGAACCTCCTTGAGGTTTGTGACATTTGGAGATAACAGATCTTCTGACCTATTCTCTGGAGAAACTTATTGACCTTTCAAAAATACTATTTTGTCTCATCACCAGGAGGATCTCTGCCCTCGCCCTTTTATGGCAATACTCACATCCCACCTCATCATCCTCCTGGCTCTAGCTCCTAAAAGCCTTTAATATGTTCTCCATTTCTATAATTTTGTGATTTCAAGAATGTTATATATATAATCATGTATTTTTTTACCTTTGATTGCACGCAGTGTCAATGTACTTGTTAATATCTTGGGCTATGTTTCTGCAAAATGTTACCATTGTGGAAACTGAACTGGGTAAAGGAACCCATATTATTCTTGCGACTGCATATGAACCTAAAATTATTCAATATAAAAACCAAATATTAAAACAAAAACAAAATGAAGGGATGCAAAAGTACTAATAGAGGTATATTTTAGGAAATATACTTATAGGCGTTATTTTTCTCAGAAGCAGCACCTGGTCCTAGACTGTATCCTATACTGAAGAAAAAAGAATACTATGTAAGACATTATTGTGTAAACTGACCAAATTAGAATATGGAGAGTAATTAGATTAAAATGACACATCAATGTTAAGTGTACTGGGGTTGGTAATTATACTGTGGTTATGTAAAATAATATCCTTATTCTTAGGAAATACACACTGAATTATTTAGAGCTAAAGAGTCATGCTGTAAGTAACTTAACCTCAAATGTTTCAGAAAAAAGTGTGTGTGTGTGTGAGTGTATGTGTGTCTGTAAAGAATACACGTGCACAAATGATAAAGAAAATGAAATATTAGTTTGATCCATGCAGAGTATGTGTTTTCCTTGTAATAATCTCATTTTTACAATTTTTCATAGGTCTGAAATTATTTCTAAATCAAATTAAAACAACGCAACCGGGCTTCCCTGGTGGCGCAGTGGTTGAGAATCCGCCTGCCGATGCAGGGGACACGGGTTCGTGCCCCGGTCCGGGAAGATCCCACATGCCGCGGAGTGGCTAGGCCCGTGAGCCATGGCTGCTGAGCCTGCACGTCTGGAGCCTGTGCTCCGCAACGGGAGAGGCCACAACAGTGAGAGGCCCGCATACCACAAAAAAAAAAAAAAAAAAGAAGATATATATATATATATATATATGACAAATAAGCTTATGAAAAAGATCCTCAACATCACATGTCATTAAAGAATTGCAAGTTAAAACAGCATTGAGATATCAGTACACACTTGTCAAAATGGCCAAAATACTGACAACACAAATTATTGGCAACAAAGTGTAGCAACAGGGACTCTCATTCTCTGCTGGTGGAAATGCAAAATGGTACAGCCACCATGGAAGCTAGTTTAGCAGGTTTTTCAAAAGTAAACATACTCTTACCATACATTCCAGCCATCACATGCTTTGGTAATTACCCAGTGTAGTTATAAACTTATGCCCGTACAAAAACCTACACACAAAAGTTTAGAGTAGCTTTATTTATGATTGCCAAAACCTAGAAGCAACCAAGACGTCCTTCAGTAGGTGAATGTGTAAATAAACTGTGGTCCATCCAGACAGTGGAATATTATTCCATGTGAAAAAGAAGTGAGTTCTGGAAAGATAAGGAGGGACCTTAAATGCCTATCACTGAGTGAAAGAAGCCAATCCTGATAGGCTACACTCTGTATGATTCCAACTACACCATATTCTGGAAAAAGCAAATCTATGGAAATAGTCAAAAGTCAATGCTTGCCCGGTTGGGGCCAGGAGGACGAAATAGTCAGAGCACAAAGGACTTTTAGGACAGTGAAACTGTGATATATGTACCTGCATACATAATATCATGGTGGTGGACACATACCATTACACATTTGTTCAAACCCATGGAAAGTACAACACCAAGAGTGAACACTCATGTAGACTATGGACTCTGGGCAACAATGATGTGTCAACATAGGCTCGTCAATTGTTATAAGTGTGCCACTCCGGTGGGGATGTTGATAATGGAGGAGGCTGTATGTGAGGTGGGGTTGGAAGTGCACGGGGGTCTGTGTGTACTTGACTCAGTTTTGCTGTGAATGTAAAACTGTTCTAAAAAAAATAAACTCTATTAAGAAAATGGAAGCTATGTGTTATGCTTAATTGCTTCTTTTATTGTTGCTCTAATGCTTATAAACCTATATTTGTTTTATTAATAACCCATGTATTAAAAATAATCCAAATAATCATTTGGTAGATTAATTATAGATGCTTTCTCAGTTGGATAAGAATTAGAAGCTTTAATAGGCGTTTGGATAGGTCTATGGTTATTCCCAATTTATGGACAATGATTATTTCAGTGTGGGTATGATCAGGAATCTTATGCTTCCCTATAGCTGATCGAGTGAAGAGTGTAGAATTATTAACCACATTTGTAATATAACCGTTAGGCATTGAATAAATCTGTTTTTTCCAAGAAGTATTGCATAGATTGAAATGGCTATATAAGAACACTGAAGGGGTAAAAATATTGTAATACTATTTTGGGGAAATAAGTTAATGTTATAAATTATCAAAATTTTTTTCAAATTTGTTTTTATGATTTGAACATCAGTCAGATCTTTTGCTTTAAATATATTAGTGTGGCTTAACAGCCAATCAATTTAAATTACCAGCTTGTTCTCAATTACATACTGAATTAAATAAGAGATAAGAAGATCCAAGAGCCTAAAATTTATAGTTTCATTACTCTGAAAAATTAAATCTAAAAATGTGTAAAAATTCACATTAGTCATTTAGTTTCAGCACGTAAATGTAAATGGTTGGAACTAAAGTTCACTTCAGACTATAAGTAATAATTACCCCAAAACACTTCATGAGCTTCATTAGATATTATGTTTAATAAAAGTGAGGAGCACAGGGGACCTGCCCAAATCTGCACAAATAAGAGGATTATAGTATTTAATCAGTATAAATTGGTCACCATAAAGCTTCATTTAGGAGCGTTTTCAAAAAACGAAATCAGGGAAGATGATCTTGAAAATGAAATCTGATTTTCAGCTTGACAGTTTCCTTAACATAATGCAACTAATTTTTATGCAGTTGTCTTTTCATGTTCTTTTTCTACGTGTAACAAATTAGTAAAGAAAAAAGAATAAGGAAGTTATTGAAAACACCAATAGCATTCTGATCTTTGTTTAATAAACGAGCATTTGTAAATGCCAGCAACTTTTTTTCAATTTCTAATTTTATATGACTCATGCTATTAAATAACATCTGTTAAGAAGTCACTTTGAGAAAACATTTCTAGTTTTTAGGGGATAAGGTGCACAAATCTTGTTAGAGGCAGTGGAAGCTATATTTCTGATTCTCTATGCAGAGTGAATCAGAGAACATGCTACATTTACAGACAAACTGGAGGCTCTGAAAAATTTTTCTGTAAATTATTAGAAAATACAAATTTACCTTTAAGATGTATTTGTTTAATTTAGTGGGTCATTTCAGTGATACAAAGTTTATATTCTTATAATTACTTGAGGAACACACTATTCATACCACACTGCTTTAGAGCTGCCTTATTAATGCAATAACTATGCCAAGATTTAATTTTAGAGTCTCTTTTCATGCTAGAATACATATTACCTTTTCTAAAAACTATTTATTTGGTTGGTTGCGCCGGGTCTTAGTTGCGGCAGGCAGGCTCCTTAGTTGTGGCTCGTGGGCTCCTTAGTTGTGAAGAATACATATTACCTTTTGATAGGCATTGAATTAAAAAAAAATACGAAATCATCAACTGCCTAGTGCATATTTCTGGAAGTGCTTAGACAACAACTATACAATTTCATTAAAAAGTAGTGTGCACTCTGACTGGAGTCGTCACTACTTTGTGGAATCTATGAGCTCTCTGTTAAATATCTAATTACAATTCAATACCACGTGGCTTTTCAGCGACTTACTCCTGAATGTTAAAATTTAGGTAATTCAACTGGGTGGCACAGAGTCTATGAGCTTCTATAAGAAATAAGAACCTAATACAAAGGTAACATATTGGCAATATGGATAAACTTTCATCATTTAAAAAAATGCACTCAAAATTTGGAATATAAAAAAGATTGCAAAATTACATGAACCCAGTGATTTTTAAAAGTAATTTGAAAACAGAGTAAATGCTTAAACATTAAATTTGGACTATTGGCTTGTTCTATGGTTTATGGAATCTCTTAGGATACTTAAATGAGATTCCAATTATAATACAGATTTGTACTTTTGTAATGTCTTTCACCAAAAGCAAGATTTTAGTAGGATTAACTTCAAGTGGCAAAATGTCAATGTATAATCCTTTAGAAGTTAAACACACACACACATACATATACAGATATATATGTGTATATATAAATATATGCGTATATTTATATATATAGTATATATAAATACATATGTGTGTACGTATCTATATAATGGGCCAGTTAACATTATCCTATATCTTTTTAGCAAATAGAAAAAAATAACATAAATTATGTCAGAGTAATTACAGAAAAAGTTGGGTACCTGTTTTAATCAAAATATCTTATCATGCCAATCCCCTTCCCATTTCTCTTCCTGTTAACTTGCTCTAACTCTTACCTTTCCACTTTGAATAACTATACTTCCTCTCTCAATCTCTAAGTATGTATTACAGTTCTCAAGTAAGAAAATATATAAATATATATAATTTATATATAATCTATATAAACATATTTATAATAAGTATTTAAAGTATACATATAGTATGATAGTATTTAAAGTGTGTATATATACTTTATTTATTTATTTATTTGGAGAGAGAGAGAATCTCTATACCTATAACACACACGTGTGTATGTATGTTTGTCTCTGATCTTGGGGAAATATCTGAATATTTATAATTATATTTTCTCGCCACATGGCCGTTCTGAACTAGAAGCATATAGTGTCTATCCTCCTATCGAATCATTTTGTTTGCAAAAGCAGATGGATACTAGCTCTTACCTGGTTCTGGGGAAGCTAAGTCAGTCTATAGAACGTGTTTCGTAGGCTTCAGCACAACTGAGCTGTGTCTTCCATCTGACAAGGCTCTATGATGTTGGTTCATGGAGAAGGGAGCTCAGTGCAGGAGTTAAGGTTCCCTTTTCACATGCATACACCCAAAGCCTAAAGTTGTAAGAAAAAATGCGGGCTTACAGACAGAGAAAAGGTCACGTCATCCAAACATTTAGGTCTCACTGTTTTCTCTTCAGCTTCACGTGTTCACTTATTCACACTTTTTCTCTTTAAATACCTGCACCTGGCCAGAGTCTCTTGCTTTAAAGACAAATGCATCTCTTCCCATTATTCACTGTTCAAAACGTCCCGCTTTGCACATGTCCACTAATATAGAGAACATGAACATGACACTTCCTGATGCAAAAAACAATTATTCAGACATAAAGAAATTTCAATAGATTTTTATTGTAATATTTAGCAGTAATAAGATAAATAAAACTCAGAAAATTGAATAAATGTGATTATCATTATTTTCAATAACATTCTTTTATGTGTTAAAAAGTATAGGATATAATTATATAATATATAACTATTATATATATTCATCATCATGGAACTACTGAAAAAATGCCAAATATATGTAAATGAAAATTAAACTGACCTAGCATTCCAGGAGACAGAGGTAACCACTGTTTTCTATTTATTATGTTAATTATAGACATTTTTCCTATGTTTCCATGCAGAATTCTTAGGCTAAATTAGTACACGTGTGTGTGTGTGTGTGTGTGTGTGTGTGCAAGTGATAGATCTGTCTACCTCACCAAGCTATGGGTACAGATGAAACATACAAGCGCCAATAACAACAATTTTATTAACTTTTCTCACCTGCTACCCCTGTATCTCCAAGTCTTCTCAATTATTTCTTTTCCCGTTTATCTTAAGACACCTTCAGGACTGTCTCCCACGTGCTCAGTGATACATGTGGAGGAATTATCTTTTTACACACTACAGAGTGTATCCATATACTGTTTTCTTTTCCTGGTCACCTTGCTGTCATTTACTGCTAGAACTCCTCCCAGTACCAATAATCTTTACAGGCTTTGGCCGCATCTACTTGGCAATGCTATTCCATTTTCCATTCAACTTTTTTTATTGGCATGACTTCTCATTTGAGTGGATACTGAGTTTCTCCAATGCCGTTCTCTTTGACACAGAAGTAAGATGAGTGTCCTTCTTATATCGCACACTGTGATGGAACCAGAGGAGTGGAATCTCTTCTCCAGTTTCAGAGTCCCTTCCTCAAGGCACCTCTTTCTTTTTTTATTTAAATTTTTATTTTATATTGGAGCATAGTTGATTAACAATGTTGTATTAGTTTCAGGTGTACAGCGAAGTGATTAAGTTATACATATACACGCATCTATTCTTTTTCAAATTCTTTTCCCATCTAGGTTATTAGAATAAAGAGGTTATTAGGATATTCATATATACACTGGAATATTAGCCATAAAAAAGAATGAAATAATGCCATTTGCAGCAACATGGATGGACCGGGAGATTATCATACTGAGTGAAGGAAGTCAGACAGAGAAAGACAAATATCATATGGTATCGCTTATAAGTGGAATCTAAAAAAAAATGATACAAATGAACGTATTTACAAAACAGAAACAGACTCACAGATTTAGAGAACGAATTTATGGTTACTGGGGGGTAAGGGGGGAGGAGGGATAGATTGGGAGTTTGGGATTGACATGTATACACTGCTATATTTAAAATAGATAACCAACAAGGACCTACTGAAGGCAGCTCTTTCTGGCCCCACAACAGCCACCATGAGCTGGTTTTGGAGATCTGTGGCTTGCCATCTTCCCCGTTAATTTTGCCTCAGTATCATGGACACACTCTCCTCTACTTTCACCAAACCCCCCAATGTATTTCCACCACTGAAATGGGTTTGGAGGGTCCAAGTATCTGTCAATCTGTGAGGATATGCCCAAATCCCATTGGTGGGTCCAGGGGTAGGTCTATCTGGACTATATGCCAGATTATAACATATAAGTCAAACTCTTCTCAAGGATCTTTTAGAAAAACTTAACCTTTTGTAATACTTCAGCCATTTGTGATTTGTTTTAGCACTATTTTTGCCTCACTTTAGCATTACTTTAACTTTGTAAGTAGTAAAATGTATTGATATGTGCTTGTAACTTCTTTATTTTATTTTATATTAAGACAATGCACTCCTAAGTTGAGGTTTATTAAATAGTCACCTTTTCTTTCATCTTTTAGGATTTTGTATTTTATGTTTATCTCTTTTATTCATCTTCCATTAGTTCGATGCCTGCTGAAGTGGAAGTACAGCTTAATATTCTTTCTGCACAATAAAATTGGTTTGGAGAAGCCTTCTAAAGGTACTGTGATAGCAATGGGGGAGTCAGACATGGGTATAAAAATTGGGGATTTGTACATTCCTCAATGAACTTGAAACCTTTAGGGGAAAACACATGTAAAACACAAATCTACCCAAATATTAAGCGATGCCAAAGGTGACAGTTTTGCTGTTACTATTTTTCATACTTTACATTCACCAAGTGCTTTCTGTGAGCCTCACACTAGGAAGACCTATTATAAATTTTACTAATTAATACAAGGTCTAGAAAAGAGAGGCAAACATGCCATCCAGTTTTTCTGGCTTGGGAAACAGGGTAAGTGATGACATAATTAACAAATGCCCTATATGAACTGATTTAGGGAGAAAAATTTAAGTTCGATTTTGGACAGATTGTTTGATATGCTCCTGAGAATTCTAAGAGATGTCTCAGAGAAGTGTCTGAGTGACCTTAGCAAGAACAGTCTCACTGGAATGATGGAATCAGAAGACAAGTTAAATTGAGTGGAAGAGTGAGGAGGAAATAAGTGATAGAAATGGAAAGTGCTCACAAAACTCCAAAAATAAGTTGTAAAGTAAATGAGAGATAGAGTGTGAACTGGAAAAGAACAGAGTCAAGGGAGTGTCTGTGTTTCTAAGAAGAGAAAGAATTTTAATATGTAATAAACATTGAAAGGTAGAGTCCAGTATAGAAATACAAATGGGTGTCCAGAGGCTGTCAGAGAAAATCTATGACCAGAGAGCTGAGAGGAAGAAAGGGATGTGATAAAGGCAGAGTCAAAGGAATTGTTACAGGGAAAACCAGAGTCATTCATACATTAGAACCGTAGGGAAGGAGGTCCAGGTAAATACACATTGATTAATTTGTTACCGTTGACTTGAGACCCTTTTGACCAGATCCCTTTAACGTGGATCTGAGGTCATCTGCTAAGGACCTTGAAGGAAAGTCAAGAAGGTTAAAAGTAGTGATTGAGGAGAATGATGGAGTAGCATGAAGAAGGAAGTAGAATGCTGCTGATCAAAACAGAGGAGCTAATTGTGGGTGGTGACGTGACCCGGAGCTCATGGCAGTGCAATTCCTCTGGGGAACGTGCTTGCTTCGGGTGTGATCAATTAAGCACAAGAAAGACATGGATAAGCACAAGAAAGACATGGTTTCAACCAAGGTTGAAATTCTACATACAGATGGGATGGAATGGTAGGGAGCTTGAGTGCTTTGTCAGGAGAATCTCAGTAATGGTGTTAAGGGGTGTGAGTGATGGATAGGAGAATTTAGCCTGGCCCCCGAAATGGCTTTAAACATTCATTTCCTTAAATATACAAATTATAATTTATGCAAAAAACGATTTTTTGAAAAATGGCTTGGCAAATTGAAATAATTAAAAACCACAGGAGAAGGGCAAAGATAAGCTTGTTAAGGTTATTTATTTATGAATAAATTCAACCATATGTCTGAAAACCTTCTCTGGAGAAATTGGGAGACTGTTCCCCTGCTCTTTAAGAAGGCCTAAAGCTAGTTAATACTGGTGTGATGACTGTTCATCTTTTATAGTATGCTCTAACCTTTTCTTTGAGAGACAATTTAAATAGCGAGCTGTGAATATAGTACTTTAATTAAGCCATCTCTTCTTTACAGTTCTGATCTTATGTTCGAATATATTCTGGGGAGAATGAGCTATACTGTAAAAAAATGTTTAGAATCTTCTTTTATTCTGCATCTTTTAAATATATTTGTTATATGGAGGAATAATTAATCTCTATACCACAGCAGAAAATTCTGTCTCTAATATTTATCAAATTTGTATCAAACACCTTGAAAACAAGTTGGTGTTGAAAAAGTACCAGTAAAATGATTCAATAAGGTGAAGACTCTCAGTGTGTGTGTGTGTGTGTGTGTGTGTGTGTGTGTGTGTGTGTAGGGATGTGATTATTTATGTGAATTCACACAGATTTTGGACTAGCAATGTACAAGTCCAGTAGTAAAGTCAGTATATTGGTTGCGGGTTAAATAGCTGGAGACGCCCCAAATTTAAAGTTTGAGATAGCAATAGGGCATAATGGACATGTGAATAAAGAAATAACTAAGGTGGAAGCTTTAAACTTCCAGCTTTGTAAAAATGTTACACACTGTGATTTTTTATTAAGGGGGCTCTGTAGAAAGAAACGTTACTCTTGCTTTGTCAAGTGTAGTGGCAATAGTCGTGAGGCAAAGAATCCGTCCTGATTAAGTGCTATCCAATTACTGTCAGTAATTTCTACCACTAGCCAGAAAGTGTTACGTCAATAGTGTTCATTTCAACAATGATAAAAATACATTTCTTATGCTATGAAAATGTAGCCATTTTTTTTCTATCAGTAATTTTGAATAGCAGTGTTTACTGCAAATGATAAAGGTAGAAACTTTGCTGAGAAACAGGAAGAATCTACAAAAATTTTTTGACTGGGTAACACTGACCCATATAAACAAACACAGAACAGGTTGCAAAATAATGTTCAAATTAGTTGAATTAGTCAGTTAGTTGAATTGATATGTTTTATTTTATAGTGCTTCAAAAGTAAGTAAATTCAGACAGCATGACTATGGAAGGAGGACAGTTTCTTATAAAAATAAACAAAAATGTGTTTGCCTGTTACTTATGGGAAAAAGTCAACTTCCCATATCCTAGTCAACAACAAAATAATTCAAGGTAAAGCAAAAAGCAGTGCCAGTAAAAACCAAACAAGGATGTATTGTGAGATGGGAAGTTTGTAGGACTTTCTAAGATATAAAACAGGCTGGATCAAACAAATGAAACACTTCACCAGTCTGGTTCACTATCTAAAGAAAAAAAAAAAACTGTCAAAGGTAAGGGAAAATGTCACGAAATGTCAAGCTAGAACTCCTACAAAATAAACCAGAATATTTTCCTAGAGATAAAGACTGCTGTTCAAACCTATTGGAACTCTATAAATCAAATTCATGAAAAAGGCACACCTCAATAAGCTAGAATGTCAACATTAATAAACAGAGTCAAATAGAACATTAGAGTAGGAATGAAAAAAGGAAAAGAAGTGGAATTATTTCCAGTTGCTAGGCTTTGCAGCAATATGTTCGTGTGGGTTCTAGAAAGTGTGAGTGGGAAAGAAGAAAGACAGTATTAGGGAAATAAGTGGGTGCATAGAATAGGAAAAGAAGCATTGATCTGTAGATATTGGAATTTTTTTTAAGATGAGCAACTGTGAATAATAGCTACCAGTTACTGAGCCTGGTTATATGACAGCAACTCTGCTTGCCACTTATGAGGTTATTTCATGTTATCCTCAAAATAATTTTTTAAACTGTGTTATTATTCCCTTTTAGAGAGGAGAAGACTAGATCAGAAAACATATATCAATTTACCATTGTCACAGAGTGACCGAGGACCTGGATGGAGTATGAGTCCAGCCAGAACACTGTATTTTAAATGGTAATATATTCACTCATTCTTTTGTAGTGTCATTCTTCTGCTCATCTAATTTGTTTAGGCAGCAAAATTGTGCTTTTGTACTCAGAGTATTCAAAAAAATCATTGCCAATGGTATCACAAAGTATACAATGAAGAAATAGTGATTTTTTTAAATGTAGAAAGTATATTTCCATATTAAATACTCAGCAGATAAATCCACCTTGCAGCTGTGAAGATATGAGAGTGATACCGGGATTCTTTTCAGGTAATAAACGATATAAGGTGAAACATTACCGATTGGACGCTACGACCGCAGTAGGAACTTACGTTGGTCCCTGTAGAGGGACTGCTGATTAAGTTACAACAATTTGACCTCTGGGTGAGATTGTATATTAATCAGTGAAGCCTTAGAAAATAGTGATCAAACATTAGCGTTTCGTTTTAGCTCTGCTACTGCTGAGCTATTATTCTCACAGTAATTAATCAAAGGTTTAATTGCTTAAGGCTTCTTCATAACGAAACAATGTCGTCTGCACACTGAGTGATGATTGCCTCCTAATTTACGGTGTTAGAAAGGGCTGCATCCAAATTATCTAAATCAGTAGATACGTTGTCCAAATTATCTTCTGCCTCACATGGATCATATTGATAACACAGTCTCATGGGTGACATCACTCATTACACAGAATAATTCTAAAATGGTGGAGGGCGTATTACCCTAAGGTAATGCTTCTCGAATCAGGCTGCTCATTTTGGTCACTTGTGAAATCCATAAAAATACAGTTATCAGGTGTACATCCCTACAATTCTGACTCAGCATAGCTGAGAAGAACCTAGGTGTAGAGCATGTTTGTAGAACTCAATTTGGAAGCATAACTGGTTTTGAAAACTATTATTTAAGGACAAGATAGAATCTTTTGTATATCAAAGAGAGTAAGCTATTTAATTCAACAAACAAATAAATAACTATGACAATAAAACTCCAGAGATAATTCTGATATGCTACCTGAACATAGATTTTTAGAATGGGTCTGATCAAAATGCTGGAGGGTAAGTGTATTTGCAGACTTTGAATTCCAGATCAGTGCATGAGTATGCACATTTATTTTTCCCTCATGCCCAAATCTATTTGAAATAGCAGTAAAGTTAAAAATATAAATAATTCTATGAGAGTCTAGAAAGAAAAACTTTGCAACGCCACTAAAGCAAAAGAGAAGACTTCCGAGTGACTGTTCCCAAAAGAATCCTGGAGGGACAAGAAGGGCAAAACTAACTCAGAAATTGGGAAGAAGAGAAGCTGTGATTCAGAAGAGAGTTCAGGTGAACGAAATATGGCACACGTGCACCAGGCCATCTCTGAGACAGGCTGACGTTCCGCCTCTAAAGACAAGACCTTTTAATAATGTCAAAGCTTGTAACTATTCTGACAAGGTGGAAAATGTGTAATGGTGGCTCTCCATGGAAGGATTTGGGTCTAGAGAGGCCAAAAATCTAGATATCAGCTTTGATCTATCATTTTCCCTCACACACACCAACATCTGATATATCAGACATTCTCGCTGGTTCTAAATGCAAAACTTCTATCCCATTTATTCCACATGCGTCTCCATTTCCACAGCTGCTGTTCTATTCCATGCCAGCATCCTGTCCACCTGCCTGACTGCAAGCCTTTCTACCTGGCATCTTCGTTTGCACTCTTCTTCCATTGCTAACTAATCTCCAAACAGCTCCCATGGTAAGATTTTAAAAACGTTACATCAGGTCATGTTCTCCACTTGTTTAGAGCCCTGCCGTTGTTCTCAGTGAAAGTTGAAATAAAAAGCAAACTCCTTTCTGTGGCCTGAGAGGTGTTGCACATTCAGGTCTTCACATCTTTATAGGTAGCGGTCCTCCCTCACAGGAGGGTACTCTTGATTTTTATGCTATTTTATTGTCCTAGGTATATGATCCAGGATAGGACGTGCCTTCTTTGATTATACAATAAGTGTGAAATTGTACACAAATCTGTAAGTAAACATAATAATTTATGTAAGCCTGTTGACGTTCCATTGCTTGGAAGAAATGAGCTATCTTTTAAGAAAATATGGATAAAATACTGCAACGTCTTAGACCACAGAGGACCATTACTAAATGCAAAATTTTATTGTTTCTCCTCTTATTTTTTCAGGTTCCATGTTTTACTGAGTATGGTTCACAGCAGAAGAGCAATATTGAAAGGAAAAAGAAAGTTTTCATTCTCAACTGGTTCTAAAATATCCATCACTGAAGTAAAGGTAAGCAAAGAAGAAAGAGAAATACTAAGTCCTTAATTATAGACATAAAATTAGCAATTCAAAGATTGTCACATACTTTCCCACTGAGTGATATTTATCTGAGATGATAAATTAGCTTCAGCAACAATATTCTTCTCATATTGAAATAAACATGTCTGGGGAAATTCATATTTCCTATGAATAATATTTTGAGAAGTCAATACAGTCGTTTGTATTTAAGCCTCCCCAAATTTAAAATTCAGGTGATAAATGCTCAGGAAATATCCATCATGGTTCTGGAGACATCTGAGGGATTGTTACATGCGTCAGTGAGAATGATAAATAAGATCTAATAATGATGTAAGGCATACCGACGTCATCCTAAAATTGTGGTACAGAAGTGATTTTAAGTAGATAAGAACGTGACCTATTAAAAAAGTTTAAAAATTATATAACTTGATTTACCAAATTTACTATAATTGAAATCTGAATAAAGAATAGCATAAAACATTAAACAAAGGATTCATTTAAAAATAGTCAGGTAGCTATGAGAAAAGGTAAAAATAGTCAAGTAGCTTGAGAAAAGGCAAATGGTCAATAAGATTTTATTCTTTCACTCAAGTTGCCATATTAAAAGAAGAAATCTCAGATATTTATAGCAGTACTTAGAAATATCTGTATTGCCAGAAAAGTACCCTTTCATTTGGGGGCTTGGTCATTTATTACTCTATAGAAGCTAAGTGTTAACCCCCCTGAAATGTGACAGGTCTAACTAGTTTAACTTAAACTTTGTAGTGGAAAATCACTTTATCTTTGGTGTGGAATTATAGTATACTCAGCTCGGTATATCACTCAAGAAGAAAGGCGTAATAAGAAGTTAGGCACTAACAAATACCTGTATTCTGTTGTTTGTTGGATGTAATTAGGTAAGGGGAAAATGGCACTAAAGAACCAAGGTAGATTATATTTTTATCCAAAGAGTTTCTTATCTGTAAAGTTTTCATCAGTGTGGCAAAATGACCGGTTTTTAAGAAATCAGACAGGTTAAGAAGTTTGTTAGGGAAAAAAAAAACGTTAGCAAGTAGAGACCACAGGTTCTGATCGTGATGGAGTAATCTATAACAGAATCAGCTGCTTACTGAAAAGGACTTTCAAAACTGTGCTAAATATATAAAACCTCTATTTAAAGGCATTGGAGAGATGCCAGTGCAGTCAGGATGGGCAAGGATAAAATTCTGAAGAGAAGTGAGGTGAAATCAGAGCAGAGCTACACATTCACTCTATTTTGTTTTTCCCCGAGGACATTTGCTAATTCTCAGAGTGGCGGGGAATAGAATACTGATAATGAAAACAGAGTAATACTAGGATAAAGACACAGGAGCTGATGTTAAAAGCTTCCAAAGCAGGTGACACTTAAGCAAATTTCAGAGAAACCCCATGCAGTTGAGCCATTGTACTAACTTTGAAGTTCTACAGGGAAGATGAGAATTATAAACTGAAGGATCTGTTTCCTTGAGAGTAATTTTGAGATTTTATGTGAAGAAAGAAGGCTAGCACCTGACTCGATATTGACAAGATAATTCTATGAGATGCTTAGTGCGTCTAGAGCTGTGCCGAGAAAGAGTCCATGTGACGGTAGTTAGATTAGGGGAGGATCATGCTTACAGACCTGCTTACAAGCTGACAACATTTTGGCATCTCAAGAACTAAGCACCCTTGGCATGAATGTTGGACTTCTGAAAGCAGACACCTTCTGGGTGATGGAGGTGAAGTTTTCTTAAATGGCTTCGATCAGAGGAGCCATGGAACCAGAGTAGGGGATGAAGAAGAGTGGCAGAGAACTCATGCTGACAGATCTCTAAGGACATGCAGGTATATTATTACTTAGAAAAGGTTCTAAGTGATAATCAAGGAATTTTTTAAGAGGATACTTTGTGTGCTATAGGTTTATGTGTTGTATACAAACAGCGAGGCTAAAATACATCCCAGTTGGATTATCATTAAAATTTAATATGATTTCATGGGACTTCCCTGGCGGTCCAGTGGTTAGGACTCGGGACTTTCACTGCCGTGGGCCCAGGTTCGATCCCTTGTTGGGGAACTAAGATCCTGCAAGCTGTGCGGTGCGGCCAGAAAATAATAATAACAATACGATTTCAGTCCTGATCACAATGCTAACACACAGATGTTGTGTCTACATCACAATCACGTAAACTTAAAAACGTCAGACCTCTTCAGAAGTAAATAAATAGTAAAATCAAGGCAGGTAATTCTTATTGCTATTGTTTCCACATAAATCTCAACTAATCTTACACAAGTATGTGGGTGATAGCAAACCAACCAATAAACCTTCCATCTCCACAAGAGCAGCTTATAGGATAAGAAAACACACTGACCTGGTTTGACATTTCAACACATAATTTAAAAATAAATAAGTCTGGAAATTACAGCAAATCATTTCTAATCGTAGCGTTGTAGGGAAAGAGAATTCAGATTCTGAAGTTGTAGAGAGCCTTGGGGATGTGAAAACATCCTTCATTTCATCAGCGTGCGATCTTTAATTGATCCCCAGCCACCAGAGAGCTAAGAATTATCGGTGAAGATAAAATAACTCTGAACTGGGATTCAGGAAACAAAAATTCTAGTCTGGGCAAATCAATTAACCTATTGACCCTTAGCTCCCTCAGATAAAGAATAAGGAAGTTAAACTAAATGATCAGAATGGAATTTTCCATCTGGGCCAGTCTGTGAATTTATTTATTTATTTTTTTAAGGACCATCAATTATTTTTCAGTATCTTCATAAGAACAGGAAAATGGCAAAGTCTTTGCTCTATTCAGCAGTGTATACTTCTTTGCAGCTGGTTCCTGAGCAGAAAGAAGAATGGACTAACAGCTGATTTGTGGAGTAAAGGTCTGGCATGTCCTCTAGTTAGTTATTCTTTATCAATCATCCTTTCATTTTTTGTCCCAAGTCTGTGATCTTCCAGGTAATATCTTGAGAATTTTGGAAATACATTAGCTCTTTCAAAGCTTTTAGGTACCATCGTACTATGTCAGGGGACTATTAAGTAGAACAACCCCTCATTTAGTAGGCATTGTTGAGAATTAGCTTGATCCATTTAGGTAAAATTAGTTCAGTGCAAAAGTTTTAAGCTTCACATGTGAGCTTATGGCATTCTTTTTGATGGCTTAGAGCTCTCTCTGACTCTCTGGTTTGGGACTGTCTCTGGGACAGTGAAGTTTGTTAGGAAATGCTCCACGCTAACTGATATCTTTGGTTGGGAAATTTTACTTCCTTGAAAGAGCATAACAGAATTTCAAAAGTGATTTTGACTAGAGAGAACAGATATAATTTTAGTTAATATTAAAAAAGAGAAAAAAAAAGAGCTTCATGCTTGGAAGGAAGATTTTGCCAATCATCAACCTAGCTGTTTATGATTATTACTTCATCAGAAATACTAGCTATAAGAACCTAGCTCTAAGGACTCTTTTTCCTTAAGAAATTCCTTTTTTTCCTGTTTTTAAAATTTGTATAAAAAGGAAAGCTTAGTGTAGATCCAGAAATTAATGGGGAAATTACCCTTAGGAAGCTGGTAGTGGATAGCATAACTTTACAATCTGGTAACTCTAAATTTCACAAGTAATTGCAGGCAGAAAGTTGGAACCCACGTTGAAGTTATAGTGAAATTACCACAGAAAGCAAGCATCTAACCAACAGAAATCTAGCAAAAATTTAAAGCTACATTGTTGCCACCCAAAAGGCATGTAAATAATGTCTTTGAAAACCATACGGAATCCATGAATAAATTTTATACAGATGTAAAGGATGACATAAAATAGAATTCGTAGTATTATCCCCTGATGAGAAAAAAAATTCATTTTTTCTTTAATGAAAAAAATATATCTATCTCAACTTGAACACCTTTTAAAATCTATTAAACTATAATCTACTTAGGAAATCTACATGAGTTAGAGTGGTTTTAAAACTGAACTACTGAGCTTCCCTGGTGGCACAGTGGTTAAGAATCCACCTGCCAATGCAGGGGACATGGGTTCGAGCCCTGGTCCAGGAAGATCCCACATCCCGTGGAACAACTAAGCCTGTGAGCCACAACTACTGAGCCCAAGCACCACAACTACTGAAGCCTGTGTGCCTAGATCCCGCGCTCGGCGACAAGAGAAGCCACCACAGTGAGAAGCCCACGCACAGCAAGGGAGAGTAGTCCCCACTCGCTGCAACTAGAGAAAACCTGCATGCAGCAACGAAGTCTCAATGCAGCCAAAAATAAATAAATTTTAAAAAACTGAACTACTAATCTCATTACGTAGGTGTATATTCAGTTAATAGAAAAGAACCCTTATGAAAAGTTGAATTCATAGCAAATTATGACTGATGTCTTTGAGAACAAGGACTACATCTATACGTAAAGTATTTATACTAGATCCTTTTGTTTTACTTTATTAAAAAGCTGTGACAAATTTCTCAAAAGTTATATCACGTATTACAGATGTTGATTCAAATTGTGCTTCAAAACTGATATAAAAATCTATAAATGCTATATTCTTGATATGCAGGGAATCTTCTATTTTCAGACACAAGTCTATCTGATGTATGAGTCCTTTATACCTTTAAACTTTACTTAGAAATGATTAAATTCTAAAAATTATTTTTTGTAAAATCCCATGCCTTCTTCTCTACAAGTGATATGCATACTTTTTCAGTAGATACAATTTAGAATAGAAATAAAACATGAGTTGATTATAGTGGTTCAAGGTAAAGATAGATTATTATGGATTGGTGTAGTCAGAGAAAATTTAGTGGAGAAAAGAGTTAAGCTCACTTAAAGGAAGGGATTTATCAGAATTGAGCCTCGCGTCTTAAAAAGAAGCAGGATATGCATATAGACAGACATTAGCATGGCATATGTAAGAATGAGGAATTAAGGCAGACAATACAAGGATTTATATAGAAAAGTTCAGCGGCAAAAGGTAAACAGGTTCTGTCAGTTTTTAATAGAGAACTAAAATTGTTTAGGCTTAATGTAGAAGAAAGTAGGGAGTCAGTGTGTCTGATCTCTACTTTTTAATGCTGGATAGGGGCATGAGGCAGACGTGATTTTAGGAGGATTAATCTTCGAACAATATTCAGGCAGCCTCTGAGAAAGGAAAAACAATCACCAGAAAATACTGAAAAAAACATTTTAGTAATAATTCTAATGTAAAAGTATGAGCATCTGGTTTCTGCACAGATAAAATGTAGATAAAGGAATGGGAAACCAAAAGGACCAAGTAGTGCTCAGGCCTGGTCAGAGGCAGTAGGGAGATGTATTGTTTCAGAGGATTTCAAAACAATAATAAAACTGAATAAAAGTTTATCTGTTTCTATTGTCAAAGATAAAATACACTTTCCTGACAAATTTTGGTCTAAGTACCAAACAGTTGCCATCGTTACCGATGAGTTTTAATCATACACACACAAGCTTTACCTTAGCCTATTTTAATTACTTTTCCTCAATAAACATTGCAGTTAAAGGATGTTAATTCAAAGAACTTCTAGTTATAAAATCAACTCCCATTACCCATGGCCTCCACTATACCATTTCACGTTCTTTTCAAGAGTCAGTTCACGAGAATTCAGAATCCTTTGAGCTCATTTCAGGTAGTTTGTGTTTTAAAGCCCTAAGGTATTAGATACTTCTTCAGTAAAATGCAGTACTTTTGAAATAAGCAGAGGGTATGGTGATTTTTAAAATGAAGAAACAGAATTTGAGTTTTTTTTTACTTCTGTAATATTTACTTATTATTATTAATTTGTGTATTTTCAAATGACATGATTTTATATATAGGTATATATACATATGAGATCCAGTAAAACAAAATTGTCACTTCTTTTCTGACTATTATTATTTGTTTCATTTTAGGATTATTACTGAAAATAATTTTCCTGTATAGAAAAAGTGGGTGTTAGAAAATAATTCACTTCAGCTGTCAAAACGTTAAATATACTGCAGAAATAAAATAATAGTAGAGGCATTTGTAGGCCTATATATAAGATAAATGAAGTGGAATCATCAAAGGAATTTTTGTGCTTCTTGTTTAGGGATTAGGAATATTAAACGTAGTGAAGAATCTGGAACAAGGAATCAGTTAGCCAGTTTGTGAGTAGAAAGAATGGGGAGAAAAGATAGTGAGTTTGGTTTTTTGCCTATTTGATTTGATATGATGATGGCTACTGTAAGCTAAGATAGAACTTATACATTTATAAATCTATGTATACGTATGTATTATAGTA
Source organism: Delphinapterus leucas (assembly GCF_059928025.1). NCBI lineage: Eukaryota > Metazoa > Chordata > Mammalia > Artiodactyla > Monodontidae > Delphinapterus > Delphinapterus leucas. The sequence continues at coordinate 133,401,231 of NC_143133.1, read as the reverse complement.
CCTTATATTGCATTATGGTGATTTGGTGAAATGTTTATTTCTTTCGGTATATTGTGAATTCCTGATATTCAACCAAGAGCATGGCACGAAGCAGCTACTCAAAGTGCTCAAAGATCGAGCACATGAACACATGTGGAAAAGTTTCAGACCTGAGAACAGGTGAGCTATGAACGCCAGAGATGTGTATTTTGCAATTAGATTGCTCTTTTCTTGAGGCTGACCAATAGGGTCTTTAGATTAAAAGAAATTTTTTTAATAAAAAATGTATGCATTTAAGGTGTACAACATGATGTTTTGATACACATATACACAGTGAACCGATTATTACGTCAAGCTAATTACCATATCCGTCACCTCACATAGTTGCCTTATTTGTGCATGTGTGATGAGAGCGCCTGAAATCTGCCCTCTTGGCAAATATCCTGCATACAGTATATACTATTAACTGTAGCCACCATGCTGTACATTGTATAGCTAGAGCTTATGCAACTTTGTACCTTTTGTCTAACATCTCCACATTTCCCCTCCCTCTCCACCTCTGGTAACCACCATTATATTCTCTGTTTCTATGAATGTGAATTTTTTGACTCCACATGTTAACAGATCATGGAGTGTTTTTCTTTCTGTGTCTGACTTATTTCCGTAGCATAAGGGCCTTCTAGTTTTGTCCATGTTGCCTCAAAATGGCAATATCACCTTCTTTTTTAGGGTTGGGAAGCCATCTGGTCCTGGGGTTTTCTTTGTTGGGAGGTTTTTGATTACTACTTAAAATTTCGTATTAGATGTTGGTCAGTTCGGGCTTTCTGTTTCTTCTTGATTCAGTCGTGGTAGGTTGTATGTTTCTAAGAACTATCCATTTCTTCTGTATTATTCAGTTTGTGCATACCTGGGGTCACTGAAATACTCATCTTTAGCTTAGATTTTACTTCCTCAAAGATATTCTCTGAGCATCTTACTAAAGAATCTTTCCCACTCACCATCTATTGCATCACCTGTGTTTATTTTTATATTTATTTTCTATATAATTTCAGTTAACACTAGTTGAAAGTATGTATTTTCTTACATATTTACTCCCATTAGAATACCAGGTTCTGTGTTTTTTCCTCTCCTGTTCACTTTTGTATTAAAAAAATAGTACAGTGTTTAGCACTTATTATTATTTTTTTTAGAAAGAATAAGATCATAGATTTTTCTATAAATACTAAACATTAAAATTAAAAATACTTTTAAAATAGTCATTCTTTGGCAATATAAATGCTACAATGTGATTTACCATTCAAATTTTACACTTGCTGTGTGAAAGCTTCAGGTGATCCTTCATAATATATGCAAAAAATATGCATTGATTATTGCATTAATGATTTAAAATACGGTGTCTCACACCAGGGCCTCATGATATAGAAATTATATTGTAGAAGAGCTAGATATAGACAAGATGGAATAAATAAAGCTACCCCTCTTTATTCAGGCTGAGAAACTAGAAGAAGGAGAAGCACACTGCTCTTAGAGGAGTCCAGAAGTAAGGAAGATACACTGCTAGCGAATCATGCAGCAAAGCTGTTTTCTGTGCATCGCTGCCCCTACAAAGTAACATAGAACTTCTTTTAGTTTTGATGCTTGGTTACTTGATTCACTTAGATTATCTCTATTATCTGATGACTTTGGTAAAATTACTCATAATAGAAAATCTATGAAAGGCAGATTCATGATCATGACTATATCTCAGAAAGATAATGCCTTTTCTTGACATATACTATACACATACTGGCTCTCTACTGTGCATACTCTACTGTAGAGCATGAGCTTCATATAAGGATTTTTAAAAATTCTAAAGAAAGGAGAATACAAAAGCTTCTCATTAAATCAACATATATGTGTTTTCACCATGACTTCTACCATATACATATTGACTCTACAAAGATGGTTCTTTGCAGAACAATATCTACTTAAGTTAATATGACTGATCTTAGAAATAATCAAACTCAACATAAACCCACAGGAGCATAAATCTACGTACAACTGATAGCTAGAATCAGGACCAAGTCTTTCCTGTTTCCTAGGCAGGACCATCATGAGGTAGAATTTTTTTTTTTTTTTTTTTTTGCGGTGCGCGGGCCTCTCACTATTGTGGCCTCTCCCGTTGCGGAGCACAGGCTCCGGACGCGCAGGCTCAGCGGCCATGGCTCACGGGCCCAGCCGCTCCGCGGCATGTGGGATCTTCCCGGACCAGGGCACGAACCCGCGTCCCCTGCATCGGCAGGCGGACTCTCAACCACTGTGCCACCAGGGAAGCCCAGAACCATCATGAGAATGAGGTTTTGTTACCAGGTAAATATTACCCATTATGCAGTTGCCTAACCACCACTCAACCCCTTGATTTGTTTTTTGCTTTTCTATTTTGACAGTAGTTCAAGTAAAAAAAAAAAAAATATATATATATATGTCTCTTTATTCAATTTTCCTTTCAGTCAATTCTGTCAAACTGAGAAGACAAGAAAAAACCAAGAAAAAATGTGCAGCATATTTTGATCGATCTCCTTAGAATGGACATGACACCTGTCTAATCATAAGGGATTAAAATGCAACATAGTCCTTAAACAGACAGCCAGACTGTCTGCCCTTGACAACTCCTTCTGTCTTTTCTATCATGCTGAAAATGAAGGTAAACTTCATGCATATGACCCCACTGATTTGGAATTTATAAGATTAAGGCATAAAAAACACAGTTGTTTTAAAAGGTTGCATGACAAAGTGTATAGGGTATTATTTGGGGAGAAAGAAATATAGTCAATTATTAAAACTTTAAACTAAGGGAAAATTGTGTTTTCATATATTGTCAATAATCCTTTTTTCTTAATAGATAATTACTGTTATTTTTAGATTAAAGGAGAGGAATATTTTGGTACCTATTAACCTATTAGCTCTTTTTTACTAAAATATAGGACTAGTGTTAAAAATATAACCTGTATCTTATTTTTAAAGGATATATTTTATATTTATAATTGCATTTTCTTCGAGGGTAGTTATAGAATTGTAACACTTATGCATATTGTCTTCCTCGCTTGTTAAATATATATGTGTGAATTACTTTTCCTTTTCTTCTTATTTCCCCTTATTGTTTTACAGAAAGATTATTGTTGGTGACTAACTTTACAATGTAGTCATTAGGTTAAGGAATATTCAAACAGAACTGGCATTCAACTTGAGAAGTAGCTAACATCACCCAAATTTGAGTAATGCAACTGTTGAAATGTGTATCCCTCTTCTGGGGAAGAGAGTGAAAATCTTTTTTATTTGTTAAAAGTGTTTATGTTTATGTTGTTGGAAGGATGTTCCCATACGTGTAGAGCTTATTTATGGATACTGACTAGGCAAAGGGGTGGACCTGAGGCTGGGGTTTAAATCTACACTTATTCTTTGCTGACTTCCATTAGGTTCTACCAATAGATGAGGCAAGAGGAGCATTGGAAGGCAGGAGGAAGGGGAAGAGGCATGTTTCCCCCTGTCAGCTTCCTGTTTCTGTCAGCGTTTACTTAGCCACTGTTTTTCACTTCAGCAGAGGCTTCCGTTTCCAGCTTCTTCCAATACCATCCCAGATCCAACCTCATCCTCCTCCTTAGAGACACCACAAATAGCTGGGTAGCAAGCTTCCTCAGAGTTTTGAGTCCCAGGTCTTTAGGGCACTGCAGTTTGGACTGGTGACAAAGAATTTGTCTGCAGATTAGACATTGAATGACACTGACTTATGGCACGCATGAACACATTTGGCTTCATCAGCATTTGTTTCTTGCCCTTAGGCAGCAGAGACAGAATATCTAACTTCTTCCTCTTTCCTTTTCTTTTAATCAGGTTTATGCATACTCAGCTTATGTGCCCATTCACATAAAACCTCTGAGGTAACCAGCCTCTAAAATGATCCCCAATGTTATTGCATTACTGATATTCACAGCCTCCTATAGGTTTCTCCCACATTGTATCAGAAGTGATCTGTGTGGCTAACAGAATGTGGTTGAAGTGATGGTATGTCACTTCTGAAAAATCATTGAGTTTCTACTTTGCTCTCTTTTAGACATTCACTCTGGAGGAAGAAAGCTGTCACATTATGAGCTGGCCTTTGGAGAGGTCCACATGGCAAAGTCTTAAGGCTTTCAGCCACCACAGAGCAAGAATCTGAGGTCTTCTGCCAACACCCATGGATGCACCATCTTGTAAGGGGATCTTCAGCCCGAGTCCAGCCTTCAGATACTTTCAGCCCTAGCCAGTTGCAACCCCATAAGAGGCGCTAGGCCAGTCCTAGCCAGCTAAACTGATTCTGGATTCCTGACCTTCAGAAACTGTGAGATATAATAAAGTCCTGCTTATTTTTATGATGCTAAGTATGGGGGTTTATTTGTTACACAGCAAAGAATATATGGTACACCTTCTATCTTGTAAAATTGAATTTTACTTGTCAGAGTATGTCCAGAGAGCTAAATATTGCAACAAAGTATAGAGTTTGGGAATATAAAGTAATTGTCTTTATATGTCTTCATAGCTCTTCCAAGTTAGGAAGAGTTTTTAAGAGTGGTGTATCCAAAGTAAAGGGACCTTCTGAAATTCTTAATTATCAATACTTTGATCATGTTATTAAAAACATTTAGCATGCATTATGCCCTTCTGAAATTTCTAATAGTGACAGTTTATTTCTCTTTATTTAAGAAATGAAAATGAGGTTGATTTTTTTTAATCAATAAATTTAGGAAGAAAAATGTCATCTAGTAGTATATGGTGCTATAGGGTTTGATATCTCTTTTCTCTTCGTATCACACTTTTTTCTTTATCTGGTCTATAACTTCCTACAAATCTTATTCTCAATGTTGGTATTGTATTGCTTATTTAAACTAACTGATTCTCTCTCTCCCAGCTCCTCAATTTTGAAATTTCCTTTCAATTTGTTAATTCCATATTTAAAAGCTTCCTGAACTTTATTTGTTCCTTTTTTTTTTTTTACAAAAAATAAGGTTTTTTTTATTTTGAGAAATCACATCAGATTCTTTTCTTCCAGCTTAAATTTCTTAGTTTACAATCCAAAATTTCAAATTTATGTCTTTGCTCTTCTAGCCTTCTCTGAAACTGTTACCAGCTTCACTGAGCCGTTGTAACTCTTTACTAAAATTTACAACAACAATAAAAATAGTGATTTTGTAACAAGACTAATCAGAATAACTTTAAGGGGAATAAAATTTTACCTTATTTGATCTTCTTACAAGTGTGAAACCTGCTCTATCCCTGCTTTTTCTTTACTGCCTGTACATAGAAGTGTTGTAATTAATTTGTAATTCATAACTATGTTTTGTGAGCCAAGGCTCATTTGTGTAAATATGTTTTTCCCCTTTTACTATGTCTCCATACTTTGAGAATAATTATGACTCAATCCTATAATTAATTAGTAGCTTTACGCATTCATTCAACAGATGTGTACTGCAGTAAATCTTCATATCACATAAGACACAGACAAAATTGTTTTGAATAATGAAAAAGCTATATTAAAGGAGCTTGTATTTCAGTAGAAAGTATAAAGTATACATCCAAATACCTATCGGCAACATGAGGATTTTAGTAATCAATTAATTTAATCTGTTTTGATGAATTATGGCCATAGGTCATTATATGTGTTCAATAAAAGTATATGCTGTTAATAAATATGTAAAAATGTCAACAATTTGGTGAGAAATTTAATTTCTCTGAGATGTACTGAGTGTTTTAAGTTTCAACATTATAAATGTGTGGTAATAAATCTGTTCTATCAAGAAAAATATTATATTCTCTTCTAATTCTTCTCTCTCTCAGCTCCCCTGCTCCCTGCCTTTCTCTGTTTTTCTCGCCCTGTCTCTCTCCTTTCTTCTTCTGTCTTTGAAGTTTTTCTCTGAGTTCAAATGTCCTGAAATACTGAGGTGGAAGATTCTGTGGTTCTTCGGCAGAGTTTATGAGTTGACTTACAAAGAGAAGAATCTTGAGTTTGGGAAGGAAAGGTTATTTGCAGAATAGGAGGAAATAACTTTAATTATATCTCGGATGTAATTTATGAAAGAAAGAGATCAGGAATGTCAATCCTAGGATGCATAATCAAAGAAGAATCCTTGACTTTGTACCAACTGTTTGGAGAATAACATATCTATTTATATGAATTACATTAAAATGGAAATATTTTAAAGTATGAAATTATTTTACAGACACTTTAAATTTTGTTTTATGATTCTCTCCTTTAACTGACTTTTAAAAATGTATAGCACAGTGACTGTAGTTATTAATACTGTACTGTATACTTGAAATTTGCTAAGAGAGTAGAACTTAAGCATTCTCAAAATGATAATGATAATAATAATAGTAATAATCAATAACTATATGAGGTGATAGATTGGTTAACCAGATTTTTAAATTAACTAAATATATACTTTTATCAAGTAACCTTTATTTTAATTCTCCATCTTGAATAAATAAAAAAAAAGCGATAAAAAGGTAAATCAGAAGTCCCAAATACTTGGAAAAAATTGAAATATACCGCTAAGACACTTTATGTTAAGCAAAGGAAGTTGCAGTTTTCAGCACACATCCAGGGGATAACTGAGAAGGTGGAAATTGAGTTTACAGTGATGTGATATCCAGGGCTGGGTTCTAGTCTAAGCATCCCTCGAAGGACTGGTCGGATTGCCACAGGTAAAGCACTCTTTGACATGTGCCAAAGGTTTGAATATTACACGCGTGAGAGACGAGGCAAAAGGCTGAAATCACTCAAGCCACATTCCAACAGCTTCCCTAGTTGGCTTGTGCATATTCAGAATAGATTCCAAATAAATTGTTTCTCCTTCACAGCATGTGGTAAGGATGATATTTCCTACACAGATGCAAGGCCAGCCCTGTGAAAAGGTGTAAAAGACATTCATTTGGAGTGATTTATGGAATATCAAACACTTTCAACTTGGCCAAATAACTTCTCTTAAAATGTATATGTGTGTGTGTGTGTGTGTGTGTGTGTGTGCGTGTGTTGTGTACAGTTGTCCAAATTCTCACCTTTGACATTGGAAGCTTTTGGATTAAAACAGTACATTTTTCTGTTTCAAACAAAATTGACAAAGTTTAAGAAGTTTGATAACATTTGCATTGCATGGTGTACGTCATGTGCTGGTGCATGTTTTCACAGCTTTTGAGAGGGAAAACCTAGCAATAAGTACTAAAATTTTAAATGAAAATACCATTTTATATAATAAGTTGGCTTTAAAGTTTTCATAATATATACTATAACTCATACAAATTGTGAAATAAAGTATGCACCAAAATTTGTTGCTTACAAGTCCAAGAAAACTGTGAACAGCCTAAATGTTCATTAGTAGAATAAAGATTAAAGAGATTAATGCCAAAATATATAATGCAGAAATTTTTAAAAAATACATCCACACATGCTTATTGAAGAAAAATTGCCAAGATAAAATATTGAGTGAGATAAAAGAACAGGATACGGAGTGTGATTTTTTCTGTATGAGTATACTTGCAGGCATACGTTTAAATATACATGAATTACATGGCTCTTTGTCTAACTTAATATATTTTGTATATGCATAGAAATTCCTGGATGGATACACAAGAAACTTTTCTCAGTGGTTACATATGAGAGGTGAGGGTAATTAATTTTACATTTCACCTTGTACCATTTCTATTTAATATGATTTTTAGAAACAGTTGTTTTAACAGTATATATCCCTCCTCCCCTCTCCTCTTATTCACATCCTCACACCATTTAATTCCTTGTGCTATCAGAAATAATTCTATTATGCCCATTATCCTAGTTTACATTAATAAAAATAAGCCCAAGAGGCCCAGGTCACCTCTCACTCCTTAGATTTTCATTCCCAAATACTTGTTCTATTTCTAACCGGCCCCACCTCTTATTCCTTTCCAAACACTAAAATGTTCTGTGTCCCTGCAATTCACAGTCCATCAACAATAAAACCTTCTTTATCTTCTCCAATTGTTCCTTCACTTTGTTACTCAACACGAAACCCATTTTTCCTGGGAAGATTCTGCTTTCTCCGTGGCCCTGTCACGCGGTGGCTAGAGGAGCAATCCGTTTCCTCCTCGTTTCTCATTTCCAGTTCCAGATAATTCTCCTACCACCTTCCTAACACTCAGATCTAACGCTCTTGTCGTTAAATTATACCGACACTGCCTTTCCTTGGTGCCATCTTCTACTAATGACTCACTCTCGTTCTTTAACATTTCAACACCTCTCTCACTGTCATTCTTTGTAACATTATGCCTGTCATCATTGGTGATGATATTAACATCATTTTAATAGCCTAGTGGATAATTCCCTCCCTTCTTGTCCTTCAGGGACTTCTCCTCCAATCTATCTCAGCCATTCCCGCCCTTCATCACTGGAAATAACGGAAACCTCTGCATTACCCTACTTCACTCTTTTACTTCCACTTCTTAACTTTGCAGGTCACTCTCGGTATTCTGACAATTCTTGGACTCCATTGTTATATGTACCTTACTGATCTTCTCTCACTTGACTGTTTCCACCACCTCAAATTGTCATCTTCCTAATTACTCACATTAGATTCCATGATCTTATATTACAGTCACTTCCTTGCTACTCTGAAACGTCTTTGCTCCTTTCTCGGTCCATTGGACTCCCTTGCAGAAATGCCAACCCCAGATCACATCCGAGGCTCTGACTAACCTGTGCCTGCACGGCCGAATATACCTGGAGAAATGCACACAACCAACAACAGCTTGCTAGCGGGATGCTGAGTTTGCAGCCGCTTCCCTCAGTGGAGCCCTGGCGATGCTGTGTTCTCGTGGTATGCTCTAGTCCACTCACTTGCTCACTTAAATAGACGTCCCTTCTTTCATTGAATTTCCACCATCTCTTTCCGTATCCTTACTCTCATCTAATCATCTTGCTTTTCTTTTCGAGAAAACAATGTTAGCATTTTACTGTGAACAATTCTCAACAAGACTCATTTATATAGGAAAGAGTTAAAAATAAGTTTGTTTTACATAAAGGGAAAACAGTGGGCCTGCTACCCAGGCTGCTTGGGTTTCTACATATTTCACAAACCCCCTCAGTGGCTGGAAGACTCTTCCATGGAAACTGAAAGCATCACCGACAGAATTAAGAATCCTCTGATCCAAAGAATAGGATTGATAATATCTAAATTCTCGTAGGAGACAAATTACGAAATTCAGCATTTGTTCTCGTTTCCTCCACAACATGCACAAGTGATCCACTCCACTGTGCTGGCACAGACAAGCTGCTTTGTAAATGGGAGCTAGCGTTATTAGTGCTGGTTTGTGTAATGCATGCTATTGTACATAATGTGCTTGGGCTCAGAAAAAGGAGAGTGGTAGGTGGAAAGATAGAAGTAAGATATTATTTCATAGAATTCCATCACCTCACAGAAGGTTAATATTTTCCCATTTGTTCTAAGAAACTGGGTAGGTAAGATTTGTGATTCTCTTACTCCCCCAAATAATAAATAGTAAAGCCATATACATTGCTTCTGTCATGAGCAGAGCATAAGTCAAATATAGCACTGGGAGCATCTCTGAGCACTCTGTCTTTTAAGATGTTACAAATAGTTCCCCTGTCTCTATTTTAATTGCGAGGATTATTCTTTACTCTGCAATATATATTGTACCATTGAAGATGCGTATTTCTCTTTTAGGGAGGATGACAAGATGGTGTTTTCATAGCAAGAGAAAAACTTGAATTGGATAAAGGATTTTATAAATCCAATGTGGGCAGGCTTTATAACAGTATACCAGTGAATGGTATCTATTAACAGAATTTGATTTGCTGATGACGCAGAAATGTGATATAACATTAGCAAAGACATTTTGGGATGATTCTTGTTTTTGACAATTTGGTGAGTTGATAGAGAGGTGCTGAAAGCTGTGGTCTGCACTTTGATGTGATCTTTGCCATTCCATGTAGGAATAAACTCAATCATTTCTGACTGCTCTAGCACTGATACGTTCAGTTAAATTTAAGACGTTCTCCAATCAAACAAGCATCTAAACAACAGTAAAATTCAATCATAAAAAATGAATTTCTTGACTGACATAAATGAGCAACTGTGACATCTGAAGGGAATACATGCCTTAGGTCACTGATGACTTTCACTTCAAAATGCTGATTTTTCAGTGTCAGGATAAATCCACCTGCAGTGATATATCACCTGTACGATGTTTCTATAGCTTTATTCCCTATGTTAGATGAGTTTTCTTCCTTTTTCTTTTAGTAAAATGAATCATCAAAGGACCAACTCAAGGAGAAATAAAAAGAAAGCACTTGAATATAATATTTTCATGGATTTTTAAAACAAGCTTAGACTTTGATCATTGCTTATTTGATCAAAGAATATTTGGTACCCTTTGAAGGGAACTGTATTGTTTTAGTATCCATCAGATTTTATTCACAACTTCATCATGACAAAAATGAAAGGAAAAAAGCTGCTTCTATTGTGAATTGAATGTGTTTATATATAAATCAAGCATGGCAATATACACATATATATAATTTTAATTTAAAATATCACTGCTCTTGGGTAAACAGATGTCATCCATTGTGGAAAAAAATAATTAAAATAAATAGTTGAATTTAAAGTTAAATGTGGTGGTATTCGTTCTCTATGAATATTTTAAAATAAATCATGTTAACGTCTTATCATATGAATGATGAACAATATCTCCTGATGATGATTTATCACAGTATTTTTCTTAAAGAATCACTAAAGTGCTGTAATAAATGTATTAAATCTAACAATTGACTTTTTTGTAATTTAAAACTCGGGCACTCATTCATAAGTCAGGTTATTAAATAAAATTTTGCTTGGATTCTAAGGCACTCCCTGGAATAAAGTTAAGTACATTGGAGAAGAGAAAAAAAATTCAATATCCAAGAATACCTAAAAATTAAAAAAATAATATATTTATATTTCAAATGATTTTTACTTTTGTAAATACTTTAACATTTAACTGACTTGCAATCCCATGGAGGCTTGTATTAATTTTATTGTTGATTTCTAATAGTGTGATAAATGTCATGAAGTATTCATATATGGGTACAACTTGAGTTCTTAAAGCTTATAGTATAAGGCAGAATGCATTTTCTTTCTCTACTGTGTCTAGGATGTATACAGTGTAAAACATCTGGGTTAAAATGTGAAACAAAGAATCTGGGAGATTCGTTTATACAAGTTCATGAACTCTTCTCACTGGAAATTTGTGGCTATTGTGGCTTTATTGAAATAGCCTAAGCTATCTATTAGAAGCATTTTAGATATTAGAGAGAGCCTACTAGCCATTGGATTGCTGGTGATCTATTTTAGGGATTTTGATTCAGTAATGATATCACTGGGATTATTTTGTACTATAATTTTGCTTTGCTGCTTTATTTCTTAGAAGGAAAATTATTTTTAGAGATCCACCTAATAGTATTTTTTGTCTTTGCCAAGGGCTGTTAAAGACCAATAGTTGTCTTTTCTCTCCCTTTGGTTCAAGAATATCTATTTTGGGCTTCCCTGGTGGCACAGTGGTCGAGAGTCCGCCTGCCGATGCAGGGGACGCGGGTTCGTGACCCGGTCCGGGAGGATCCCACGTGCTGCGGAGCGGCTGGGCCCGTGAGCCGTGGCCGCTGAGCCTGCGTGTCCGGAGCCTGTGCTCCGCAGCGGGAGAGGCCACGGCAGTGAGAGGCCCGCATACCGCAAAAAAAAAAAAAAAAAAAAAAAATATCTATTTTGACATTGGTAATTCAGAATGACTTTGATATTAAATGGAAAGTGGCAATAATATAATCTTTCACTTTGCTTACTTAATTTATTAAAAGAGGACTGAGATGTTTCTTCTTATTACTATAATTTTTAACCTGATTTTTTTCTTACTTCCCTTAAAATTTTTTAGTGATTAAAACTTTTGTCCTCTGTCTGACTTATTTTGCTAATCACAGTACTCTCTAGGTGCATCCACATCGTTGCATATGGCAGAATTTTATTCTTTTTATGGATGAGTAATATTCCATTGTGTATATATATATACCATACATATATCTCCCACAGGAAAGGAGGAATGGGTGAGATAGGAATATGGGATTAAGAGACACAAACTACTATGTATAACATAAATAAGCAATAAGGATATATTGTACAGCACAGGGAAATATAGCCATTATTTTGTAATAACCTTAAATGGCATAGAATTTATAAAAATATTGAATCACTATTTTGTACTTCAATAACATATGTGTCCTTAATCTCTTCTTTCTTTATTCTTTCTGCACATCTGGTATTATTTTTGTTGTGGGGTGACTTTTAGGGTCTTCTTACCCTCACCTGCAGCTCTGTGAGTCCCTAACAGAGGGTAACAGACTCTATGTGGCCTTATTAAATGTACAAATACAATTAAGTTATTCTTCTGCCTCTTCTACTGCCGCAAGAGAAATAAAAACATACATAAACAAATGAAATGTGGTTTAGAGACAGTTTAGGAAAAAAAAATCTTAGAAGCAAATAGATAAAGCAGTTGTTAAGAACTGAGTTGATCAAAAACACAAGTGTTGGCAAAACTGTGGAGCAATCGGAACCCTCTTATACTGCTGTTTGGAATGTAAAATAGTGCAACTAATCTGGGAAATGTGTTGGAAGTTCCTCAAAATGTGAAACACAAAGTTACCACATGACTAGAAATTCTACTCTCAAGAGTACTCAAGAGAAATGAAAACATATCTCCACAAATAGGCTTGCAAATGAAGGCTCATCCCATTATTCACTGAAGCCAAAAACTGGAAAAAAAAAACCCCAAACTCAAATGTCCATCAACTGCTGAGTCCTTAAACAAAATGTTCTATTATTTGGAAATGGAAAAGTGTGAAGTACTGATGCATGTTACGACACAGACGAACTTCACAAATATTAAGGAAAGTGAGAGAGGTCACAAAGGTCTAAGAATTGCATGATTGCATTGACATGGATTGTGTAGAACAGGCAGATCTAGGGACAGAGCGTAGATCAGTGCTTGTCTCAGGCTGCAGGGTGGAGAACGGGGAGATAGATGATTAGGAGAGAGCGCTGACTATGGGGCTTCTTTGTGAGGTGACAAAAATGTTTCAGAACTAAACTATGCGGTTGCACAATGTTTTTTAGCTTCCCCATGGATGCTGGGACCAATCCCTTACACAAATTAGTATCTTGAGACTGATTATGCCACAAACACCAGGACGATATGAAAAGGTTCATTATTCTCATGACGGGGCTCTCCAGGGAGAGCAGCTGGCACGAGCCGGTCCAGATGACACAAGCGAGAGAGACAAGTGGCTTTGGCTTTTACTGTGGTTGGGAGGTGGGCCAGGGTTTTTGTGGTTTGAACTTTAAACCAGTGCCAAGGGAGGGAAGTGTGGGCTGTCTGATTGCCTTAGACCAAATGTGGGACAGAAGAGAAAGGCAAGGGGGAGGAGGGGTCGTGTTTGACACCTTTCAGGTCAAACATCCGAAATGCAGTCTTTCTCCTTGTCATGCACAACTCTGCAAACATACCAAAAACAGTGGAATTGAACATCTTAAATGGGTGAATTTTTTGGTATGTATATTACATCTCAATAAAGCTATTTAAATAAAAACTGACGAACACACAATCTTGGCTAAGATATGGAACTAACAGGAATATCATATATAGCTGGTAGGAATAAAAAATGATAAAACCACTTTTTAAAAAGTTTTGGAAGTTTTTTTTTAACTTTAAACATCAACTTATCATTTGAGCAAGATGTTCCACCTTTAGGTATTCTAATCCAAGAGGAATCAAAACATATTTCTATTTAAAAATTCATACAAGAATGTTCATAGGATCTTTATTTCTAATAGACCACAACTTCAAACAATCCATGAACTGGGGAATGGATGCACAAATTTTGGTATATATATGCGGGTACTGCTACCTGCAAAAACAGGAATGATTCTCATAGACAGCTGGGTGAAAGGAGCTAGAAAAACAAAGAGTTGTGTGATTCAATTTCTGTTACATTCTTGAACTGGCAAACTGATCCATAGTGAAAATAATCAGACAAGTGGTTGCATCTGTGGGGAGCAATGGACCAGTTAGGGCCACAAGGGAAATTTCTGGAGTATTAGAAACATTCTATAGCTAGCCAGGACTTTAGGTTAGATAAGTATATTAATTTGTCAAATGTATGCAACCTAGATATGTGAAATTCAATGCGCATTGATTTTATCTCAAAAAATACTATAAACTAGTCATAATTAAGTAGGGGAGCTTTGAATTGGGGTAAGTATTGATGATTCAAGAGTACTGAGTTATTAAAGCTAGGAGATGGGTACATGAGGTCTTATTATACTATGTGGTTTACTTTGTACATGTCTGAAATTTCCCATCACTAAAAGTTTTTTCAGAATTTCACGGGCAAGGACGATGGTGGTGCCTGAGAGAAAATAGAGGTCTCTCTCAAGGAAAATTTGCCTGAGAAGTACAGCTCACTCTAGTGAATCAGAGGTTTTATTATCGTGATAGAAACCTACTAAGTTGAGGCACTTGATGAGGCGAGCTCATTCAGATAATATCAAGAAAATACATGACTAAAACGATTAACGCACTTGAAACGAGCTCCCCAAACTCAAGGCATGCTGCCATGCTATGTCTTAATTTATGCTTCTACATACATTTGTACATTTTTTAAGGATCTATTTAACATGTTTTGCTGTTTCTAATTGCATGACTTGTGAAGTACCTAGGATTTCAGTTTTTAATTCATAAGACTATGTATGAACTGTTGTATATTTAAAATATCAAATGTTTTGCTCATGCATATATACATAGAGTCATACCTTCAGGTACTGGCAAAGATGTAGCTCATGATATCTGCTTTTGCTCAATTCTTTTTGAAATAGGTTAAGTGCATTATTCAGTATTACAGCATAAGCTTGTTGCATATTTAAGGCTTATTTGGAATTTCTAATTCCCAGGCCAATTCTACACTAATTTTTTTTTCATGTTAGAACATGAAAAAACCATATTTTAAAATCCAATATCATGTCTCACAGAAAAATGTAAAGGTATTGCTTTAGATATCTACTTAAGCTTGCCTACTGTAAGTTCAGATAAGTTTTTTAATATTTGAGTTCATATGCTTTCTTCAAAAACTACATAAATTTGTATTTGACTAGAGTACAGGTATTAACATGTGTTCTATGGCTTAAATCAGGCATTTTGTGCAACAGCATGTATATCATTATTTTTGTTGTTATCATCATTTAAGCTTATTTTTGAAGTATCAGTGGTCAAATGAGGAGTGTAAGATGAAAAGACCTCATTATTTAGACTTGCACATAACCTTCAGTTCATGCTCAGATAATTCATTAAACAAAAAAACCCAATGCAAATTTCCATATCTTTTCATTCAAACCAGATAGGTAAGTAGAATGCTAAGCCTCAAAGTCGTTAACACATGGAAGTCAGATAGAAGAGCTGAACCACTAAATTGTGACAGAATTTAGTCAACAATGCTTGTAAATAGGATCTTCAAAATTCAACATTATAAATAATAGAAAATAAGATTGTATTTTTTAAATGTAAAGAGCAAAGATGAGAGTGCTGGTAAGTGTCGAGACACACCCTAGCCGTAATGCAGAAATGAATTCGTTTTAAGAAAACATAGTTCCTTGTTTTTACTTACGCTCAATTCTCCCCTTATTCTTACTCTCCACCCCTAAGTCTCTGAGGTCCTGCTCCACTAGTCTGGCAGTTGTCAATGTATATTGATGAATCAAAATGTACTATTTTTAGAGATAAAGAACATTACAATCAGCCTCTAATACTGAACCACAGAATTAGGTAGACAGCCCATCCATATGATTACTACATACACGGGAACACCAAAATTGTGTGTTACTTTTGTGACACTGGGAATATTTGCAAATGTCTTTGCTGGGATAAAAAAATTAGGATACATATTATAACATCAACTATTTTGTGTGTTAAATAAAAAATGTTCATAGGAAATCTATGAAGAGTCTTTGAATGATCCAATGTCCTCTTGTAATATTATTGTATTATTTTAAAATATTATTAAGGCTTTCTTACTGTAAAGATAAAAGTCACCTGCTCCTGCACCTGAGTTCCTGTCTTGTGCTCCCACTGGTATTTACACATGCTTCTTACGTATCTTAGTACATTTTATTTTGACTGCACATATTTTTCCTTCATCTTTGTCATGAGTTCCTGGAGGTCAAAAACCACTCGTCACTCACCTCTGGATATCAACAGCTACCCACTATACAATGCTGTAGGAACACATACAGGAAGGTGAGAGTTAAGTGGGAGTGTATTGTTTCACTGAGTTGGGCTCCGTTTGAGTGACAGCAACTCTCTGAAGTCTACACCGTGTGAAATGAACTCTCCTCACGCGGGCATCTCCACCCCTGTTTAAAGATCTAACCTGTGACCTATTGCCATGAGTCCTGTTAGAGAAACCACTTATTCTCAATTACTGATATTTTCTCCCATGTAGAAGAACATCTGTTCTCTCTGCTGCCTCCCTCTTCCTCCCTCTTCTCTCAGGGAGAGAAGTGATTGTTGGGTTAGTTTGAGTTTTTTACAGAGAACCACGTGTCTCAGTTACTCCATTCTGTGAGGCTTCCTGCTTACAGAGAGCAGGTCCTCTGATTTGCTCCCAACCAGAAGAGGCTCAGAAGACAAGGCTCTGCCTCACTGGGAGATGCCTGGGAGTTCTCAGCACGACTGTGTCTGCGTGGGTCATCTGTGTAATCCTACAGTTCACTGTTAGAAGTCCATAATTGCCTGACACCAAGGTAGCATTCAATGTGCTCTTTTGATCTCACTTTATTTTGTTCTCTAGAGCTTTAGGTTCTGTAGGAAAAGGTCTTCAGCAGGAGAGGCCTGCAGTTTGAGGAAGGTAAGTTCAAATCAGGGGTGAATTGTCAGTAACTTTTGTATTGATCGAGGAACTTTGAGACTTAAAAGGAGCATTGTATCAATCAAAGTGATTTGGCATGATTGAGGCTCTGGTGCTGTCAGGGAAGGGACTTTAAGGGTTGGTGGCACTGAACTAAGGAAGGCAATGAGGATTTGTTGTTATAGAGATAGTGGTGGCTGTTTTGTTGGAAGATTTATAGGGACCCCTATTGCGTCACTTGACCGTTTTCTCGGTCGTGTGCTTGGCTTTTAACTGTTGCAGGCTTAAACTTTAGACTTTAAGCAAGTGGACCACATGGGATTTTGATGTTAGCAGTTCCCTATACCTCATGACCCTTTTTACATGGGCCAGTGTTTATTGTTATAAAGAGAAGGTTTCATTAGGACAGAGTTAAGTGGAAAGGCTCGGGAGCTTATGGTGCAGGCTACTATAGACTTGTCTTAAATGAACAAGCACAGCCTGGACTCTTCTGTAAAGGATGGTGACTTTGAAGTAGTAATATTTTGATTCACACTGGCAAAAACATCTACTTCTTTCCTTTATTATCAGCCAGATATGTGGCCTGAGCCACAGAGCACTGGTGAGCTTCCAGGTTCAAACTGCTTAGATGACACTGACATATTGTGCTCTGCATTCAGGGACAAGTGTGAACATTGTGTGAGATGACCTTGACTTTCTGTGGCTTGTTCATAGGCTCAAGATTCACCCCTTATGACATGGCCTGTAATTAACTGGGTTTTGCGTTGACTATACAATCTATGACCATGCGTTTGGAATTTAAAGACCCAAATTAAACCTTTTCAAAGAGCACATGGCAGGGATGTTGGTTGTCCTTATGACTCTGGGGCATAAGCTTCAGGAGCATCCATAGAAGATTCAGTTCAAGAAACCCCTGAGGATAATTCTTAAGCTAGCACAAACCTTGAGATTGCACAATGCTTGAGTGTTAGAAACACAGGACTCAAACAGAAAATGCAAGTTAGAATTTTGGATACACAGAAAAGAAAATGAAATATGCCTCAGTTAAGATCCAGTGGCTGGAGTTTGGAGTTGTCTCCATATTAAATTCCTAAATTTTAAAAGAAGGCAGAAATGGCTCTAGTATATATTTTGGGCCCTAACCTTCACTTCTACATACACGGGCATACACACCACACAGACACACTCAAATATCATAACGCTGGATTCTGGTTAGGTTGTGTTGACCGTCAGCATACTAACAGAGCTAAAATCACTGAGCAGTGAGTCCTAGTAACACAACATGGCATAACACAATCCTGGTAAAACAACTGCTCTAGGCTCTAGAGACTGTCTTATTTTCTGAATTCAGTGCACATAGTACCAGTTCTGTGACAGTCCTGTATCCTTTTATCAGTATATGTCCTTTAATAGTGAGTATCTTAGAGCCTTACCATCGGACTACCATATTACCTTACCATACAACTCCTGAAGCTCTAACTGAACCACCTCCCTATGAGTTAGAGACAGGTTAGGCAGAAGCTGCAGAGAAAGAACAAACAAATCTACTTAAACATTGATAATCTTTCTAGAAAACAAATAACATTAATAAATTAGGTAGGTTACACCTTGAACTTTATATTTTTTCACTTCAAATAAATACGGAAAGAGAATTTGGCTTTGCACTCAAATCCATTTGAGCTTCAATTCTCAAGAGATGTTAACTTGTAGCTTTAGTTTCTGCCAGAGAATTTGATAATAAGAGGTAGTTATTTCAAATGTGGGGTAACGTTTTTGGTGCATTGTATCAGAGTATCTTTGTGAAGTCATTTGATATCATTGGAGGGCTTTTGAAAGGCTATATTGAAAAATATGGCTAGAATAGAATGGGAATTAAAAGAAGAAATAAAATTTCAGCCTTGAATAGAGACTGGCCTTGTAGCTAACTTAATTAATGCACTATTATAACCCATTTCAGGCTCTTATGTTTCCCAGGAGCATTTATAAAAGAGCAATCTTTGTTTTGGGGTCCTTTCTTCTTTGTCCCAATAGACCGAATCATCCTCTTTGATCAGAGTGTTAATGGTTGAGCACAGTGGATTAAAAAGACAAAAAGCTGGGGCTTCTGGAAGAGGTACGTCTTTTTTCATTTCTCATGATTACTTCCAAGTGGAGGGAGATCCATCAATCAAAGACTCTTCAACTCTCTCTGTTCTTTCGGGTACTGACTTACCTCATTAGTGAGGATAATATGAGTTTCACAGCAGATATGCTTCTGATCCTCAGACTTGTCTGTCTGCAGAGACCATGTGCAAAAGTCTGGAGCTCTAATGTTCAACATCAACAAGTCCAGTTTTGCTGCACACCTAAGCACTACCAAAAAGTAAACAGCAAAAACTCAATGGCATTTTAGTCTGCATTTTCCTGATTATCTTTCATTTGTTTCAGAATTTGGTTATGAAAAAAGGATCAATTTTCATCATCTATTAAAATCTCAACAAATTCCAGAGAATTATTACCCTGAATTTAATTCCTTCTGTGTCACTTTTTTCACAGTGGGGTAGAGGTGTAGAAGATAAAGAACATATACAGGTAAGAGAGATACGCCGCGGAGGAAGGTAGAACATCAAGCTAAAGTGTGTTGTTTATGACTTTGCCTAAAGGAGGCATTTTGGACATAAAGTCATTGAAGATTCTGATATTTGCCTCTTACAAAAAAAACTTTGTCAAAACCCAACCGTTTATTTTAGATAATTGTCTAAAATAACGGTCAAATAGTTTTCAGATTTTTAGACATGTGCTTCCCCACGAGGAAGCAGTGTGTTGATACTCTAACAGAATGACTGTGATTCTGGTCTAGGAATAGCTTGCTGGTGGGCTAGCTGAGTCTAGTTGAAGGAAGCTCAGATGTCACCACTGCCAGGCTCAGGTTTCATGATATCAGACAAGGAATTATCCTGCTGATTGAGATGTTTGCCTGAAGAGTCTCAAAGTACTTTACTGTAGGGCTCACATCATCACATAACTATAAACTGATTTTTCCCATCTCATGACTCTTTAGGTTAATTGCTTTTATCCAAACAGCTTTCCTCCTTAGATTTCAGCTACAATATTGGTGTTCAATTCATTACATAACTTAATCGTAAAACAAAAATTTCCCAAGTGAATGATTCTTAATGTGATACAGGTTATATAATTCCTTAAATACAAAAGTTGATAGCCACTGTTCTGTTTACTACTTTACTGAAAAGACAGTACATTTTAAGTTTATTTTTTGAAGGGCAAAAATGCGGTTTAAATATTCATTGCTGGCAGAAACGAAATCCAACATATACATTCTGTTCTGTGGAATGCAACAAGTTTTCAGTTTTCAATTTGACAAGCCTTTGGTGAATTTGTGAGTTTGACTTTAATACTTGATCTCTAGACTTAAAAGGGGAAAAATTCTTAAATGAATGTGGATTGATGTTCTCTTTAGATACACATTTCTCTGAGAAAACATTGATTGATTCTACTTAAGTCTACAATTATAAGAATTATAGATTTGTGTATTATTAAAAATAGAGGGCTACAAGAGAAGCTTCAAATTTATACGCTGCCTGTGTATTTGAGTTTATGTTGTGGGGAAAGTTAGTGAAAAATTATAAAAAATAGAAAATATTTTTATTTCACATTCTGTCTGCAAGTATGAAGAATCATTTTAATACCTGCATGAATAACTTCTTCATCTGTGAGGACCAGGCTAGTTTGATCTTAAGGAGGGTAAGTATCCACAGATTTCATATAAACTGAATAATCTATACAAAAATGACCATATGGCATTTAAGCATTCACATAAAAACAGATTCCAAAAAGTAACAAATGTAACAAACTGGATTCAACAGGACTCTTAAAAAAGTAAGAAATTTTTGACATTGTTCAATAAAAGAAAATTTAGAATCAGATGCAAGCACGATTGCAGGAATCTTAGCAGAAAATACAGCAGGAATACAGACATTTATTATAAATGATCAGAGAAACCAAGGTACAGGATGGGGAAAATATGTCAGAAATGATTTTACCTGGAGAATTCTTATACTATTTAGCATGTCCAATTTAGCATGTCCAAATACAACATTTGGACATAATTTAATTTAATTTTTTTTGAAAAACCTGCTGCAAAATATATTCTATTTAACATTCTAAACAAAGGCAAACATTCTGCTGATTCATTTTTATTACCAATGGATTGCAGTTAGGAATTCAATGACTTGTTGGAAGAAGAACCAAATGCTGACATTTGATTATATAAAATATACAGGAAATTTTATTTAGTGTAATTTTATTCTAAAAATTATTGAATAAATGAGATATGGAATCCTTGCTTACATTCTAACAAATTTTAAATAACTAATGTGAGAATTAAATAGCATTATGTGATATGTCCTATGGAAAACATAGAATCTTCTCAGTCGCCCTTGTACCGTGGATTATTAGAAAATTAACACACTAACATTGACAACAAATACAACTATTAAAAGAAAGACAATGTAATGATGCATTTTAATTCAGTATTATTCTCTGTATCAGCACTGTCCAATAGAAATGGTATGTGAGCCATGAATATGAGCTACATACATAATTTTAAACTTTACAGTAACCATATTAAAAGGGTAAAGTGACTCAGATTATGTTAATATTAATGATATATTTTAATATATCCAAAATATTTTCCTTGTAGAGTGTAATCAATATAAAATATTAGAGATTTCACATTTATTTTGTTAGGCCTTCTAAACATACGGTGTGTTTTACATTTTCAGCACATCTCGATTCAGACTAGACATATTTAAACCCAATAGCATCAAGTGCCTAGTGTCTGCTATTTTAGTCAGAGTAGCTTTTGCTGAGGAAGGCAACACCTTCATTAATTGTACACCTATGTCCCTACCTATATGTGTGAACTATTTAGTTATCAAATTACTGGAGCAAAGGGAAATGTTTCTGGAGTAAAAATATGTATATATGAAAGGGTTTAAGGAGAATAGAGAATAAATGACCTCTGTTCCCCACAGAATCACCTGGTTTTACCTTGAGCCCACACTAATAGAGTGTTAGCTGCAGAAGCTGTTGGAAAATTTTGGTGAAAATCAGGACTCAGTAAGCAGGCCTAACCGAGAATTATGAGGGAGCGATTCTCTCCAGTTCTGCACAGGACTCATTACTCTCCAGGGCTCTGAGTCAATGAAGCTATAGAGTATGAAGGAATTCCATCATAACTGTGGACAAAGCTTTCTCTTCAGGAGAGCCAGAGAGACTTTTTGAGATATTTTACAAACAAAGCAGATCACAAAATATGGGAGGAGGCGTAGAAAAGGAAGAATAGGACAGACATCGAATGAGGACTCCGCCATATTTGTCGAGGAGATATTGGTAAGGAATTCTTTGGGGCTGCCCCCCAAAATGAGGCATTTGGTGTGGGAGTCTAGAAGGTAGAAATCTTGCTACTGAGAATGTGAGGAATATTAAGCACATAGATAATCACACCTGATGTATTTGAAATTAAATACTAACTTTTTATAATACTCAGGAACAATAAATGCAGTATTTGGGGATAGTTCATTTTCAAATACCAAAACTCATGTATCTACATTTCTGTCATTAATGTGACTAAAAACATGGTAATTCTAGGTTCTAGAAGATAGCTTGCTGTTGCTGAAGCGGTGCTCATTTTAAAAAGTGTATGCAAATAAATAAATAACCCTGAACTAAAAAAACACATCGGAAGCAAAGTTGGAGAAATGCAAATAATGCATAACCAAGAATTACCGTTTGAAAACATGAAGTAATGTGGCCACAAGTAGAAGTAGAAGAAATTAAAGCAAATGAAATCCTTACGTTAGTAAAAAAGCCAAGCTCTGGTTTGTTGCCAGAAATCAGTGGTAGAAGTTACAACCTGACAGTATTCAATAATGAGGATTTATATTTTAAGCAAGGCTTTGAGAAAACATGAGTAATAGGAAAATATGAAGGACAGCATTAATTAATAAAAAAATAAGGTCACAGTCAGGTTCAGAATTATTATTAACCCGTGGACAATATTCTCTAGAAATAGTAGCTACCACAAATTCTGTGAGGAGAAGATTCAGTGTAAACTCTGCCCCCCAAGTATTCAAAAGATGGATTACAATGTAGTACAATAATCTTAATGTGCTGAGGAATCACTTAATAGAAACAAGTATAGACACTCCCTGAATGTAGTATGTTGTATCCTGAGCAATCAGTGGCAAATTAAAATGGCATCATTTTAGTATTATTCTCTTATCAGTAGAATACCAGAAAGCCGTTCCCGTCTTTTCCCAAAACTTCATGAAAGTCTAAGCACATGATATTTAATAATAGAAAAAAAGGTGCGTGCAATGTACAGTATCTCCTGTTGTAAGTCCGTAATTAAATAGGTAAGTCAAGTGACTAATTATATGTCTTCTTAATTTAATGATAATCCAGTGAGCATTTCTTACCTATGTGGCTCTGAGCTAAGTTATGTGGGGTAAGCAAAGATGAATCAATGCATGGTTCTAGCTACAAGATCATATAATATACAACTAAATATAGCTGATCAATATTTTTATAAAATAAACTGTACAAAAATGAAAGTATAAAAAATGAAGCATTTCTATAAATCGTAACAGAGCAAATCACAGCATTGCTTCCTTATTACCAGCCTGGCTAGACAGGACATAGGTAAGCTGTGAAAGTGATGGTCCTAGGGAGATGATAAAGGTGCTGCCTTCCGTCAATGGTTTGGAGCTGCAGAGCTGGGAGAGAGACAACCAAAGCTGGGATAGCAAATGCTGGTGCTGCGTTGCTCAGCAGCACATACAATAGACTATTCCTGACTTTCTGGATCAGCATTACAGAGATAATAATAGGCATAGCCAAGATTAATAGTCGCTTGTCTCTGACTCCAGAGCTGGCTCTGAAATAACGTGCTACTCTGCCTCTCCTATCGTGTAGCTTTATGAACATGTACATGTTACTACTGAGAGGAACACACGTAGGAAATAAGTGGAGACTTTCAGAATTGTAGTAGAAGAAACAGGACAGGGCTGCTACATCCATAAAGGGATAATATTTTATCCATATAATACAATACTATGATGCTCTATAGGGTCTCAAGTTTACATTTTGTGCAATTTGTCCTTATTTTTTCATCTAAATATTAGAAAATAAAAGGATACCTTCAACAAATTTATGGAATTTAGAATAGCTTCCTTGAGGACATTTTGCCAAGCGTCTCTGGGGATACTCTTGGGAAAATATTCACTTAATAGTTTTTTTGAGAAAATGAAGCAGAGAACCTTTTCTGTTCTCCTTTTGATCTCATTTTAAATATCCCTCCAGCAACTGAAAGTATTAGTGATTTGACAGCTGGTCTTTCTTTTTCTAAATTCAATGTTGTAATACCTTCTTGCATATGTTTTTGGGCAAGCCCACGTTAAGTTATATTCCTGCTTACATATGTGGTTTTAGAGAAGTCCATAGGCATAATTGGATGAGCACTGTGTGGATCTAATTAGAATTTTCAGCAAGTTGAGCCGGAAGTGCTTCTACTCTGATATGCATGTGTAATTTCCACTAAAGTGAGCAAGCATAACTAAGGACAGTATTTTTCCCCTTTGAGCACTTTGAATTTTGTGCACTCCAGATGCTACAGAGACTCCCTATGACTATTCCCTTATTCAAACTGTTGATTTGTTATGGCCATAGAATTCCTTATGAAATCACTTTTGCTGGCTTTAATGAAGTTTCAGACCCCTCCAAAGTAATATAAGTTCTGGTATGGAGGCGTTAACTTTTAAGTGATGGAAGAAATATTTGCTAAGTGAAATGAAAACAATATTTGTCAAGGCCATCATGCTTCTCGTTTGATGATTCTGGACAAGGTGCTGATACAAGCTGGCAGAAAGATAGGAACATCCCTGCAGATTAAAATGCAAATTTTATTGCAGAAAACAGCAATACCCAGAAAGGCCATAAAGCCTTGCAGCTTCTGACAGCAGCTTGCGGAATCGGTGCACTGACTCACTCAATATCTTTAAGTGTCTATCCTGTTCTGGAACTCTCATAAACATCTACTCACACTGCACCCGTGCCAAGTTCCAGCTTTAAGAATACACAGACTTCAGGATTAAATAACTGTTGGACTAGGCACTTTTCTCCAGAGTAGACTGTGACTGAATATACTCTTTATTAAAAAGAAGAGCGCGGGGTAAAGGGCGAGAGTATAACATCATATAGAGATATAGGTCCTAGATATGTAATTCCTATTCTAAAAAAATAATATGAACCTGATTTTGCTGAATTATAATGTTATATCACATGCAACAAATGAAGTACTTTAATTCTGCAGTGGAAAGGAGAGACACTGGGGTTTATTCAACAAACACTAAGTGATTCTTAGAGACCAGAGCCTCTCCTAGGCTGAACCGATACAGAGGGAACAATAAAATAATCTGTCCTTCAAACACTTAGAGTTCGTCAGGGCCTTAGCCTCATAAACAACTAAGTCCAGTAACCTTGCTTAAACAGCAAGTTCTATGCTCAAGATTGATTTCGTTGTAATCTCTCAATTATATGTAGAGAAGCCACCCTTTTCCGTATGGCAGAAAATCTGATTTTAAGTTGCTAATATACATTCAGAAAAAGTGGCAGTTAGTAGATGATCATGAATGCCAACGCTGACAGTAATTAGTAGTTACCTTGTAATAACCAGTTGTCCTTTGGATTAGGGCTACTAAAAGCACCAAACTGGATCTTGGCCAATGTTGAAACCATAGTGATGAACGTGGGGCTCCTTTTTCTACACTTCATGTTGACTTAATATGTTAGAGCATACACTGGGATCACTTAGAGGTTTATTTTGTTTTACTCAGATATTACTTCTAAAGATCACTGATCTCATTCTTTTCATCTCCCCAAATTAAATTCTTAGAAGAGGGTTTTAATTTTATATATGTGAAACACTTTATTGTTGCCCTGTGTTCTTCAAGTAAAGTCAAATTTTGCTTTTGCCTGAACTATGCACTCTACAGTCAAGACTGAGTCATCTGTAGACATTTAATATGTAGCATAGTTTATATTCAGTTTTCTTCTGTCAACCAATATAATTTTAGGTTACTGTAAACCATCTGCATATTAATTTAATATGCCTGGGAAATGGATAATCCTGCATGTACATACGTAAAAAAAAAAACTTTGTACGTATTTTGAATTTAAATTAAACAGATTAAGGAAGGTTTTGTTTTATTATTTACTTTTAAAATTTATTCATGCCTCTGTTTTCCTTTATCACTTTGAATAACCTAAAGTTAATTGTATTTGCCTTATCTTTAATTCCATTTAAGTGTGTTTTAATCTTATTCTTTTCTCTTCTGCTATCTCTAACTTTGATATACGATTTTAACTGTATTTTGCACAACATAAATAATAGCTCTTAAAGCACAGTTCTGACATTTTCTCACGGTATTCTTTGTTGCTAATATTTTCGTATTATATTGCTACTTACTCTGAATATTACAAAACCTGCATCAGATTTTACATGTAGTATAAATCATTCTATGTAGTGAATAGCCCAAATAGCGACTAGAAAACAAATTTGCATTCACATATTGTTGTTTATTACCTAAGGATATATATCTTCTCCTTAGAGGGGGAAGTATGTGTTATGAAACATGAGCGGGCTGGGCATTGACCTGTGATCTGAGGGCAGATAATGACATGAAAGAATCATTGCAAACCAGTGTTGATTTAATTTCTCATTGTGAGAGAGTTCAAGTATTAAAAATTAACAAATGCCATTCTTAGACATTACAGAATATAGAAAGACAAATTATGCATGGATGTATTCGATGGTTTCAGGGTAGTCCTGCTGTTTTAATAGTTTTGACAAATACAGTTGTTGAATAAGGGAAGTGACTTTCAGCAAATGGCCCTGCAAGTCTATGAGAGCTATGCTTACTGATAGGGAGAAAAGGTCTCAAAAGGATAGTCTCTCTTCCCACAGATCTTTCCATGAAGAGAAACTGTCTCATCTTCAAGGATTAAAAATGAGAAATTGAAACCAATTTAGGGATTCACATATGTTTTGTATTTAAAAATGGTAATGTATGGAAGAACTGTCTTCTCTCAGCTAATTACTTTTTCATAGGAAGCCAAATTGTATGTGTCTATTCTAATCTGTGAGTTGGAACAC
This sequence comes from Delphinapterus leucas, assembly GCF_059928025.1. NCBI lineage: Eukaryota > Metazoa > Chordata > Mammalia > Artiodactyla > Monodontidae > Delphinapterus > Delphinapterus leucas. The sequence continues at coordinate 133,374,055 of NC_143133.1, read as the reverse complement.
ACACACACACACCCACACACAACACATCTACTTAAATTCTGATAGTAAGGGCTTCATTTAATATTTTTCCTCCCCCAATTTTTATTGATGATTTTAAACTCAGTATAATCTTCTCTTTTATCCAGCTGATCAGCTTGAAAAGAGGACAGAAGCCAAGCCCACCATTACTGAAGTCTTCCTGCTTCCCAGGCCACCAGAATAAGATAAGAATGCTCATAGTCCAGCAACTGTAATTCTCAACACACTGTTGTTACAAGTCATCGAAGGGGAGTAGTGAGCACATGGCTGACAGGTTTGGAATGATAATTCTTCCATTTTTCTTTTAGGGATCCAAAGGCAGTTTATTCCCTCTGGCAAAGCTTCCCTTACAAAATTGTGTGGCTTTAATATTTTATTTGAAACCCTATGTTATTATATTTGACGTGAAATACATTCCATATTTAAAATTGAATTCAGTGGGTAGAGGTACCATTACAACATTTTATCATAATTTGGACATATTTGATATATTTTGAAGACATAGTAATATTCATCTGATCAAAATAATCAGGAGTTGGGTTGAGAACAAAAGATGAACATGGGTGTGAAAGATACATACTTATATATATTTTTAAATGGAAAGCAGAAAGAGCAATTTGTCAAAAGATAATGCATGAGTCAATTGTTATGCATCATTAATAAATAATGATACTATTTATCATATTTATATATATGTATTGTATTTGACATTTATTGAATATTTAATGTTTACCAGGCATAGGACTAAACTCTTCATATTATTTTATCCTCTCACAAATGTCATAAATTAAGTAATAAGTCCTATGAATGTGGAGAGATTTCTCTGTGATGAAAGACCCTAAAATTACCTTTGAAAGATGGAACATTTAAACTGTGTCCCTAAGTGTCTAGTTACTAGTACTTAAAAGTTTCTCATTCTAAAGTATATAAGAAGACATTATAAATAAAGAACATCATTTTGGGAAAAAGTGTGGCAGCAGATTTATGATGACATCATGTGAAAAATAAAGAGATCAGTCTGACAACTTGGAAATTGTGACTACAATGAATGGGATTTAGTACAATCTTGGAATGAGGTTTTAGAGAATTTTGTGCACTTGGCTAAGATTGCTAATCTTATTAATTGCTTAATATATGTCAGATATTGTACGCAAAGCTGTACATATAAGAAATAAAAACACATTTTATACTTACAAGAGCCATATGAGATAGTACTTTTATTATCTAGATTTTGCCTTTGACGAAACTGAAGCGCAGAGTCTGACTTGCCCAAACTCACACAAGGAATGAGTAGTAAAGTGATTGCCTTGGATAGGAAATGGGGAGTCATGGCATCTAAGTTGAACAGGAGAGAAATTAAAGATTATTGGGTTTTCGGGACTAGTAAAATGGGAGAATAATATTGCCATGGTCAAAATAGGAAATCAAAAAGGGAATCCAACAGGGAGGACTTAAGTGAAATAACATGCTGTCTTCTGCATTTCCAAGACATGAAGGAATGAGGATAAATTTCTCAAGGGCACTATTATGAGTATACTTACACTAAGAATAGTAGTGCCAATGACAGGTCATGTGTGTGTTATTTTTCAGTTGTTTAAAGGATCATGGGCTAGGGGGTCAGGGAAGGATCCCTGCATTCAGGGATCAAGGTTATCATCTGTGGAGAGAGAAACTCTAACTTCAAGCCTGGTTCTAAGACTTACTAACTGGACACCAGACACATCTGTTTTATACTCTCAATATTGTCATTTAAAACATGATTGAACAGTTTTCGAGATTGTCAGATTATAGACTCAGCGAGATAGTATGTGTAAAAGTACTTCGTAAATTATTGCTTAAATGTGAAGGTTTTGTCTTATAAGCCCAGTTTCCATGGGTGACCAGTATAAGTGGCAGACAGAGCCTTTCAACGGCAGAGGAGGACACAGCAACATTGAGTTCTCTCTGCTGCATGAAGGAAGCTGGTCTCATTATGCCCCGGGGTCTGTTGGATTGCCTGGGCTTTGAGTTACACATTATAGAGAGTAGATGGTATTTTTTTTGTTTTTGCGGTACGCGGGCCTCTCACTGTTGTGGCCTCTCCCGTTGCGGAGCACAGGCTCCGGACGCGCAGGCTCAGCGGCCATGGCTCACGGCCCAGCTGCTCCGCGGCATGTGGGATCTTCGCGGACCGGGGCACGAACCCGTGTCCCCTGCATCAGCAGGCGGACTCTCAACCACTGCGCCACCAGGGAAGCCCAGATGGTATTTTTTGAATCAACAGCCAGATTTAATTTTCATTTTGAGAAAGTTTCCTAGATCATTCCATGTTTTATTTTAAAGAAAAACAATTAGAAACAATTTATCTTCTACACTGCCCTAGCTATCAAAGGGGAAACCAAAACCAAAACCAAAACCAAAAGCGTTTGTGTGTGTGAAGTTCCTGAGAGTCTACTGAATTTGTAGGCTAATTAATCTAAAGGAATAATACATTAGCTCTGTAATCTCATTCTTTCAGTCTGGCCACCCATTTACTTAATATTTAATTTTCTGCTATTTTTAATCTTTTACTGCAGCACACTTATTCTGGATTAGACTTTGAAATAGTCATTTGGCTATTTTAGTAATTTCTGTCTGATTTAAAATGTTTCATTATTTATCTAATATTACTGGCCATTCAGAGCTCTTCAATTTGGAATCTCTATAATTCAGAATTAATTATAAAGCAGATATTGTAATGTTAGAACTTCAGCTTTAAAAACTCAAAGCCTAGCCAGACAAGAATGCCATTGGAGAAATATCCTTGACAACTACACTATCAAGAAACATCAGTTGGGTTGGTAACGGTTAAGACTGACAATTACCTCTGGTTGCTGCTCAGATGGTCACTGTGTATTCTGGCATTTTATTCATCTTATTTCAATGGAATGAGAGTTTAAGTATACAAAGTAATTACCTGAAGGCTGAACAGATTGGATTGGACGTTGCATCCTCATCAGAATTCAGCAGAAGGGTAAAATAATGAAAATGAGCATAAAGTGGAGAGGAAATCAAAGACGGGCAGAGAGGAAAATCTATGTTGTTCCTTAATCGATATGGCGAATAAAGGGTGTTCTTCTGACCTTAAATTTTGTTTTTCCACCACTTTTTAGGTTGGCATATGACTATAAACTTAACTGCATTGAAGATTTCCAGTTAACAGTCATGCAAACTTAAAGAACTAAGTCTGATCAGAAAGGAAACAGATGGAGAGGTCACTGCCATATACCCTTCTATGAGCTTTGTCACACCATTGCCATTCAAAGCATAGTCCACAGAATTAAAATAGCATCACAAAAGGATGCACCATCCATAATAATTTAGCAATATAAACTTGTGTCATAAAATATAGCTATATTTTAAAAAAGATCCTCAACATATTCTGTTAGGTGTCTTTTCATTAAATGTAAAAGATCTCTGGAATAAATCCAGTTTATATTAAAAGAAAACAGATGTTTTATTTTATATTTACTCAGACTTGGATTGACATCTAATTATTTTACATGTCAGTCTTGAAATAAATATGTACTGCCATTAATTTCACAGAATAAAAAAAAAAAGTTGACAAGTAAAACAAGTAATAGACATGACAACTTCTCCTTATAAGAAATGTTTTGGAGTGGTCATGAATTTCAGTTATGAGATGCTGTCACTAATTTAGAAGACTAGAAATAGTTTGGATAGATAACATTAAATGTAGCCGACTATTGGGGGAGAACTTCATGATTGAGCTAAATTGAATGTATTTTTAGAGTGTGAAATTGCTCTCTGAATATGCACATAGCAGTGGGAAAAAATCAACTTGAGACATATGGTGAGCATGGGATTAACAGAAGAGAAGCAGTGTGAAATAGAATAATAAAGTTATACTTCCTAAGGATACAGTTGCATAAAAAATGATAGAAAGATATACATGTACAATTTTTTGAGGGATTCTTGGTATTAGAATGAAAATAAAACTAAAAATGAATAAATATCCATTAATACAAAATTCCTAAATAAACTCTCAGACTCATATAAGTTGAAGTAATATATATATATATATATATATTCTAAAATGAATGAAGGCAATTCATATGCAGTTAACATAAAAAGCTTTTTATTATATTAACTATTTTAGAATAGGTGCTTAATAAAAATCTTATTTTTATGTAAATAATAAAAGTAAATTACTAAATTTAATGATTGCAAATTTAAATATTATTTTTGGAAGAAAAATCCAGAAACTGCAATTATATCTAGGAACAAATAAGTGAGAATAAAGAAGAACAAATACCTTCAAAGAAGAACAAATACCAATCCTTCAACAAATCTTTAAAAAATTAGAAGATGAGTGAGCACATCTGAACTTATGAGGCCAGGTTTACCCTGTTACCAAAACTAGATAAGGGCATCACAAGAAAAGAAAATTGTAGATCACCATCCCTGATAAACGTTTCAAAATTCCTCAACAAAATAGTAGAAAACTGAATTCAACAATATATTGAAAGGGTCATACACCATGATCAAGTGGGATTTGCTCCAGGGATGCAAGGATGTTTCAACATCTGTAAATCAATCAACACAATACACCATATTAATAACAAAAAAATTAAGAATAAAAAAATTATATGATCATCTCAATAGCTGCAGAAAAAACGTTTGACAAAATTAACCATCAATCTATGATTAAAAAAAAAAACTCTCAAGAAAGTTGGTGTAGAGGGAATGCCTTAAGATATTAAAAGTCATATATGATAAGTCCACAGCTAACATCACGCTCAGTGGTGAAAAGCTGAACTTTTCCTCAAAAATCATGAACAAGACAAGGATGCCCACTCTTGCCATTTTTATTCAACAAAGTATGGGAAATCCGAGTCAGAGTAATTAGGCAAGAAAAAGACATAAAGGCATCCAAGTAGGAAGTGAAGTAAACTTGCAAACTGTTTGCAGATGACATGATACTATATATAGAAAATCCTAAAGACACCACCAAAAACCTGTCAGAACTAATAAATGAATTCAGTAAAGTTGCAGGACACAAAATCAATATACAGGAATCAGTGTATTTCTACACACTAATAACAAATTATCAGAAAGATAAATTAAGAAAGCAGTTCATTTACAATTGCATCAACAAGAATAAAATACATGTGATAAAATTTAACCAAGTAGATGAAAGACCTATACAATAAAAACTATAATGCATTTATGAAAAAATTGAAGAAGACAGAAATAAAGTGAAAGATATTCCATACTCATGGATTAGAGGAATTAATATTGTTAAGATGTCCACACTACTCAAAGCAATCTATAGATGCAATGCAATTCCTATTAAAATTCCAGTTGCATTTTTTTACATCAATGGAACAAATAATTCTAAATTGTGTAGGGAATCACAAAAGACCCTGAATATTCAAAGCAATCTAGAGAAAGAAGAACAAAGCTGGAGGCATCATGTTGTCTGATTTTAAACAATATTACAAAGCTATAGTAATTAAAACAGTACATTACTGGCTTAAAAACAGACTCATAGACCAATGAAACAGAATAGAGAGCCCAGAAATAAGTCCACACATATATTGTCAATTAGTTTATGGCAAAGAAGCCAATACAATGGAGAAAGAACAGTTTCTTCAATAAATTGTATTGGGAAAACTGGGCAGTCACATGGAAAAGAATGAAACTGGGCCACTATTTTATACCATACATGAAAACTAACTCAGAATGAGATTAAAGACTTGAATTTAAGACCTGAAACCATAAAATTCCTAGATGAAAACATAGGCAGGAAGCTTCTTGACATTGATCTGTCTTGGTGATGATTTTTTTGGATTTGATACCAAAAGCAAAGCCAACAAGAGCAAACATAAATAAGTGGAACTACATCATACTAAAGTCTTTGTACAACAGAGAAAACCATCAACAACAAAAAAGGCAATCTACTGAATGGGAGAAAATGCTTGCAAATCATATATTTGAAAGTAAGGGGTTATTATGCAAAGAACTCAAATATCTCAATAGCAAAAGCAAACACTCCAATTAAAACATAGACAGAGGATCTGAATAGACATCTTTCCAAATAAGACATGCAGATGGCAACAGGTACATGAAAAGATGCTCAACATCATTAATCATCCGGGAAATTCAAATCAAAACCACAATGAGATATCGTCTCACACCCATTAGAAGGACAATTATCATAAAGGCAAGATGTAACATGCTGGCAAGAATGTGGAGAAAAAGGAACCCTTGTGCACTGTTGGTGGCAATGTAAATTGGTGCAGCCACTGTGAAAAATAATATGGAGGTTTCTCAGAAAAGTAAAAGTAGAATTACCATGTGATCTATCATTCCCACTTCTGGTTATGTTTCCAAAGAACATGAAAACATTAACTCAAAAAGATATGTACCCCCCTCTATTCATTGCAGCATTATTTTCAACAGTCAAGATATGGAAACAACGTAAGTATTCATTGGCAGTGAGTGGATAAAGACAATGAGGTGTATATACATACAATGTAATATTATTCAGCAATGAGAAGAATGAAATATTGCCATTTGCAACAATGTGGTCGGACCTTGACAGTATTATGTGAAAGAGTGACAGGCAAAATTAATTGTTATAATTCTTGATAAAGCCTTTGGTTATATTTCTGAGAAACAACAAAAGTAGCTCTGATACTATTAAAAAATCCTTTGAAGTCCTGTGGTTTACAATCTTTGGTTTCAAAAGTCGAAGGAGAACATATTGAAAATGTCAGCTTAAAGATCATTAAAAATCACCAGTGATTCTAGCTCACTTTTTGATTTTGGTGAATTCTAGGGAGTTCAAAAAATTGAGTGACATTGCTATGAGAAAGCAAAGTTTCTCAAAATAATCATCCATAAAAATTCAACATAAAAAAGAATTTATGCTAGTCTTTTTTATCAAAAGAATAATTGATAATCTTCCAAGAAAACAGCTAAAATCATCTATTGAAGATATATAATTTCTACAATTTTTTTCTTTTAGTTTAATATAATAATTAGTTATCCAAATCCAAAATATATTTAAGGTGAATAGCTATCTTTATATTTAAGAATAAATAAACATAAGAAAGAGCAAATGAAAAAATACACACTACAGAGGTTACAAAATGTTAATATAGCAACATTTGCCATATTTGGAATATAGCATTTGCTATATAAGGAAAAAGCAACATTGCTTGAAAATTCAAGGAAGATCATCTCTAAATTGAGATTATTTTTGTAATAAACAAAAAATAAGATAAAAGCCATGTGCTTGGTATATTCAAAGAGATGTGTTCTTATTTTTTAATTGTTTAATTGAAGTATAGTTGACTTATAATGTTGTATTAGTTTCAGGTGTACAGCAAAGTGATTCAGTTTTATATATACATATATATAACTGAATTATATATAGGATTTTCAGATTCTTTTCCATTATAGGTTATTACTAGATATTGAATATAGTTCCCTGTGCTATACAGTAGGTCCTTGCTGTTTATCTATTTTATATATAGTAGTATCTGTTAATCCCAAACTCCTAATTTATCCCTCCTCACTCCTTTCCCCTTTGGTAACCATAAGGTTGTTTTTTATGTCTGTGTGTCTGTTTCTGTTTTGTAAATAAGTTCATTGGTACAAAGAGATGCATTGTTGAACGATTTTCATGAAACATGAGAAAGTTTACATAATGAGGAAAAAACCTGACAGATACATTTTTACTTTCAAGTCAAAACAGACCATTAAAATGAATACATTTTTAGAGCAAAAAGAGAACAAACTATAAAGTACTGCTATTACGTATTTTTATTTATATATTAACTTATATATTTAATAAATATGTGAAAAGATGTGAAAAAAATGTGAATTAAACTTTAAAGATATTATAATGAATAAAAACAGAGAGGATTCCTGAATATAAAGGAAGAGGAATCTTTTACTCAATTAATGATGGAATTAGTGTAAATTACAACTCATTAGTTTTGGACAGTAGCAGCACATGGTGATCTAATGGAATGAAATAACGGGATTTTACTGGATTTAGAAAAGTTTCCCTGGAGTGATGATAGAGCTGAGAGCTGAAAGTTTAAAGCAGAAAACATAATGGGAAGAAGAACCAAGCTAGGAGAAATAGCATTTGCAGAAGTCCTATGGTGGTAACTAGATGACATGTACACAGGAATAAAACAATTGAACATCAAAAGTATGATACAAAATTACTAAAAATAAACAACTGAAAATCGGAATTATTAACAGATAAATATATATATTTAAATAGATATGATGTATATATCATACACACACTGTCTATCTCTATCAATCGACCTACCTATCAATAACCTGGGTATTATAATTTGAGAAATCCAGCCTTAATTTCAATCTTTCTGTTTTATGAATATACCACAGATTACACTGTGACCGGACATTTAGCTTGAAACATATAACTTGCCCCCCAACACACCATTTTTATTGTAAGCTGTAGTAATAGTAAACTGTGAAGCACTCAGTTCTGGGTAAAACTCCTGGTCCTGAAATTTGTAAGTATTTTTTAAATTTTTATTGGAATATAGTTGATTTACAATGTTGTGTTAGTTTCTGCTGTAAAGTGAGGCAGTTACACATATACATATATCCACTCTTTTTTAGATTCTATTCTCATATAGGCCATTACAGAGCATTGAGTAGAGTTCCCTGTGCTATACAGCAGGCCCTTATTAGTTATCTATTTTATATATAGTAGTGCGTATATGTCAATCCCGATCTCCCAATTTATCCCACCCCCTCCTTTTCCCCTGGTAACCAAAGATTGTTTTTTACCTCTGTGACTCTATTTCTCTTTTCTAAATAAGTTCATTTGTACCATATTTTAGATTCCACTTATAAGTGGTATCATATGACATTTGTTTCTCTGTCTGACTTCACTCAGTATTACAATCTCTAGGTATATCCATGTTGCTATTTCATTCTTTTTTATGGCTGAGTAATAAACAAAATCCAACAACACATTAAAAGGTTCATACACCATGATCAAGTGGGATTTATTCCAGGGATTCAAGGATTCTTCAGTATACATAAATCAATAAATGTGATATACCACATTAACAGATTGAAGAATAAAAACCATATGATCATCTCAAGAGATGCAGAAAAAGTTTTTGACAAAATTCAACACCCATTTATGATAAAAACTTTCCAGAAAGTGGGCATATAGGGAATCTACCTCAACATAATAAAGACCATCTATGACAAACCCACAGCAAACACCATTCTCAATGGTGAAAAACTGAAAGCATTTCCTCTGAGATCAGGAACAAGACAAGCATGTCCACTCTCACCACTTTTATTTGACATAGTTTTGGAGGTCCTAGCCACAGAAATCAGAGAAGAAAAAGGAATTCAAATTGGAAAAGAAAAAGTAAAACTGTCACTGTTTGCAGATGACATGATACTATACATAGAAAATCCTAAAGATGCTACCAGAAAACTACTAGAGCTCATCAATTAATTTGGTAAAGTTGCAGGGTACAAAATTAATATGCAGATATCTGTTACATTTCTTTCTTTTTTTTTTTGGCTGCACTGCACAGCATGCAGGATCTTAGTTTCCCAACCAGGGATCGAACCCAAGCTCCCTGCAATGGAAGCACAGAGACTTAACCACTGGACTGCTAGGGAAGTCCCTGTTGCATTTCTATACACTAACAATGAAAAATCAGAGAGAAAAATTAAGGAAATAACCCCATTTACCATTGCATCAAAAAGAGTAAAATACCTAGAAATAAACCTACCTAAGGAGACACAAGACCTGTACTCAGAAAACTATATGATACTGATGAAAGAAATCAAAAATGACACAAACAGGTGGAAAGATATACCATGTTCTTGGATTGGAAGAATCAATATTGTCAAAATGTCTATACTATCCAAAGCCATCTACAATTCAATGCAATCCATATCAAATTACCAATAGCATTTTTCACAGAATTAGAATAAAAAAATTTACAATTTGTATGGAAACACAAAAGACCCCAAATAGCCAAAACAATCTTGAGAAAGAAAAATGGAGCTGGAAGAATCAGGTTCCCTGACTTCAGACTGTACTACAAAGATGCATCATCAAAACAGTATGGTGCTGGCACAAAAACAGAAATATAGACCAATGGAACAGGATAGAAAGTCTAGAAATAATCCCACGAACCTATGGTCAATTAATCTATGACAAAGGTGGCAAGACTATACAATGGAGGAAAGACAGTCTCTTCAATTAGTGGTGCTAGGAAAACTGGACAGCTATATGTAAAAGAGTGTAATTATTTTAACTTATTTTGAGCATTTTACTTTTTCTGTTATATTTATTTGTGTTGGTTTGGATTCCTTTTCTTCCCTATTCAAATTTTTACTATTCAATGGTCAGCAACATCCACAAATCCAATTAATATATTTTTTTATGTCTCCATTCTGGTTTTAGGTGTTAGAATAGTGACCAGCATATTAATAGATCTAAAACCTCCAAGTGTATCACTAGAGTTTTACTTCATGTACACCCAAAGGTCAGTGTTCTTAAAGCTTACCATATTTTTAAAAATATAGTACTAAATAAAAGCTGGGATAATCAAAAAGTTTTCAAGAGAAAGTAGAATTTGAGTTGTGTTTCCACATCTTGCAAAAAATTGGAATGGATCTTCATGTTAGGCATGAAAATTATCTCCAAAATATCCAGCCTATGGTGCTGAAGGCAATTCTCTCTCTCTTTCTTTCTCTCTGTCTCTCTCCAGTTATGGAAAATTAAACTTGGAAACTAATAAAAGTGAGAACACCTCAGTTAAAAATGGTCAAAGACTTGGTTTCTGTGTGTATGTGATATTCGAGGGAAAATTTAAGTTATTTATTAAATGAAGTCTAATAGAGAAAGATATATTTAGAGCTTGCATGAAATTATTTTTACCTTTTTTTTTTTTTCGCTTTTGACCTCAGCTAGGAAGCAATGAAAAAGAAGCACAGATGATCAAATGTACATAAAGATAGAAATGCAGGCCTCCTCATCTCTCCAGGGGATGCTTCTGAAATTCCATGATCTCAGCAGCTAAGATGCAGAGAGACACCTGCTGAGAGAGATGAGCCCAGAAATGTCACCACTTGCTGTTCTCTTTTCCTTTTATGTCCAGATTAGGGTGGGACCCATGTCAGACTATCTAACTCAGTCTTAACATCTGAGGTTTATAATTGTTTACTGGTCCAGTCCCATGACCCAGTTTGATAATGCTTACAAAGTATCACATATCACCCATCCAATGAGAACTCTGAGGTTGAAAAAGACTACAGAATTGATCTAGAGCTAACAGTTGTTTGAGTCTATTCTAGACCAAAGGTCCAAACCAGTAATCTCATTATAATTCCTGTTGTAGTTCATGTAATTCTAATACTTTATGTAATGCTAATTATTTCATTAGAAAAGTCCTTTCAGAAAGACTTTTTTGACAGCGCTGAATGTGTTCTAAGAATACCAATGATTACGTTATAATCTTATAGCTCCCATGAGCTGCTTTTAAGCCTGCATCTGATTTAATAAGGATAAAAAACTGTTTATAAAATCTCAGAGAAATCTTTTTACAATTAAAAGAGTGAGTAGGTTTGTACTATTCTTATTAACTAATTAAAATCAAGTGAAAAAGCATGTATTAACGTAATTGGAGAAAATGTTAAGTCAAAATAATTTGATTTCATTTTAAATAATCTAGATTTACCCTGCTTATGTGATATGGCTTGGATTTAGTAAATCTCCCATCTCTTACAAAATGTAGAAAACTAGTTGAGAAATAAAATATCCTTTTCTTTCAAATCGGGGAGAGTCTAAGTTATTCCATAAAAAATATGCTCATATAGATTCATACTGAGAAAATGATCTTTCTCAGTCCTTTTCGTTTAGATCTCCTTGTGGTAAACTGACAATTTTTGCTTGAGTATCTGTTTATAGAGCTGCTTTGCCAATTCCAGAAGTTCTCTATTGCTGGAGTCAGCAGGCATAAAATGAAACATAGTTGACAAAAAGAAGAGCAAGTCCAAAGCACCGACTACACACTCAGAAAAAGCAGCCTGTGGAAGAGATGAGGCAAGGGGAAGAGAAATGAATATCTATACAGAGTTCCCTGAGCTGCATAATGAATTCCTATGAGCCCTGAGCATATTAAAGGTAGTCCAGGTTTTCAGCTCACATAAAAGGGAACACAGTGATGCTGTCCTCCAGAAAGAAGAGTAGGCTTACTTTCCCATTGTTTTTCTTTAGACCCTACTGAAGAGGTTTTGCATCTTCTAATCTCCCCTAAGTTGTTGAAACTACCAGTGGAAAAGATGACAATAGCTGATAGACAAGTTGAAACCCCTGACTGTGGTTTGAACAATTCCTGGCTCCTCCACACCCGTTCATTGGAGTAGACATTCAATCTTATGTAGAAGAGGCCTCATATTGCAGGAGAAAAGTTACATAGAAAATCTGAAATTTTGTTTTTGCTCTAAACATTTTCTCCCTCTGAAGTATATGACTTATAAGCTAATGGCTGTGTGTTAATCATATAGACAGAGTCCCAGGGTGGTTATTTCATAGCCTATATATAACAAAGACAAACGTGAACCTATACCTCTTAAATTATTGGCTTATATTTCCGCACACTTTTACTGGGCTCTTTCCCCATATTCAAAAAAAAATGCCTAGAATTCTATTTATCTCTTTCCCACATAATACTTATCCCTCTATACTCTCTTTCATTATCTTCTGAAAACTTTCCCCTGCCTCAATCCATAAAGGACTGCTCAGAGAAGAACTGACAGCTTTCCTGACCCATCCAGGGAAACCCCTTTTGTTTACTCCTCTAGCTGGCCCTCTTGTAAGGCACATATTCTATATCCATATATTGTATGCATGATGTTACAAAAGCAATATTCTAAGACTCCTATGAATGGGAAATAACAGGGACAGGAACACAGTCTGCTGTTCGCTCCATTAGCCTATTGTTAAAAACAAAAATAAAAACTCAACACAGTGTTCAATTCTGTAAGCATACACACATGGTAGAAATCTGGCCTCAAACAGGATATTCACCACTGTCACATGCTAGGTGAGAAAATTACTTTTAAAATAGCCAAAAATATTGACAGGATGGTGGTGAAATAAGCTTAAATTTTGTTCTTGCCTAGTGACTTTTCATTCAAAATTGTTCTTACTTTCACTATTGGAAATTTGTACAAATAAGAACAATGTGTGGGAAACGTGCAAAATCCATATGGTAAGTGGGATGATAGTGTATACGTTTACCTGCTTTCATTTAATTACATACTGCCTTTCCAGTGCAATAGTATCAAAAGGGGTCTCAGCTAACCTATAGAATAAAAAGAGAGAAGAAACATTGCATTCCATGTGAGCAATAACTTATTATCTCTTTAGACCCCATGCATAATGTTTATTCTTTTCTGTAGTGTAGCAGAATTTTAGAAGGTACAATACAAACATTGCTAAGCTGTTGTTAATTTTTCTTCTATTCTCCTGAACGTTGTTGAAGGCAGTTCACTACTGTCAGGATGTTAAACATATACCTAAGTGCCCTCATTACTCTGAGGTGACAAAGTGCCTTTTAGATTTCGGAAGTGTTAGCTATGAGATTCCAAAGCAAGATTTATACTCAAACCTCAGTCTATTATCATAAATGAGAACCACATAGATCTTTGTTACTCTGAGAGTTACTGATCCTTTCTTGACAATATTAAAATCAATGAATAGGTCACAAATTATTCTTTCAACAAATGTTTATTAAGACCCTACAATGTGTCAAGCCCTATTCTGGGAACTGGGATTGTAACACTGAAAAGAGAAGTTACATGCCGTCGAGGGAGACAGCTTATAATTCAATAACTACATAAATGTCTACACAAGAAATTAGACCAGATGTTCAAGCACTATATAGAAAGAAAATCAGGGTGATATGGTACAATGGCAATGTGGACCCATTAGGCTGAACGGTTAAAAAATGCCCACCCGAAAGGGTGACACACATACTCCAAATTAGAACTATTCATGGGAAGATCAAATAGAACAATATTCCAAGCAAAGACTCTAAAATAAGAATGTGCCCCATACATTCAAGAAACCAGAAGAAGGTGGTGTAACTAAACCACAGAAGCAAGAGAAAGAGAATTATAGGGTGAGATCATCTTTCAGCCCTTGTGAAGGCAGATAATGTAGAGCTGCTTTAGCTAGAAGAAAGTTTAGAGCTTATGTCAAGTGCCAGTGGAAGACACTGAAGATTTTATGCAACTGTATACAGAATAGTACTTAAGGGCAAAATGTGAGTCTGTAGAGACACATCACAGGGTAATTAATTAGTCCAAGAAGGAATTATGGTGATTAGCACAATAGTAGTAGAGCCAGTGCAAAGCGGAGACACTGGACATTAAGACAGATTTTGAAGACAGAGAAGGCTAAGAGTTACTGAGTTACTTGGGTGAGGGGAAAGTGGTAGTCAAAGACAGTGCTTCAACTTTTGACTTGAGCAACTGATGGGAAGTTATGATCTGTATTTAGCTGTGGAAGTTTACGAGAGAATGAGATGGGAGTGCCAAGAGCAGGAATGAAGATATTTTTGACATGTTACATTTGAGACCACTGTAAGGAAGTCTACACAGCCTTGTTGAGTAAGAAGTTGGAGGTTCAGAGAATTCAGATATAAATTAGGGATCAAAAACTTACAGTCCATCTTGATGAGCCAGCTGAAATAGAGAAACTGATAATGTAAGAGAGAGTAGGAATAACTTTTTGAAAAAAAAGAAGGGAAAGATTTCTAGCAAGGATATTTCAACCATGAGAGCAAGATGGCAGGGAGACAATTGTATTTGCTCTTGAAAAGAGGACGTTAGTTCCTTCAGATTCTTTCTGTTTTCTCAGTGAAGCATGTGTCAAGATAATTAGCTGAGAATGAAGAAAGAATAGGGAAAGTGAAAAGTAAAAGGGATAGAGAAAATGAGCAATAGAGATTTGAGATAGGAGGAAATGAAAGAAAGTGTAAAAATATAGTCAACTTTTTGAGTAGTATAAAGTGTTTATTTGAAATTTGAAGCCTTGAATTTTAGGTGAGATAAATCAGTTCTGATGTGTGCAGTCATGGAGAAGACAGAAAACTGAGTTTAATTAGGTATCAGGTAAAACAGATGGAGAAGGGGAAAGGGAGTTAAAAGTCTCGCAAGGGTGTTGCTATAATTATGGAGCACTGAATCTAAGTTGAGTAGGAAATGAAGTGAAGACATGGGCTGGAGAAAGAGCAGTTCTAGAAAAAAATCAATTGGAGTTTTCAATAAGGTCAAAATATTGGTAGAAAAGAAACTGAACTAGAATGATAGGGAACATGTTGAGAGAGTTGTGTTTTGTTTTGTTTCATTTTGTTTTGTTTTCACCTACCTCTGAGTCCTAAATTAAGTGGTAATTAAACAAAAACATGCTCATTTGAGAGGGCTTTAGAGATAGCAGTGTTGTCAGGATATCACTGAGTTTCTGTTATAAAGAGGTAGATGACATGCAGAAATAGTTTGAAAATTTGCTGATTATAGATGTTGTCAGTAAAATATATCATATGATGTTTTTTGAGGTTGTGTAAGTATAGGGAATTACGGCAGATTAATGGATGTGTATGATGTGAAGTGGACCTGGAGGCTTGGGTTTCTAATTGTGTGCGAGGTAAGTGATGAGACGTCTATGGTGCATGGTTTTCTAATGGTGTAAGGGGTGTAAGAGGCTCATGAAGTCCATCATGGTGGTCTCTTGAGAAAAGGCAGGAAACCAGTGCAATATGGATGGTGTGGGGTCTCTGAGCAGTTTTCATTCTAGTCCTAGGAGAGTGGTAGCCTATGAGTGTTCCTAAGGACCTGCTTAAGCGATGACTTCTTTAGGTGACAGGCTCTCTGAGGACCTTTTTTCTTTTCTTTTTAATTTTTATTGGAGTATAGCTGCTTTATGATGTTGTGTTAGTTTCTGCTGTACAGCAAAGTGAATCAGCTGTATGTATACATATATCCCGTCTCCTTTGGATTTCCTTCCCATTTAGGTCACCACAGAGAACTGAGTAGAGTTCCCTGTGCTACACAGTAGGGTCTCATTAGTTGTCTATTTTATACATAGTATCAATACTGTAAAATGTCAATCCCAATCTCCCAATTCATCCCACCACCCCCTTTCCCCCTTGGTATCCATATGTTTTTTCTCTATGTCTGTGTCTCTATTTCTGCTTTGTAAATAAGATCATCTATATCAATTTTTTTCAGACTCCACATATATGCATTAATATACAATATTTGTTTTTCTCTTTCTGACTTACTTCACTCTGTATGACAATCTCTAGGACCTTTTAATCCAACAATCTTAGTCTGTGCACACAGCTTCTCCTTCAGTAGGAGATAAGGAACTTCCTCTTCTTTAAAGTGGCAGGGTATTGTTGTGGCCGGACTGGGAGGGGCTTTTAGACAATGTTTCTCCTCTGTACAACAATGCCGTAAAGAGAAATGAGTATATATATATACATATGTATGAGTTAACATAGTTTAATGTTTGTCTGTGGGTATCTTCAGGCATGGTTAGCTCATCACTTATGAACTAACAGTGGACCCCAGCTCTTTTTCATTGTGCAAAAAAGAATTAAGATGTAATGTGTATACATACTTACACAAACAAATGTATATATATTTATTATACATAAATATATTTATTTATAAATCATATGTGTGCTCATGGACCTATATATATATTTTTAAATATATACAAAAATAAATATTAGAAAAAGCAAGTTAAGAATATATATAGGTAGAAATTCTTATAGTTTCCTTCCCACAAATAGCGTGCCTGTCTAAGATTTTGGAGCATGGCTGTTTCATTTTGCAGAGCACTCAGAATATATAGTTTACAAAACCCACTATCAAACTTAAAACTAATTCAGAATTAGAGTCATACATTCTAAATATATATAATAAAGATATATTTCATTTTCTGAAAAGTCATAGAAAGATTCCCTAATTCACAAATAGAGTGTAAGAATGAGTCTATACAATAAAATATATATTTTTCGTGAAATTCTGCTTGTTTTCAGCCTTGTGAAACCTGATTTCTGGATTTACTGTTTAGTACAAGATATTTTTGTTTGTTTGCTTCTGACTGCTTTTAGAGTTAGCATGTAGGCAAATTTAAGTGTTTTCTAATGTTCTAATTTTTATGTGTAAACATAAATCCAACATGTGTCTTAGTATGGCACCCAATCTGATTCTCCTAAGTCTTCAAATTCACTTCCTCTTTATCCCCACTGTCCCTACTTGATCTGAAATCCAACCACCCAATATTTGGTTTGCTTCAATAGTCTTCTTTTTTGTCTAATCCTACTCCCTTTCACCTTTGACACAATCTGTGACCCATCCCCACATTTCTATTCTAAATTTACTTCTTGTATTTTGTAGCTGTCATGCTTGCTAAGATGTGTTGATGTTTATCACGCTGCATTTTAATCTTTCAGCAAAATATTTGTAGTACTCAAATTTTTTTAAAGAATTACCTGTTTTCTATTATCAACTTAAATTGTTCTTCCTTTATATACCAACATAAGAACTTTATTCCAAAAGTTCAACTTCTTATTTTACCCTACATAGTTTATTTCTATTTCTTATTCTGCATTTTGTTTGATCTTGTTCGTTCAGTCATCTCCTTTTATGACTCAGTCTGTATATTATGGTAAAAGTACATTGCCACAAATTCCTCTTTGAGAGAGCAATGTAACTGTAAGAAATTAGCTTAAGTAGAACCATGAGTATTCTCAAAGACACAAAGGCACACTTTAAAACTGTACCCATTGGAGGATGGATCCTGGAAAATGGAAGCACTTTTGTTTGAAGTGGGATAAGAACACTTAAAAGTAAGACATGGGCTCAGGCTGAGATATTCTGCATCATAAAGAGGAGAATATGAATGTCTCTGGAAAAATCCGGGGGAAAGAAAAAAAATTTCTAGCAAGGTTGCAACTGTATAGGAAATACGTGAGAAGAAATCTGAGTAGGGTTGTTGGATATTGGAAAATAAATATGTCTAAGGAGATTGTGTATTAATTTATTTTGTAGAAATATATATATTTTCCCTCTGTACACACACTAGCCACTGTCACTATTTTCTTCTTCCTTTTTAATTCACTGAACAATGATAAAGAGGATCATAGAGGTATCAGTCAGATTCTAAAAATACCACACAGAACCTAAATATTTTCTACTGAATCAATACCTATGGATTGCTACATTCCATCACTTGGTTTTACTCTCTTCCTTTCTCACAAGTTGCTCTATAAGTCCCAGGAATGAGTTTAGAATGGATTAACATTCTTCTTAAATAATTGCTGATATGAATTGGTAGCCTTTTTTCACTTTTGCATTTAGAAGACATCTTTTAAAACAAAACATCAACAATTTTATACTAAAACTAAATTAAGCAGTAGTTATTTGAAAGTCACAACTTGGTTTAGAAGAGAAATTGATCACATTCCTAGAGACTGGTGACATATCCTGCAACTAATAATTGTCAGATAAATGAATAATGAATCATACACAGATACAGCTACTGATGAAAACATTCACCAGTATATATTTACTAACTATAAAAATACCTATGTTATTTTCAAGTCTTCTATATCTAATAAGAGAACATAAGCAATATAAAGCTCTTGAATTCCTGACTGATGACTTTTTGATGGAAATGTTATGATTTTGATTTAAAAAGTTATTTATCCCTTCTGTCAAACATTTATAAATTGCATACGTATATGTGAAACTCTAGGTATATGTGTGTGAATGTGTGTGTTCTTGTCTATCTATCTATATCCACCCATAAAATCAGCAATGACTGATTTAGAAAGTGAGAGGTATTGAGTTGAATACAATAGTTTCACTACTGGCATAATTATTCCGTCGTTATAGAAAACAGTCAGAGTCTTTTAGAAAGACAAACAAATAAATATTTTGAAATGCTTACAATTTACTGACATTGAAATAAAATATATTGAAAAAATATGAATTTGCTCTACGTATCAACATAAAACAAAAGTCCTCAAGGCAACTGGTATAAAACACTGCTGATTTTGACTGTCCTATTTTTATAAACAGGCTGAAACAACCTCTAGATACCCAAGATTGATCTGGATGGATTAACCTTGGCAGCAGGTAGCAACACTGCCACAGATCAGACACACCATCCAACGCTGTGCAGTGGAAAGTCTGCCTGAGCCACATATTTAAAAAACTGCAGCACTACTTAATGCTTTGAAATGTTAACGGTTCTATAGGCTTTGCCACCATTGCATACTTCCTTCTAATTAATGCTTTTTAAAATTTGTTTTAATTTCATTGGAATGTAGTTAATTTACAATGTTGTGTTAGTTTCTGCTGTACAGCAAAGTGAATCAGTTATAAATATATATACATATATCCACCCTTTTTAGATTCTATTCCCATATAGGTCATTACAGGACATTGAGTAGGGTTCCCTGTGCTATACAGTAGGTCCTTATTAGTTACCTATTTTATATACAGTAGTGTGTATACGTCAATCCCAAACTCAAAATTTATCCCCCCCCCTTTTCCCTCTTGGTAACCATAAGTTTGTTACAGCCACTATGTAGAACAGTATGGAGGTTCCTTAAAAAACTAAAAATAGAGCTACCATATTATCCAGCAATCCCACTCCTGGACATGTAACCAGAGAAAACCATAATTCAAAAAGATACATGTACCCGAATGTTCATTGCAACACTATTTACAATAGTCAGGACATGAAAGCCACCTAAATTTCCATCTACAGAAGAATGGATAAAGAAGATATGCTACATATATACAATGGAATATTACTCAGCCATAAAAAGGGATGAAATTGTGCCATTTGCAGAGGTGTGGATGGACCCAGAGACTGTCACAGTGGGTGAAGTGAGTCAGAGAGGGAAAGACAAAATATCATATGGTATTGCTTATATGTGGAATCTAGAAAAATGGTACAAATTAACTTATTTACAAAACAGAAATAGAGTCACAGATGTAATCAATGCTTTTAATGTTAGGTGATTACGCTGTTTTCAGAACTGCATGCTTTACGGCCATACACTGCTGTATGACACACTAAAATCATTAACATTTGGAAATATTCATGTTGGCTGTACTTTAAGTTTATGGTGAGACATCCCCTCAGGTCAGTGTATTCTTACTGCTCTGTGACCTAATTAAATAGACAGTGTCAACTTTTCCTCAATAAATAACCAGTCTGTTGTGACTGCACATCCAACCTCCTTAACAAAAGCTGCTGCCCATGATCCTTTAATTTTTTGGTAATATGCAAAGTGTCTTCTACAAAAATTGTACCCTACAATCACTCTCTCAGCGCCTTCTCATGAGTTCATGGATTCAGTCTTCTAAGTCTATCCTGTAAGTCTTTCTAAGTATCTAGGGTTGCCTCTCCTTTTTACTCACTATGGGAAATATTAAAGTCTTCTCCAAACACTGGCACACAAATCATATTTATTAATTAAATTAAAACTTTTGTGGCTAAAAAAAAATTCTAAGTATCTAGCACAGTTTAGGCATTTAGAAAGATAATAAATACATTTAAAATCACTCCCAAATCTAAATTTACAACACTGACCTCATGAGGTTTAGCCCTACCATGTATTTTCTTGATATTTCTAACTTCTTGTCAGTGCTTTGAGTTGTTTACATACATGCGTTAGCCACATCTTCTTTCTCTACAATTTTTTATTCTTTTCCTGATATTTTAAAATTTCAAATCTAATATGAATTATTCCTCACTCTTATTCAGTAAGGGTGGGAAAATTCTATTCTACTCTAATAAAGCCTTTTACTTATTTGTTTATTTTTAAATTGTTTGGCCGCAAGGCATGTGGGATCTTCGTTTCTTGACCAGGGGTGGAAACCGTGCCCCCTGCAATGGAAGCACAGAGCCCTAACCACTGGACAACCATGGAAGTCCCTAACAAAACCTTTCAGAGCCACTCTCTTGCTGACTGTGCCAGTGGACAAATTCAGGCCCTCTTCTTCTCTCACTACTGGACATAATTAGACGCCCCCTCAAGAGTTTCCTTGCCCTCACGCTTTTCTTGGTATAATCCATTCTAAAAACCCACCTAGAGTGCACCTGGAGTTCAAGTCACTACCTAGCACCTAGACAAGCTTATGGCAAAAGTAAATGTTTAATAAATATCTTTCATATGATTAAACAGACTTTAACTGTTAACTTGACCACAGGGTCAATTTGCACCAGCTTCATCACTGGCAGGCACAGTGCTATGTACATTAACACAACAGCCTGTGTACCCCCATTGCCTACACTGTACCTAGCCTAGACTGTCTGCATTGGCTTTTACGAGCTCACTCATATTCTCCTGCCCTTTTTCTCTCTTGCCTTCTGGGACTCTAAATATACATGCTAGACCATATCATGTTATTCCACAGGCTAATGAGGACTTGTTCATTTTTTTCACTCTCTTTTCTTTCGCTACTTCTATTTGGATAATTTCTATTGTTATGTTCTAATTTTCACTAATCTTTTCTTCTGCATTGAATCTGCTAAGTCAATTCAGTGAATACGCATATATGTATATGTATAATATCATTCGTATCTATCTATCTGTCTATCTCTTTCTCTCTATCATCTCCAAGTTCTAAAGGCTCTATTTGTTTCTTTTTAAAAATGTCTTCCATGTCATCCCTTATCTTCTTCACAGTTTACTTTAAATCTTTATGAATATTATAACAGCTGTTTTAGCATCCTCACTTACTAATTCTACCACCTCTGACTGTTTTCTCCTTTGGATGTTTACTGTACGGCTCTGACTCAAGGGATCTGGCCTGGCTCTGGAGGCTGTGGCGGGTGTGCTGGGAGATGTAGTCCCCGATTTACGTAGAAATTGAGACTGTATGTTAACCCTGCAGCCAGAGCTCACTTTCTAGAACACAGATGTTACTCTTTCACTTAAAATTCCTTAATGAGCCCCTATTACATTCAAGGAAATTTCCAGAATGCTTGACACACCTCATGGTTGCCTCTCCAACCTCACTTATTTTGCAAAATCTTTGCTGTATTTTCTTACCCTCTATTTACTAAAACCCAAATCAAACAATCTGAGACTCATAAAATGAGTTTTTGGGAAACATACAGTGGGTTTAATATACATCATCAATGATCATCATCATAAACACATATTTCTTTGGCGTTCTTAGAACTATTTTAATTACATTTGCCCCACATGGGTAGTACAGACAAGGTTAGGTTTTCAAAAGTAACTTGTTCACTTGGATCAATGAGTTTTAATAGAATTCATTAGAACCTGTCTTAGAAGTTCTGAATTTTAGTTTCTGAAAGTGGGGGTTAGTTGTCTTTATTTTAATAACTCCATTAAGTAATAAGGAAACAGAGCCAGGGTGCAAATCACTGCACTGGGAGGTAGGGGGTTCTATCCCTACGTTCCTACCATCTGGCATGATGCCTGAACTTCAGGAGGCACTCAGGAATTCTCTATTGAAGAAATTTACAAAAAAAACCAGTCTTTTTGCATTTTACATATATACAATTTACATAGCTAACATTTGCTTAAATTATATTGGCATATAAATATATTTGTTGTGACTCACTACCATTTTAAAAGGGGATCAAATCTAAAGTGGAACAATCAAGATGCCTATGCATTTGTGATGCCCAGTTTGGTGCCAATTAATTTATTTTTTCAGTAGTTTACTTGCACACAAGATACCCAATTGCATAATCTCTTACCTCAAATTCTTTGATTTTGTATAAGGGATGATAAAAACATGTTTATATGTCTTCTTATAAGTAATCATTTAGTTTGAAATATTTTTGCAAATATAAGACATTATAAAAAAATTGTGAGAACTTTGTGTTTGGCTTGTTAAATGCACATTAGCTAAGTCAACATGACCAAGTTGTTGCTAGAGAATAAACCAAGAATTATAGAACAAAATAAATATTCTCATATTTAAAGGAATACCACCATCATTACTCAAATTAAATGGTAGATATAAACCTCACTGTACTTTTGTCATCTCTTTTTATTTCAGTCTGGTGATTTGTGATGCAGACATATTATTCTAGCTGATATTTTTTATTTTTATTTTATTTTGTCAGACTTGCAAGCCCTTCAGCCAAGGATTTAACCTCAAAGAAAACAGAGTTTAAGAACCAGTCATCCAACATCAAAGTACTAGGCAAGCTGTGCTATGTCTGCTTTGATAATAATGCATTTTCAGAAATTCAAAAGCTTCAAGAATAATATATTTTAGAGGTATCCATGTGTTATACACTGGGTTTGGGTGACCTTATTTTAGAAAGCCGCCCTTGCTTTACTTTCAAATGAGAAAGTCCTGCTGTATTATTTTGCATTCTTTGCCTTAGCACAGATAAATTTAATAATTTGAATGAGGGTTTTCTTGCCTTTCAGTGTTGGTTATGTTAGATCATCATCTTATAGGCTGAATTATTTCCTTCTCAATCATTCATGTTTTCCATCACCTGCTGGGTGCCTTCAATGTGAAATATTATTAGAGGTTATTTGAAATATTCATAATGTGGACCATGACCCTTGCCCTCCAGGAGATTTAGGGTGGTGGTAGAGAGCAATGCTACAAAAACAACCTCAGAAAGTTAACAGACAATGAATTCATCATACATTTACTCTAGTCTCTTCAAAACCATTAATTGGATATTAAGCAAAGGTGAGTAATTTAGTCCTTCTGCCTCTCAACTTTCTCACCTAACATATGAAAATAAGTTAGATTTAGTTTTCAGCCACCCCATTGGCACAGCTCCAAGGCATGTTCTCAGTGGGTTCATGAATTTTGCTCCCAGGTATGGATCACTTGATCACAATTTCCGCATCTATAAAATGAGAAGGCAGGACTGACCTTTCTCGCCCTAAGTAGCCACAATCCTAACACATGCTGTGACCACAGCAGAATAAATTGTGAAAGAGAAAACACAGTGTAAGCCTTTTCTCCAAGGACAGCATTTAAGACATCTAGACATGCCTAACTTCTATTTCAGATGTAATATGAAGAGAGACCCTGAATTTTATTCTGTAGCCATCACATAAAACCTTTAGTTGGAAAATTATTCTCAAAATTAGTTTTTTCTTCTATAATCATGTCTATTCTATTCAGGAATAAAGAATTCAAAAGCTAGTTAATGAAAATTACCAGCGTATGGGGTCTTTGTTAAGATAATTTGGGAATCAATTTTTGATACACTGATTGATAACATACCCAGCTATCAAGCATCATTTAAAACATTGTAAAAGAAGAATTTCTCAACCTTGGTATTACATTTATTCCAATATTTAACCTTTATATTTCAAACCTTTATCCTTTTCACTAGATACTTTCCTGAGAGTCTTCAGCCCAAATAACTGTAAACCCCTTAGACTGGTCATATGTGTCCACCAATTCTTACTGGTTAGTAATTCTTATTGGTGATGGAGTGAAAAATAAAATATCCCTTTTGAGGGTGGTTTCTACAGTTCCTCCTAGATGGTTTGCTCTCTGGAGCCACCCAAATCTTCTGGCCGCCACGAAAACTCCTTCATTTTGTTCATGTGACAAATGGCCTTACTAGTGAGATAAATAGAAGTTCATCTCTCCATCTGATACTAATTCACAGATGATTTGAACAAAGTACTCTGGTCCCCCAAATTGTAAAAATGCTTACAGGAAGTGGTATTTCATTTTGCACATACATACTGATACATGTGCACACACGCACATGCACACACACACATTTATTGCCCCAAGTCAATTAGAGTACTTGGGGCTTTTCTATCTGGATGCATTCTGATGTAACTCATCAATGCTACTCCCAGAAATATCAGTCTTCTCCCCAACTCCATACTCTCAGTTTTCAGGAAATTTCCAAATGGAAGTGTATCAAACACACTCTGAGGTGTTCTTCAGTGAGTTACACTTTTGTATAATTCCCTTCGCTTGTATGCCAGTGGAATCTGCGATTTGCTTTTAGCCTGTAGAATATGGAAAAAGGTGAAGATGTTTTTCAAATGTAATGAAGGTACTAAATCAGTTGATTCTAAGTTATGCAAAAGGGAGAATACTCTGCCCGTGTGGGCCTCATTTCATCAGATTTAATCTCTTAAAAGAGGGATTGGTCCCTCCCAACAATAGTGTATTATAGACTTCAAAGTTGCTAAGACACTGTATCTTAATTGTTCTCACACAATAAAGAAATGATAAACGTGTGACAGGATAGAGGTTTTATCTATGCTATAGTGGTCATCATATGGCAATATATATGTGTGTCAAATCAATGCATTGTACATCTTAAATTTATGTAATATTATATGTCAATTATAGCTCAATAAAACTGAAAAAAAACCACAAAACAAAAAAATCGAAATCCTCCCCTCAGCAGGCATAAGTGACTCATACTTATGGAAAGAGACAAAAGGATGGAGGGAATGATGATGTCTGTCTCTTCTGACCAGAAGCACCTGAACCAAGATTCCTGCTCAGACAAGAGGCTGAAGAATCCTTGTTTTATCTAGGAGAATTATTCAAAGAAAAATCATTATCAGTACAAGGAAATCTAATTTTCTCTTTGTCATGCTCAGTGGAATATTTATTATTTACCTAATTAACTTTTAAATGTACATGCAAAGTCCTTTACCTTTTACATATTACATTGTTATGGTAAATTAGTAATTATTTACATATGATACTGTTATACTTATAATAAGTACATTATTATATATTTGTGTTATAAAATTGAATTCAAGAGCAGACATCTCTCGTTTTAGATATATTAGTTGCTCTCGGAAAGAAGTGAAAAGGGCCATATGTAAGTTAAAAATTAATACAAAAGTATCATGAAAGACTTCTTGATTCATGAATTTGACACTTTGGTGGTGTTACCTCTAAATTAAATGTAGATCTATGTATATGTTATACATATGTGATACTAATAGTCTTGTTATGTCATGCAGATATAATCTGAGAAACCCAGATAAACCACAAATACATTCTCACATTATTTTCAGATGACGTTTATACTTGCTTTTATGCAAATATTGTTTATATATTAATAGATTTATTCGATTTTATCCTTGGGAGGTGACCTTTTGTTACTGCACCTTTTAACAGGGAAGGAAACAAAGGTATTTGGAAATTCAATGACTGCAGCACATTTACACAGCTAGTAAGTAATGGAGTCAGGGTGGTTTTCTTGATATAGCCACTATATGTCACGCTGCACCTGGACTTGCAAGGCTTATCGCTATTATTAAAATGTGTCTTATAATCTGTACAAGAATTTTATACAAAATAAAAATGTATTTTCCAAGTGTTACATATAATTATCAGTCATCTATCCATGTATCTGTCTCTTTTATAAGACTATTTATCAATCTATCCATGAGCAATCTATTGATATTTCCTATCTATATTACTACTTAAGAAGATAGAGGTCTACTTTCATAACTATTAATTATAAATAATTTGTTTTTCATGGCTCATGCTAAAAGTGGAAAAATCAAATTCTCCCAATCAATCTAGTCATTCTTGTTTTGGTCTTGGTGACTTGTGATGTATCTCATTATTACTTCAATTTTAAATGTATTGGCTCTTTTCCCAGTACTTTAAACAATAAAGAAAATAATGAAATATCCTGAATATGTTTATATCTTGAACATGTGATTTTTTTCATATTGATTTTTAAGGAATGACATTGTGTATGGTATATATTTACATGACAGATTTGACAGGTTAGGAGAGAAAGTGTAGTGTGAAAAACTAATTGTGGTCAATATAATTCTGTAAAAATGGACGCATGTTCTTTTAAGTTTACCAAAGAAATTCCAATATAAGTGAACTATAATACAATAAGTAAGATTAAGTTTTAGGTTGCTTAAAATAAATACATTATTTTCTCCTGTAGAATATTTATAAAAATAATGTAGCTTGACAATATATAAAAAGGCACAGATAGGATAATTATAACAAAAAGCCTTCTCTCTTATAAATCTATTGTTTAATCTTCTGTTTAAATTGCCATATTTTTCTTTTTGGCTGTGTTCTAATTTTAAATTTTGTGTCACCAGTTGACATTATAATTGATATAGCAAAGGAAGATATTTAGATTGAAATTTTTATTAAGTTTAAGTGATCTTTAAATAGCTTTATGTCAGATCATTCTCTTCATAATATAAGGCACTCATTGTAAGTAAAATATGTGGGGATTTTATTTAATATTTTGCAAGACAATCTAATCAGTGTCTCTGTGATATTTTTTAAAAATCAGCAAAACTGGGAATAAAATAAGTACAACTTAATTCAATATATTCATCAGATCAGCACTTTTCATCATGTTTTCTCATTTGTACATGGGTTTTACATGAATTTCTTGTTAATACTCAGGATCTTGTTGACTTCCTGAATTGTACAGAATAATTTTTCTTCTATTATGGGCATTTCCACCACCACTTTGAAATAAAAGTAGTTGTCATATATATCAAACAGCATGTTTTCCACCATCACCCCTAACCCCAGTCAAAATTAGTAGTTGGAAGTTTTAAAGCTACTGCAAATATAGTAACATAAAGTGATAGAATTTTCTTGACAGCATTGATGATTTCTGTGTATCTTTAGGCACATCTAAGATGTGTGTTAATTATTCTCTGAAAAAGAATATACTATTTTAAAATAATATATTTAAGACTACAGCCCAAAAAATAAGTGTCCTGGCAGAAAGAGCTCAAGGATGAAAGTGTGGATATGAATCCTTCTTCTGATTTTGAGTTTTAATTTCTTAGAAAATAAATTTCTTACTTACCAAACAAAATTTGATCAAATTAAAAAAACCAAAAAATGTGCTTTTCAAAATTTAATGTGCACACCAATTACCTGGGGGTAATATTAAAATGCAAATTCTGATTCCATAGGGTTGGGTGGAGTAAGATTCTGCATTTCCAGGATGTACCCAGGTGATACTGAGGCTGCTCATTCATGGATCATAATGTAGTAAACACATAAAAAGTTTCTTCAAACTGTAATATTCTGCTTTTTTACTACTATTTGATGACTTAGTCTCTCTTGAGGCAACATAGAAGTATTCCATTTATAGAACTTTTTTCTGTATGTTATAGAGATATGTGTCGTCTAAAGCCTTTTTGTAGGCCCTAGCCTTTTTGGCACCAGGGACCAGTTTCATGGAAGACAAGTTTCCTACGGACGTTGGGGGGAGAGGGGGATGGTTCAGGCGGTAATGCGAGCAATGGGGAGCGACAGATGAAGCTTCCTCACTCGCCCACCACTCACCTCCTGCTGTGTGGCTCGGTTCGCAACAGGCCAAGGACTGGTACTGGTCCACGGCCCGGGGGTTGGGGACCCCTGGTCTAAAGGCTAGTGAGTGAAAAAAGCAGTCAGGTTCCTAACATGGCTAAAAAAGAAAACCAAAGAACCATTTTACTCAAGTCAGAATTCAGATTTCTTTTATACTAAAAGGGGACAGGATGTGCCTGGTCATTGCAAACTTCTTGGTGTCAGAACTCTTTGTTCTTGCTGCTGTCCACCTAGATCAGATATTCCTATAAACCTCCAGCAAGACAAATGTCATTCTCTGTTCAGCAACTTTTATCTCTATATGAACAGGAAAGTGTTATACCTTTAAAGGTCAAACCTGGGAGGCAGAGCTTTGAGAATGCTCTATCCTGTGTATCTCAGGCTATAGGCAACATTCGTTTACAAAGATGCAGAGGCAGCAGGACTCAGCACAGGCAGCAGAACACAAGGTTTAGAGCTACAGGAAATAAATCCAATATGGAGTCAGGTTTATTCTCTGTTACACTATCAGCCCTCCTTCATCATTCTCAATATCCATCACTAATGTTTCAATTCCTTTAATGAGCCAGTTCCCTATACCTGTGCTATGTCTTGAATTGTGCCCCTCTAAATTCATATGTAGAAGTCCTAACCCCCAGTACTTCAGACTGTGTCTTTTTTGCAAATAGGTTTGTAGCAGATGTAATTAGTTAAGATGAGGTCTTTAGTCTGATCCTTAATCCGATATGACTCTGTCCTTATAAAAATGGGAAATTTTGGACACAGAAACATGTATATAGAAAGAGTGTCATGTGAAGAGAGAGAGAGAGAGGAGAGAGAGAGAGAGAGACAGGCATAGAAGAAAGGCTGTATGAAGACAAAGGGAAAGCACCAATAAAAGAAATTTTCACATATTGAAGAATGGTGAAGTCATTCTGGCTTATACATGAGTTAACTTGAATTTGATGCCAATTAAAAGAGCCTGTTTGTGACCTATCAGACATACATTGTACAGCTGCTTTAATTATTAAAGAGAAGAGTGCCTTGACAGGAAGTAAAGAATATCCATGTTGAAAATAAAGATGAAATGCCTCCCTTCCTGGGACGCCAGGGCTGGTCCTCCTTTGATGATAAGACTCCCTTCCCAGGTGCTAAGACCATACTATGTATGTACTGATCTCTTTTGTTTTGTTTTCTATTGTTTTTGTTTTGTTTTACAACCTTGAAGGAAAGTATCCTTGACTTGTTTCAGGTTTTTTGTTCTGACAAGACATAAAACTGTGCTGGAAACCATGCTTCATGGGAGCAGTTCCTCAAAATTATCTGAGAGGCTGTCTTCTGGGTGACAGTCCTCAGTTTGGCTTTCTATTCCTAGTATAGATTGCTTATTGATCTCTTTTATTTTTCCTGCCAATATCCAGTAATGTTTGAGGCCCCTTTTATTTTTTTGTCAATTTTTTTTAATGGAAGTATAATTGATTTACAATGTTGGGTTCATTTATGCTTGCAGCAAAGTGATGCAGTTATACACATATATATGTATATATAATTTATATACATTCTTTTTTAAATATTCTTTTCCATTATGGTTTATCACAGGGTATTGAATATAGTTCTCTGTGCTCTACAGTAGGACCTTGTTGTTTATCCTTTCTATACATAAATGTTTACGTCTGCTGACCCCAACCTCCCGCTCCATCCCTCCCCTTGGCAACCACCAGTCTGTTGTCTATGTCCATAATTCTGTTTCTGTTTCATAGATAGGCTCATTTGTGTCTTACTTTAGATTCCACATATAAGTGATGTCATATGGATTGTCTATTGATAACTTTCATAAATGGCACCATGGGTAAGCCATGAAAAACCTGAGGCTACCAGAAGCCTGGAGAGAGGGCTAGTACAGATCCTTCCTTAGTGCTTTTAGAGGGAGCATGACCCTCTGATACCTTGATTTTGAGCTTATATCCTCCAAAACCATGAGATAATAAATTCTGCTGTTCTCAGTCACTCAGTTTGTGATACCTTGTTATAGCAGCCCAAGGACACTAATAGACCATGGTATGGCCATCCATCACCCACATCTACATACCCTTGACCTGGTCAAACTTAGAATCCTGGAATCACATGAAATCTGAAATTTGATCTTTGAACTCGCTGACCACAACTTCTTGTGTTTCCAGCATTTTGCTTGGTTATTCCCCCTGAACCTTTCCTTTGACCAGACTTGACCCCTCTACATTTGCCAATTGATTTCCTTCCAAGGTTCACTTCCTTCTCTCTATAGTCAATTGCCCATAGCCCTTCGTTTTAACTATTCCCTTTCTAATAATTTCAATTTCTTTCTCTTGATGTTCTCTTGCTCTTTTTGACACACTCTAATCCTGAATTAACAGCAGGGGTTTTTTTGTTTGTTTTTTAATGCTCTTTTACTTAACTGCTAAGTAGAGCAAGGAGATAAACTACATAAGCCTGGATAATTTTTTTTTTTTTTTGCGGTACGCGGGCCTCTCACTGTTGTGGCCTCTCCCGTTGTGGAGCACAGGCTCCGGAAGCGCAGGCTCAGCGGCCATGGCTCACGGGCCCAGCCGCTCCACGGCATGTGGGATCTTCCCGGACCGGGGCACGAACCCGCGTCCCCTGCATCAGCAGGCGGACTCTCAATCACTGCGCCATCAGGGAAGCCGAAGCCTGGATAATTTTTGTTTCCAGTATTTTATTTTGGATAAAGTGTATATACAGTGAGAAGCATAAATCCTACACATATAATCTGCTAAGTTTTGACAAGTGTGTTCATATTCCTATCACAACATAAATATATTTAAAAACTCAAAATGTTTCCCTTGTCATAATTCCTTTTCAACAACCACAACCTGGTCACTCTGAGGCCACCAGATATTGTTTTGCATCCAGGATTTTCTTTTCCCACAAAGAAAGAGAAATGAAAGCCATCCATTTATGTATATCAGTAGCTCAATCCTTTCTATGCAGAATAGTAGGGCTTTGTATAAATACGAAATAGTTTGATGCACATTTGTGTTGTTTCCAGGTTTAACTATGATGAACAAAGTTTCCATGAACATTCTGAGCATACAAGCCTTTGTGTGGACATATGTTTTTATCAGTTGGATAAATAACTAGGAGTACAATTTCTGTGTGGTATGGTGTTTCTTGACTTTATAAGAAATTTCTACATCTTTTCCAAAGAGATTGTAGCATTTTACATTACCACTAACAATAGACATGAGTCAGAGTTGCTAAGCATTCGTGAAAATATTTGGTGCTTTCAGTGTTTATAGTTTTAGGTATCTTAGTGGATGTACAAAATGTATCTCATTGTGATTATAATTCATAAATCTGAATATTGTGCTCAGTAACTGGGTCCTCAACCCTGCCTGGAAAACACTGTGATTTTTGTTAATGTGACATTTTGTTAATGTCAAAGTAGCACACGTTGCTGGCCGCCTCCCACAGAATCCATCCAACAGACATAGGCTATGAAGTACTGGAAGACATGGGGAGAGGCAGCAAGAATCTAACAAACTGATAAAACTAGTGGGAACCCCTCCACCAAATGCCCTGTCACTGCAGCTAAAAAGTTAATTACCTCCACACAATCTTTCTTCATCTATACCATTTTAATTGAAGAGGTGTTCCTCTTCAGGCAAACTCTTAGACCACGCAGTATGTCTTGGTGGCTCCCTTAGAGAGGAACTCTTTAGATTTTTGTATTAATATATGTAATATATGTAGTAAAATATCTACACATACATGTATTTATTGCTTTAAGCAAAATTTGTGTTTTTATGGGAAACAAATATTCATTGCTATTATGGAAAATGGCAAAAGGAAATGACAAATATAAAACAACCATTGAGGCAAAGAGACTGTTCATGTGTGAGACTGTATTTAAATAATTAACCAGTGAGCCCACTCTTGTTTTTCTTTTTAATTTTTATAGGAGTATAGTTGCTTTCCAATGTTGTGTTAATTTCTACTGTACAGCAAAGTGAATCAGCTCTATGTATACATATATCCCCTCTTTTTTGGATTTCCTTCCCATCTAGGTCACTGTAGAGCACTGAGTACGGTTCCCTGAACTATAGGTTAGGTTAGTGAGCCCATTCTTGATCAGGTAACTGGAGAAAGAAGATCTTATATTATTTCTATACAATAAAAAGATGTCTATAGAATTTTGTAAATAGTCCAAACATTTTCAATAACATTTGCTTGGAAATATGTTACTGGCAGTCAAGACATATTATTTAAGCATATTTCAAAATATTTATGCATCCCTGCAATACTTTGGTGGTGTCTGTATAGCAAGGCTAATCTTTATCTTTTGTGTGATTTCCCCAGGTGGCTGAGATTTTTACAGGTATTGTGATTTGTGTTATTTATATAGTGTCTGCGATTATAAAACCAACCCAGGAAAAAATAAAATAAAGTAACCAAACAAAAACAAAATTGTCTTGCTGTGAAAATTGAGATTTTGACAATGGTATTATGTGTTGCCTCCTTCTATGTTTGCTTCCAAATTATATATTGTCACTTTGATTAAATAGGTAAAAAATATTCGTCAGGTATCTACGATTTTATTTAATCACATGATCAAATCAACTCTGAAATTCTACCGATGCTGTCTTTTATAATCAGCTTTTACAGTGGAATAAGTAAATAATGAGTAAATGATTTGGAATGTCTCTTACACCTGAAACTGTGGTTCAGATTTGCTACAGGGCCTGCCTCAAATTATGTTTTTCAGCCTCAGGTCATTGCTCTTGGAATCTCTGAGCCCTTCAGGCACCCCTATGGGTGATTTTAAGTTACTGCAGGGAGTTGAGGGGCTTGGCTAGGAAGGCAATGTCTTAGGACAGGGGTTAATATAGAATGAAGGAGATTCAGGTTTTGAACTTGGGAAGACTGAAGGATTCAAGAGAGCTGAAGGAAGACAGAAGGTAGTCAAAAGGAGTAACAAGGAACAGGGGATGGGAGAGGTCTCAGATGAGCTGGTTTGGGGAGATTTCATGTTCCCCAAAGAGGCCATGAAGTTGCAAATTACCCTTTGTCAAATTATTCTGTTTTGGAGATATTGGCCCAAAGTAGTGCCCTAGTGGTGGAACATAGAGTCAGCAAAGAAAGAGTGTGTGTAAGGGAGGCTGCACTGTGGAATGAGAATTACCCATGGGATTAGACCAGAGAAAGGAACAGAACAGGCTTCGCAAAAGAGCTGGGAATATTCCTGCTCAATAGAAAAAAGTCAGGAGGCGTCCTGCTCAATGGAAAGACTCAGGTACTTAAGCCAAGAAAACATCCATCCAGGAAGATGCTTTCTGACACAGAAATGAGCAGGGAGGAGTTTCACTCAAAAGAAAGTCAGAGATTAAACCCCACTCAAGAAGACCCAAGAACTCTTCCATCCAGGAAATTCTCCCTCACACAGAAGTTCTAAATCTGTCTTCTAAAGTGAGACCCAAATCTCCTCTATTCCATCATTGCTGCTGGTTTTCATACTTTTGTTGTAATTGCACACTTCACGAAAACCAACTTAAAATAATATAGTTAGAAATGAAATGAAAATAAATGCAGTTTATCTCAAAAGAAGTGTGTATAGAAGTTTTAAATGTATCTAAAACATTGTATTAGTACCGTGATTAAACCATGCTATAGCTCAACTAACTCTTCCTGAGTTCTGGCTATCAATTCCTATATCTGCTCCAAATGCATCAGTCTCCCAAATCTGATCATGTAAATTCAGACAAATCTTTTAATCTACTAATTACATAATTTAATAGTATCAAAATAGCAACATATTTTAAAATCAGTAACTTTAAAACTTTCCTTTCTAAAAACCTAAAGGGTGGAAACTAAAAACCCTTGAAGAACAAGGAAAATTTTAAAATTAAGGTAATTGATAAATTCTATAATAAATATCCTCATTTAATAAGATTAGTTTTATTTCCTCTTAGCATAAAATACTCATTTAACTTTATATGTATACATAAAATATGATATAAAATTTAACAATGTTTTCCCTCGAATGTTGAGTGTTTTGTTGGTTTTTTTTGCGGTACACGGGCCTCTCACTGTTGTGGCCTCTCCCGTTGTGGAGCACAGGCTCTGGAAGCGCAGGCCCAGCGGCCATGGCTCACGGGCCCAGCCGCTCCGCGGCACGTGGGATCTTCCCGGACCGGGGCAGGAACCCGCGTCCCCTGCATCGGCAGGCGGACTCTCAACCACTGCGCCACCAGGGAAGCCCTGTTGAGTTTTTTAATGAATGAATAAAAAGATTCTACATTTTTTTTCAGAATGATGATTTTTAAACAATTCTTTGAAATCCATATTGCTTCTAATTGTAGGCTAAAATACTAGTACATCTTTTAATCTTGTTTCACACTCTAAGAGAAAATTTATTTGAGAAATTACTTTTAATATATTAGTGGCATTGATCATTTCTGATTTGTGTTTTTAAATTTTTTCTCTATGATTCTTAGGGTCTAAATATTGCTGGTAAATAGCATAATGAATTGTTAAAAACACCTCGCATATTTTTATGATGAGCAGCATCCATGCTACTGACCACCATAACTGGTATTTCTTCTAATGCCCAATCAATGACTAGAAAAATATATTTCCAATAAATAGCATGTAAAGATTTCACTAATTGAAAAGTCATATTGAGTAACTCTCATAAGTGTTAGAATTATCTTCTTCTCCAGAACTTTTCCTTTCTTAGAAATATTACAGATGCAAGGAGTCAATCTTCATTATCATGCAGTGTGATTTCACCTACTTTTAATGAAAATTTGTTTCCCTGTAGTTCATTACAAAGCTGATTTTCAACATTTTTGCAATTCTATTGATTCTTCGTGAAACCATGTCATTGTCTAATGGAATAGAATAGATTATTTCATTTAGATTTCTTTCCATCACCACACTAATAATGTATTGCACAGCAAGTAAGATTAATTATTCTCTAATATTATGTGACTTACAATATTTTCTTATCATTAATCTTATTCAACAAACAATAACACCATACAATAGGAAACTATGACAATTAGAAGACTTTTTAATCATAGTGGAGTGAATAACATGGCTTCAATATTTCTAATAAATATGGGAAATAATATATATAGATAAAATGTTGTGTTAGCATGTTTATTTGTAAAGCAGCCACTTAATTTTCATGCGTTCGTTGCAATAGTAGTAAAGAATATATGTTAGCAGAGTAGGGCATTAGTACCTTCAATTTCATGTGGATATTAAAATTAAATTCCAAGCCCTTAAATGAAGATTTTTACCACTTTTACTGCAACTACTCAAAGTATTACTCTGTGACAAAATGTAAACCTGAAATAAATAATAGACACGATGTGGGTGCTACAGCTACAAATATATATGAAACGCAGTATGTACACTTTTTTCTGCGATATCTAATCTGTATCAATCTTACCCATTATCATTTTCACCTGAATCATTGCATAGTATCATCCATATCTATACTTAGCATGTTTTATGTTTCTTCTAGGTTCTCGAACATATGGAATACAGCTAAATAACTTTTAATGCCTTTGTCTACTAATTATATCATCTCCGTCATTTCTAGATTCATTTTGATTAATTTTTCTCCCTGTTAAGAGTTTTATTTTCTTGTTTCTTTGAATGCCTGCTAAGTTATGATTGAAAGCTAACCATTTTGAATTCTAATGTATGCTGGATATTTATGTCCCTACAACTATCTCTCAGGTTTAATCTAGTATTTTGTTAAATTACTTAGAGTTTGATCCTTTGGGGTTTTCTGCCTTTGTTAGTTGATACAAGATCAATGTTTTGGACGAGTTTCCCTCACTACTGTCGTAAAACCCTGTGTATATACTATCAAATATCCCATGGTCATGAGGGGGGCCACACAGCTATGTTTTGAGAATTGGGTATTGTTTCTATCTGTTTAAATGGAGTTCTCTCCAGTCTCAGTTTCCTCAGATAGTTTCTCCTGGCCTGTGCTATACTAGTTTCCTCAGCGTGTGCTGACTTGACTGAGCCCCTCTGCAGATTTCTTGTGTCTCCTCTGTGCTGCTCTTTCTTTGGTACTCAGTCCTGTGAACTCTGACCACCTTGGACTCCTCAAACGCCCATTTCCCTCTCCTCAACTCAGGGTCAATATTCCTGCACCAGGGCTTGGAAACTCTCTTGAATCAGTTAGCTCAGGCAAATGTAGGGCGCACCTTCTTTGTTTCCTGTGTTCCTTTACTCCAAGCTTGATTTTAAAAAATTAATTACGTGCCTTGAAGATCTTTTCACATCAGCAGAGATGTATCGCTATCATTCTTTTAAATAACTCTGTTGTAGTGCATCCTGTTGTTTTCCTTATTGAAAATGCTTCATTGAATATCTTTAATATATGGCTTGCTGAAGGTTTTCAATATACACAGTACAAGGAATATTTAGTTCAGTTTATACGGTGGTGGATATTTTCAAATTGACGTGCGTAGGATTTCCACCAGTTTACAGTGTATATTAACAAACTGTGAGGAATAAGTATTTTCAGTTACCATTGATTGTCTGTTACTTAAGGGGTAGTTTAATGCTATCAGGCACAAGTGTATCTGTGCTCTGCTTCTGCCAGTTACTAGCTAACTTGGCAAAAGCTTTAACCTCACTGAATCTTAGTTTCTTTTCTCTTTAATCAATGTGAAAAGAGTACTCTATTCATTGGTTGAAAGACAATGTATAAAGAGTTTATTTAAAACAATCCTTGGAACATTGTAAACCCCGATTCAATGAGAGTTTATATAATTAACATTATATAGTAATATTATTATGTATTGTCATTATTAAAATGGTTTTAGGTTAATGCCAGTAACTTTTGGCTTTTGGAGATCTACACGGATGTGTAACATTGGCGTCTGTAGCTGTCATCCGCTGATGCCTTTTCTTATAAATCTACTTTTCTCTCTTTTCTGAGGAACAAAAAAACTTTTTTTTTTTAAATAAATTTATGTATTTATTTATTTATTTTTGGCTGTGTTGGGTCTTCGTTTCTGTGTGAGGGCTTTCTCTAGTTGCAGTGAGCGGGGGCCACTCTTCATCGCGGTGCACGGGCCTCTCACTGTTGCAGCCTCTCTTGTTGCAGAGCACAGGCTCCAGACGCGCAGGCTCAGTAGTTGTGGCTCACGGGCCCAGTTGCTCCGCGGCATGTGGGATCCTCCCAGACCAGGGCTCGAACCCGTGTCCCCTGCATTGGCAGGCAGATTCTCAACCACTGCACCACCAGGGAAGCCCCAAAAAACTTTTTTGTCTTAGTAAATTTAAGAACAGTTCAAATTGAGTATGACATCCCTGAGACTTTACAAAATTTCACCTTGTGCAGGAGTTACTAAGTCACCAACTGATGTGAAAAATTTGAACTGGTGAGTTCTGTTCTTTCAGGTGGAGACTTTCTTACACTGAAGCAGTTGCGTGTGAACTGTAAGTGATGTCTGGAGACAGATGCAGGTGACAAAATGTGTCCTATGACTCACGGCACACCTGGACTGACACAATAAAGGTAATGAGAAGGATACAGTAAACTTTTCTATCCTTTCTGAACGCTGAAGAGAGTATTAGAAAAGCTACACTCTGGTTTTTCCATGTGTTTAAGTCAAAGTGTTTCAATTTAGTCTTGTTCAGAAGCTCAAAGCTAATTATACTATTACACACTGGACACACAAGCACAAATCTTGATCAGAAAAGGGTTTCACTCATCAATATGCATGACGGTATTGAGGTGATACGGCAGGCGCTAAGGAGCCTCTATTAGCCTTGTCTTATTATCCTCAAGAAAAATACAAATAGCTCCGAGGAGAATAGGGAAACCTGGTTAGAAGTGTCAGAGTGGAATATATGACTGAATTTGGAAGATTAAATTCTGCCAAATTACCAGTAATTCGAAAGAAACAGATTTACTGAGATTCAGATATTCTGGTTCTGGTTTGCTCTCTTGTGACAAATGATGCCTTTTTATTTTGACTATAACTCAGAAAAGGTTCAAGTTGCTCCAGGGAAAGTGAGTATAAGATCATCTATTTAAGTTAATAGCATATGGGAGAGTAATAAGATATAACAGAGCAGATCAATTAATTGTTTTCAACTCAACATAGAATACAGTTTATTTCACTTTTGATTTAGCTAAAATGCCTGGAACAAATTAGCTTTGCCATGGTTCGTTCTTCTCTTTTAATATAAAACATAGCCAAGGCAATTGAAAAATTAGGAACTTGTAATTAATTCTATAAATTTAAAATGTAATAAGACTCAACATTGCTCAATGTCCTGTTGATAACTAACCCTCAATTGAAAATCAAGTCAAAATTGGAGACTGTCTATGTTGTTTGCATTATTATACATATTTTGGAGATATATTATTTAAACATGTAGCAGAAGAGAATTTTGCCGGTAATGGGACTTCTTTACTTACCTGAATTAATATTTTGAAAACATTAATCATTAAGGAAGAACTTACGTCTCATAGGAAGAATCTCATAATAGATTCTAAACTGCAAATTATTTTGAGTTCAGAATCATTTTACTTTTGTTTGCATCATTTACAATACACGTTTTTCCTATATTTACAAATTCTTGGGGTCATTTTGAAGTTGGCAAAAAACATCTTAGCAGTATTTTTTACTCAAAACAATAAAACAAATAAATATCCCTAAGGACTCTTTCCACAGTTAAATTATCGAAATGCATATGGGAATTTATCAGGGCATCAGGGTGGAACAATCCAGGTGAAATGAGTTACATTCCCAACTACACTGGGTCCAATTTTTTATAGTGTTCATTGCAATATCTGGTTTTGTTCCAGGAAAAAAAGAGGTATTAAAATTGCTTGGAATGAGTAACCCCACATTGCCCAAGTATGTTTAAGAACATGCTAAGTTGTGAAGCAACTTGATTTACTTGCAGAAAAACTTGGTTGGGTATTCTATGTGTGCTCTAAGCAGAAGTGCAGCCCCCCTGACAGAAGGTAAAAGCCCACCGGTGGCACTGGTGAGCAGATGGCAGTCATCACCCTCGGCTCTGGTTCACTCATTCAGGGGTGCTACTGTCCTTCCTGCTTTGCAAGTTATGTTTCATTTAGCAAACCCCAAAAAGGTAGTTCAATCAGCAGGCCAGAATAAAGAGACGGGGGTTCTTCTTCATTACTTTTGCTTCAAATATCATGTTACTAATTTTTTCTCTAAGTGAAGAAAGATAACGTGCTCATTTCCTTTCCTTTTATCAATAACACTAACACTAGGGCAGGGGATTTAGTGACTTCCTTCTTTCCTAAGGGCGCAAATGTCACAAAGTATAAGTAAGTTAAGACAATAGAAGAAGGAAGAAGGAAAGAGAATATTTTCTCACGTTTTATCCTTTCATTTCTATATTGAGCCAGTCCTTTAAAATGCTTTATATATACTAAACAAACAAAAATATAAATATAATATTAATTTATAAATATTTTCTATGATATATAATTTCTATTTAATATATTATGAAGACTGATTTTATTCTGTGGTATTACTGAAAATAGCAAGCAGAGTGTGTTTTCTTTGCTTTGGACATGTACCAAAATTAAATCCTTCCGTTACAAGAAACTTAGTGAATTCCTGCCAACCCCAAAAGAAATCAATGATGTGTAAACTTGTAGTCATGGCTGTTAACACAAAAGACAGTGATTTAGAGAACACATGCGGTATTGCAGTAATTTATTGTTTTGAAAAGAAAATTGTTAAAAACTTTGTACTAAGGGAAAATGGATTAGCAGGGCATTTATGTTCTTCATAGACAAAGAGTTTTCAGTGATTATATAGACATTAATGCCTCTCCACCTTGTGATGGGCATCTTGAAGTCCCACTCAAAAGAACAATTAATTTACATTCCCACCAACAGTGCAGGAAGGTTCTTTTTCCAGAGCACCCTCTCCAGCATTTATTGTTTGTAGATTTTTTGATGATGAGAATTCTGACTGGCGCTAGGTGGTACCTCATTGTGGTTTTGATTTGCATTTCTCTAATAATTAGTGATGTTGAGCATCTTTTCATGTGCCTCTTGGCCATCTGTATGTCTTCTTTGGTGAAATGTCTATTTAGGTCTTCCACCAAGGCTTAGACATAGAGAATGGACTTGAGGACATGGTGGGGCAGGGAGGGGGAAGGTGGGGTGAAGTGAGAGTAGCAGAGACATATATACACTACTGAATGTAAAATAGCTAGTGGGAAGCAGCCGCATAGCACAGGGAGATCAGCTCAGTGCTTTGTGACCACCTAGAGGGGCGGGATAGGGAGGGTGGGAGGGAGGCTCAAGAGGGAGACGGTATGTGGATATACGTATGCATATGACTGATTCACTTTGTTGTACAACAGAAACTAACAGTATTGTGAGGAAAATTGTACTCCAGTAAAGATCTATTAAACAAAAATAAAACAAGCTTTCATGTGGACACATTAAAAAAAAACAATTAAATAGTGTGATAAAGATTAACTCACTCTCAGAGTGTTGGAAACTTTATCCTTTTAAAATTTAAATTTATGACTTTTTAAAAGACTATTAAAACAAAGTTTTTGAAGAAAAATATTTTGCAAGTTACTTTCTACAAAACCAAAGGAATGTTGTCATATTTGACTCTATCCTAAAATGTATTTTTTCCATAATGCATCATAATTGAAAAAGTGAGACAAATATTTTCTTATGGGATATGCAACTATATTAAAAATTAGCCCTTAAGTGGTTTTGTATCATTGTTTGCATGCACGGATATATAAATTGCAAAGGTAAATAGTAGAAAACAATTACTATAATCATTTGTCTTTGTTCAAACAGACTGAATCTGGGGACTATGTTGGTATTTTATCTGTTGTCAATATAATAGAGAGAGGCACATGGGTGATATATGTGCCATATGATAAAATAAAGAATAATGGGTGAAGATTCAGAGCAATGCTTTGGAGACTGATTGCTTGGGATCAGATTTTAACATTTCTTGACTACATGACAGTAGGCAAATTACATTCTTTACATTTCTTAGTTTCTTCAACAGTAAATGGGGCTTCAAAGGGCCCCTTTATAGCGGAATACTGTATGGAGTAATGTCTGGTGCATAGTGACCTCTCAATAAGTTGTAGATATTTATAATATCAATGTGGTATATATTTTTGGCATCAAATAGTCCTATTCCAGTCTTATGCTACTGAGGATATTCTATAATTAGGTGCAATGGTGTATAGAGATTTATATACACAGTGGGTCACACATATAATAGGAATTCAGATGACATGGAAATAATACCTTGCCCTTTCTGGTGTCTTTTCAACCCATTAACAATTAATGATATCATTAAAGACTCAAAATAATGATAAGACAAAAGCTGAAACAGAAAGGCAAAAATTGTAAGGACGGATCAAGGAGAAAATAATTATTTGGCCCATTAAGTGTTGTGCCTTCCCCAGAGTGTAACTGAACCCAGGTCCTGCTTCTCTCTGCTCATTAGCCAATAATTCAAGAGGCAAGTTTCAGTAGAAAGAAAAGGTGCTTTAATCAGAGAAGCTGGCAAGCTGGGGAGAAGGTGGACTTGTGTAACCAAATCAACTCTGAAGATCCTGCTCAGCCATGACAGTTGTTTTTTGTGTTTGTTCGGTTTTTTTGCGGTACGCGGGCCTCTCACTGTTGTGGCCTCTCTCGTTGCGGAGCACAGGCTCCGGACGCGCAGGCTCAGCGGCCATGGCTCACAGGCCCAGCTGCTCCGTGGCATGTGGGATCTTCCCGGACAGGGGCACGAACCCGTGTCCCCTGCATCGGCAGGCGGACCCTCAACCACTGCGCCACCAGGGAAGCCCCATGACAGTTTTTAAAGGGAAAAAAGGGGGAAAATCTCAGTGAATCATAGAGAGAAGAAGTTGGGTTCTGCATCATTCTCCATCGCATACAAGCTGGCTGACTCTCTCTTCAGATGTTATCTTGCCCAAGTGATTGATCTGCTGGCAGGATTCCTTAGGGGGCTGCTGAGGGTAGAGAGCTAGTCATTTGTTAACTAATTAATTCTTCATTCTTCTTTTTATCTTGGAAAAGAATCAGCAGGTTAGGCAAGGTAAGGCATGGTGTGCATTCAGGAGAGCATAAATCCGGGGTTAGTTTCAATTGCTTAGTCGTCTCATTCCTATAATTAGGTTTTTAAGGTGAGAGGGGGACAGAAATGGGTAGACAGGGAAAGGGCGAAAGAGCTGTGTTCAAGAAGACTTGAAATAGGGAAAGGGAAGTTATGATAAGAAAATGTAGCCTTTATTTTTTTAATTAATTTTTATTTGATATAGTTGCCTTACAATGTTGTGTTAGTTTCTACTGTACAGCAAAATGAATCAGCTACACATGTACATATATCCCCTCTTTTTTGGATTTCCTTCCCATTTAGGTCACCTCAGTGAATCAAGTAGAGTTCCCTGTGCTCTACAGTACGTTCTCACTAGCTGTCTGCTTTATACATAGTATCAATAGTGTATATATTTCAATCCCAATCTCCTAATTCTTCCTACCCCCTTTCCCTCTTGGTATCCATAAATTTGTTCTCTACATCTGTGTCTCTATTTGTGCTTTGCAAATAAGATCATCTACACCATTTTTCTAGATTCCACATATATGTGTTAATATATGATATTTGTTTTTCTCTTTCTGACTTACTTCACTCTGTATGACAGACTCTAGGTCCATCCATGTCTACACAAATGACCGAATTTCCTTCTTTTTATGGCTGAGTAATATTCCATTGTATATATGTGCCACATCTTCTTTATCCATTCATCTGTCGATGGACATTTAGGTTGCTTCCATGTCCTGGCTATTGTAAATAGAGCTGCAATGAATATTGTGGTACATGACTCTTTTTGAATTATGGTTTTCTCAGGGTATATGCCCCATAGTGGGATTGCTGGGTCATATGGTAGTTCTATTTTTAGTTTTTTAAGGAACCTCCATACTGTTCTCCATAATGGCTGTATCAATTTACATTCAAGTTATTGACTTTAACCTTGATTTCTGCAGTTTCACATGTATTTACTTGAGTGTGTGTGTACACACAGGTGTGTGTGTTTGTATCTAGTTCTAGGCAATTTATCACATCTATTTGTTTGTGTATCCACTGCCACAGAAAATACAGAGAACAATTTCATCTTTACAAGGATCCCTCATATTACCTTTTCCTAATTGTATCTTCTTTCTCCCCACTCCTAACTCCATCCCTAAAAATTGACAACAACTAATCATATCTGCATTTCTATATATTTTTTTCATTTCAAAAGTGTTACCTAGGGCTTCCCTGGTGGCGCAGTGGTTGAGAGTCCGCCTGCCGATGCAGGGGACACGGGTTCTTGCCCCTGTCCGGGAAGATCCCACATGCCGCGGAGCGGCTGGGCCCGTGAGCCATGGCCGCTGAGCCTGCGCGTCCGGAGCCTGTGCTCCGCAACGGGAGAGGCCACAGCAGTGAGAGGCCCGCGTACCGCAAAAAAAAAAAAAAAAAAGCATTTATTCTTGAGATAATGTCAGCCTAAAAGAGGAATGTATTTACTTAGATGGAGTTAAGAGT
Source organism: Delphinapterus leucas (assembly GCF_059928025.1). NCBI lineage: Eukaryota > Metazoa > Chordata > Mammalia > Artiodactyla > Monodontidae > Delphinapterus > Delphinapterus leucas. The sequence continues at coordinate 133,330,031 of NC_143133.1, read as the reverse complement.
ACTGGCCCTGGTAATATTTTCAGCTGTGTTTGTTGTCATTTTTGCCCTAGATTTGTATGCAGTCTTTTATCTTTTCTTCGAGGCATGTACTCAGTTTTATTGTGCTGGATATATTCTTTATTTCATTCAATTTCACTTTTTAATGTTTTCTTGCAGACTTCATGGAAACTAGTAAATAAATGCAACAGAAAAACACACTCCTTTGACTTACCTAAATCTTCTGAAGGACAGTGCAAATTTCTACTTAAAGAGTATGAAAACAAAATAAATAAACACATAAAATCAAGTAAAACGTTCATCAACTGAATTCAATGAAAAGTCTTGTTCATAATGTGCATTGAATTAACCCAACTAACATGTGATTCCCTCTGACTAGTTTAAAAGCTAGTAGCTATGGATAAGCTCTATAATGTATAATTTGAAGTAAATATACTCTGTCCCCATTTTTCAAATAGAAGGGTACTTTCTTTTCTCTAAATGTGAATATATAATTTTTATGTTTCTCTTTTTTAAGTAATTGTATTACTTTATGAATATACTAGGTAAGTAATTAATAGCATTAAGAACTAATTTTGGACATTTAAAAAAATCAACCTAATATGATCTCAAACCTCTTAAGTTCTTCATTTTTAACAATGCTACATATTGTGTAGCATTAATAACAAAATATAGTATATATCTAAAGAAATGATTGACATATTGTCTCATCTAAGTCCTCTACATGGCCAATGCCCTCTGAGCTTCTCTTTCACACTGCTGTACCCTGGGGTTCTGTGGACACACCAACTGCAGAAGTTACAGAAATCCTCTCATTCTTCCCATCCAGAGCTAACATGGTCTCACAAAATCTGAGACCATTCACCTCTCCCAAAGTCAACAAACTCTCCCTTTCCAGTTGATAAACTACCTGACTCAAATCACTCTAGATTTTTAACAAAAGCAGCTTTTGCTGCTAAAGATGGGCAAAGATGTAGGCAGAGCTACACACCCCCCATTATAAGCCTAAACCTCAAAAAGCTGATCATTACATAAGAACATAATGTCCTGATTGACATAATATAATCGTCGCCCAAAATAAACCTTCAGTGCTCACACCTGCTCATTTCCCTAATATAGTCCGACTCATTTTGATCTGGGTGTAAGCTCTCTCTATCAGTTGATGCTTACATTCTGTGAATCTTCTATTTTTTGAACAGCTTGCAGCTAGCTACTGGAGTAAATTAGAACATAATAAAACTGGATTGCTTATATGTTTGCTTACAGTATCAAGACTGAGTTTTTGCTTTGTTTCTTATATGAATTAGCTAAGTGCCAATAAATTGTATTGCTATACAGTTTCAGATGCATTAATACCATTTTTATGCAAACATCAGTTATCAAACGAAATTACTTTTGTTTTGAACTTGATTTTCAAAACAACAGAATATCAAGGTGTAGATCATAAAGCCATTATTATCTTTTGATTTTAGATACTTATATTTATGATAATTAAATTTATAATACTTCAGTGATATTAAAACAGACTTGTTGAAAAACATAATTAAGATAAATGTCCTGTAAGAACAGGAATTTACCAATTATGTATGAAGCAATTTGGATTTGTGAATGAAATGTATAATGCCAGAAATCCTCACAGCAACTTCACAATGAAAATAAGCAAGTTCATAGCCAAAATGTAATTCTTTAATTCTTGATCAAGGGACTAGTTAAAATAAATGGAAGTGGGAGGGAATATTTCATTCTTCCTTGTAAGCAAACCCTTCTGACATTGTTTACAAAATCCAAGCTGGGATATAGTCCATTGTAATAGGTTATTACAAATAGTTGTAAACCAATCAAATAATATTATGGTTGGCCCTTGAACAATACTGGGGTTAGGAGCAACAACGCTCGCACTGTTGAAAATCTGCATACAATTTAGGTCCTCCTCCTTATGTGTGGTTCTGCATCCATGGATTGAACCAACAATAGATCGTGTAGTACTGTAGTATGTATTTAGTGATAAAAAATCTCTGTATAGGTGGAGCGGTTCAGTTCAAACCCTGATTCTTCAAGGGTCCACTGTATTTCAAGATTTGGGGCATCAAATATAAATTTAACAAACATAGAAATGACAAAAATTAATAATAACAAAAATAGAATGAGTTAAATTTTAGTGTATATTTTATAATTATGAATTATCTATTGCCTCATAACAAATTACTCTAAAACTTTGTGGCTTAAAAAAGCACACATTTATTATCTCACAGATTCTGTGGTCAGTAAACTGCACATAATTTAGTTGGATGCCTCTAAATTGGAGTATCTCCTATTCACTCAAAACAAGAACTGAGATTGAAAGAGAGCAAGAAAGATGAAAGTCAAAGTCTTTCTGTAATCAAATTTCAAAGGAGAGCTTCAATCACTTTTGCCATATTCCCTTCCTTAGAAGACAGACCACAAGGTCCGGCTCAGAGTCAAAGGGAGAAGAGGACACAAGGATGTGAATACCAGGATGCAGAGGTCATCAGGGTCCATTTTAGAGGCTGTCTGCCAAAATTCATTTGTATATTTATGTACACATAATTGTCTATTATTAAAAAATTAAAAAATCTCTCCCTAAAGCCACATGCATTTATTACTTTACATATGAATATATATATTTCCATTTCACAGTAAAAAAATGATGTGGACTAAATGACCACCTAATAAATATTAGCTAATATTAGAATTTCATTAAGCAAACTTTGGGTAATAGAAACATTTTATTTTTCATAAATAATTTCAGGAAAGTTGAGTGTCTTCAATTTAAAATGTCTCTCTCCCACAATAAATTGATGAGATAATTGATTGATAGATGGTGGAGGTCAGATAGACATGAGTAAAATATTAAAATCGGATTTAATACTGAATTTAGACTCATACACATTGTTTTAATGTTTAGTTTTGTTGATAGGTTTATTTTTTTTTCGCAGTATTGGTGATAGAATTAGTGTCAAAAAGAGAGAAAAATTAATTGTTTCATAGAGTGTTCATTTAATATCAAAAAAACAATAGAAACACTCCACTGACAACTATAAAATAAATATTTTTAAGATAATCATATCTAATTTCTACCTGTACACTCTTGAACATATGCTTGTTAAATATTCTTAAAGAATAATTAAGAAATAATATATAACTTGGGTATACTTTTATAGAATATGTAATCCTTGATGCAATTTGAAATGACTAACAGTGATCTATATATTTACAATTTACCATGTTTTCTCATTGTCAGATAATAAGAAAACTAAGCATCAGAAAAACTTCCATTACCAAAAAAACACAGTTTTCATGAGACTCAATGAAACCCTGAGTCACAGACCTGCCACTGCCTTTAGGAAAGGTTGGAGTGAGGAAAACAAGGGATGGACTTAATGGACTAATTAGTGCCATGTCCTGCAGGAGTGACCCTCAACAACAGCTCCTCATTTTCCCAAATAAGTCCTGGGAAGAAAGGACTGGGGCACATTTGTGCAACTAATTCTTCATCTTTCTTTGTTCTGTAGATTCACTAAGTAGGCCTCTTTGCTGTACATCCATTTCTGCAAGTGATCTCATGATTTCATTTTGGAACTCTCATGTTTTCTTCATGTCTTAATCCTGACATTTTAAACTTTAATATACAATCAATATACCTTAAAACTCTTAGTGGTCCTTGCTGAAATATGGGCCTAGGAGAAGAGATGGCTCATTTTGGATAATTTTGCATTTTCAAATTTATTTATATTAAATTAAGCTAACCATGAGCATGTGCTTTTTTATTATTAAAATAAAACCTTAAACTATTTAAAGTTCAAAATTGATATAACTGTTTTATATACATAAAATTTGTTATATTTTAACATTAAACATGGATCTGCCTCTCAGTTTGTAATTATTCACAGGATGACTTTTGATTAAAGAAAACAATTAGAATCAATTTCTAAATCTCCTATAAAATTGTTTTCATCAATATATCTGGACTTGTCAAGTTTTAAACATAACTATGTGATATGAATAAACTACCAGTGGACGTATCACAATCACTGGCAGAGCAATTGACCAAACCCACCATTCTATGATCCAGTTTATTTTTCCCAGACAGTTAAGAAAAAACAGTCTCCTTTTATAATCTTTGAGTCATTTTATCGTATTACATATTGCATCAGCTAGGCAGTGAGCATCAGTTAACAAAAGAGAAATGATTCTAGATATTTCAAAAAGAGGACACTTAGTACGAGAAACCAGTAGAAAAAGTGTGGAGATGACTGACTGGGAAAAAAGAAAATGAAGTAACCGAAGGTTTATTAATAGCAGGAAATATCTACTCCTCTTTATTCTGGGGGAGTCTCTCATTTGCTGCCGCCCTTCTAGTACCATGTGGGACACTATAAACCTGAACAAGGCTGGAACTTCTAAGAATGAGATGCCTAGGACTGGCTGCTACCACAGAAGAAACATCCTAGGAGTGAGGCTGGGACCAGCAGAGATACATTAACACCTGGCTCTGGGGAGATGCTCTGAGCTGGGGATGCTACAAAGGACTGGAATCTCCTGGACTCGGCTGTATCTACTGCTGCTGGATGGGCACTACCAAAACTAAATTGAAACAGAAAGAGTACTCTGAGTACTCTCCCTCTTCCTAATCTCCAGCACCCTGAGACTTACCTTCCTTTGGTAGGGTCACCCAGAAGCCAAATGCCAAGAACTTGTGAATAGAACATTGTGAGGGTCCTAGCTTCCAAATAATATGAAGCATTAAATAGAAGAGTAGAAATGGGGCCCCTGAGTTCCCGAACGTAAGAAATATCTGTTCAATCATTAAACAAAACTTTTGGACACCATGGTGCTTTCATAAGAGCTTCACAAAACTAGAATTCTAACTGTGTACCTTTTCATTCGCCATTGTTATAGAAACTCAACACACTTAATACCATTACTTTTAAAAAAGACATAATTCAATTGCTGGCTTGTCATTAGATTATTTTTTGAGAAATGATGTAATTCTGAAAGCATTGCAAAGTAATTTTCTTTGAAAATTATTTATATATTGATGGAAAACTAGGAGAATGCGTTTAAAAACATACTATGAAATGCTGCGTCATAATCTAAATTATTCTGCTTTATATGTTACTGTGTGACAAGATCTATGCAAAATGCTTTTAAGGTTAATGCTTCAGACTATTATTACCCCCAAAATTGTTGTGACATTAACAGTAAAACAAATTTGATTTTTCTTTACTCATGAAAAAATAAAATGTGTGTTATTTTTTGAATTATTGATAAAAATAATATCAGATATCAAGTATTAATTCATTTCTGCACTCAGAATGGAAGTACCAAACTATCAGTTGAAATTGATCAATATAAATAGAAAAAATAAACTATTAATTCACTGTAATATACATATTGAAATGGAAGAGATATTCATGTACTATATCTTACAGGAACATTGTTTCCAATGAATGCTGGTTACATATGGAATGCGGATACTTGAACGGCAATGTCTCAGCACAATGTTTGCTTAGAGGAAGTTTAATGATACTGCATAATAGGAGACCCTTTTTTCAAATATGACTACATGCAGGAGGTGACTTCCCACCTATTGAGTTTTAAATGTTTTTCTTATTGTTCAACATGCAGAACAAAGCACAGTGTGCCTTAGGAGAGCCAGAGGCTGTAGCATCAGGAGACCATAGTTGTTATCCAGTAACACGGGCAGCCAGAATTTCAGAGCACGCACTGGACAGAAGAAAATTTCCTATGGAAGTCAATATGCAGACACCTTGAACACGAAGATTCTTTTTGGGATCATAAGGGAATATCACTAATTTCAAGTCATTAGTAAAAAGGGCCAGATAAAGAGGTACCAAATAAGTATCACCCAAATAGAATCCCGAGGTTTCACTGTAAGGGGTACTTTTCTCTTGGATCAGTAGTTAAACACTATTTCGTGTTCCTTAATGAGCAGAAAATACAGATGTTTATGAGAGCCACTGTGTTTTCATTATATGTAATAAACTTATTCACAGTTCTCACAAATGCTATTTTTAACTATAATCTCAAATAAAATAATCATCTACGCAGTACGCTTATACCTGCAGATCTGCATTGGCTCTGACATTTGTCTTAACCTGAGCTTATTTCTATGTAGATATGTCCAATATATGAATAAAATGTTTATTTTTTTACAGGCTTCTATATTTTATATGGCTTCAGCAAATTATGAAAACAAAAATAGTTTTAATTACAAAAGTTTTATCAGTAAGGATGAAATCATTCAAGTGTCTGCTGAGTTTTGTATCAACAGTGTATTCTTACTATAAAGATTATAGGGTAAAAATTCAACATGTGCTAATAAAAGAGAGTGATCACAGGTGACTTTAAATTAATATCACTATGAAATACAGCTGCTCTAACCATACCCGAGGCCTTGAGTGAATTCAGGACGGTGTGTATCCAGACCCAACCAGAACTAGGTGTAAAATAGTGAAAAACTCACTTTTATTGTTCTAAGCTACTGAGAGTCCAGGGTGGTTTGTTACCTCTGCTTAACCTTACCTAATCAGATTAAATCAAAAAATAGACTAATATACAAATCTTTGTATTAATTTCATTAGGAAGATGGGGCAAAAAAAGTAAGAATGGAGATAATAATAATGTCAAGCAAATGTAAGTTCAAGTAAAAAACGATAATGAAAATAGAAAGAATATATAAGTATATTATATGTACAATGATGATGAGATGTATGATGAACATATAATGATAATAAACCTCAATGCACATAAGATGTGAAACAAACACCTAAATCAAAAATAATCAGACATTTAAGGTTATCTTAATAAAATATGTTTTTATGTGAAGTAGGAGATCTCACTATCCTTGAGACCTAATAATAATAATAAATTAAAAATTGTTATACAGAGCATTTAATAAAGTGATCAAATAGACACACAAAAATCTTCACAATATTTCAATCCAGTATAAATTTAATATCAAAATGAGGTAAATTTTTCACATGGAAAGGAATTTTTCTGGTTTTAATATTCAATTTATACTGGATTAAAATATCTTGATTGGGTTCTGCTGGCAAACTTTAGATTATTTGCCTTTTTATTCATGGATGTGATTTATTTTTATGTACTAATTTTATGTGAAAAAAGTTGCCTGACTATGTACTGAATGTATACCAGATATGGTTTCAAATATTGTAACATTCTCTGTACGTATATTTGATTACTCTCTTAAATGCTTTGTCTTTGGTTGGAAAGACAATATTATAAAAATATAAATTCTCAGAAAATGTCTATCTATTAAATTAAACTACACTGTATATCCCCTAAGAGTTACACTGTTATTTTTGTTTTTCTGAATTCTGTTAACTATTCTTGAATTTCATCTGAAAGAACAAATTTTTTAGTGTAGCCAAGAAAAGGATACTAAAGTATAACAATGACTGGAGAATATCTCATTAGAGGAACACACTATGGGCTCACTGTAATTAAATCAATATTTACTAGACTAGCAAGAAATTAATAACCCACTAGACCTCATTATACAGGAGAATAATTAAAATGTGATAAGTTGATGTGAAATATTTAATTAATGGTTCAGGTATATCTTGCCATCATCTGATTTTTTTAAAAAGATAAGTACTCATCTCACAGTATTTTAAAAATAAAATTCATATGGAAATAGTCTTAAAAAACATCAATATGTGTACCTTAAAAATGAATAAAAATACATACACATTCCAGAAGTAGAAGATACATACTTAATTAAGACTTTAAAATCAGGAACTCAAAAACAAATTTCATTTACGTATGAATGGGTACCCCAAATTCCATACATAAATATAATATAAAAGTTAATAAAATATTATATGGCAGTTATTATTAAAATGTATTTCTAAAGGGCAAAGATCTCTGATAATAAGCAAACATGGAAAGAAAGTACGTGCACTCCAACAGAAAAATGACTGAAAATTATAGTGTATACAAAGCAGGTAGAGTTTAATAGACATTAAAAAGTATGACTAAGTGGATTGATACATAGCACGTATGGATTTCCATCTCATGCTATTGCACGAGAATAAAAAGTTCCAAGAGGGCCAAAAGTATGCAATGATATGTTATGTTTGAAAACCATAACAGAAATTTCTCTCCTATATACTTATGACTGTATACCTATTTACAAATATACATGCCTCTACAGGGTTATCCGATCATAAAAATACAATTCCAAAGTATGAACATCAAGGTGTTAAGAATGAGGACAGATGTTGAGATACAGAGTGGAAGATAAGAGAGGAAAGAAAGTGGGAGTGGAGAAATAAGAAAGAAGTCATTAAAAATAAAAATAACTGTTTAAAGGTAAGAATACAGTTGCATTTATGGATTTAGAAAAAGCCATGCATGGATGTGTCTTTATGCAAAACAAATTACAATTGAAGCAATTGAAAGATAAAAGGAAACTTAGCTTTAAGAAATATATGCACATACACACTGAAATTTATCTGTTTAACTTTGAAAGAAATCAAGGTTTTAGATGGAAGAGACATTGTCATGATGCCACCAAAATCACCCTTCCATGATCTATTTTGGGCATTTCTCTTCCACTATAATGCCCTTGGTTGCTGAATGCAGAAACAGCCCCAAATCTTTCTTTATGTAGTGCTTCAGGTAACTAATAACAATGGACAGGTTTAATCCCTCTCAGCCCTTCTGGATTAACGCAACTCTGACTCAAATGTCTCAGTTCTCTGGAGCAAGCTGACAGGATGAGCATCAAAAGATAAACTGGGGAAAAACTTAACTTCACATCTAAAATATTTTATTTTTAATTCAGCTTTAATGAAAAATGTTGTATCTAACCTTGGAGGAGATATTCCTCTTCTCTAAACTTTGTTATTCATAAATTCTTTCAGGTCTCTGCTATCACACTCTGCCTTCATGATATAAAAGTTAAATATTCTGCATAGAATATATGCTTATTTATGGCCATTAGCTAAAGGCATATTGCAAATACTCAGTGGGATTCTCATAGTTAAGTCGAGATCTGCAGCATTTTTTCTCCCTTGATCATTTTATTTACGTGACTTGGCACATTATCTTTTTCCGTCCTAATAGGCCATTCTACAAAATTCAGTGTATGTCCATTATAGCACTTGATTAAAAGTACACTGACCCCCATTAGTCCCACCGAGCCCTAGAGAATCATGCAGTGTTCTACATCATTAAAGTTTAGGTCACAATCTCAAATTTTTATGACTCAAGGTAAACTCCAAGCTGTGAGAACCTGATGAGAGCAAGATACTAAAAATTGAAGCAGCAATATAACAAGGAACATTAAATGCATTAATGAACAAACATAACCGTAGAAACTTTTAGGAACCAGGAATAGATCTCCATAAAATAAAATGAAGAACCATTACAGGTAAAGACAAAGGGTTTCCAGTGGAGCTAGAATAATATAAGTACCAGTAAACTACCCAAGATTATTTGAGATTATTTTTTTAGACCTAGTAATAAACTCAGGAGAAAAAAGAAAACTATCTCATTTGGTACCTCGTAAGTTCTGTTGTTGTTGTTGTTTGCTTGTTTAAATTTCAATGTGTTGCATTTTGAATCTGCATATCTAGGTATGTGAAATATTTAATTTAACACATTTTAATATTTGAAAGAACGAGTTAATGGATAAAAACAAAACTACAGGGCCTCCTTGGTGGCGCAGTGGTTGAGAGTCCGCCTGCCGATGCAAGGGACACGGGTTCGTGCCCCGGTCCGGGAAGATCCCACATGCCGCGGAGCGGCTGGGTCCGTGAGCCATGGCCGCTGAGCCTGCGCGTCCGGAGCCTGTGCTCCGCAATGGGAGAGGCCACAGCGGTGAGAGGCCCGCGTACCACAAAAAATAAAAAATAAAAAAACTACATATTTTGATTTCTAATTTGACATTTTGCCATCTATACTGCAAATTATTTAAACAGGAGACAAAGCAAGCAAACAGCCAACTATAATCTTACAGCACTAATTTATTGTAGAACCGTAATTTTCTAAGCCCTAAGTTGAAACTCAAATATAATTCGGAAGTCTCAGAGAATTTAACAACTATAAAACTTTTGTTCTGAATAATTGTTGTCTGTTAAATAAACACATTAAAATCTGAAGTTTTTGATACTCCATTTGTTGAATACTCTGATTAACACCTTTCAATTGATTTTTTGTAATGCAACAAATATTAGCTTATTTAAAAAAATAATTTTAAAACTTTTAGGATACGTAGATTTGTTTTAAAAACTGAGAATTTTAAGAATCAATGATTCTAACATTTCTTAATTCAGTTGATACCAGGTAAGGAACAGCATGTACTAAATTCTGCTAAAATACATATATAAATATATCTTTATTCAACATTGGCTTTATTGCAAGAAAATTTTGATCCTGATATCTTATAGTGTATATATGTAAAAATATTGATAATCTTTGACCATAAGATCTTGTATTTGATTGTCAGATATCATAGTTTCGATGTATTTCAAATATTTATGTACCACAACCAATTTCAAGAATCGGTATTTTTCATTTGGTTAGAATATTGTTTATATCATGATGCTGTGCTCCACCATAATTTGTATTTGTATTATCATTACAAACAAAAATAATTCATCTTTTTTAAAATTTAGAATTTATACTACAGTCATTTGATCTATTAGGAAAGTCATGATGGTGTTTCTTCAGGTTTGCATCTTCTGGTTTCCATATTGTCAGTAAAATGACTGTGTCCACAAATTAGACGTCAAAAGTACAATTTGTGCAATTGACACAACCTTCAAGAAAGCAAAAATTTCAATACTCACATTTTAATTTGCATGCAGTTTTTAAAAAGAATCTCACAAAAGATAAATAGCTAAAGAGATAACTCCTGCAAGAAATTATGTGTCCTTATAACAAGAGAATTCAGGCAACCCTATACAATCTAATATAGAACTAATCAGCCTCTATTTTCCACACTCATTTTATGTGCAATGAACCTGTAATTGCACATACTTTCCTGTCATCTGTATTATCTGGTGTCCTGGCTCTGCATATAGTATGGCTTGGCCTGTGACATGGGCCATACGACACAATGGCTGATAGAGCACGTGACCATCAGGAAGAGCAGCATTAAATACTTCCTTGAAAGGGTGATGTTGGTTATGTTGCATCTCAAAGGATAGACTGAGCATTATGTTAAAGTGAAAATGGCTGCTTGTAGCACATGCCACTTATTCACTGTTAACAGAAGAGCACGGTTGAGGCCAAAGCACCAAAGGGAAGCCCAACAAGCCCATCCTGGCTTTATTAATGTAACTAAAAATTATAATGACACAGAAAATATGAAAAATCTGTCACCAAATGTTATGCTCACTGCACAACAGGCCAATAAAGGGAGTGAGAAGTTTTGGGGACAAAGAAGAGTATAGGTGTTAGCTCTTCTCTACAAGTTTGATAGAATTCGCCTGTGAAGCAATTGGGTCCTGGACTTTTGATTGTTGGGAGTTGTTTTTTTTTTTTTGCGGTACGCGGGCCTCTCACCGCTGCGGCCTCTCCCGTTGCGGAGCACAGGCTCTGGACGCGCAGGCTCAGCGGCCATGGCTCACGGGCCCAGCTGCTCTGCGGCATGTGGGAACTTCCCGGACTGGGGCGCGAACCCGTGTCCCCTGCAGACTTCTCAACCACTGCCCCACCAGGGAAGCCCTGATTGTTGGGAGTTTTTAAATCACAGTTTCAATTTCAGTGCTTGTTCATATTTTCTATTTCTTCCTGGTTCAATCTTAGAAGGTTGTACCTTTCTAAGAATTTGTTCATTTCTTCCAACTTGTCCAATTTTTCAGCATATAGTTGCTGTAGTAGTCTCTTATGATCCTTTGCATTTCTGCGGTTTCTGTTGTAACTTCTCCTTTTCATTTCTAATTTTAGTGATTTGAGTCCTCTCCCTTTTTTTCTTGATGAATCTGGCTAAAGGTTTATCAATTTTGTTTATATTTTCAAAGAATTAACCTTTAGTTTCATGAGGCTTAATGTCATCAAAACAAACAACTCAATCAAAAAATGTGCAGAAGACCTAAATATACATTTCTCCAAAGAAGACATACAGATGGCCAAGAGGCACATGAAAAGATGGTCAACATCGCTACTTATTAGAGAAATGCAAATCAAAACTACAATGAGATATCACCTCACACCAGACACACACACAAAACGGCCATCATGAAAAAATCCACAAACAATAAATCCTGGAGAGGGTGTGGAGAGAAGGGAACCTTCCTACACTGTTGGGGGGAAAGTAAATTGGTACAACCACTATGGAGAACAGTATGGAATTTTCTTAAAAAACAAAAAATAGAGTTACCATATGACCCTGCAATCCCACTTCTGGACATATATCCAGAGAAAAACATTGTCCAAAGAATACAGGCACCCCAATGTTCATTGCAGCACTGTTTATGATAACCAAGACATGGAAGCAACCTAAATGTCCATCAACAGAGGGATGGATAAAGATGTGGTTCATATATAAAGTGGAGTATTACTTGGCCATAAAAAAGAATGCAATAATGCCATTTGCAGAAACATGGATGGACCTAGAGATTGTCATGCTGAGTGAAGTGAGTCAGACAAAGAGAAATATTGTATGATATCCCTTATATGAAGAATCTAAAAAGAAATGATACAAATGAACTTATTTACAAATCAGAAACAGACTTAAAGAAAAAACTTATGGTTACCAGGTGGAAGGGTGGGAGGAAGGGCTAGTTAGGGAGTTTGGGATTGACATGACATGTACACACTGCCATATTTAAAATGGATAACGAACAAGGAATACTGTATAGCACAGGAAACTCTGCTCAATGTTATGTGGCAGCCTGGATGGGAAGGGAGTTTGGGGGAGAATGGATACGTGTATATGTATGACTGAGTCGCTTTGCTGTGCACCTGAAAACTATCACAATATTGTTAATCAGCTATTCTCCAATATAAAATAAAAGTTTAAAAAAATAAGAAAATAAGGGGTAAATAAATGTAACTGAAATAAGTGCCTAAAACAGAGTAGGCCTTTAACAACTGTTATACTAGAAGTGCTTTAATTTCTCACTCTAATTTGCCAACAAAACGGAGATTAAGAATAAAAACAACTTGTAATAAAAAATTAAAATATGTGTGTATTTATATACATATATGTATTTAATTTTTTATGATGTGTGAAAAGATGAGGATTAGAAGGCTTCCATTACTTCAAGATACTTGGAAATCTTGCTGTTTAATATAAGTGGGAACCATGTTAAGGCCATCAAAATTGTTTCTCATTATCAAGAAAGTGGTCAATCATATGAAAAAGATGAAATTAACTATTAACTTTTCAAGCAAAATGTTAGAAAAAACTTTTCAAGCAAAATGTTAGAAAAAATCCACACAACAGCATAGTTTTATTTATATTTTAAAAATAGATTTAAAAGACCCTAATAATCTATAAAACTAAAGATCTCAGAAATTGAAGCCCACTGAAAATAAGTAATATTTTTATTAATAATACTACTATTCAGTTTTAAAATTACAATTAAAGCCAATGTTTTTAGATTCCAGTTCTAATAAAACATCAAAATATCTTATGATCACTCTCATTAAAATTGTATTAGTCCATGTATAAAATCTTGCATCAGTTCTGCTATATCACTAATGGAATATTATCTCTATTTGCTTGTCTTGTTTTGGAATATTTTTGAAATTGGCAAAAAACATATCCCAGGTGTCATCATTCTCCATCAGTTCTTCTGATATTAAACTTCAGTACAGTGGTTATGAAGAATGATGCATATTGCAATTCTCTAAAGACTTAAAAAAAAACCTACTACTGGTACTGAATTCTTTATTCCAGAGAGAGCCAAGTTCAACAATATGAATCAGTGAAGGTAAAGTAAACCAGTAGAAATCCCTTGAACTGAAACACGTACAAACAGAAAAAAGGCTAAAAAAGAAAAGAAAAGAAAAAAAACAACAGAGAACATAGCATCTAAGGTCTGTGGGACCATATCAAATGGTGTAACAGACACATAATTGGAATGCATAAGTACATTCCACATATACAAATACAGAATTGGCAGAATAATAAATATTGAAATAAATAACAAATAAAATTCCCAGAACTGAAGACAAACACCAAACCACAGGTCTAAGACACTCAGAGAATAGCAAAGAAGATGAATATTAAAATAAACTAGGAAAACTGTCATATCCTATTGAATTTGCTGAAACCAAAACCAAATGCAAAGAGGAAATCTATCAGAAAAGAAACCCAAATAAACAAAAACAAAATTATTAGAAACCATGAGAACACGAAAACATTAAATAACATCTTAAAAGTCTTGTAGTAGGGGGTGAGTTACCTCAGAATTCTACACCCTGTAATAATATCCTTAAGAAATGAAGGAGAAATAGTACGTTGCTCAGAAAAACAAAACTGAGGATCCATACAATAAAATTGTATAAAATGCTGAAATTAAGCCTAATTCTATTATGTATACCAACAAGGATGAACGGGACAAATATTGAGAAATAGGATTCAACAGAAAATACTACTACTCTGTGATTCCTTTCAAAGAAATCATAAAAAAGACAAAACTAAACCACGGTGCTACAACCCAGAACAGGAGAGGAGCTTGGTGACTGGCAGAGTGCATTGGTTAGGTCCCTAGAGGGCTAGTGACACTATTTTTCCTGAAGTGTGCTATTTACCCGCTAAATGCACATATACCATATACTCTATGCCCTGATTTAGTACAATAACGTATATTGCTTTAATGTGTTAAAAATTTTAATAAAGTTTTCAACATATTTTTCCAGTTTCTGTAATTTGCTTCTTGTATACCATGCCTTTCCTTACAAAGTGTATATGCTAATGTACATGTGTGTTTTAAAGAAGCATATCCTTCAATCAGTCTTTCAGTATGTTTTTTTTTTTTTTTTTTTGCGGTACGCGGGCCTCTCACTGTGGTGGCCTCTCCCGTTGCGGAGCACAGGCTCCGGACGCGCAGGCTCAGCGGCCATGGCTCACGGATCCAGCCGCTCCGCGGCATGTGGGATCTTCCCGGACAGGGGCAAGAACCCGTGTCCCCTGCATCGGCAGACGGACTCTCAACCACTGCGCCACCAGGGAAGCCGTAGTATGTTTTTTTTTTTTAATGTAAAATATTTGGCTGTAAGCATGTCTGAAAAAATGTTTTTTATTATTCCTTAATGGATATTCCATGTGCATAAGATAGAATGTTTCCTGCCATTTTTTTCTCAGTAGTTTCAAGTCCTTATTACATTCCCTTCTGTCTCTTACAGTTACTAATGAACAGTTTAATTATAATTGGATTTTCTGTCTTTTGAAGTTTATCGGTCTTTTCAATCTAGTTAAATTACTTTGTCCTCTAAGTTTTGATGCGTTGTAGTTGCATTTTAGGTTGTTCTGAAATGAAAATAAATATCAAAAAATAATCCTAAATAGTACTTTTTAGGTAAATTGGATACCAAGAGTCTACTGTATTCGGGATAATACATAGTCAGTCATACAAACCTTAATTGTCTTGATTGAGTTCGTTATCATTATTCAGTATATCTATAATGGCCCCCCATGTTGAGTTTGAAAGTTTAATTCCTGTTATTCTGTTGAGCTCAAATTGATTCTACAGTTTCCTATTAACACACCTAAAACACTGAAGTGGATTCAACTTATCACTTGGCATTTTAGTATTCTTGGGCATATAGTTTAAAAAAAATTGCAGTATAAGTTATATACTGCATTTCACACAATGAAACACCTTGTATGTATACACTGATCTCCAAATATTTACTGTTCTAGGTCCCTTACCAACCAGCAATACTATTCCCCACTGCTTCTGAATCTGAATATATTTTCACTTGGGTGGTTTTATTTCCAAACAAGCTAGATAACGAGATGCACTGTCCAAAGCTCTGCTCAGTGGAGAACTTCTCGTATTCATTGTCTTTTAGGGATACTCCCTGATATAAGCAAGTGTTTCATGTTGGTTTGTACCCAAATATTCAGTCGACCCATCACTGATTAGTCTCTGTCTCTTTGTTCATTCTCTAGCTTGTCAAAAGAGACACCCTGTGTGCTCAAAGGTAAAGTAAGGGAGAAGTGACAATGGAGCTGACCATTTCATTGACATAGGTGTTATTGCTCCTGCTTGTGTGTTACCCTGGAAGTACCACTTCCAAATTACAATGGATTGCTGCTGCATGCCCCTGACATCATGACTTGGTGAGTAGATTGAAATCAACATTTGATGGATAGCTTGAACTGTGTGATCACTTAGTATCTTAAAGTCAAATGTTTCCTTTCTACTAAGATTTAATAGTACGAAAACAGAGCTAGTTGTCAAATGTTAAGCAATTCTCTATTGTAGAAATAAAGGCTACGTTCCAGTTCTCTAGTGAGCTTACATTTTGATTCTCTTTAGGGGCTTGGCATAAATGTCTCATGATATTCTGTACCATTAAGACAGCATTAATCCTTAGAACTTCAGGAAACATGGCCCAATTAACAAGGCTGCTTACTCTGCAGATGGGACCCTGGTAGAACATTTTTATATTCTTGACTCATTTCAAAACCTTTACCTTTGTGTACCATGTGGTAAATTGTCAGGAGACTGTGGAATATGCGGTCTCTACTAAGGAAAGTGGCAAGAAAAAAATTAGTATGAAGCAAGAGAGCAGGGGAATACGTGTTACCTATCAAGGCTGAGATTCCATATACAGTTTCCAAGCAAAAGAAGGGCACTAGCCTTCGACTGAAAGAAGGGGACATTTTTGCAGGCCAAGGAGTATTTCAAGGAAATCTGAAATTTCCAAGTTTCTGAGTCCAACCACTCAGATGATTCTCATCCCATATATCAGGATTCTGCTCTTTTTCAGTCATAGCTCTGATTTTGGTGTTGCAGACTTGCTAAATTTGGAATTAAACTTTACTAGAAGCTCATCTACACCTAATTAATCCCAGTCTTTGATCCTGGATCCTGCAGAATTTCCTGCTCTCTGCTGCTGCTGAGAATCCCTTAATATGTTGCTAAGGAAAATCTCTGGCTTTCTCATTTAGCTTTAAGTTGATGATTAATCACTGTCTTCCTTTATTGTGCTTCTTGAACCCATCAATTGCTCCCAGTAAGGGTTATACAATTCCATCATATTTTCTAATTTATTTCTGGTATGACCAGAAAACATAGTTGGTATAATTTCATATTTTTAACTAAACAAATAGAATATCTGAAGGAAAATAATCAGCAGATGGGCTTTCACAGTGAAGATCTGAAAAAAATCCCCACTGCCTCTGGTGAAGGAAGGGAATAGTAAGCATTGTGAAGTATGCCCATATTTTACTCATAACAAAGGCCTGTTTTCCAGAGAAAAACATTTGCCAGAGCCTTAGCCACAGTAAGCGAACAATATTCTTCCCACTCTGGCCCCCTGCAGCTTTCCTGTTGCACCTAGAAAATGGTGGCATGGGGGAGAAACACATAGAAAACAAGGGGTTGATGCTTAAAGAAAATAGATTGCAGATTCTGCAACCTGGGAAGGCTGTAGGAGAAAGAGAAAAATATATATACACTAATAGAAAAATGCTTGTGAAGGTCATAGTCCCAAGACATAGGCTCAATAAGAGACTTAGGTATCATTGGAAGATTATAGAGCACACCCAAACCTTACCATCACATGAAAAGGGCTCTGCTATAATAAATGTGGATTACAGATGAAATTGTTGAAACACACAGACAAATTTTAAGGAGAAGTACATAGGGAAACCCAGAGTCAAGACAGAATACAGGAATAAAAGTATATTAGAGGAATCTGAAGCCTCATGCACCCATTACTACAATATTAAGCAGAGCACAAGTTCTTGCGAGCTTAACAAAAATTCCTACACTAAAGGCCTATTTATCTCAGTTCCTGTAAGCTGATTTAACAGGTCTGGATTTCAACAAAAAAATATAACATGTCTGGATTTCAAAAAAAAAAAAAAGGGGGTGACAAAGGTCAAAAAATAAAAAATAGCTTGGAAAGACAAAACGACATCAGCACCAGATTCAGCTATAACATTGATATTGGAATTATCAGATAGGGAATTTAAAATAACTATGATTAGTATGTGAAGAGCTTTGCAGAAAAAGTGGAGAGGACATGCAAGGAGAAATGAGAAATTAAAGCAGAGAGATGGAAAATCTATGAAGGAATCAAAATGGAATACTAGAAATAAAAAACATAGTAAGAGAAATGAAGAATGTCTTTGATGGACTCATCGGTAGACTTGACACAACTGAGAAAATATAAGTGAACTAGAAGACTGGCCAGTAAAAACTGCCCAAACTGAAACGTAAAGATAAAAACAGTGGGACAAATAAAACTAGAGAACTTCCAAGAGCTGTGGAGCTAATGTTAAATTTAATGCTACAATAAGTGAAACACGGGGTTGTTTTTTAAGCTGGTGAAAATGTTCTGTGGGATATATTATGGTGGATGCACGACACTATGCCTTTGCAACACTGATAAAACTCTATTGCATAAAGAGTGATCTTTAATGGAAATAAATAAAATAGAGACACACTGCCCCCCCCACAAAATAATACAAAAGATCAATAAATCTAAGAGAGCAGAAAACTGGAGACAGCCTCCCTCAGTGGCTGATGCTTTGAAAAGATAAACAAAATTGATAAACGTTTAGCCAGGCTCATGAAGAACAAAAAGAGAAAGAGTCCAAATAAATAAAACTGAAATGAGGAAAGAAACTACAACTGATATCACAGAAATACAATCATAAAAGAATACTACAAACAGTTACATGCCAACAAATTGAACAACATACATAAAGTTCTAGAAAAATACAGTCCTCCAAGACTGAATCAGGTGAAATAGAAAGGTTAGATAGATCAATTGCCAGTAATGAAATTGAATCACTCATCAAAAAACTCCCAGCAAACAAAAGTTTAGGACCAGATGGCTTCACAGGAGAATTCTACCGAACATTTAGAGAAGAATTAATACCTATCCTTCTTAAACTATTCCAAAATATTGAAGAGGTGGGAACATTTCCAAACAAGGCCAGCATTACCCTGATACTAAAACCAGACAAAGACACACACACACACACACACACACACACACACACACACACACACAGAAAATTACAGGCCAATATCCCCGATGAAAAGTGAAAATTCTCAACAAAATATTAGCAAACTATATTCAACAATGCATAAAATGATTATACAACATGATCAAGGAGGATTTACTCCAGGGATGCAACGATAGTTCAATATCTTCAAATCAATTCATATATTACTCCATATTGACCAACTGAAGAATAAAAAGCATATGATTATCTCAATAGATGCAGAAAAATCTTTTGACAAAATTCAATGTAAGTTCCATTTATGATAAAAATTCTCAACAAAGTTGGTATAGAGTGGACGTAGCTCAACATAGAAAAGGCCATTTATGACAAAACCACAGCTAACATCATGCTCAATGATGAAAAGCTGAAAAGTTTTCCTCTAATTCATGTAGATTCTATGCACAGAAATCCCTCCTCCATATGTGTGGCCTGTGCATAGTGACTTTCTTCCATAGAGTAAAATATGAAGAGAGGTGGATAGTAAAATTACAGTGGAGAAATCTACCTACACTATTCAGCCAGATGATCACAGTCAAAACCAATAATGATGAGCCATGTCCTCTCGGTATGATTTAATGAAAATTATACTTCACCTCTCTTGTCTTCCTCCACAAAATCCATAACTCCACTCTAGTCATTAAAGTCAGAATAATTCCAATAAAGAGGCATGCAATAAAATAGCTGGCCAGTACTCCTCAAAACAGTCAAAATCATCGAAAACAAGGAAAGTCTGGTAAACTGTTATAGCCAAAAGAAGTCTAGGGAAACAATATTATATCCTGGCTGGGATCTCGTAACTGAAAAATGAACATTAGGTAAAATATAAAGAAATATGTATAAACTATGGATTCTAGCCAAAGATAATGTATCAATATTAGTTCATTAATTGTGATAAGTATATTATTATAAGATATAGATAGAAGGGAAACTGGTCTCACGGTATTTGAGAGCTCTCAGTACTATTTTCAAAACTTTTCTGTAATTCTAAAACTATTCTAAAGTGGAACATTCATTCAAAATAAATCTGAACTACCTTTAGATATATTGAAAAAAATACAATGATATCGAGAGCATGAATAAACTTTTTCTTGTTTGGGATATTTCAAAAAAAAATAGCTAAAGCATTAATGTTGGAATAGAAAGAATAAACACCAAAGGCTAAAAGGCAGAGTGATATGCAGTTATTTTATTTAAAATAAGAGAGAATGATTATACGTGTATGAATCTCTGATATCTCTGTTGGCAGGAGTTGGTACAGCAGATGGGCATGCACTAATTGTTCTATCCTTTCTACCATTTGTTCTAATTATCATGCATTCAAAAAAATTGTGAGTGGTACCAGGAGGTACACTGAGGGTTCTCAATGATAGTTTTCTATTCCAATACATTTTTATCTGTAAGCAGAAGAATTTAATAACAATCACTTAAAATTTTAATCTCTAGAATGTAAAACAGAAAATTTGAGTGCATCCTTTCCCACCACTCTCCACAAGCTACCCAAGAAAAGGAAGTACTTTATATATGTGAAAATTGTGGTTTATAAAAATGAATCTGAATATTCTCAGCAAAACATCCATTCAAAGGACTGCAAACTCTAAACTCTAAAAATGGCTAAAACTTGTGAATAATGTTAATAAAAATTGTTTTTGATGAAGGAAATATGAATCAAAATAAACTGCCTTTTGGAACACAGAATGTTAATAGATATTTTAAAACTAGGTAAACAGGTGAAAAAACATAGAGAAAAATGCATCTTCATGCATCAATTCCATTAATATAAGTGCAAAAAAATTGGAAATTAATTTTGAAATTCATAGCTTGGATCTTAAATATCTTGTATTAGTCAGGGAATAGTCAATAAAACAGAAACCATACTAGGTATTTAAAATGATCGATTTAATATAAGGAATTGTTTACAGAGACAAGAAGGCTAAAAAGCAAAAGTAAATAGGACAGAGAATGTAAGTGCAGGGTGCAGTATCACCCTAAAATCAGGAGAACAAAAAGGACAAGGATGGGTTCCCAGAAATCAGGAGATTGAATAAGGGGTAATTTGCATTTGTAATTCACATATTTTAGGAATGGGTCATCTAAACATTCCGTACCTCAGGACTTCAGTGGAGTTCTGTGAAATGTTTTTGCTCAGACATCAGAGGAAGGAATATTTTAAGAGGCACAGTTTCAACCCTCTAGGGTTGAAAGAGCTGTTTCAACCCTCTAGGTCAACTTGCTTGTACTGAGGACCTTCCAACTCTGGGTAATGCTGGCAGGAATATAGAAAAGGAAAGATGTCATTCTCCTTGCCTCCTAACTTCCAGTTTTCTTCTAGTGACTCCAAAGTGCAATAAAAATTAAACTGACAAAAATGTATGGGCAATGTAATTTCCTGAGTTCCAGTTCCTGCGTCAGAGTATAAAATGTGGATTTGGAGCTGTAGACAGTAGTCATAAATCAATCCATATCTAAAAGTCTGTTAAAATAAATTATAAACAAAGATGCAAAATGTACATTTTATTATGATAGTTATACTGGAAACAACATAAATGTGTATCCATCATAGTATTCGTACATAAGCATAACATAAAATCATAACAAAATCTCAAAAAGAAGTCTCCATACATTTCAGTGTTTTGTGGGTTTTTTTGTGTGTGGTTTTTTTTTCTTTTCAGTTTTCTCTGCTATTGCTTGTGTGTCATGATAATTCCTTCTATACATCTTTCAGAGCTGATCTTTCCAAAGTGAGCCAGAAACATGTGCTGAGTCTCTTTGAAACAACAAATCTCAAATAACATATTTTCTTATGAAAATATATTACTTAGATTATAGAACAGATAGCATTTGGAAAAGTCAAATACGACTGGAAGATGCTCAGAGCACAAGCTGACTTAGCAGTCAAGATTTATTTCTTTTTATTTTAAATACTTGATTGTGAAAGAGATATCTACAAAAATGTAAATTTATTTTGGATATTTATAGGGCTACGGAATAGATAAGATATTTTGTGAAGCAATTGATCAGAGGTGAAGGTGATGTCACAAGAATAGAAAATCATAAACAGAAGGGAGAGAGAAATGAGTTTAGAAAACAGTCTCTGGCGCCCTTTTATCAAGTAGGAGAATGTGAAGCCAAAATAGTATATTGAAGAAATTTAAAATGTGGAGACATTTTTAAAAATTCTGCTACGTGTTGCAGTTGTAATTCTGATGAAGAATTAATAACAAAATAAATTGCATTGAAGTTAGTAATATCCTTAATTACATCAACAGATCTGAAAATTAATTAACATGAAAATACTAGTATAACAACAACACACTATTATGATAAAATGAAAAAATACTATCTAGTAGCTCGCCATGTAGGCATACTTGTCTAAAATTGTAAAACCTTTTAGTACATAATAAAAGTCTCAAGAAAATGCCATTCAATGTTAATGTAGAGTGATGTTTCAAGTCCTGAAAATGTACTCAATTTGAAAGTATGGAAAACTACATTCACTCACTATGAACTGCTCTTAGATTTTACTAATTAGCAAGTATTTTGACAGGTGTTATACTACTAAGTGTTTTGGGACACCCTTTGCTTTATGCTTTGGTAGTTCTGTTTAGCATGATGAATTTAAATAGTTATTCTCAACTAGCATATTTTTTATTCCCTTTAAAGTACATCTCATAAATTAAAAGCAGTGGGTGTATTATAAAATCTAATTAGCTTTCAAGCTTCCTGTCAGGTTTGTTTTTCTACTAGTAGTGAGAAAACCTGCCTCATATAGGTAATACACCTCTCTTCAAGTTTTGCAAAGAACACTACAAAATCCCTAACATTAAAGCTGGATATTTCTGAAAGTACATTGAGTCTTTCAAGTCATTAGGGGAGCACTTAGTGTAATAGAGCAGTAATTCACTGAATTTCAGGCATTGGTGGCTTAATGCAGTTAGCACAATGTAATTAACACTCAGGGAGTCGTTTATAGACCTGGAAGGATCTAACCCATTGCCTACTTAATTGACATGATTTTTTAAAGAGAGATGGAGCACCCTAATATTTATTTGAAAAGAAAATTGGGATCAAATTACCTCTTCAAGGTCAGAGAAAAAATTAATTACTGAAGTAAGTCTTGAATTTTTGTTTCATTCTCAGTGTTTCACTTAGTATAAAAATCATTATTATGATGTGAACCTATGTGAGTATAATTCTGGTCTTTGTTTTAGGTTGGACTTTCAAAAGATGCAGGTTAATATACTATACAACCCTAAAGTTATACAGTGTATTTGTCATTTATATAAGGGTCACATGATAAGGTAGGCAAGTTATGCAAATATCACAGTCAGATTACCCTTGAGCAATCTCTGTGGAAGTTGCCACCAAAGAGACTTCCTCTCAAGAATCCAACATACTTACAATATTAGAAAATATTCTTCTCTTGAGTACTAGGTGAAATACTAGGCTTAATTTTAGGAACTGTGAAAATTGTACAGCATTAAACACTAGAACCATGCTCACTGTGGCATGTTCCAACTTTGAAGGTCAAGGGGAACTTCAGTCAACTGAGAGAAAGGAAGGGTAATTGCATAGAAACATTCTAACTAAATTCTAGGCAGAACAAGCTCCTCCCAGGATACCTGAGACAGATGAACCATTTCACTTCTAGGACAGTGGTACCAAACCTTGCCATGAAAGCAAGGAAAATAGGCTATACACATTCTTAGAGCCTGAGTGTGGGCTACACTGACAGGATGGAATGGCAGGGGGTCACAGACATACATGGAATCCACACTCACTCAGCAGCTATTTCCACAGGTCTTGACCATGAATTCAAAGGCTAAGGAAAAGGCAGGAGACCTAGGCCAGCCCTGCCTTGTGGTACAAGGACACAAAACTCAGTCTGCTCCCCAGGCTCTACACTCATACAATGGTAAAGCCATATACTGTTGGAGCAGCAAGGAATACTCCTGTTCTGGATTCCTGACAAAGATTCACTGCTGTTGAGGGAGAGGTAAAAGCAAAAGCCATCTGCTACTGGAGCAAGGGAGAGAAAGGCCCTGCTTCACCACAAGTCTTTCGGCAAATGACAAGCAAGTAAGGCACTTAGCACTGTGGGAGGTATAAGGCAAAAGTTCTCTGGGAGAAGGAGTATAGAAAAAGCCATCTGACCCAGTGAGTGAGGCAGGGACACCAATTAGACCAAAGATCCTGTACTGATACAAATCAGGAGTCTGTGATCATGGGGGAGCAGGTGGGGGGCAGGACACTCACTCTCACAAAAAACCTCCATAGACATGAGGCAAATTTAATTAAATTTAAGGCAAAATTTAATTCTGGAGGACGTAGGAGAAAACTTAGAAAGCCCACGCCCATGGCAGGCACACAGGGCTTTCGTAAGACTGAGCTGAAGAGGAGAATTCAGAGATTATAAAAATAAGAAACAGTTGTGCTGCTTGGGAAGGGACCAGTCCATGAAGCACGGGGAAAAGCCCTTTGACACTTCAGACCCTACATAAGTCACAAGGTAGCAGCAGAGATTATCTGAGTGTTAGATCAGAAAGACATATTCATCTATACAGTCATGATTAAGATGCTAAAGAATCTGGTGAAAAACTTGGAAACAGGTATGGACAGATGGGAAATTTCAGTGAAGCATTTGAAAGTATAACAAAGGGTTAAATATGAATGCTAAATGATACATAATCTATTACATAAAGCATATTTATAGAGGATAGTACAGGTACAGTAGTCCTTCAAAAGGTTTCTCAAGACTTAAAAGTTTACCAAAATCCTCAGAGTAAATAAAAGAATAAATCCATAGAGTTTGATAGGCCAATAATAATTATACAAACTTAAAAACAAAGATACAAAAGAGAGTACAAAAGAGAACAAAAAACCCAGGGACTGTGGGACAATATTACACCTATTGTACCAAATAAAGGAGAAGATGATGCCCGTAAAGTTTCTACATTTAATGCATGATAGCAACACACAGATAGAAGGGCCTCAGAGAACCCCAAGCGAAGAATATTTTTTAAAAAATGCATTATAGTTAAGCCTCTGAAAACCAAATATAAGGAAAAATTTTAAAAAACAGTGGAAAAAAACTTTACATATAGAGAAACAGACCTAAGCATACAGCAGACTTTTCACGTGAAATTTCCGAAGCCAGAAGACAATAGAAGGTCCTCTTTCACATACTGAAAATACAAACTGTGAACCCAGAATTGCCCATTCCTCTAAAGTACCTTTCAAAAATCTTGGCAAAATATGAGTTTTTTTCAGAGAAAAAAAGTAGAAAAGTCTACTGCCAGCAGACCTGCTATGGAAAAAAAATGTTAAACAAAGGTTTTTTAGGCAGAAGGAAAATTAAATAGATGGATCTATTATAATGTGGATCTTCAAAAAGAAAGGAAGAGAGCTGAAAATGGGAAGACAATACACGTGAACCATTTTATTGATTTCTGATATTTTTAAAGATAATACACTGTCTTAAACAGAATAGTAGAAAAATATTTTGTGGTTAAAATAAGAATTTTAGCAATGTAACTTGGAGATTAAAGCATGTGTGAGGATATGGGGAGGAATTGATAGTACAATGTTTTCTACTCTAAATTAAGTGGTATTGACTTTTTTTTGACAAGAATGTTTCATATTACAGAGATGTGTTGTGAAACCTAGAGCAAGCAATTAAAAATAAATAGGTTTAAATAATAATTCAGTAGTGGAGACAAAATTAGCATAACAAAAATGTGCAGGGGATGAGAAAAAAGCTAAGAAAAAATGGTACATCTAATCTCAATTATAGTGATAACTAAGTTAAATACTAATAGACTAAATGTCACTATTAAGAGACAAAGGTAGTCAAGCTTTTTTTTTTAAAGAAAGAAGACCCAGCTCCTCAGGAAAAACATTTTAATATCGTTATGGATAAACCAAAAAGAAAAAAATGCATATCATGTAAACACTAAAAAAAACCCAAAAAACCCCTCAGAGTATCAATATTTGTATCAGGCAGAGTAGACTTGAAGACAATTAATATTACAAGGTATATTGAGGAATATTATATATTAATCAAATTGTCAAATTACAAGTGTACATAGCAATCCCCCTCCTTGCTTTAAGCTTATAGACTCTATTGTTTTATATATATTTCATTGCTTATCTACTTAATTCCCCTCTTCTTTCTAATTCAGCGTTTTTAATCTATGGTATTTCCTGCTGTTTTATAGATAGGCAGACACACACACAAATGTACACACACGCAGACACATGGTGACAATTTAAACAAAAAATACTTTCACTTAAAGTAGACTTTTTCAAACTGCTCGACCTTTTTCATACTTATCTCAACTTCCATATTTCATTTTATTGATAAATGACTCATCGTGGCTGACAACTTTCATAATGGGGGAAATTTAAAAGATATTTGTGGTTATGATAATTTTCCCTAAAAGCCATATTCTTCACTCCTGACTCATCATTACATACCAAATCATAGTGGCCTGATTTGTTAAATGCTTCTAAATGCTTCTAAAAACTGAGAATAAATCCTTCAGCATTTTGGTGAGTTTATACTCCAGCAAAGTCCTTTGAATATGGTAGCCATTCTATGAACAGCCATTTAAGAATAGCTATTAAAAACAAACAAGCAAAAAGAAAGGATTCTTTAAAGATGAGTGTTCTAAAGCCTTACTATTAAAAAGTACAAGGACGTCAGGGGAGATGTGATACCTCAAATATTGTCTCAGGAATTTTGAGGGTTATAATTGAAATTATAATTTGAAAGTAATAATAAGGTAAATAAAATATTAAACTGAATAATGGAAAAATTATATTTTCATTTTCAATCAATATTAGACTTAATCACAAAGTTAGTTAGCTCATAGAATTTATAACACATCTTTACATATATTAACATACAAGTTAACATAAATTCTATATATTTATTATATATTATTAGTCTTGATTTATATTCAAGGAAACTGAAGTTTAATGTATATCTAATACTTAGTGTTGAAAACACACCCTTGGTATGACTCTGAATGCACTTCTCTTTTTATTAGACCATATTGCTATTTCCATTAAGATATAAAGCCAGTTCTCATTTTTGTATTTGTAATTTGAAAAAGAGATAGGACAACTCTTAAAATATGGGCATATTAAAATGTTACACCTTTTAACACTTTGAAAAGAACATGTCTTTATTAAGAGGAAGGCAGCTCTAAGAAACATGCCAATCATTTGTCTTATGTCCGTAAGTTTGTTACAGTTGTACTTTCACAGATATATAAAATTTAAAAAAAATTAACATTAATAAGTAGTAAATAGTATGAAATAGAACTTTGGAAAAGAGTCACAATAGTTTACCAACTATGATGTGTTTTCATAAGTACTATAGATTACTCTCTAAATAACCTTCTGTCACCCTTTCGAGAAGTACTTCCTTTATACACCTGCCTATCAATGCTAGCCTCCCAGTCACCAAACATATTTAACAGTAACAATTTTTGTCTGTCTTCAGTTAAATTAACCTTTATACAGACTGTTTATCCTTCAAATTACTCTATTTCCAGGATCTAATTAGACACACACACATTCAAGTCTATGACCACAGCTTTTAATGATCTTATTCTTTCCACCTCCCCAGCACTTGGTACCTCACGCTTTACCTCATATGATCTCTGCTTCAATTTTTCCTGCTTATCAGAATCCAAAACCACCTCTTCTATTCTGCTACACTCTGAAAATAACTGATTCTCCTAGTTCATTGTAAAATCATTTAAAATGTCATTCTTTACATTCTCTATTCTATCCATCAGTTACTTTGTAATTCCCAACTCATTGCATTCCAGTTTCTGCTTTACTACACTATTTAAATTAATTTTCTCAGGCTACTCATTTATTTCTTAATTATCTCTGCATTGTCCATATCTCAAGGTATTGTGAAATTAAAAAAAAAAACAGGCAAATGGAATGTTACTCAGGAATATGGATCTAAATAGTAGAGTTATATAAAAGATAGACATCCTTTATTTAAGAACATTTTTGGTTTTTCTAAATGAGAAACTGTAAGTTTTAAATTGCTATGGACTGAGTCTAAAGTATTTTTCTATTATTTATAAGGAGAGAAAAAAAGTGGTGGCAATTTAGATTCAATGATCATTGTTTGATAAAAATTGAGATATTGCTATAAAACAAAGAAGGATCTAATGTGTTAAATTTAATTAAGAGTTCAAATAATATATCAATTTAAAGATACTTAAATGTAGTTTGAATTGGTCAAATTTTACTTTGGAGGAAGCTGTGTCAACAGAAGAACTAACGGTACATACAAGTTGTTTCTATAGGTGTGTTAATATATAGATTATATATCAAGTAGGTTAAAAAGTGAAATCTACCAAGAGAACACAGGATAAGTAATATCAAATTTTAGTTATGTCTCCAGCTGGAAGGGTGCTCTCCAAATGTGGTTGTGTACAATCAGGGTGAAAAAGACAATCCACTGTAAAGTAAGAAAAACTTACTCAAATTTCTATTTTTTCTACATAGAAATTAAAAAGAAAATAAGTCCAGCTTATTAAATTACATGAAACTGTTTAAAATATATACACACCTTTGTACTTATCTCTACATATGTGTATTCATTTGATATGTACACCTATTCAATTACTATCTGTATTTCTATAACAATAACTTCAGCTCTTTAATGAATAGTGGTTGTTGATATTTTTATTTATTCTTTCTTAGATTTCACTGATTTCAGAAAAATTGCAGTTTATCAGTAACTGGACATTTGGATATAGATCATATTACATTGTTATTACATAAATGTAAAAGGATTATTTTAAGAAATAATTACTAAGAACACTAAGAATAAAAACACAACAAGCAAATGAAGGACTCAGCTTCTTCTACACTCACATAAATTCTCCTCAACAACTTGTGATAAGGAGAAATAATAATTATATAATTGACAATAAAGCAATAAAAATCAATATTAGAAGTAAGATTATTAAAAAACTTGCATTTTTCTTTTTTTAAATTTTTATTGAAATATAGTTGATACTTCAATAAAGTGTTGCTGTAGTTTCTGGTGTACAGAAAAGAGATTCAGTTATACATACATATATATTTATTTTTTCAAATTCTTTTCCCTTACGGGTTATTACAAAATATTGAGTATAGTTCCTTGTGCTGTCCAGTAGGTCCTTGTTTGTTTTCTATTTTACGTATAATAGTGTATATCTGTTAATCCCAAACTCCTAATTTATCCCTTTCCCCTTTGGTAACCATAAGTTTGTTTTCTAAATCTGTCATTCTGTTTCTGTTTTGTATAAAAGTTCACTTGTATAATATTTTTTCTTTTAGATTCCACATATAAGCAATTTGCAGCACAATTTATAATAGCTAAGACATGGAAGCAACCTAAATGTCATTGACAGATAAATGGATAAAGAAGATGTGGTATATATATATATATATATATACACACACACACACATGTATGAACAATGAAATATTATTCAGCCATAAAAAGGAATGAAATAATGTCATTTGCAGCAACATGGATGGATCTAGAGATTATCATTCTAAGTGAAGTAAGCCAGGCATTTTTTTTTAACAGTGATAAACTATATGTGTATGTGGTGTTCAGGTGTTAGCTTAGTATGGAAATTTATTTTTTTCTTATCTTTTTTTTTTTTTTAATTGTGGTACATGGGCCTCTCACTGTTGTGGCCTCTCCCGTTGTGGAGCACAGGCTCCGGACGCGCAGGCTCAGTGGCCATGGCTCACGGGCCCAGCCACTCTGTGGCATGTGGGATCTTCCCGGACCGGGGCACGAACCCGTGTCCCCTGCATCGGCAGGCGGACTCTCAACCACTGCGCCACCAGGGAAGCCCCTATTATTTTTTAATTCATATTTTGTTTTTCTTTTATAAAACACATGACATTTTAGCATAAGAGTACAGGCAGATGGTGTACAGTACAAGTGTTTCATATGTGTTTCTAATGCTGAAAACATTTTCCTGATAATTGAGTGATATGAAAATTTGAGAGATTATTTAATTAAACTGTTATTCTTATTGTTGTCAAATGTACACATTTTTTTAAGAAGCACAAAGGTAATAGATGAAAAATTCAGTAAAGCCTTAACCATGTTCTTCACTGTGAAGGAGAGAGCTTGAAACCAATAAATATCATAGATCTAATTAGCAAAAGATTTATAAATATACAATGGAAAATTTATGGCACATTCAAGAGTTTTTAAATAATTTAATTGAAATTGAATGTCTGTTGTCCTAAATTTATAGTGTGTCATTTAGAGTGCATATTGAACTGAAGGATGGACAATTTGTTGATATCTTCTATGATAAGGGATTCAACTTGAATCCTCTGAATTACAGAGCAGTGAGTCTCACATATTAAGCAAACTCACAGAATCTATAATTGAGGGAAGAGCCATGAAGTGAAAGGAAGCATTTATTAAATGACAAGGAAATGATTTTATTGAGAGAAAAATCACATTTGGTATTTTTAGCAAGCTCATAGATTTGTTAGCAAAAGTTGCAGCATAGCAAGGCGATTCTTATGCAACCCCCATTGCCCTTTCTTCCTGTCTTTGTTGGGACAGCAATGTGCCAGCTAAATAATCACTTAGCCAAGCTCCTTGCAGCTAAGGATGGCTATTCCATTTTACCAATAAGATGACAAGTGGAATGCTGCTGAGTAACTTTGGGAAATTATCTGTAAGATAACTTGGGGTTGAGACATCACTGATTGCTCTGTATCAAAGGCAGGGGAGAATCAAAAAGAATATTTTACTGATAGTCATATTTTATAGAAGGTTATTGATGTACCTGGTACCATTCTTAAGTTCTTTTTTTGGTAGGGGGGGCTTTCCTTGGATTGAGAATCTATAGATTTATCAGAATTCAGTACATTCACAAGATGACAGAAATGAAGAAGAAGGTCAATATTCTAAGACTGGCAGAGAGAAGAGACAAATAAACTGGTTTATTAAAGGGATTTTTTACAGCAACCATTTCCAGCTTCCATATACAGCTTCCATATATTGTAATGTGAGATATAAAATAGATCCCTTATCTGTTTAGTCCACCAAAAGTTTACGTTTCGTCACTTGCAGCTGGTTCTCTTTTGGTATGTAATAAAAGAATGGTTTATGGTAAGCACTTCATGGGAAGTATTTGCATATTCAAAGAATACTCAATTTGCAGCTCTCCAATTTCTACACATTCCTAGACAGCACATACACTAGTCACATTGAATTGTCCTGTGCTTGTCATTTAATGTCCTCTTTATCATTTATATTCAATATAGCATGTCGGATTCAATATAAATCTGTTCTCGATATTTTCTCCAAAGACACAAATATCATGTTTTCCTGGCTGATCATGTTTTGCTGTTGTTGTTGTTTAATGCTTATCATATTATATTCTTATTTGTTCTTTTCATTTGTAAGTTCCTAAAAGGCAATATATTGTATTTGCATATAACTTTATTACACTTTCATAGTAGTTAGTTGTAAGAAAATGTTAAAAGAATAAAGAAGTGGCACTTTCATTATTTTTATACCAGGGAGAGCTCTAGGCTTATTTTTTCTTAACTGTGAATGTGTTTAGCTGAAAGAAAGGCTTAGAAAAGCATCTAAAATAAATGTGAGATCAAAAGAACAAAGAACAAAAGAAAGTCAACTGCTCAAGGGCTTTTTTTCCTCCCAAGGGCTTTTTTATACTCTGTAAATTTTTGTTTAGCAAAAATTTGGGCTTGATTAACTATTTCCTTTCCCATGTTAGGGAAGTTTTCAACTATAATCTCTTCAAATGTTTTCTCAGTCCCTTTCTTTTTCTCTTCTTCATCTGGAACCCCTATAATTCACATGTTGGTGCATTTAATGTTGTCCCAGAGGTCTCTGAGACTGTCCTCAGTTCTTTTCATTCTTTTTTCTTTATTCTGCTCTGCAGTAGTTATTTCCACTATTTTATCTTCCAGGTCACTTATCCGTTCTTCTGCCTCAGTTATTCTGCTATTGATCCCATCTAGAGTATCTTTAATTTCATTTATTGTGCTGTTCATCGTTGCTTGTTTCATCTTTAGTTCTTCTAGGTCCTTGTTAAATGTTTCTTGTATTTTCTCCATTCTATTTCCAAGATTTTGGATCATCTTTATTATCATTACTCTGAACTCTTTTTCAGGTAGACTGACTATTTCCTCTTCGTTTGTTAGGTCTGGTGGGTTTCTATCTTGCTCCTTCATCTGCTGTGTGTTTTTCTGTCTTCTCATTTTGCTTATCTTACTGTGTTTGGGGTCTCCTTTTTGCAGGCTGCAGGTTCGTAGTTCCCGTTGTTTGTGGTGTCTGTCCCCAGTAGCTAAAGTTGGTTCAGTGGGTTGTGTAGGCTTCCTGGTGGAGGGGACTAGTGCCTGTGTTCTGGTGGATGAGGCTGGATCTTGTCTTTCTGGTGGGCAGGTCCACGTCTGGTGGTGTGTCTGTGGACTTATTATGATTTTAGGCAGCCTCTCTGCTAATGGGTGGGGTTGTGTTCCTGTCTTGCTAGTTGTTTGGCATTTGGTGTCCAGCACTGTAGCTTGCTGGTCGTTGAGTGAAGCTGGGTGTTGGTGTTGAGATGGAGATCTCTGGGAGATTTTCTCCGTTTGATATTATGTGGAGCTGGGAGGTCTCTTGTGGACCAGTGTCCTGAAGTTGGCTCTCCCACCTCAGAGGCACAGCACTGACTCCTGGCTGCAGCACCAACAGCCTTTCATCCACATGGCTCAGAATAAAAGGGAGAAAAAGTAGAAAGAAAGAGGATAAAAGAAAATAAAAAGTAAGGTAAAATAAAATAGTTATTAAAATAAAAAACAATTATTAAGAAAAAAAGTTTTAAGTTAAAAGAAAAACAACAAAAAAACGGACGGATAGAACCCTAGGACAAATGGTGAAAGCAAAGCTATACAGACAAAATCTCACACAGAAGCATACACATACACACTCACAAAAAGAGGAAAAGGGGAAAAAATCATAAATCTTGCTCTCAAAGTCCACCTCCTCAATTTGGGATGATTGGTTGTCTGTTCATGTATTCCACAGATGCAGGTACATCAAGTTGATTGTGGAGATTTAATCCACTGCTCCTGAGGCTGCTGGGAGAGATTTCCCTTTCTCTTCTTTGTTCGCTCAGCTCCCGGGCTTCAGCTTTGGATTTGGCCCCGCCTCTGTGCGTAGGTCGCCAGGTCGCCGGAGGGCGTCTGTTCTTCGGTCAGACAGGACGGGGTTAAAGGAGCCGCTGCTTCGGGGGCTCTGGCTCACTCATGCGGGGGGGGGGGGGGGGGGAGGGAGGGGCGTGGAGTGCGGGGCTGGCCTGTGGCGGCAGAGGCCGGCGTGACGTTGCACCAGCCTGAGGCACCGGCCGGAGTGACGTTGCACGAGCGTGAGGCGCGCCGTGTGTTCTCCTGGGGAAGTTGTCCCTGCATCCCGGGACCCTGGCAGTGGCGGGCTGCACAGGCTCCCCGGAAGGGGTGTGTGGATAGTGACCTGTGCTCGCACACAGGCTTCTTGGTGGCGGCAGCAGCGGCCTTAGCGTTAATGCCCGTCTCTGGGGTCCGCGCTGTTAGCCCCGGCTCGTGGCCGTCTCTGGAGCTCCTTTAAGTAGCGCTCTTAATCCCCTCTCCTTGCGCACCAGGAAACAAAAATACCAGCATTTCTTAAGTAAATAAGTGCTGTCCATAAAGGTTATTAAATCTTTTGTATCCTACAAGACCCCCAAATATATAAAGATAAACAATGTCACCTATGCCGACGCTGCTATTATTTTTATTGAATAAAATATGTGATCTTGCTCTACTTCATTAAAATGAAAAGCTGCTCTGCAAAAGAAATTGTCAGGAGAATGAGAAGACAAGCCACAGACTGAGAGACAATATTTGCAAAAGACACATCTGATAAAGGGTTGCTATTCAAAATATACAAAGTACTCTTAAAACTCAACAATAAGAAAGCAAACAAAAAAATGGACCTTCAGGGACACCTCACAAAGGAAGATACATAGACGGGAATAAGTATGTGAAAAGATGTTCCCTATCATATGTCATAAGAAAAATGCAGATTAAGACAACAATGAGATGCCACTACACACTATTAGAATGGCCAAAATCTAGAACACTGACACCACCAAATGCTGGTGCAGATGTGGAGCAACAGGAATTCACATTCACTGCTGGGGGAAATGTAAAATGGTACAGCCACTTTGGAAGACAGGAAAAGGAAGAAAAACGTATATTAAGTATCTAAGGAGATAGCATGAGTTTAGTTTAATTTCAGTAAACCTTGAGTACATTTACTTTTCCCGAAAACAGCATTCTGGGTCAGTGAATATTAGTATCCTGCTGTAAAATAAAGGAGATAATTTAGTTTTTCATCTTTGATTTCAAGGTGTAATTTTATATAAAGTACATTAAAAACCTAAAGCCATTTTTAAAGCAAGGCAATTCATAAATTTCTTTTGAAGTTTAGTTGTAAACATAGAGTAAAACCTCATCAATTTCAATAATTGAAGGAGAAGCTTTTTTAAAGTCAGCCTGGAAATTATGTTGGCAAAATGTTGCCTATAATAATTCCTCCTGGACTTACTCTAATAAATAAATATGAATCATGCAATTATCACATTGTTTGTATGCAAATGAATCCTGCTAAAATGTTTTAAAATGATTAAACAAGTTCAATATTCTGTTTTTTCCCTCTGGTACTGTTGAGAAATACCTATTAAAATTTGAAAAATTTACACAATTTTTCTGGGGCTTAGTTTACTCATTTGCAAAAGGGGCTGAAGCTTGATGATTTCTAATTCCATTTCACATCTACCCAGTTATTTTCTGTGATCTACTATATTCTTTAAATTTTAAAATTACTTTGAGAAGACGTTTCAGATTACTTGAAAATAAATACTTGGGTTACTTGTTTTGTGCCATCTCCCTGCCCACACCCCACTCCAAGGAGAATAAATAATAAACAACCTGGGTGATGTAGTCACCTGCCATAGCATGACTCTCTGTTCATGCGGTACATATGTACTCAGAGGCTGGACTCTGCTTATTTGAGCCACCTGGCCAAGGAGGCAGCTACTGTGTTTCAAGACAAAACATGAGTCAACCTGGAACTCAGCTCTCAAGTCGTATGTTGTGTGACCTTATGGATGAACACAAGGGCCATCATTTATAAAGCAGGATTGGGAGTGGTGAACAATAAAATCTACTTTACTGTTTTGTTTGGGTTTTTTTGTTTTGCACAGGTTAAAGAAAAGTGCTTTGCATTTGGATGTACTCAATGACAATTAGATTTTTTATCTGTACTCAGAAGAGTAATTCAGGCACCTGTGTTAGGACTTCTTGCCTCGGTATACATAAGAGAATTGAGACACTGCAATTGTTTCAATATTTCTTCTCCTATCCACTGAGAATTAGAAAAAAATAGAGGGATAAATCTAGAAAAACTTCATCTAAGTGTTAGCTTACTAAAAACACTTTATAAAGCATGAAAAATTTTGAGTGTGATACAACTTAATATGAAGACAAACTAGATATAGGCCATAAATGTACTGCAAACATTTAAAAAATGTTACTATTCCCAGACTATACTTATTTTATATTATTTTTACTTATTTTTTACATTGCTTTGCATCCAGTGCTTAACATAATGTCTCGCAATAAAATGTATCTAATATGTATTTCTTGAATGAATAGAATGAACAAATGAATAGGTATGAGGGTAAAACAATATAGTAACATTATAAATTATATACAATAAGTTGATGAGACTGAGATAATGAGATGATAAGAGATTTCAAATTCCAATCACTCATTTCAGAAGAGAAAATGAAGAGCAGAGCTTTTAGTTAAGATTGCCAGGGTCACACTCAAAAATAACTACCAAATTAAAACACTGGTCTTCCAATGTCAATACTATTTTATTCATTTAATTTTATTATAAAATATTACACATATAGAAAATGCACATAAAATGTTCAGTATAATGAGTAATGATGAAAGAAACATCTTTGGAATTATTAAGTAAGTACAGAAATGGAATACTGTCAGCAATTTAGAAGCCACTCATGTGTCCTATCACATATACAATACCAGCTCCCCACAAGTAACCAATATTCTACCATTTTTTGCTATTACTTTCTTGTTTCCATCATAGTTTTACCATGTATCAATGTATCCCTAAATAGCATAGATCTTTTTTTTTCTAGGATTTAATAGCACATAAATAGATATATACAGTATATTATTTCGTGTTTATCTTCTTTCACTCACTATTATGTATGTTTGCCAGTTTCATACATGTTTTTGCTCACAGCTCCTATGTATACTTCCTACTTGCTGTATGTCATACAGCAAAGAGTTATATATATATACTTTTTCAGATTCTTTGCCATTATAGGTTATTACAAGATACTGAATATAGTTTCCTGTGCTATACAATAGGGCCTTGTTGTTGATCTATTTTACATATAGTAGTGTGTATCTGTTAATCCCATACTCCTAATTTATCCCTCCCGACCCCCTTTCCCATTTGGTAACCATAAGTTTGTTTTCTGTCTGTGAGTCTACTTCTGTTTTGTAAATAAGTTCATTTGATTCCACATATAAGTGATATGATATTTGTCTTTCTCTGTCTGACTTACTTTACTTAAAATGATAATCTCTAGGCCCATCCATGTTGCTGCAAACGGCATTATTTCATTCTTTTTTATGGCTGAGTAATAGTCCATTGTATATAAGACAGGTTGTTGCTTTAGTTGAAGACCCTGACACCTGGCTGTCCCGCTCTCCTTCTCCAGCTTAACTGAGGTCTTGACAGCTCTATATCTGTTACATAAATGGAATCAATAATTAATAACCTTCATAGAAGAAAACACTAGGCCCAGATTATGTTGCTGGTGAATCTACTGCACATTTATGAAAGAAATAACACAATTTCTCCACAATCTCCAGAAAACAGATGCAGAGGAAACACTCCTTAATTCATTTATGAAAGGAAAATCACAGACCAATGCCACTCATGAACTTAGACATGAAAAGCCTCAATAAAATAATAGCAAGTTGAATTAAACAATAAACACAAACAAATTTATACCCCATGAAGAAATAGAATTCATTTCAGGAATGCAGGTGTCTTCAACTGGAGTTTCTTTGGGGCCTTTGGCTGAGGTCTCTACCCAGACCTCCTTATTAGGGGGAAGTCAATATTTAAAATTAATAATGTAGCTCACCTTATCAATGGGCTAATAAAGAAAATCATATGATCATATCAATTGACACACAAAAAAGTATTTGACAAAACCCAATACCAATTCATTAAAAGGATCTTGAAAACCTAGGATAGAGAACTTGTTTGACTTAGTAAAGAATATTTAAATAAAACCTCCAGCTAACTACATACATAATGATGGAAAGAATGAACACTTTCCCACTTAGACTGGGAAGAAGACAGGATGTCCTTTCTTGTCACTCTTATCTGTCAACATAGTACTGAAAGTTCTACCTAGTGCAATAAGACAAAAAATATATACATACAGTTTATACAGGGAGGTATATATATATATATATATATATATATATAGCAGGTGCCATATTGTCTATGTAGAAAACCCCAAAGAATCTATAAGAAAAGCTCTGTAACAAGTGAGCATAACAAGGTTGTAGGATACGTGATCAGTATGCAAAAGTTGATTGTCTTCCTATATATCACCAATGAACAACTGGAATTTGAAATTGCAAAAACAATACCATTTGCATGAAGAAGTGAAATATGAATATTTATGTATAAACGTGACAAAACCTATGTAGGATTGATATGTGGAAAGCTATAAAAATCTGCTAAGAAAAATCAAATAAATGAAGAGACATTGGAATACTTAATACTGTAAAGATGCCAATTGTTCCCAGCTTGATTTACAGATTAAACGCAATTCCAATCACTATATCAG
This sequence comes from Delphinapterus leucas, assembly GCF_059928025.1. Lineage (NCBI taxonomy): Eukaryota > Metazoa > Chordata > Mammalia > Artiodactyla > Monodontidae > Delphinapterus > Delphinapterus leucas. Next base: position 133,291,826 of record NC_143133.1, on the reverse strand, counting down.
CAAGCTATTGTGCAGATCTTAACAAAATGATTTAAATTTTTACATGGTAAGGAAAAGATCTAGAATAGTCAACCTAATACTAAAGAAGAAAAACTAAGTTGGAGGACTCATCCTACCCAATTTCAAGAGTAAACATAAAATTACAATGATAGAGACAACATGGAACGAACGAAAGAACAGACACATAGATAACAGACTAGAAAGCCCAGAAATGGACCACAGGGCTACAGTTATCTGAGTTTTGAAAAATGTGCACAGACAATTCAATAGAGAAAGAATAGCTTTTCAACAAATGGTGCTTGGAAAATTGGATGTACATAAGCAAAAAACTTGACATCAACAAAGCCTTACAATTTACAGAAAAATTGATTGAAATTACAGTCCCAAATGCAAAACATACAACTCTAAACTTTATAGAATAAAACAGAGGAGAAAATCTATGTGACCTTTGTTTTGGTGATGAGTTTTCAGATACAACACTAGCATCACAGTCCATGAAAGAAGTGATTTATAAATTGAACTTCATTAAAATTAAAATTGTCTGCTCTCTATATATAGAAGATTCTGTTAAGAGAATGAAAAGACAAGCCAGTATGAACTCACATATGTTATGCTTTGGTTTATGATGCAATTCATTATCATCATCATTATTATTATTACTATTGCTACTATTATTACTATTATTATTTTGCTCAAATTGTCCCATAGTTGGCATTGGGTGCTCTTTCAGTCGACTCTCGTGTCCTTTTGAGATACCCTTATTATTTAATTTGTTTAGTACTTCCTCACTTTCTGACAATACAAGTTGCTCCAAGCTCATGTTGTATATTTCTTGCTCCAGTCCTAAAATCAGCCATTTTTCCAAGGAAAATTGGACCTTTTATTGGAGAATGGTATTAGAAGCCAAGATCTGGGTGTTAGATGTGTTCCTTGCTACTGAGGTGTTATTGCTTCTAGGCCCTCTCAGCTGATTGAGTAATGATGTATGTGTGTATACTAACCTTTGTATATATGCATAGTAAATATTTCTATATGAAACTATCCATATCCTTATTCAGCTAAACTTGAATCCACAGTGATTTCTCTAACTCTTATCAATTACCACACAGATCTAGGGGGATCTAGCCTAATCCTCTTGCTTTCTTTGAACTACCACTACAACAGTTAGAAATCTTGCTCCCACCATCTTCTTTCCATTACAGTGGAATATGCATAATATGCATAATAGAGTATTATAGGGGAAATTCATATATAGTTCATATAGGGAATTTAAAAAAATAGGGTATTTGGGGAAGGTTCATACAGGGAAAACTTGGTGTATGATATGTGGAAATTCTCTGCCTGGTCTCCTAAACTTTTCTGTAAATCTAAAACTATTGCAAAATAAAAAAGATTATAAAAAAGAATGGGCATTATTATATACTTAGCTTTCTACATTTATTCTTAACAATTTGAACATATTCCAAGGTTATTATATATTCTTAGAAAAGGTATTATTAGGTGGAAGTATAACATTCTTTTTGAAAACTATAATTTCCTAATGTGATTTTCATGCTTTTAAGTATTTGTTTTAAATTTTGTGGTATTATATGAAACAATCTAATGAATATTTGTAAGTATATAGCTTTGAGCATAATTTATATTATATCATTTCACTAACTTTTTGGAAGTAGAAATAACTGAATAAGATATGTGAACATTGTATATATACACATTTTTTAACATATATATTATTTTCTAAAGAAAGTTTGTGTTTATTCCAACTTTATCTGAGGTTAATGTGAATTTCTGCCTAATTTGCCCTGGAAAATACTATTTATCATCCTTATTAAGTGTTTGCATACTTTGTAGCTTATGTAATTTAATTTTCAATGTTTGGTTTTATCAATGAAGTTGATCAATTTTTCTATATTCATCAGCCATTTCTAGTCCTATTACTATTTACTGCATCTCTTAAATCTTTATCAGTTTCTCACTCTGTTGTTACTTAATGAAACTTGCTCTATTGCTTCTTAATGAGTTTTTCCAGAGCTTTTATTTTATTAATGCGGTTTTAATTTTCTCAGAGAACTTTCATTTAAGTAAGATTTTCACATTGGTTAATAGAATTAAGCATAATCTCTTACAAACAAAGGAAAAGGTAAAGTAATCTAATAAAAATTGGTGTCAAATTATTGAGGTTTATTTAATTACACTCTATTCGGAAGCATAATCCTTTATATTTAACCAATTTTACACTTTACAAAGGGTCTTTAAATCCATTGTATTTTACAGGATTGCATAATGTCAAGTTAGATCTCATTCCCAAACTAAACTTTGTCAGTAACTAACAACTTGTGTATTTCTGCTGGGCCTCTGTTTTCCCTTTTTAAAAAGATAGTGTGTATTTAACAGTACCTACACCCTACGCTTACTGGAAAGATCAAATTAAAAAACAAACAAATAAGTACCTTTCTCATGTAGAAAGCACTCAATAAATGCTATTCGTGATACTGCAGCTGATACTATGATGACTGCGATAGAATGTCTAACGTCCTTGCACAAGAATGCTTACAGTGTGACTGTAATGTACGTAAGACAGTCATTTTATGATTAATATACAAAACTAAAACTTGTAGTGCTTGGGTGACTGTCCGTCTCCTAGCTTGTAAGTATCAGAATGCTGAGGAGACACTGGTTTTCTAGCCTCTGTTTTGTGCCTTTTGCCTCCACCACAGTCCCAGATAATATACTTCTGAGCCAGTGCTATCTTTGAAGATAAACTGCACATGGATTATTCGTATGATCATAGCTTCTTATTCTGTTGCTGCTTAAATAATCAGACCCCCAAAATGTAAAATTCTTTATTTAGAGGTCTGTACTATGTGATTTCTAACCTATTTAACATTTTCAGCAGTTACCTCATTGATAACATGGCAGATTCCTGTCAAATCTGCAGAAGATTCTTCTTACCTCTGAGAGATGGCTATCAATTTGGTGAGTGACAGAATCAAGATACAATGCATTTTTTAAGAGGTGGAAAACCAATATCAATTGCTACGGAACAATATAAGCAAATAACAACATACATATTCTGCAAAATAATATTGTATTTGTAAATATATAAGAACGGAGTAAAGTAAGATTAGTCACAAGAATCGGATATGGGAACAACAAAAAAAAACTTGTATACTGACTATCATTGTTTTAAGTAACGTGACAATATGAGGTGCTGCTAAAACATAAAACTAAGGCAATGTTGCTGGTTAGAAATTTTAAAAATTGTGTAAAATCTGTATTAGGGAAGTTGATATGATTGAAGGTGATAATAGCACTTGTAAGATACATTATTGCTTGTTAGGTAAGATGTGATAGTGAAAAATTGATAAAATGGAGTGAGCTTGGAATACTCTATGATCTCAAAACCTCGATATATAAACTTAATAAAATAAACTAGGTCTTTTTGATATACAAAGAATAGACCTTTAGTATGTTCTAAATATTTTAAGATTTACAAATATGGTGATGTTGCAATCATTGCCCTTTAAAGTGATTACAGGTGGGAAAGTTAAATGTCCAGAAACAAAGTCACTGCAGCGTTGTAACCAGGAACGCAGACACTGGACCCCACAGCATAGGTTTGAATCTGGCCCTTCTGTTTACTATGTTATCAATTTCGTTGGGCTCTTAGCACCTGGAGGCCATCTGAATTAAACAGACAAAAAGCTCATTACATTTTTGAGAGGACTATATTTTCTAACTACCTGAAAGAAAATAGAAAACTATTGAAGACCTAAAACAAAATTTGTATCCCCAGGTGTCTAGGTCCATACTGTGGGCTAAAAATTTCTTCAGAACCCACAAAATACACATTTCACAAATCCCTTCAGGTAGAGCAAAGAGGATATAAAAAAGGAACAACTTGCAGGAGGGCAGAGTCAGGGCCTTCCAGGAACAAGGGAGCTACATCCCAGGGGGAGGCCTCCATCCCCACTTAATCGCCCAAAGACATCTCAGAATTACTATAGACCAAGTGCTTAATTTCCTCTTCACTTATCTGAATACAGGAATTTATTGTAATCATATAATCCCCATTCCACCTATGGAATTTGAATGTATGAGGAGAAAGAGAGCTCATTCTTTTATTGCATAGGTTTCTAGATCAAGGGGAACCACTTGGGTTTGATAAAGACATAACTGAGCATCCTTCAGAGCTCCTGAAATTAAAATTGGATACCATGATGTTTTTACTGGACTGAACTTTTGGGTTGTCTGCTTCGGGGATTGGGTGAGTATATATTGCCTATGGGGAGAACTGAATATTTATTGATAAAAGGTAGATTGTCGCAACTATACTTCAACTAAAAAAAGAAAAATAACTCCAACATGGAAAATATCTGAAAGAAAAAACATGGTAGATTGTCTGCGGAAATAATGCATTCATCAGATATTTTTAACTCTGCCTTCTGGGTACATGGATGAACTTCCTAGCTTCCTTAACCCTGAGTGGTGCCCGAGATATGATATGTGTATTAAGATATGAATATTACTTCTGGGTGAAAATATTTAATTGCTGGTTTGAGATCCTTCAGAGATCTCAGTTGCTCTGGCACGGCAACCAGAAACATTCAAGGTGAAGACTGCTTCATCACCCGAAAGAAATTCAGTGAGCACAGACACCTCCCAACTGGTGGGAGACAAGCAGTGTGTGCAGAAAGGAGTCTTTGCTGTTTTAAGCCACTCATTGAGATTTTGGCATTCCTGTATGCCAGATCATAACCCAGCCTGTGCTGACTGATACAGGCAAAATAATAAAGAAAATGATAGAGAGATAATAAATAGAAAGATAACTCAGTAGGTAGTAGATAGATCTGATATAGGTATATCTAGATGTGTATATTTATATATCTACATATATATACATCACATGTATAGATATATATTTAGTTTGATATGAATTTATTTTTGTGTTTATGCAAGTATGTGTATATAGTATAGATATAGTAAATATATATATCTATTATATATAAATATATATAATAGATATATATATATATGATGGAGAAATTCTAGTATATTTATAGCTAGTCTGAGTTATTTATTAGAGAGAAAAAATAGAGTCTGGAGAAAGACTATAAAACTGGTAGAATTGTGCCTTGCAGAGGAGGGAGGGAAAGGAATCTAAAGTATGAGTGTGGACACCAGCTTTTATAGAAGTCTGGGCAGCGTATTCACAATAACAGAACAAAACTGGAAGGGCAGAGAAAAGTGGTGCGCTATCGACCAGGCAACAACTGCAGAGAAGACAGGAGGGCCTTGATAAGAACAGTAAATATAGAGCAAGAATTGTCCAAGAGAAAACGTGCTGGGTAAATTTCAGAAGTTTGTAAAAGTGATTTCTATATAGATAATGAAATACTTGAAGGTGTCTCTGAATTTCTAGTACAGGTGACTGAAATTTGTAACATTACTGATTTAGGCTGAACGCAAAGGAAAGACAGGTCCCCTTAGGAGAGAGGCAGGGCTAGAGGTGTGTGTGGAAATCAACCCCTAGTGTGAAGAATGCTGGCTGAGCAAAACAAAATAATCAGGTTTTACTGAAGGTAAACTAAAATTAACACTATTCATTAGCACCAAGCAAATAACAATAAATTTCCATAATAATCTCCATGAAATGAATACATTTTATTTCTATAGGTTTTACTTCTTTAAGCTTATGATCATTGTCCAGACAAACCAATGAATAGATTAATCTAAATATGTAAATTATTTCCCAGGCTCGTTTTACTTAATTCACCTTTTTTCCCTAATACTCAGAACAAGCACACAAGAGAAGGATTATGTTTCTCATTTTAATGAAAAATAAAAGGAGATGGAGGTTAGGTGTTTTGCCCAGTTCACACAGTTAATAAAAAGCAGAGGTGAATTTCAAGCCCTGGTCTGAATAATTCTGGATCTCATGGTTGTTAACAAGACATTATGCTACCAAATGTCTTACAATACTTTTTTTTTTTAATCATTAAGCAAAGGCTCCCTTGTACAAGTTTTAGCCATCTCTTCCACCTTGATCATCAGTCACAAGTATCTGCAAGGTTCTGTAGCGCTCTGCAAACTGGCACATGCCTTACTGGTTAAGATAGTCTTCATCTAACCCCTCCAAGAGGAATATACTTCACGTCATGTGACAAGGCAGCTACTTTCTCCATAGTATCTTCAGTCTTAGCCCTGCAGTTCTGTTGGAAGCAGCTGCCTATATAGATATTAGAGCTAAGACTATGTGGTGAACAGATTTGATCATGTTCATGAAGCTATCTTGTTCAACTGTCATAATAAATAATGACTGTATAATGTTCAGATAATGGGTTTTTAAGACGTAATAGACCTGACCATTTGTGGTCTGGATCTTTATGCCTTAATATAACCATAATTGGCTGTTTAAAAAATGGAATTCTTTTAATCTCATCATAACCACTAACACACATGCATTTTACATCGTAAAGTGTGAAGAACCATTTACCATAAATCTCATTTGAGAATTGGGAACCCACAGTACACCCGAAAAGATTTATATAGATAAGCTGCATTCCTATTTCCAGATGAAGAACACATTTTTAATTATACCACGCAGAAATATATGCCTTTAAATTGCAACTGTATGTGGACTTGTAGACAAAGTAACAGATATAAGAAGAGTTTTCTTTTTGATCTACAAAACTACAAAAAATATATTTTTGAATTCAGTCAAATAAATCATAAATTAAAAGGGAAACACAAAGAAAAATGAGCTATTTGAATGGACAGTTCAACGATGGAAACTTTCGATAGAGAAAGTTCAAAATGAAACCTTCAAAATGGCAGAGGAGTAAGATGTGGAGATCACCTTCCTCCCCAAAAATACATCAAAAATACATCTACAAGTGGAACAACTCCTACAGAGCACCTACTGAATGATGGCAGAGACCTCAGATTTCCCCAAAGGCAAGAAAATCCCCACGTACTTGGGTCGGGCAAAAAAAAAAAAAGAAAAAAACAGAGACAAAAGAATAGGGACGGGGGGCTTCCCTGGTGGCACAGTGGTTGAGAGTCCTGCCGATGCAGGGGACATAGGTTCGTGCCCCGGTCCAGGAGGATCCCACATGCCACGGAGTGGCTGGGCCCGTGAGCCATGGCCACCGCACCTGTGCGTCCGGAGCTTGTGCTCCACAACGGGAGAGGCCACAACAGTGAGAGGCCCGTGTACCACAAAAAAACAAAAAACAAAAACAAAACAAAAACAAAGAATAGGGATGGGACCTGCAACTCTGAGAGGGAGCTTTGAAGGAGGAAAAGTTTCCACACACTAGGAAGCCACTTCACTGGTGCAGATGGGGGTGGGGAAGCTTGGGAGCCACAGAGGAGAGCACTGGAGCATGAAGGGCAAAGCAGAGAGATTCCCGCACAGAGGATCGGTGCCAACCAGCACTCACCAGCCGGAGAGGCTTGTCTGCTCACCCGCCGGGGCGGGCGGGGACTGGGAGCTGAGTCTCGGGCTTCTGAGGTCAGATTCCAGGGAGAGGACTGGGGTTGGCTGAGTGAACAAACACAGCCTGAAGGGGGTTAGTGCACCACAGCTAGCAGGGAGGGCATCTGGGAAAATGTCTGGAACTGCCTAAGAGGCAAGAAACCATTGTTTCAGGGTGTGCGAGGAGAGGGGATTCAGAACACCACCTAAACAAGCTCCAGAGACGGGCGCGAGCCGCGGCTATCAGGACAGACCCCAGAGACGGCCATGAGAAACTAAGGCCGCTGCCGCCGCCACCAAGAAGCCTGTGTGCAAGCTCATGTCATTCTCCACACCTCCCCTCTTGGGAGCCTGTGCAGCCCGCCACTGCCAAGGTCCCGGGATACAGGGCCAACTTCCCCGGGAGAACGCACGACACGCCGCAGGCTGGTGCAACGTTACGCCGGCCTCTGCCGCTGCAGGCCCACCCCGCACTCCGTGCCCCTCCCTCCCCCCCGGCCTGACTGAGCCAGAGCCCCCGAATCAGCGGCTCCTTTAACCCCGTCCTGTCTGAGCGAAGAACAGACGCCCTCAGGCGACCTACATGCAGAGGCGGGGCCAAATCCAAAGCTGAGCCCCTGGCAGCTGTGCGAACAAAGAAGAGAAAGGGAAATCTCTCCCAGCAGCCTCAGGAGCAGCGGATTAAAGCTCCACAATCAACTTGATGTACCCTGCATCTGTGGAATACCTGAATAGACAACGAATCATCCCAGAATTGAGATGGTGGGCTTTGGGTACAACTGTAGACTTGGGGTTTACTTTCTGCATCTAATTTGTTCCTGGTTTTAAGTTTATCTCAGTTTAGTATTCAGACCTTATTATCATTGGTAAATTTGTTTATTGATTTGGTTGTTCTCTTCTTTTATATATATATATTTATCCTTTTTATCTTCTTTTTGTGGGTGTGTATGTTTATGCTTCTTCGTGTTATTTTGTCTATATAGCTTTGCTTTTACCATTTGTCCTAGGGTTGTGTTTTTTTTCTTTTTTTTTGTATAATTTTAAGCACTTGTTATCATTGGTGAATTTGTTTATTGGTTGGTTGCTCTCTTCTTTCTTTCTTTCTTCTTATATTTTTATTTTTTATTACTTTTTACTTTTAATAATTTATTTTTTATTTTAATAACTTTATTTTATTTATTTATTTTTTTTCTCCCTTTTCTTCCAGCTGTGTGGCTCACAGGGTCTTGGTGCTCTGGCCAGGTATCAGGCCTGAGCCTCTGAGTTGAGAGAGCCAAGTTCAGGACAGTGGACCACCAGAGACCTCCCAGCCCCATGTAATATCAAAAGGTAAAAACTCTCCCAGAGATCTCCATCTCAACACTAAGACACAGCTCCACTCAATGACCAGTAAGCTACAGCGCAGGACACCCCATACCAAATAAAGAGCAAGACAGGAACACAACCCCACCCATTAGCAGAGAGGATGCCTAAAATCATCATAAGGTCACAGACACCCAAAAACACACCACCGGACTTGGTCCTGCCCACCAGAAAGACAGGATCCAGACTTAACCACCAGAACACAGGCACCAGTGTCCTCCACAAGGAAGCCTACACAACCCACTGAACCAAACTTACCCACTGGGGGCAGATGCCAAAAATAATGGGAACTACAAACCAGCAGCCTGTGAAAGGAAACCCCTAAATGCAGTAAGTTAAGCAAAATGAGAAGACAGAGAAACACACAGCAGATGAAGGAGCAAGGTAAAAACCACCGGACCTAACAAATGAAGAGGAAATAGGCAGTCTACCTGGAAAATAATTCAGAGTTATGATAGTAAAGAGGATCCAAATTCTTGGAAATAGAATGGAGAAAATACAAGAAACATTTAACAAGGACCTAGAAGACCTAAAGAGCAAACAAACAATGATGAACAACACAATAGATGAAATTACATATTCTCTAGACGGAATCAGTAGCAGAATAACTGAGGCAGAAGAACGGATAAGTGACCTGGAAGATAAAATAGTAGAAATAACTACCACAGAGCAGAATAAAGAAAAAAGAATGAAAATAATTGAGGACAGTCTCAGAGACTTCTGGGACAACATTAAATGCACCAACATTCAAACAATAGGGGTCCCAGAAGAAGAAGAGAAAAAGAAAGGGATTGAGAAAATATTTGAAGAGATTATAGTTGAAAACTTCCCTAATATGGGAAAGGAAAGAGTCAATCAAGTCCAGGAAGCACAGAGAGTCCCATACAGGATAAATCCAAGGAGAAACACATCAAGACACATATGGATCAAACTATCAAAAATTAAATACAAAGAAAAAATATTAAAAGCAGCAAGGGAAAAACAACAAATAATATACAAGGGAATCCCCAGAAGGTTAACAGCTGATTTCACAGCAGAAACTTTGCAAGCCAGAGGGTGTGACAGAACATATTTAAGTGGTGAAAGGGAAAAACCTACAACCAAGATTACCCAGCAAGGATATCATTCAGATTTGAGGGAGAAACTAAAATTTTACAGACAAGCAAAAGCTAAGAGAATTCAGCACCACCAAACCAGCTTTACAACAAATGCCATAGGAACTTCTCTAGGCAGGAAACACAAGAGAAGGAAAAGACCTACAATAACAAACCCAAAACAATAAGAAATGGTAATAGGAACATACATATCAAAAACTACCTTACATATAAATGGATTAAATGCTCCAACAAAAAGACACAGGTGGGCTGAATGGATACAAAAACAAGACCTGTATATATGCTGTCTACAAGAGACCCACTTCAGACCTAGGGACACATACAGACTGAAAGTAAGGGGATGGAAAAATATATACCATGCAAATGGAAATCAAAAGAAAGCTGGAGTAGCAATTCTCATATCAGACAGAATACACTTTAAAATAAAGACTATTACAAGAGATAAAGAAGGACACTACATAATGATCAAGGGATCAATCCAAGAAGATATAACAATTGTAAATATTTATGCACCCAACATAGGAGCACCTCAATACATAAGGCAAATGCTAACAGCCATAAAAGGGGAAATCAACAGTAACACAATCATAGTAGGGGACTTTCACCAATGGACAGATCATCCAAAATGAAAATAAATGAAACACAAGCTTTAAATGACACATTAAACAAGATGAACTTAATTGATATTTATAGAACATTCCATCCCAAAACAACAGAATACACTTTCTTCTCAAGTGTTCATGGAACATTCTCCAGGATAGACCATATCTTGGATCACAAATCAAGACTTGGTAAATTTAAGAAAATTGGAATTGTATCAAGTAACTTTTCTGACCACAATGCTATGATACTAGATATCAATTACAGGAAAAAATTAGTAAAAAACTAGAAACACATGGAGGCTAAACAATACACTACTAAATAACCAAGATATCACTGAAGAAATCAAAGATGAAATTAAAAAAATACGTAGGAACAAATGACAATGAAAACATGGCGACCAAAAAACCTATGGGATGCAGCAGTTCTAAGTGGGAAGTTATTAGCAATATAATCCTACATCAAGAAACAAGAAACATATCAATAAAACAACCTAACATTACACCTAAAGCAGTTAGAGAAAGAAGAACAAAAGCACCCCAAGTTTAGCAGAAGGAAAGAAATCATAAAGATCAGATCAGAAATAAATGAAAAAGAAATGAAGGAAGTGACAGCAAAGATCAATAAAACTAAAAGCTGGTTCTCTGAGAAGATAAACAAAATTGATAAACAATTAGCCAGACTCATCAAGAAAACAAGGGAGAAGACTCAAATCAACAGGATTAGAAATGAAAAAGGAGAAGTAACAACTGACACTGCAGAAATACAAAAGATCATGAGAGATTACTACAAGCAACTATATGCCAATAAAATGGATAACCTGGAAGAAATGGACAAATTCTTAGAAAAGCATGACCTTCTTAGACTGAACCAGGAAGAAATAGAAAATATACGCAGACAAATCACAAGCACTGAAATTGAAAGTGTGATTAAAAGTCTTCCAACAAGCAAAAGCCTAGGACCAGATAGCTTCACAGGTGAATTCTATCAAACATTTAGAGAAGAGCTAACACGTATCCTTCTCAAATTCTTCCAAAATACAGCAGAGGGAGGAACACTCCCAAACTCATTCTACAAGGCCACCATCACCCTAATACCAAAACCAGAAAAAGATGTCACAAAAAAAGAAAACTACAGGCCAATATCACTGATGAATATAGATGCAAAAATCCTCAACAAAATACTAGCAAACAGCATCCAGCAGCACATTAAAAGGATCATACACCATGATCAAGTGGGGTTTATCCCAGGAATGCAAGGATTCTTCAATATACACAAAACAATCAATGGGATAAACCATATTAACAAATTGAAGGAGAAAATCCATATGATCATCTCAATAGATGCAGAAAAAGCTTTCTACACCAATTTATGATAAAACCCTGAAGAAAGTAGGCATAGAGGGAACTTACGTCAACATAATAAAGTCTATATATGACAAACGCACAGCGAACATTTTTCTCAATCATTAAAAACTGAAACTATTTTCACTAAGATCAGGAACAAGACAAGGTTGCCCACTCTCACCACTATTATTCAACGTAGTTTTGGAAGTTTTAGCCACAGCAATCAGAGAAGAAAAGGAAATAAAAGGAATCCAAATCGGAAAAGAAGTAAAGCTGTCACTGTTTGCAGATGACATGATATAATACATAGAGAATCCTAAAGATGCTACCAAAAAAAACTAGTAGAACTAATCAATGAATTTGGTAAAGTAGCAGGATACAAAATTAATGCACAGAAATTCTTGCATTCCTATACACTAATGACGAAAAATCTGAAAGAGAAATTAAGGAAACACTCCCATTTACCATTGCAACAAAAAGAATAAAATACCTAGGAATAAATTTACCTAAGGAGGCAAAAGACCTGTATGCAGAAAACTATAAGACATTGATGAAAGTAATTAAAGATGATACAAATAGATGGAGAGATATATCATGTTCTTGGACTGGAAGAATCAACATTTTGAAAATGACTATACTACCTAAAGCAATCTACAGATTCAATGCAATCCCTATCAAACTACCAATGGCATCTTTCACACAACTAGAACAAAAAATTTCACAATTTGTATGGAAACAGAAAAGACTCCAAATAGCCAAAACAGTCTTGAGGAAGAAAAACGGAGCTGGAGGAAACAGCCTCCCTGAGTTCAGACTATACTACAAAGCTAAAGTAATCAAGACAGTATGGTATTGGCACAAAAACAGAAATATTGATCAATGGAACAGGATAGTAACCCCAGAGGTAAACCCACACACATATGGTCACCTTATCTTTGATAAAGGTGGCAAGAATACACAGTGGAGAAAAGAGAGCCTCTTCAATTAGTGGTTCCGGGAATACTGCATGTAAAAGAATGAAATTAGAACACTCCTTAACACAATACACAAAACTAAACTCAAAATGGATTAAAGTCCTAAATATAAGGCCAGACACTATAAAACTCTTAGTGGAAAACATAGGCAGAACACTCTATGACATAAATCATAGCAAACAAAAATAAAAATAAACAACTGGGAACTAATGAAACTTAATAAGTTTTGCACGGCAAAGGAAACCATAAACAAGACGAAAAGGCAACCCTCAGAATGGGAGAAAGTATTTGCAAACCAAGCAAATGACAAAGGATTATTCTCCAAAATAGATAAGCAGCCCATGCATCTCAATATCAAAAGAGCAAACAGTCCAATCCAAAAATGGGCAGAAGACCTAAACAGACATTTCTACAAAGAAGATATACAGATTGCCAGTAAACACATGAAAGGTTGTTCAACATCACTAATTATTAGAGAAAGGCAAATCAAAACTACAGTGAGGTGTCACCTCACACCAGTCAGAATGGCCATCATCAAAAAATCTACAAACATGGCTTCCCTGGTGGCGCAGTGGTTGAGAATCTGCCTGCCAATGCAGGAGACACGGGTTCAGAGCCCTGGTCTGGGAAGATTCCACATGCCGCTGGGTAACTAGGCCCGTGAGCCACAATTACTGAGCCTGCGTGTCTGGAGCCTGTGCTCCGCAACGAGAGGCCGCGATAGTGAGAGGCCTGCTCACCGCGATGAGTGGCCCCCGCTTGCCACAACTAGAGAAAGCCCTCACACCGAAACGAAGACCCAACACAGTCATAAATAAAAATAAATAAATAAATAAATAAATAAAACTTAAAAAAAAATCTACAAACAATAAATATATGTAAATAGCTATATGTAAATTTCCATTTTGCAACTTTCTTATTTAAATGATAAAATAATTTTAGTAATATTTCATTCAAAATTAATTTTTGTAAATAATATTCTAAGTGTACTATTATCTTCTAATCATCTTCATGAAACTCCCCATCACATTTCAAATTTGCTGTACTAATTTTAATAAAGACCTGGGAAATTTTGATTCACATCACAAATGAAGATGGAGTAATGTAGGGTGGTCATTACTTAAAGACTGTTAAACTGTTTCCATGTCAAACAATTTTATTTATACCTCTGATTGTTTCAGTAGTCTCGATGCAGGTTGTTATCCACTAACACCGTCAAATCTGTTCTACTGTACGTATGAATATCTAGAGTTAGCCTGATTTGATAAAGTGTGTCATTGTTATTCATGGAGGTTTTTGGTGTATTACTGAACTTGTTTTACTTTTCGAAGTGTAAAATACAACCAGATAAATACTAGAACCACCCTCTGTAAATACGCAGTTCAACAAATAACCACAAAGGAAATACCTGGGTTGACCACCACCCAGATCAAGAAATAAAATAGTACCATCACCTAGAAGACTCTTATTTGTCCATTCCCTAACATAATCTCCTAATCCCTTGCCAAATATTAACCTTACTTTTATCTGTCAAAGTAGAGTTTTGTTTTTCCTGTTTTTATATAAATCATCATGCATTAATATTATTTTTTAAAATGTATTTATTCATGGGTATATCCTTGAGGACTACCTTCTTTGACTCAGCATTACAATTGTGATCCATCCATGTTTATGCATGTAGCTGTACTGCATTCATGTCTGTTGTTGTATGATATTCAGTGGTATGATATATTGCATTATTAACAATTCTTTTCCTAGAAATGTGATTTGTTTCTGATTTTGCTTATTATGAAAAATAATACCTGGAATAGTTTTGTTTATGCTTGGTGTACATAAACATGCATTTGTTTTGGGCATAATCCTGGAATTAGAATTGATGGATCAAGGGTATGTGTCCCTTCAAATCTAATATATATCTGAATTTCAAAGTAATTGTATCATTTTATATTCCCACTAGCAGTGTAGGAATATTTACTTACTCCACATATTCTCTATTACTTGCTATTTTCAAAATGTTTGATCTTCACCCTTCTGATGAGCATGCAGTGGTATTTCATTATAGTTTTAAGTTGAAATTTCCTGACTACAAATTGTCAGTCAACTTTTCATATTTTCATTGACCTCAGATATCACCTTGAATAAAGCTCCTTTAAGATTTTTAAGGTTCTTTTTCTTTTCTTCTTTTCTTTCTTTCTTTCTTCTTTCAACATATATTTATTTTATTTTTGGACTTATTTAGAAAAAAGTTTTGAGATTTGTCCGCTCATAAGAAGCACTTATTCAAAACACTATGTAGAACATTTCTTCATGTCAAATTCATGAAAACACTGAGAGATTCCTGTTTGATTATATGTCAATTTTCTTTTTTTAACCTAAAATTAGGCTGACTGCCATTCTGATACCTTTCTACATTGGTTAGGCTCTTCAAGTGTTAAGGGAAGTCTTAGGTGGGAGCTCCCTCCTCAGTCAAGCAATGTACGTTATAATAGTTGCAATATTACCCCCTGATAAGCTGTTAAGTCTTCAAAGGCAAAAGTAAGTTCCTTCCCTTTTAGAACAGACCATTATTTGGCGATGCTACTGTCAGAATCAAAATAAATCTGTCAAAATGGAAGAAATCATACCTGCCACAAACCAGACTGAGGGCCTTATCTGAAATAAGTTGTAAAGTAGGCAGTGAGGAGGAGTTTGATTTCGCCATCAAAGAGGTGATACACTTTAAATCACAATTTATTCTTAGACAAAAGTCAGAATGCCATTCTAAGCAACACTAAAATCTTTTCTGTTATTTTGATGGAGAGCCCTATACAGCTTATAAATCAGACATAAACTTGCTGTACTGAGGCAGGCCATGTACACTTTCCATGTATCCAGTGTGCTATACAAGAACACAATGCCATCAATCTCCACAATCTGCAGTGTGCAAAGGTAAATGGCCAGTGCTTCATTCCCTCACTCAGATTTTTCATCTCAGATGCCAAGCCAGTAAAGTCTATAAAGAAAGCCTTTTCAGAGTCTTTTGTGCCTATTCTTTGTCAGTTCTTTGCGACTTTTATTACAAGCTCACTACCTTGCTCCTTGCTGCTTCTACAGCTATATTCATTATCTCTGCTTCCTAGCTACCAAGCGAGCTCCAAAAGTGTGGGTGCAGGAAGAGCAAACAGAGGTCTCAGTAGAATATCTGAGATGGAATAGCAGATACTTAACTGTAGTGACCATAGGTCCCGGTTTGCTGGAGACAATTCTGATTTAGCTTGTGGTTCCAGTATCCCCTCTGGTTTATTCTCCTGGTCCCACCACTGTTCAGTCTGAAAAGTGAGGTGGTTTGAATCTGGGATTGCATTGTCT
The DNA here is from genome assembly GCF_059928025.1 of Delphinapterus leucas. Classification (NCBI taxonomy): domain Eukaryota; kingdom Metazoa; phylum Chordata; class Mammalia; order Artiodactyla; family Monodontidae; genus Delphinapterus; species Delphinapterus leucas. The sequence goes on along the minus strand of NC_143133.1, from coordinate 133,275,601 downwards.
CCCTTGCCATAAACTATAATCTCTACTCTGACCCAGGGAGTAGATAGCATAGGGCAATTTCAGAGTATAATATCAAATTTATTCATTAGTTTGTTAAATCATAATATGAATAACCATTTTTATGTAAAATGTGGATAATGGATTTCAACTGAATCTCTTTTACTTTCAACAATTTCCTGTTTCAGTTGACAGGAAACTGACACAGGAAGAAAGTTTTTCCTTGTGTTGTATGTGCTTCATTACCAGTAGGAAAAAAGCCTATAAATTTCAGAGGAATCTATTCCTATTAATTGTTTGGTTACTAAAATTTTTATATTAACAGGCATGCTGAAATATTAAAGTCATAACAATCTTGGATATCAAGTATATTTTAATTTTAGTTTTGAAATGTTGATATTGATAGTCACAGAAAAAGACCACCATTTTCTTAAAGATCCTTATTTCATTTGAAAAGTTAGTTATTACTATTATATTTCAAATGTATGTAATTCACATAATTAATTACATATGTTATAGTGTCAAATAAAAACTAAACTATAGCCATCTATCTTTATATAAAAATAATGTTTAAAAACCCCACAAAATTAAACACTATAATTCCAGAAATTGGATAGTGTTTCTGTAGGTGTTTAATAAAATGTGTTATTTAACCATTAGGAAAACTATGATTATACAAGCTCAAAACATTTTAAATGAAAAACTGTACCTTGACCATTAACATTCAAAGATGCTGAATTACCTATATCATTTAGTCATTTCTAAAATATGTTTAATATCTTTGGTCTTCTGTTGAATAATATATTTTCTTTTCCACTACAAAGTTTTCGTTTTCATTACTTATATGTCCAAGCCTGAGAAACCATGGTGTGCTGAAGATACAAGAGTATGAAGAACTGTTTACTACACACCATTCAGAGAGTTGGTGGGGTCACCAAGCTGGAAGATGGACTTGGCCAAATCTTGCCCTTAATTCAAACCATGCTGCAGTCAGTGGCAGTGGCTTGTAACTTGGGCAAACATTAAACGTCATGTAGGCTGTTGCTCTTTCTTCATTACAGTCCCTCAAACTTTGGTCTTTGAAAGTGCAAGGGAGCATGTTTCACATTCATCACATACACACTAAATAACCAAAGCTGTTCTGGCAGAAGTCAGGGTCATGAAAAACTACCCTCTGAATACATAACCTATTCTGATTCCTGAAACATATTTCCCAGGTTAAAAAAATGTTCCACTCATTTTTCTACCTGTATCTGTAGATACAGACCACCTCTCTGTGTGGTTTTGGGAGGCAGGTACATATTCCATTTCTATATATCTTATGACTTATGATATCACCTTCTGTGAGTCTTCTTGAAGCCCTTTCTCTTTTATACCCATCCCCTATATCCTGCCACATTTCTTTTGACATTTAGGCTGTGGCATCCTCAGCTTCAGGTTTTCCGTTCTGGTGGTGCCTCAGAGAAGGTCACTTCCCATGTTTGTGTCCTCCTCCTGTGCCTTCCCCAGCAGTGCTCTACTCAACTTCCTAGTGTTTTTTGATAGAGGGCAGTGGAGGGGGAATTCTCTGTTTTCCTGAGTAAGCCACATCATAAGCAGGCATGGGGTCCCTGGTGTCAGGGAGGGTGGTCTCCTAGGTGCCCTGGTGCTCTGAGGCTCTATTTCTAGATACCTCCTGCCTCTCTCCCAGAAGGACAATGTTCTGTATTTTAGTTCCTTTGCCCCAGCTGCACAGGACCCTAAGGACCAGTGTTTGTGACCTTCCCCCAAGGAAATTAAGACTTTTGTTCCACAGGATAGATGGAGCAGAATGGTTCAGGTTGACTTTCCTGACGCTCTCTCACTGGTTTCTGCCCCCACCCCCCAGGTCTAAAACACAAAGAATACTTTTTTGGAAGAAATTAGCAGTTGGTTTTAAAATGGTAGGAATTAACTTTTGCTTTATGTTTCAAATTAGGAACATTGTTCAAATTTGAAATGTAGGCTTCAATTAGCTATCCATCAAAGATAGCTATCAACTAAAGAATAGAGCTGGTATTAGTGCTGTATAAGGAATTCAAAAATATTACTTAATGGAAACACGATAGATTTATATTCCCAAACTACTCTATTAAGTAAAATTGCTCTGAGGAATTAGCATGTATGAATTATAGTCTAAAGTAGGCTGTGTTTTGGTAATTTAATTACATGAAAATACTAAAAGTGATAACCATGTTACAGCTTCTATCCTTTCTTGAAAACATAACAGTAAATAAAATATTTATTTTTTTCTGTAGGTACTAGACTCTTATCTAAATACAGGTTTTGCACACAAAAGAAATCTTGTCATTAGTCTTTTAAAAACTCTGTCTTGAGAGAATAAACAGAAGTGTCTTTAAACATTATTTACTCAACATGTAGTGAACAAATATTTAGGGAGAAACAACTATAAGTCACCTATTTTCTAGGTTGAGGTATTTAAATCAGTGCACAACAACCAAGTCAAAATCTCAACTCTTGTGTAACTTACTATATTCTAGTAGGAAGAAAGAAAGAAACAGCTAAATGTAGACTCTGATGTCAGATGTTGACGAGCACTATGAAGAAATATAAAGCAGAGTAAGAAGAGAAAGAGTGCTGAGTGGGAAGGGGTTCTATTTTAAATGCAGGTGTTACAGAACCAAACTTAGGTCAACTCTCCTGTGTGCAGTAAAGCCAACTACTGATACTGGTTGTGGTGAAGAAAAGTACAGCATTTATTGCAGGGTACCAAGCAAGGAGAATGGACAACTCATAATCAAAAGACTTCAACTCCCCAGTGGCTTTCAGGGAAGGGGTTTTAACAGCAGTGGGGGGGTGCGCTGCAGGGTGTGTGATCAGTTCATGCACAGTTGTGGGATGACTGGCATCAAGGTGAAGTTTCAAGCATCATCATCCTTCTGGTTTCAACCAGCCTAGGGTCTATGTGCTTGTGCTCAGCAGTTTTCATCTGGTGGGTCTGCTTCCTGTAAAAACAACTTACGAATGTGTGTCGTGCCTTCATCTGTATCTTTCAGGGAACTGGGAGTTTGGTGATTCTGCTATGTGGCCGATTTAAAGTCTAAATCATTACCAGTTTCCCCACCCTACAGCTGTTCTTTGTTTCTACATCTTCACATTCCTAATCATTAACTCTGGAGCAGCATTTAGAGACTCAGTGGAGGCCTGGGAGACTAAAGAAAAAGCCTTTTACTTCAAAGGACGGGGACACAGCGGCATGTATATGGCTTCACATGAATGATATTCACCTCTGGGACACTCTGAGGAGTTGGCGTTTGAAGAGGCATGAATGAAATGGTAGGCTAGACCAGGGGATCTGTTGAAAGAATGATCCTGGACAGAGGCTCAAAATGCAATGAGGCAGGGAGGTGAATGTGGCAGAATATGAGGAAAAAAGGATTTTAGAAGATTAAATATTAACTTGACCTTTATAACAGCCCTATCACTTACCATGTCTTACAGATGAGCAAACAAAGGCACACTAGTAATAGGACAAAGGTCATACATCTTGTAGATGCCTGAACTTGGATTTGAATCCATAGTCTTTGATAGCTACAGCGCTATGAACTGCTTACACACTAGTCTTTCTTTCTTTTTTTTTTTTAAGTTCTTAGTGGTTTTATTCACTTTAAAAAAATTTTATTGGAGTACAATTGCTTTACAATGTTGTATTAGTTTCTGTTGTACAATGAAGTGAGTCAGCTATATGTATACATATATCCCCTCCCTCTTGGACTTTCCTCCCGCAACCATCCCACCCATCTAGGTCATCACAGAGCACCGAGCTGAGCTTCCTGTAATATTTGCAAATGAAGCAACAGACAAAGGATTAATCTCCAAAACATAAAAACACCCTATTCATTCTTTTCTTTCACCACTCACTAACTGCTTTTGTTAGGTCCCTGTTTAACTGGAGCCTCCACTACTAAGCTCATGACTTTCATATACTTGAAATATACACCATATTCATTATACTCTGTTCAGTAGCCTCACACCCTTTCAGGTACAAAGATATATCTGAGACCTTTATACATTTTCCATGAAACTAGCATCATCTTTCTCAACCAAAACTAGTATTTCTCACCAACTACTATATTTTTTAATCACCTCGTGCCTCTTATTTTGAAGGTTTATTTATTGGATTACTTTTCTTGCTTCTATTTATTTTAAGAAAAAAATGGGGGTTTTCCAAATTCCGAGCAGTAATCTAATTTTGACAAATAAGAAAAATATATAGGGGTAAATTTTAAAATAATAAACATATATTTGAGTTTTTTAGCATTCTGTGAAAAGAGGAAACATGAACATTCCTATGGTTCATTGTTCGTCAGATTAAAAAAAAACTAAAGGTGAAAGATTCATTGGGATGCTGTACTTAGGGTGTGTGTTTCATGGGCAGTGAATGAGGAGTGGCAGACAGGAGGAAGTGATTCTGGGATGCTGTGGGGTCATGAAAGAATATTAGGAAGATGCTATAAAGCAACCTTTGAGGGATTACAAATGAAAAATGTAAATAGGTTCATTTGTATCCTTTTTTTTTTAGATTCCACATATAAACAAAACATGATATTTGTCTTTCTGTGTCACAGATGCAGAAAACAAACTTATGATTACCAGGGGATAAGGGGGCGGGGGATAAACTGGAGATTGGGATTCACATATACACACTACTCTATATAAAATAGATAACTAATAAGGACCTACTGTATAGCACAGGGAACTCTACTCAACTTTATACTCTACTCTACTTTATAAAGATCTACATGGGAAAAGAATCTAAAAAGAGTGGATATATGTATATGTATAACTGATTCACTTTGCTGTATACCTGAAACTTTAAAATTTGGTTCAGGCTGAAAGGCCTTCTTCGTAAAACTTGGCTTAAAAGGAAAGTGGTTTGGTTTAGGAAAACCGCCTAAGCATGTCTTTGCCATATGATCATAAGGCTGCTCTATCACGCAGTGGCCAATGGACATAGAAGAGACAGTTTCTGAAAGCTCAGAGACTGCTACGACCTACAAGCTTCAGTCGGATTTTAATCTAGATTGTGAGAAAAAGGGAGAAGCAAAGGTTGATGCTATATTGCCATCTCAACTGACAGGAGGGTGAAATAAGTTAAACAGCCTAACTTGACTGATTTCCCAACCTTTTTCTACACTAAGTTTTAATCCGAAGTTTTCGTCCCCTGACTCTATTCACTCCTGAGGATCTGAAGGAATACCTATTGATATCACTTGTGCCAATCACCCATTAATATACAAATCTGGTAAAAAGTATTACATATTTATGCATGTTTATAGACAGACGTGCCTATATAATAATGCTGGAGGATGTTTTCATAGCAGTAGTAAGAAAACAAGATACAATAATGTATTAAAAATGAGTTTTTGTTACATTTTTCCAACACAGTATAATCACTAGTGCATCAGTTATCTGTTGCTATGTAACACACCACTGCAAAACTTGTTTGTTTAAAATAATAAATGCTTCTTTAGCTCATGAATCACTGAGTTGCTGTGAAACTGGCAGGCCTGTGCTGGCCTTGGTTATGTACCCACCCCAGCAGTTAGCTGGACAGACTGATAAGGTCTGGCTTTACTAACTCTCCGTGGGCTCTTCCACATGTGTTGCACCTTGGCTGAGATGACCCCTGGCTCTGCTCCATTTGGTCTGTCATCTTCCAGGAGTCTATTCTGGTCTTATTCATGTTGTTAAAGAGAAAACCACAGGCTCAAAAGTTGTCACTTGTGCTAAAGTCCAGGATACCAAACCTCAACTTAGTACCTAACCTAATTGCGGTTTTAACCTTCCCAGGAATGTAATTTTAATCAACCCGTCTGGAATTTTCTGATCAGCACCAATAAGGTCATGTGTCACATGGGTCCTCTCCATCCCCAGAGGAAGAAAAGGCCATCTGTGTGATAAAACCCTTGTCATTCTCTTTCCCCCCAAAATAAAATGTCCTGGCTTAAAAATAGTTCTTTCTCTTCTTTTGCTAATAGCTCCCTTGCCCCACTCTACTTCCTATAAAAACTTTCCATTTTGTACAACCTCTTGGAGCACTCTTCTAGTTTCTAGGTGGGATGTTGCCTGATTCATGAATCCTTGAACAAAGGTAATTAGATCTTCAAGTTTAATTTGTTGAATTTTTTTTTAACAGTATGGAGGCTTCAGGAGTCCAAGAAAGCAAGCAGAGACATGCAAGACCTCTTGAGGCTGAAGGTTGGAAGTAATATCACATCACTTGCTTCCCTTTTAGCCAAAGCCAGCCCAAATTCAAGGAGTAAGGAAAGAGTCTCTACCCCTTTAAAAACGACCCGCAAAGGCCCTCTGCAAAGAGCATGGATGTAAGAAAGCACGAATAATTGTGGCTACCTTTTCAATCTACCACGAGTGACCTTAACATATCTGTAGAGAAACTATTAGCAAATTTCCTTAGCAACTTGCTGCTCTGTGGCTTTACAGAGGAACCAAGAGATTTTCATCTATTTCATTATAATATTAGAAACAATTTATTATATGAAGTTTCCAGTTGCTTGCATATAATTTCACTCTTCTGCTATCCCTGTGAAATACTTGAAAACTTGTACCCTTGGGTTTTGTCTCCTCTGGATGTTACTAACCTGCAATAGAATGTGTTCATTGCTACTCTAATGCAGCAGTTAAGTGAATTTCAGTACTAGTCAACATTCACCAAGGTCATCGTGAGTCAGCTTCCACTTTGACAGGAATCTATTATCATCAAGAAACACCAAGCAGTTAATCACTATATTTTAAGTTTGGTTCTTTTCATTTTTTCTCTGCTTACCTCCTAATAAATGGAGACACATATCAAACCTTACAGTTATGAATTAGAATGTCTTTCCTAGTAGATGACTTATTGATGGCGAAGTGATTAACCTTTCATTAAAACTTGATATAAAATTCTTCCCTCCATATATCTGTGTTTATTACTCAAGCCCCAAAGGAGAATACATCAAACATAAGACAGCTTGGTTCTTTAAAACACTTTTGCAAGTCAGAGACTCATAAAATCTGTGATTTTCTAATTTCTCCTCCACTCCATCTACTTTATGATAAAAGGGAACAGGTTCCACACTCTCTTGAACTGTATCTTATTACCTACCTTCAGAATAGAGACATGGAATTAACTAAGGTGGTATCCTATAATTCCCATGTAGCATCTAAATAGAAAGGCATGACTCAATCTTTCATTTTGGTAGAATATTCTGTTTGGAATCAACACAGTGCACAACTTTGTAGAACTCTTCACAACCACTCTGACATAGTTGACACATACTGCATACGGTACCCATTTTTTAAGAACTGGATGTAAATGCGGTGTCACAATTAGTGTGACTAAGAGAATTTATATGTCTCTATACAGAGGAGCCTTTCAAGCCTTTGCCTATTTATTCCTTCAGATCCTCAGAGGTTGTGGTACTCCGATCACAGCGCAGCTGTTAACTCACACCGTCATCACCTTTCATCTTGTCTTCTGCTTTGACTCTGCTTATCTTTGATAAAATTCACTCTAAAGGCCAGCAAACTCCCCAGCTAAGAGTTCAGTGTTTTAAAGGCGTTCAGGGCTGCCTGCAGGGCCTGCTATGCTGCTTCCGTAGCTGGTGCTAGCACTGCGCTGGTGACATCTGACTATGTCCATTAAAGGTCTGTCAGGTTGACACCAGGCTGCTGTGAATCTGCTTCACTGAGATGAACAGAATCCCTTCCGCTTTGCTTTAATCAGTTACATTAGTAAAAAGAAAGCTGTCTTATTTGCCAGACTTTAGAGAATTTTCGTGCTGTAACAGCATTGTATAAAACAACTCAAGAAAAGAAAACCTCAACTCTGATCACCGCTCTCTGCCCTTCCTGCCCCTCCTCCTGTTTACAAGAATGAGGCTGGGCCTGAGAACAATCTGAGTTTGGAACGCTAAGCTGTACTAGAATATGATGACATAGCCAATGTTAAATGAAGAAAAAAAAAGATGTGCATTTTTCTTTCTGGGTGATTTCCTAGACTTTGCCAGTTGTAAGATCTAGATGACTTAAGACAATCCAAAGAAGCTTTGGGAATGTATTAACTTTTTACTCAAGTCTTGATAATGAAAATTAGTTTAAACTTTATGGCACCTATTGAGACAACATCCCATTAGTAATTTTTTCCAGCTTTATTGAGATGTACTTAAGACTGTGTGTAAGTTTAAGGTGTACAAAGGGATGATCTGATATACTTACATATTGGGAAATTAAGGATAATTCACACATTCATCACCACAAATAGTTACCATTTTTGCAGTGAGAACTTTTAAGGTCTACTCTCTTAGCAACTTGCAAGTATGTAATACAGTGTCGCTACTATACTTGAAGTCTGGTAAATTCCAAAGGTGGAGTAAGACAAGGTCTTAAGAAGATCACTTGGCAAGAAAACTGTACTCCTGGGGCCAGACACCAGGACCTGAAGAATACTCTCAGCTGGAAATTAGCTAAGGCGATTGTGAACACAAAGGGATAAAAATATTTTTCTTGAAAAGAGGGTTATAGGTTAAATAAATGGCAAAGCATGAATCTCCACGATACAGAAGCAAAAATTATCTAGGGACTCTATAAATAGAGAAATCCAGCGGCAGTAGGAAATCAAGACGAAAAAGAATGAATGAACTCTCTTTAGAAAGTTTCCTAATAAAAATGGGACAAATTGTTCACAGAGATGTGGTGCTATGGCCCTCTCAGCACTAGCTTACTGGGAGTACAAGATATGTATAAATTGAGAAGTTTTAAATATGTTATGAGGTAGATAAGCCAGAGATTGGCTGGCTACCCCACTAATACCATCTCTCTCATATCTCTAGCTCTACCTATTTCCATCTCTCTTTCTTAGGGGAACCATGATTTCATTTATCTCTCTCCTGGTGGACAAGAGTTTCCAGAGGAAAATCATTATTCTAACCAATCCCATTCTCACTTGTAATAATAGTTCAGTGGCACCATATCTGCCCAATAAGACATGAGTAAGATTTACTGAAATGACCTACTTTTAGAAAAATTTTCCTCAATATCATAAAGTTTTATGCCCCCCCTTAGAATTCCCACATTTTGTGCCACTTCCTTAGCAGTTTAATGAAACTGTCATAATTCTCCAAACTGAACCAACTGTTACCTCTCATGGGCAAGGATGCTTAGAACTATTGGGTACCTTGTGGTGTCAAATAGTTTCCGAGGCTTCTTTCTTTAAATGAGATGTAATTGACATATAAATTATATTAATTTTCAGGTGTACGACATAATGACTAGGTATTTGTATATACTGTGAAATGATCATCACAATAAGTCAAGTTGTTTAAAAAAAATAAAAATGAACTCACAGATACAGACAAGAGATTGGTGGTTACCATAGGTGGAGGAGAGGAACAAAATGTGTGAAGCGGACCCGAGGTGCAAATTCCTATGCTTTGCACTTGGATTCTTCTCACTTAATGGCCATGTCATTAGGATCAATTCTAGAAGATGCTATAATATGCTTGAGAAAGTTGTCCTTGCAGAGTTTGCTAGACAGAAGAGGGGAAATCAAACAGCTTGTATTTAAGGATGGATTAAAATATATGGATTTAAAGACATTTAAAATATTGATTAGGAAGATACATTGTGTAGAGTTCAAGAGAGAAGAGAATTGTAAGTTGAAATCTTCACTTTTTTTCCTCTGTTTTTAAGAGTTAAATCAATCATCTGGGGTAGTCAATTTCTTTGTTGCTGAGAAAAATAGTAAGAAATGAAAGAGCTCCTTTCAACTTTTCTCATTGACAGCAAAGACCCTTCCTAATCCAAAGAATTATTGGAATAGCTTAAAGGTGCACAAATCAAAACTACCTTGAGGTCTTTGCTAACCTTACATGAATGGAGTCAAGTTTACCTTTGACAGAAATGGATTCTGTGCAGAGGGAAAAGGCCAAGAGAGGTGTGCCAGATGAGCATTGCTTACCAACCTGAACCCCTGGGTTGGCTTTGAGCTCCATTTTCTTTTTCTTTTTCTTTTTTTTTTAACATCTTCATTGGAGTATAATTGCTTTACAATGGGGTGTTAGTTTCTGCTGTACAACAAAGTGAGTCAGCTATACATATACATATATCCCTGTATCCCCTCCCTCTTGCGTCTCCCTCCCACCCTCCCTATCCCACCCCTCTAGGTAGTCACAAAGTACCGAGCTGACCTCCCTGTGCTATGTATTTTGATGGTTGCAGTCACAACTCACTGAAGTTTCTGGAATTCCTAAAAAAAATCAAATATTTAGAATCACTGTCTTTTGATTTGCCCAAAGTTTAGGAAATATTTCTGATATCTGGCATTGCGCCATTAAAATTATCTCAGCTTTACCTAGCAAATAGGTAAAGAGAGCATTATATATCTATCTCTTAGAGTTTTAGAATCATTTCCTCTTTTTCCATTTGCTAGCATTGATCTACAGTAAGTGCCCTACGTACGAACTTTCAAGTTGCGAAATTTCAAAGATGCGAATGTGCGTTGTCATGTCCTATCACGTGTTAGTTCACCTACCTGGTGTACATTGTCATGTGTGTGCATCCTCTACAAGTGTTTGTGCTTTTGCGTACAGGACTGTATAGAGTACAGTAGTACATTATCTTTATTTCAAGCCCAGGATGTCCAGAAGCAAGCATAAAATCAGCAGTGATGTAACTAGTACTTTTCAAGGTATTGTACTGTAAGATTAAAAATGTTTTCTTTACTTTCCATGTTTGTTTTTTACGTATTATTTGTATGAAAAGACTTATAAACCTATTACAGTACAATACTATATAGCTGATTGTGTTAGTTGGGCACATAGGCTAACTTTGTTGGACTTAGGAACAAATTGGACTTAGGAAGGTGCTCTCAGAATGGAACTCGTTCTTTTGTAGGGGAGTTATTGTATAGGTTTCAGGTATGTATTTGGACATAGGATGGTGATAATACCACCAAGGTATTTTTTAAGGCTGGATCCATCGGAACTCAAGAGTGGGGAGTAGCAAGGGTAATCAGTTGGACTGACTGGGAGATCAGATCACAGGGACATCAGAAGTGGACCCCAGAGGCAGAGTGGGAGTTCCGTCCACTGTCAAGAAGTCTCATTTACTCTGCTTCCTGATATCAGAACACGTTGGAAAGAGGCCTACATGATGAAATGTGCAGACTAAAATTACTGCAAATCGAAGGCATTTTTTACCAAATAAAATTGTGTTTGCCCAAAATTGTATCTGAATTGTTGCTCTGTCTACGTCCCATGAACCTTTTTCAGGACTTGCAGTAAAAAAATCCCTTTATTTAATAGGATAGAGTTGTGCCACTGCATCTTGCTGTTTACTTCAGGAACCTCAAAGAGGCTCAAATGATGAGGAAATTAAAAAGAGAAGGCCAGAAACTTTGCTGTTGTTTCATTGTTTGTTTTCCTTTAGACATTCACTGAGATATTATCGCTCAAGGAGGGAAGACCAAAAACTGAAGGAAGTGGTCAGATAGTGAGAGAGCTTTTAAGATATACCCCGTGGTCTGGGTGAAAAACAGCAGAAATGGGCAAGAACGTTCTCCCTGGATATGAACAGAACAAAGCAATTCTGACACCTAGGATCATTATTCCTGGGATCAGTATTCTTGGGAGCAGCATTCCTGTTGTAGACCAGGGGTTTCCAAACTTTCTCAGCTCACACAGTCCTTAGTGTATCAAGATTCTTTTCTTCATGGTGCCCCTCTGTCAAAAAATACGCCATTCAATTGCAGTGAAATAGTTTACCCAAACTTAGATTGATATACATAAAACAGAAACAGAAAATTTTAATTTCATTCTTAAATAACCACTATATCTTGTGACTGGATATATACTCTTGGCATTAGACCTTCAAATTCTGTTCCATGGTGATCGTGCACTTGGTTTTTATCAAAGGAACTCCTGCAAACTCAGATTTGCAAAGACATGATGTCATGAAAAGTAATACAGGGTGAATTATGCTTAACTCTAAAGTATCGTGAGATGTCTAACGTTGAGTAGTGCTGTTGAGCGTTACTTTGTTTCCTTTGAAAATGTAAGATGCTCCACTGCAACTGGGTGGGTTTGCTGTTAGAACCCAGGCACCTCGGCACACAGTTTGGGAACTGCAGCATCGATGGTGCCATCCTTACAGTGGATGGGAACCACGACAGCAACCAGGAGCTGTGTCTCCCAGGAGCTTTACTGTCAGATTGGTCTAGTGGCTGATAATTTTGATGCTAGAAAAGGAAAATCTACGTTGAATCCCAGCTCTACCATTACTAGCTCCTTTGCCTTGAACTATTTATCTTTCTGTGCCTTAGTCTCCTCCTACGTAGAATGAAAAATAATAAAAATCCATAGTACCTGTCTCATAAAGCTGTTATGAGTATCAAACTGAATCAAGCATACAAGGTTTCTTTTAAGTATATAGCAGATAATTCATGCAAGAAATTTCACTCACTACTATTATTATTGCCCAATCTCTCTCCAGAAATGTTAGGTTGACTACGGATTGTCACCAGTTCCTTGGCAACAATAGACATGTCATATACAAATATAAAGTTGAAATAAAGAATAACTTTTTAAAATTCTAAGTTACTCATAATAAATTTGGTGATTTAATGTGTAGTTGTGAGTTTTAACCTTATAGGAGTAAATTTTATTAGTAATTAAGATCTAAAATTTTTTTTCCTGAATTAGATTTATTTTTCTAAACACTCCTTAGCTCATCTGATAGGATGAATTTTCATTAGAATGATTATCATATTCTGTGAAATTTTAATACTTCCAAAACATCTATGTCTTGCTTTAAACAGACATAAACACATATATACATATTTTGTTAGATGGCTAGGTTTCTTGCAATATAACACTCTATAGTATGATTACTGTGCTGGTATATCAATTAAAAAAAACACACACACATTTAAGGCTTGCTATGTGCCAGACACTGTAATGCATCACAAATATTAACACATTTATATCTTATAACAACTTCAATAACTACTGAACACACTTTACAGTGTTAAGCTGGGGTTAAGTAGAGTCATTTGCTTTCTATAAAAGGCAAAATCCAGACCGTGAAAACAACTGATGAGGGCTTCCCTGGTGGTGCAGTGGTTGAGAGTCCGCCTGCCAATGCAGGGGACGTGGGTTCATGCCCCGGTCCGGGAAGATCCCACATGCCGCGGAGCGGCTGGGCCCGTGAGCCATGGCCGCTGAGCCTGCGCATCCGGAGCCTGTGCTCCGCAACGAGAGAGGCCACAACAGTGAGAGCCCCGTGTACCGCAAAAAAAAAAAAAAAAAAAAAAAAATGCTTCTAATGCCAAATATTGGAAGTAAAAAATCAAGGTCACATGAAATGATAACAAAAGTAGATAATTTTGCTTTTTAACTACTCAACTTTACATTGGATCGCTTTTCCTTGACTGTGCTTAATAAAACTTAGGGGGGTTCTTGCAAAATGTTATCATGAGCTTGTCCATTCTCAGTTTACCCCGTTTTTGTTTTTGCATTGAGAACGCCCATAACTTAGTATTCTTAAGAAACTACTGCTCATTAGGCATAGTGCTAGTTTGATTCATATTATTTAATTTATTAAATCCTTAGATCGGTTGTGATTACTAGTTCCATTTTATAAATGAGGAAAATGAAACTCTGATAGCTTAATTAAATAGTACACTTAAATTTTTATTGTTTAGGATTGTCCTGAGTCAAAACAAATTCTTTAGGATACTATAGTGCAAATCTTATGCATGACAATATTTGTAGATAAAATTTAAATCATTGTACAAGGCAACTTTTTGGGTTGTGGCGAGGACTCCTAAGATGTATCGTTAAATGGCCATTTTGTTCTTGGAACACGGTTATAATTTTGTGGCCTTGAAAAACAGAATTAAATTAAAAGAACCTCAGGGAGGTCATCTTATGTGTCTTCTACCTTCCAAAAAGGCTCTAAACTACCTTAATATGTGATTATCCATCATATTTCAAGACTCTACAGGGAAAGAGCAGCCGCAACTTTCTTCAAATTGCTGTTTCATTTTTTACCACCACTTACATTCAGAAAACATATCTTTGTGGTTATTCCAAAGTTCTCCCACTATTTCTTAAATCTCTTTTTCTTATTTTGCTCTCAGCAAACATGAAGAATAAATCTGTGAGCTGTACTTTGTCAGATGTAGGGCAGGAGGTATTTTTTATAAACAAGTTAAAATGTTTCCATTTCTTTACTTTCTTTTGTAAATCTTATATTCTAACCTCTTAATCTACTTTATGTCTCCATGTTAGATTTGTAATATCAGAAACCCAAAAGAGAAGAAAATTACTCACCAAATGTCTAAGTATAATAGATCACTTTAAGATTCTATTAAATATTTATATAACCATACACTTTCCCTCTCTCTCTTCCTCCCTGCTCCTACCCCGGACTCCTGGTCTCTGTCTCCCTCTCTGTCTCTTGTTCTCACTCCCACACTTTGCCTTCTATGTAGGTATTCTCTACAAATATTCAAGCAGTACATGACAATGATAACTGGTTTATTTAGTTTAAATTACAATTTTAATTAACAATAATAGTAACAGTAGCACTTGCTACATCAATGAGTAATTTATTTGGTACCCACTATATGTGACATATGTGTATGTTAGTTACTATATATACATTGTTTGTATTCTCACAATAAACTCTGCAAAATCACTGTTATTTGCCAAAATATATATAGATAGATACGAAGGTTCAGAGAAATTAACAAAATCGACTATGGCCATGCAGTTATTAATGCAGCCTGGATTTGACCCCTGGTATTTGTGAATATAATTTCCCTGAAGTAGTCATGTATTCAGAGGAGTGCTGGTAATCCTTGCTTCCTATAATGGAGGATAAGACTATTTAACATGGATCAAGTTTCTCCTCGAGGACAAGAAAACACCTGCAAACATATAATTTAAAGATTATTTAAAAGAATGAAAGAGTTAGCAATAAAATGGGGGATTTCTGGGCCATGACCTGAGGAAGAATGAGAGAGAGAGGAGAGAGAGAGAGAGGAAGGAAGAAAGGAAAGAAGGAAGGAAGGAAGGGAGGGGGGAGGGAGGGGGGAGAGAGAGAGAGAGAGAGAGAAAGAAAGAAAGAAAGAAAGAAAGAAAAAGAAAGAAAGAAAGAAAGAAAGAAAGAAAGGAAGGAAGGAAGAAAGAGAGAAAGAAAGAAAGAGAGAAAGAGAGAAAGGGAAAAGAAAAATGTGATCCCAGTAATGAAGACATTTATACCAGGGAAGAAAGACCTTCAAAATAAATCTGTGTTTTTAGTCCGAGGGTCTAAACAGTAACCATGGTCTGAAAAATGTTGGGATTCTGATTAACCATCCAGTATGTTAACCTTGGATCCAAAGGTCTTTGCCATCAAAGTTAAGTTCAACTGAACTAAAGCAGCCCATTTTAAGTTGTCTTCCAAAGCTTGAACTTAAAAATAAATCCTGAACTTGGATTTGTATGCTCTGAGCTTGCATCAGAAGCAAGCAAAACAAATCATCATTGAGAGAAGATAAAATCACACTAAAGAATAATAAACAGGTATAATTAGAAATATTTTTCCAATACAATGTCCAGTATGGAGTCAAAAATGACCAGGCACACAAAGAAACAAGACATTATGGTCAAGAATGAAGAGAATCCACAGACAATTGAAATAGTCCCACATGAACTACAAATTCAATTTATGATGGCTATATTATAAGATATAACAGTTAAACTTGAGTATTTTAATAACGTTCAAAAAGTTAAATTAAAAGGCATAAGTATTTCAAAAATGAACTGATACGTATATACACAAAAACACGGTGATCAAAAGTAAGCACTTAATGGATGGGTTTTATAGCGGATTAAACAGAGATAAATGGAAAATTAATGAAGTGGGGGATCGGGACACAACACTATCTAAACTAAAGCATAAATAGAAAGAGAAGACTTGTGGGAACTCCCTGGTGGTCCAGTGGTTAGGACTTGGCAGGTTCACTGCTGGGGGACTGGGTTCGATCCCTGGTTGGGGAACCAAGTTCCCACAAACTGCACAGTGTGGCCAAAAAAGAAAAGAAAAGAAAAAAAAAAAGACTTGTCTTTAAAGCAAGTCTTAAAAATATCAAAGGACTAAAAGCATACCATATATTTTTGCTGTACACATTGTAACTAGCTGAACATGTTCACATACCTGAATAATAAGAAATAAACTTAGAGATACTAAGTGTATCAAAGAAAAACCTTAATAGAAATAGGAAGACATTTGGAATTACAATATTATTCCTAAGAAGTTAAAAGAAGGGTGCAATCCACAACTCAATTTTGAAGACAGCAATACTTTTCTGTGAAAACCTAACAATGAGATTAGAAGAAAGGACAATTATATATCACTGTATACGAGAGATCAGCAATTTTTTTCTAAAAGACCCCTAACGTAAACATTTTAAACTTTCCAGGCTATACAGTCTCTGTTAAAACAATTCAAACCTGCTGTTGTATCATGAAAGCAGCCCTAGAAGATATATAAACAAAAGGTGAGGCTGTGTTCCAGTCAATTTCATTTATAAAAATAAGTGTGGGGTGGGCTGAATTACACCCAGATGCCCTAAAGTGATGACTCCTGAACTTGAAGAAAAGAATGGCCATCAGTCGCTATGGGGGAGATTGTAGAAAGAGCAGTTTATTAGGAATTAAGTTTTTGACATGTTGAGTATGAGCTGTCTATTTAACATCTTAATAGAGATATTGAGAATGCCCTTGGGTAAAATATTATGCACATCAGGAGGGGGGTCTATCTGCATATATAAATTGGTAGTCATTAGTATAAAATGTGATACAATTCTGGGAAGTGTATAAACAGCTATTTTGCTCTCCAATCACTTTCCTTGTACCAGGGAAAATAAAGAAGGTAAATTAGTTGTTCAAATCTTCTTATGGATATACTAATTGGAACCTTACTGGTAAATAAACAAACGTTGTTTGCTAGCAGAAGACTCTTTACCTTTGGAGTGGTTTTAAACAGACGCAGCTGATCGAAAATTGCTTACAGTATACCTATAATCTATGAATTTATGTGAGTGGTCCCTGGAATATGTTATATAGGCTCAGAGTAGGTCCAAGACAGATAAAAGCACCTGCGGATCTGTGTTATAGGTCATGGACCTCTGTCTACTTCAACCATGTCTTAACGTTTATTAGTAATTTTTAACACTGGGTAATATTTCTGACTCGTATGAGTCTGAGTTGATGACGTGATCTTGTATATTATGTCTAATGCCATTACATAGGATCAGATTATTATAGGGTGGGTTTAGGCAGAGAAGAGAACCAAGAAGTGATATTCTTAAGGTACTCCAGTAGTAAAAGTCTTATAGAAGAGCGGGAAAGATGCAAAGAAGACTCATGGAGAACAGCAAATGAGGCAGGAGGAAATCCAAGGGGGCAGGCTAAGCTATAAGCCAAGTGAAGAAAGAGTATCAAAGAGGAGAGAGTGTTAATTGTGTCAAATGGCAGCTATAGGTACTGCAGTTTTGTGTAACACGTTATGAACACTGGTGACCTTGGTAAGAAGAGCAGTTTTGGCTAAATGGCAAGGGTAAATTCTCAACCTGGGAGAGAATGTGAAACGCTCATTTCAAGGCAGTGAAGGTTGACAACTATTTCCCACAGAGCTTTGCTGCAAAGGAGACCAAGGACTTTAGAGAAGAAGGGTCAAAAAGTTTTACTTAAGATAGGAAAAACTTAAAAATATATAGTTTTCTATACGGATTGAAATAATCAATTAGAGGGAGAAGTTTTTAATGATGTAGAGAAGAGAATAATGTTGGAGCAATGCCTGAACAAGGAAGAGAAGAGGGGATCAAGGACATGGACTGAACAATGGGCATGAGGTAAACAAAGAGTTCATTTCTCACAAAGGGCAGAAAGTTTCTTCAAATGTGTACAGATGCTTGTATGTGAATAGATGTCCCGGGGAGAGTGTCCATATTCTTTTGTGTGCCTCAATTTTCTCAGTGAATTCAGAAGCATGGTCTTTACATAAGAGTGTAGGTGGGGTAGAGAATGTAGAAGGTTTTAGGAGAGAAAATAAAGTGTGAAATGATACTCTAGGACATTAGGAAAATAAATGGATTAGATAAATATAGTGCTGTTCTCCAGAAGCATTAAGAACGCTATTTTTCTTTTCGATCATGTATTTAAATAGGTATGTGCATTTTCTTTAATCACAAAGAGTAACATTGGGTTGCAAGTTAAAAGAAATCAGAGATTGAATTAAACCATGGTTATTGTTTAGCCAATAGTAGGAAAAGGTGAGGCAGGTGCCTAGAATTCAAGGGTAGATGCAAGGGAATAGTTATAATGATTGACCACGAACTGAAGTAGGATGAGAAGAGTGAAGAGCACCGCCAGTGGTGAAGGAGCATAAAATTGTGGGATGGCCAATGATTTGGACATCCTGGTTGAATTAGGGAGCACATAAACAAACCTGGAAAGCTAAGAGATAGTGGCTAGGGACTTATGCATGAAATTGTGACTATATAAGGCATTGCAATTATAAGTAATGATGACACTTCAGTGGTGATTCTGGTGTTGAGTGGAGGAATTTATGGAACTAAATTCGAGTTGTTGGAAAGACTATCTATATGTACACTGAAATAGACAAGAACTAATTTTGGAATTAGACAGTACTTTGAACAGAAGTTCAATTCATTTAGAAATTCCAGGGAATGGCCAGGCATTGAGAGATGGGATGATAAATGACAGATTCGTAGATTAATCTGATGATAGGAGGTTAGATTTTTTTTTTTAGTGTGGGTGAAGTTGATCTGAAAATTGTAAGTAATTAGGAACAAAAAACATGACTATATCCAAGCCCAGAGGCCAAAGTGTTGTGGCAGAAAAATGCCATCACTCCAGAAATGAACAGGAATCTCCTCTTGAGAGAAAGCCAGGTGAAAAGAATACTCAAGAAGATTGGGGATGTAGAGCTATTTGCTGTTAATGGACCGTTGAATTCCAAAAGGATACAGTGAAAGATTTTACGTGGTAGGACATGGTGAGGAAAGAGAAGGAAGTAAGGTGTAGATACACAAATCAGAAAAACAATGAAAATACCTTACAATACTATTTTTGGTGATAATGTAGAGCAATACACTTTCTTAAACACTGCCATTAGGAGTATAAATAGGTATACCTACTCTGTAAAGAGCTAGATTCTGTCTGGGGATCTGGTAAATTTGCATATATAAATAACTCATGTGATAGCAATTCCATTCCTAGGACTATGTCCTGGAGAAATGCACGCAGGTGTGTGCCAAGAGACATGGAAAAAATATTCATAGCGCCATTGTTTATAATTGCCCCGAATGAGAAAATCGCCATGTGCCCATCGATAGAAGGAATTAAACATCTGTGATTCTTATCATAATAGTATGCCTAAAACTAACACAACATTGTAAATTAACTATATTTCAATTTAAAAAATTGTTAAAAAATAGCAACAACATGCCAAAATGAAAGTAGGTAAGAGTGAAGCTTTTAATCCCTGATGGCGTGTGGTATTGTAAGCATGAGGCTAAACCCAGAAGAAACGCCTACTCCTACAAGTTCCATTTTCCGCCATGAGTCAGTGCACTGGTTCATCAGAACGGGGGTTGGGGCGGGGGGGTCAGCTCATTGTCATGGGAGACAAAACCAAAGGCTCCTATGGTTTTATGGAGCCTGAGGCTCGAGGGAGAAAGCAGGAAATATAAGAGCATGGCTGGCCAGCAGGGCCTGAACCCTTGAGTTTCTCTCCAGAAACTGCACTTCATTGTCTCTGCATCAAGTAGAAAGGCCAGCTTTCCTTTCCCCTGAGACCTGGCAGGTAGAGCCTTCGTTAATTGTCTATGGTCAGGCTTGAAAAATTATACTAGATTATTTGGCCAGGAGCCAGACTTCTCCAGAGCTATTCAGGTTATCGATTTCTCCTTGTATGAGTTTTGGTAGATTGTGTCTTTCAAGAAATTTTTTCGTCCATCTCATCTAAGTTATCAAATTTGCAGGTATAGAGTTGTTCAAAGTATTCCTTTATAACCCTTTAACTGTTCATGAGATCACTATTAATGACCTCTCTGTCATTTCTAATATTGCTAATGTGTATCTTTCTCATTTTCCTTGTTAGCCTGACTAAAGGCTTATTAATTCTATTGATTTTTTTCCATAAATTCATATTAGATAATGTTGGTTGCTGCTGTTTGGGTCATGTGCACCTTAAATGATTTTTCTGCCTCCTTGATCTAACAATACTGATAAGAAGTGTAGAAGTTTCCAACTTTAACAGTGGATATGTCTCTCTCTCCTATCAATTTGGCCTCCTGATTTTGAAGCTGTGCTGCTAGGTGCATAAACGTCTAGGATTGTGATGTATTTTTGGAGAACTGACATCTTAATCATTGTGTAATGGCCCATTTATTGCTGGTCATCCTCCATCTTCTGAAGTCTGATATGTCTGAAATTAATACAGATACTCCAGCTTTATTTGATTGTTCTCATGGTAAATACTTTTCCATGACTTTTCTTTTACCCTATCAAGTCTACATATTTAAAGTGGGTTTCTTGTAGACAATATATAATTGGATCTTGTGTTTTATTTTATAGACTCTAACAACGTCTGTCTTTTATTTGGTGTAATTAGACCATTCATTTTAAAGCAACTGTTGATGTAGTTAGACTAATATCTGCCATATTTGTGTTTTCTATGGGTTATATTTGTCCTTTTTATATGATAGCATTTTAGGTCCTCTCTTAGCGTATCAACTGTACTTTGAAAAATTTTTGGTGCTGTCCCAGAGTTTATAGTGAAGATTTTAAACTAATCTAAATCCACATTCAAATAGCACTGTATCACCTATACTGCAGGTGCTTTTCACCAGAGTATTTCCAGTTCCTTCCTCCCATCTCAGGTGACATTACTGACATTTGCTTTACTTATCTGTGCCCTATAACCACCTATACAGTAGTACTATTATTGCCTTAAACAAAGAGTTTTCTTTGGGATCAAATAAGAAAAAGAAATCTTTTTATATCCAGTTTTGGCTTCTCCAATGCTCTCCTTATTTACCCAAGTTTCTGACCTTTGTCATTTTTCTTCTGCCTGAAGAATTTCTATCAAGATTTCTTGTGGGGCAGGTCTGCTGAAGATGAATTCCTTCATTATGTTTTGTTTGAAATTATTTTACCTCACTTTGTAGGCTAATTTTACTGAGTAGAAAATTCTAGTTTGGTGGTTTTTTTCTTTCAACACATTAAATGTTTCAGCCTATTCTCCTAGTTTCGAAGGAGGGGTCTATAGTAATTCTTATCCTCATTCCTCTATATTTCAGGTGCTTTATTTTTGGACCTGGATTTTACAATCTTTGCATTTGTTTTCCTACTGTTTGAATATACCTAGTTGTGTTACTCTTTGGTGGTTTTTGTTTAGTTAGTTTGTTTTGGTATTTATTCTGCTTGATGTTTTCTGTCCTTCTTGAATCTGTGGCTTGTTGTTCAATTACTCCAAATATTTCTTCTCTCTTTTTTCTCCTTCTGGCATTCCTATCCCACACATATTATACCTTTTGATATAGTTCCACAGTTCTTGGATGTTCTCTTTTATTCATGTATTTATCTCTTTGAATTCCAGTTTGCGATGTTTCTATTGACCTACTTTCCAGCTCACTGATTCTTTCTCCAGCCATATGAAAGCTGTTGCTTAGGGCATCAAAGGCATTTCTTCATTTGACTGTGTTTTTAATTTCTAGCACTTCCCTTTGATCCTGTCTTAGAGTTTCTATCTTTATGCTTACATTATGCATTTGTTCTTGCATGTTCTGTTTTCCATTATTTAGTGTATTGATCTTAGTCATTTTAATTTCCCGGTCTGATTCCAAAATCTGCCATATCTGAGTCTGGTTCTCATGTTCTCTTCATACTCTTGTGTTCTAGCTTGTCTTCTAATTTTGTGTTGAAAACTGGGCATATGTATCTAGTGATCGTGGGTCTTTCCTTAACCAAACTTTAGTCAGGCTTCTCTGAATTCTCTTCCCAACTAGGTCTATATTTTGGACTTCCATTGCCCAGTTTTAACAAGAATCCTGTCAAGTTTAGCCAGAATCCCCCACCCCCAATATCTGACCAAATTCTTCATCATCCCTACCATCCCTCTGGTGGTATCTGATTACCCTGGACTGCCTTCAACAAGGACCCTGTTAGGTTTAGCCATCTACTTGATATTTCCTCTTAGTAACTTTCCATCCACCAACCAGCTGCCTGACTATAAATTTCTACTTTTCCTTGTTGTATTCAAAGCTGAGTATTTTTTGTATTCTGAAGTCTCATTCCCTCTATCATGTTGGTCCTAAATATAATCTATTTTTTATCACTTTAACTATTATGCAGCTCTGGTTTTCTTTGACACTGGTAACAGGAACTGAGTTAAATAGGCCTTTTAGTGCAAGATTTTCTGAAAACCTGGCCAGGTGTTAGGCTGTGTTGCTTTGTGCTGTGGTTTCCTCTGGTGTCCTTATTTTGTCATGTATCTTAGCTTTGTCTTCTAGAAGCACTCCTCCTCAGAAGGGGTCTCTGTTGTACAGCCTTTCCAGCTGTAATGCAGTGTTATACTGATAGCCTGTTAGTGTGGTGACAGGGATGTGAAAGGAGATTATTCTGTAATCTCTGAATTAAATCACAGTGCTTACGTGGCCCTGTGAATCAAGGCTATGACTTTCATAAGTATTTCTTCAGTGTTATCATGTTGCTCTGTGTTTTCCACTGACCTCTACTCTTTTCCCTGGGCACAGTGATCAAGGTCCATTCCCTTGAAGCCCTGACCCCTGTTGACTACTTTTTCCCTTTTAGTTGTAACAGGAAGGTTAAAAGGGCTTGGCTGGAAGGAATTCCCTTTCCCCAGCTGTTGTAAAACTTTGGCAAAATCCTTTCACTTGAATTCAGGCCTTTTCTATAGAGAAAACTTTTGGTAGATTTCACAATGATTACCTTTCTTTCTACCTGTCAGAGCCAACAAGGGATCTTCCTTAGCTCTTTACCATGAGAACCTGTTGAGGTTCCTAGAGATAAATAAACAAAAGTGTAGGGTCCCTTGAAGACAAAGTCCCCCCAGAAGTTTCTCACCCTCATAGTAATCTATATACAACCTCCAACAACCATCAAAATTACCAGTTTAGTGTTCCCACCTCCTTAGGGCTCCAGTAGCTTCAATTCCAGGTGAGGAGATCAAGGTATTTCTCCCAGGATGTGCCAGTTTCTTCCTATTTTCATCTGGAAGTCTTCACTGCAAATTGATTTCCCTGAGTCCAAGAAAAGTCACTGTTTTTTTGTTTCTCCAACTTTTTCTTATTGTAAAGATGTGTATGACAATCACCAAGCACCTTAAACAAAGCTTAACTTAATTTCTTCTTATAGATTACCTCCTGCTGATTCCATTTCGTTCACCCTCCCTATTTATTAACTTATTATTGTTTTCCTGTTTTGTTAATGTTTTTCTCTTTCCTGAAGTATTTTGATATCATCTATATCTCTCTAGATTTTTAAATTACCTATTGACTTATTTAGTTCAAAATTAACTTAATATTCATGAAACTAAGATCATAGAATAGTACAACACTATAATGTCAACCCCGATTTCTGCACTCCCAGGGGGAAAGAGTCGTATTGCATGTAAGTAAACACTTATCCATACAGCATGATTTCATTGACTTCTGGGAAGATACTCTAATTCCAAACTAACTTTTCTCCAACCGATATGTGAAATCCCTCTAACAGAGATCAATCTTTGATATGCCTCAGTGAGAAATAAGACTTCAAATGTCTCCTTGGAGAAGTAATACCTTGAGTTCAATTCTTCTTGGGCAAAATTAAATAACAAGTCCTTTGAAGACAGTAAGAGCTTGAAAGGGAAAAGTAATGGATCAGATAAGCTGAAAAAAAGTGAACAAAAACATAAACCTGGTGTGAAGAAACTTTGAATGTGTCCGAGTCCTCATTTAAAACACCAAATCTATAGGTATATGCAGGAAAATGTCTTAGGGTTGAATCACAGAAAGCCAGGTAGAACTCACCCATAGGATGACTGTCAATCACTGCCTGCTAGAAAATCACCAGCAGTACTGAATAGAAATTCAGTAACCATTTCATCCCCATAGACAGAAAGTAACCAAGAGGGTAAGGCAATCACCCAATATCACGGAGGTAATTAGTAGCAAATATGGAACTAAAAAATATTCTCTTTTGCCAACATTTGGTTTTGCAATATACAGTAAAAGGTTATTCACTTTGCTGGGATTTTAAAATCAAATAATAATAATAAATCATAATAAAATCACAAAAGCAGAATGATATAAAATATACTTCTCATTTTAATGTTTGGGCTTTGAAAACTTAAAAAGCTAGATTTGTTTTCTGGCCTTGAATTACTTATCTTGCATAAAAACCTATTTCAAGATGATAGGCTGAGCATATAACTCAGCTTCCCCCTGCCTACCTAAATGTGTAGTATTGATAGAAAAAACATATTTTTGAATACCTAAGGCTTTTGTGGAAAGCTGGAAATGAGATTCTTAGTGGACAAGAAATTTTGAGGGATATCGGGAATAAAGAAAATAAATTGCATATTATTGAATAGTAAAATCAAAGTGATAAGGGCTTGAGAGAAGAGCATGCATAATTAATATAGACTATCAGGGACCGAATTTATCTTCCCACTTGAAACAATAACAAAATAGACAATATACATAAAACAAATGTCAAGATAATGGACATTAGAAAATAAAGGATAATATTCACTGAGAGAATAAAACAGAAGATAAACCATAGAATTGCTCATGGAACAGGAAGGAGAAATCCAGACTCTTGTAACTGCTCTAAATTAAGAAGATTGAAGCTGAAAGTCCAAACGGCTGCAGGAACTAAAGTTCACAGTGCAGGGATATGTGAGGGATTCTTCTCAAACGGATTTATAGGTTCAGGCAATCCCAGTGAAAAATCTTAGTAGGTCAATTGGATAGTATAGAGAGTACAGAAATAGATTCACACAACTATTGTCAACTGATCTTTGACAATGGACGAAGAAATTTCAATGGAAAATTTCTTATCAATAAATAGTTCAGGGAAAGTTAGATTTCCATATACTGAAGAATGAACTTTGATCCATACCTTATACCTCATAGAAAATTTAAATCAAAATGGATCCTAGACCTAAATGTAAACCCAAAACTTTAAAACTTCTAGAAGAAAACATAGGAGAAAATCTTTGTGAGCATGATTTAAGGAAAGGATGTGTTAATATAGCACCAAATACATGATTAATAAAAGAAAAAAATGGTAATTTGGAATTTATCTAAACTAAAACCTGCTACTTTTTGAAAAGACATTGTTAAAATGATAAAGCTATGCAACAGAGTAGAAGAAAACTTTGCAAATTTGACACTTGATAAAGGATTTTTATCTGGAATATACAAAGGGCTTTTAATATTCAGTAATGAGAAAACAAACAATCCAATTAAAGATGGGCAAAATATTTCAACTGAAAGTTTAAAGGGCTCACCATACCAACTAAGATGTGAGGTAATTCAACCTCCGATATACGCATATGAGAATGTAACATTGTACAATGCCTTTGGAAAGCATTTATGGGCCCATCCACACTAAAATATAGTGATATAAAGAAGAACAGCCGTCATTGGGATGGAGACCGTGAAGCAGTAGGTGGAAATACAAATGTGAGCAAACTTTTGGGGGTGACAGATGCGTTCATTACCTCGGCTGTAGTGATGGTTTAATATGTACTAAACATCGAAATGCACATTTTAACTATGTGCAGTTCAATTTACATCAATTAAACCTTAATAAAACCATTTTAAAATAACTGTGTATGGAACTATAAAATTTGTAGTTCAGTCAGTTTGATACGACTCCTGGAAAACTGAACCAATAACAGCTTAAATAGATGAGGGTTTTATTTTCTTTTTTTCCAAGATAAGAATTTCAGGTAGGGTCCCAGGGTGTCATTATTGTGGGAGGTTTCTTAAGTTTTTTGTTCAACTGTTACTGCTGTTGTGTCTTTTCCTCATAGGCTCAGGAATGTACCTCTATCTCCGGGAATCAAGAGCACGTCACAGGAGTTCAAAAAAGGAAAGTACAGACCTTCCACAGTCCACAATGGGATTACATCCTGAGAAACCCACTGTAAGTTGAAACTATTGTAACTTAAAAATACACTTAATACATCCAGCTTCCTGAATATCATAGCTTATCCTAGTTGAACTTACATGAGCTCAGAACACTTACCTTTTCCTACAGCTGGGGACTATCATCTAACACAGAATGTATGTTATAATAAAGTGTGGAATATCATATGTAACTGATTCAATACAGTACTGAAAGTGAAAATCAGAGTGGTTGTCTAGGTACAGAATGGTTGTAAGTGTATCCATTGTTTAGCCTGTGATGGTGTGGCTGCCTGGGAGCTGGGGCTCACTGTCACCTCCCGGCATCAGGAGAGGGTTTCCTACCACTTATTGCTGGCCAGGGAAAAGATCAAAATTCAAAATCAGAAGTACAGTTGTCACTGAATGTGTATCTCTTTCACATCAGCCTAAAGTCAAAACACTTGTTAAGTCAAACTATTTTAAAGTTGGGGACCATCTGCAAATGAAAAAGGGGATAAGCCTGTACCAGCTGACACTTTTTTTTTTTTTTTTTGCAGTACACGGACCTCTCACTGTTGTGGCCTCTCCCGCTGCGGAGCACAGGCTCCGGACGCGCAGGCTCAGCGGCTATGGCTCACGGGCCCAGTCGTTCCGCGGCATGTGGGATCTTCCCGGACCGGGACACGAACCCGCGTCCCCTGCATCGGCAGGCGGACTCTCAACCACTGCGCCACCAGGGAAGCCCCCAGCTGACATTTTAAGCAGCCTTTCCCGTTTCTGTACAGCTCTTTGGCCAAAAGTTTGTCCGACAGCAATCTCTCTCAAAAGAGAGTCTGTGAAATATAGTTTCCATTTTCTCTGTTTAGATTTACACATGGCCTCTACAAACTAAATTGAAGTTTTTATAGTTTCTAGTAGTAATGAAGAAAGCGAGAATGGATATTAGATTGATCAGTAGCGGTGTGTGCCAGAGGCACCAGTAGTCCTTTTCATAAGAAGGTGTGGATATAAGAGAGAGAAAAGGTCTCGAGATCAGGAGTATTAAAGTATATACAGTATGATTCCTGGAGCGTCAAACCCTGCATATTCTCTCCCCATCTACCTCTATCCTGACAGCAGTGTTACATGTGTGCACCACACACAGTGGGTAGCTGTGTGATTTGTTGGAGAGAATGGACAATGTCTCCTGTAGCCTGCCATACATGGGGGGTATGTGTAGCATCCCCATCTATTAATGGATAGTGAAGCACCCCACCTCCAGTACCTGCAACCCCCCAATCTTATTTTCCATCAAAAAAATCCAGAATACACATCAACTAGAATGCACTACCTTTCCACCCAGTACCCCCAAATTTATGTCAGAGGTCTGAGGGGCAAAATCAAGTGAGACAATGGGTAAGAAGCACCAAATGACTGAAAACAGCCACTACCATGGATAGAACAAGAAATTCAACAAATGGTAGAAATCGGGCATATTGAAATTGAACTGATTTTCATTAGTTCTTTTTTCCATTACAGGTTATTACAAGATATTGAGTAGAGTTCCCTGTGCTATACAGTAGGTCCTTGTTGCTTATCTATTTTATATATAGTAGTGTTTATGTGTTAATCCCAAACTCTTAATTTATCCCCCCCCTCCCCTTTCATAATCATAAGTTTGTTTTCTATGTCTGTGAGTCTATTTCTGTTTTGTAAATGAGTTCATTTGTATCATTTTTTAGATTCCACATATAGGTGATATCATATGATACTTGTCTTTCTCTATCTAATCCACTTCACTTAGTATGATAATCTCTGGGTCATTAGTTTTCTTTTTTTATTTGTTGGTAAAGTGGAATATTTCCTCACATTGCAAAGAGTGTTAAATATTTATCCTAAAGTCCTAAGGAACATGCTAAAATATATAAGGTATTCAATATTAAAAAGTATTTTATGATGCATTAACAATTTCATAATCAAAAAAGAGAAAGTATTATAAATAGCTAGATAAACAAGATTATAGTCAGAATGAAATTATAAAATTTATACAATTCCATTCAATTTATGCCAATGTACTTCTAAAAGCATCATAAATGAAATGAGAAATTTTCTCAGAAATAATAAATTATCAAAATTGGACCAGGAAGAAATAGAAAACCTGAGGGAAGTAACGATTGTAGCAACAGTTGGAAAGATAATCAAGGATCTTACACATGTGATCCAGATAATTTTATAGCTGAAACTTGCCAAGTATCATCAATGGACAGTTCAAAGTTACATAAAATGTTCCCCAATGTCAAAAAAGAAAAGATTTTTGGTCCAAGCAGACAAGGTAAATAGTCAATAAACTTAACCACTTTTTTTTTTCGGTACGCGGGCCTCTCACTGTTGTGGCCTCTCCCATTGCGGAGCACAGGATCCGGATGCGCAGGCTCAGTGGCCATGGCTCACGGGCCCAGCCACTCTGCGGCATGTGGGATCCTCCCGGACCGGGGCACAAACCCGCGTCCCCTGCATTGGCAGGCGGACTCTCAACCACTGCACCACCAGGGAAGCCCTAACCACTTTTGAGGTATAAATATGATCAAAATATGATAATTTAAGAAATAATGGTCACATACATATCTCTCACTTTCAAAAATGTCTTGAAGAGATTTTAGGTAAAGCTATAAATAAAAATATTCATTCCTACTTAAATCAACATGCATTTATTGCAGTTTGTTTAAATCTAAAAGTGCAAATGGACTTGGAGACAAGATTCAGGCTAGTTCTGCAGGATAATGTGAGCTACAAACGTTTTCTCTTGAGCTGACAAAGTAGATTTGAAAGAAAATATATATTTGCTTCCAGAATGGGTTAGCTTTGAAATTATTTGTTTTAGTTCCAGGTTGTTAAAGATGTGTAATTTCTCTAACTGGTGTCAGTTTGTATCAGGAGCCAATGATAACTGTGAAGTTGCCTGGTATGATTTATAACAAGCAAAGCCTTGCAACAAGCTTTGAGTAAGCCTAAGTGAACCATATCAGATTTGTTTAGTAAAGCTGTGCTAATAGACTTTTGAAATCTGTGGTATGTCTCTGTGAAACCCAGTGGGGTGGATATAGTACCTGTCATCTATAGTTATAATTTGAGAATAAATGCAATACTGAATCAAAATTGAATTATGAATGCAGAGGTTTTGTATTTGGTGGTACATAAAGATATTTTTAAAGGCTCAGTACAGTTTGCTAGAAATGATTTATTAATGTGGGGAAAATGAAATAATACTAAACAGCAATGTTTAATGGGCGTCATGTAAGGAAACAACTGGAGATATCAACCACAAACGTTGTCAAGTCTCAAAAATGAGAAGAAACCAGAAAAATAATGATTAGCAGATAACACATAGAATATTGGAGTGGATAGCATCATATTTCAACTCCTGATGCCAATGTAAGCTTGCTTTCACTAGAAGCAGAATTGATGGCTGGTAAAATTGGTTCATTTTCCAACTTTATAAATATTTCAGAATCATTTTCCAGATTGTTTTTACCAGTTAATCCTGCCACCAGGGTAGCAATGCAAGAGGGTCCACTCTTCTGCATCCTGTCCAATGTTTGGTACTGTTAGACTTTGTGTGTGTGCGCCATCATTATGGTGTGAGAATTAAATCAGTGTTGCTTTTAGTTTCATGTCTTAGAATATCAAGTTAGATGGGCAGTTTTATGCATATGTCAACCTACACAAATTTTTTAGTCATAAAACCTGACTATTTTTCTATCGGTTTGTGGGTATTTTTACCGTTTAAAAAGATCTCTCCTATATTCTGAATACCAATTCTTTGTTGAATTTAATGTAAATATATCATTTCACACAGGTACTTCTATTTTAATTTAGTTTTTCATTTTGTTGGTCATGCATATTTTTCTTTTAAGGAAGATGAATTTTCATATTTTATTTTCTCTCTCTCCTTTTTTTTGACAGACAAGTACCTTTTAACATGAAAAGAATTCCTGCAACCAATTCTAAAAGGATGAATGCATCATAGGGATAAATGGGCAAGGACACAAAGACAATTTGCAAACTACAGAAATGGTCCTCTGAGAGCTTTTCTTTCTTTTCAAAAAATTTTTTTCTTGTCATATAAAAAATGTGTAATGTTATAAACAAAACACATTTTTTTAATAGCTGTGGACATTTTGCTGAGTGACAATACTGCCTGAGATGCCCCTAACCCACCCATTTCCCCAAATGCTTTCCTTATTAGAGAACTTTCCCCTGCTTCTCAGAGATGAAACAAGAGGCCAGCTCTCCTTTTCCCCCACTGTTTAACTACCATTTTTTATTACTGTTGTTGTAGTAAGAACACTTAGCATGACATCTACCCTCTTGACAAAGTTTTAGGTGCACAATACAGTATTATTAACTACAGGTACAATGGTGTACACCAGATCTCTAAAGTTCACACACCTTCGGGAGCGAGGGGGAAGATGGTGGAAGAGTAACAAGCGGAGAGCACCTTCCTCCCCACAGATACATCAGAAATACATCTACACATGGAACAACTCCTACAGAACACCTACTGAACGCTGGCAGAAGACCTCAGACCTCCAAAAAGGCAAGAAACTCCCCACGTACCTGGAAGGGATTAAGAGCGCTGCTTAAAGGAGCTCCAGAGACGGGCGTGAGCCGCGGCTAACAGCACGGACCACAGAGACGGGCATGAGACGCTAAGGCTGATGCTGCCGCTAACAAGAAGCCTGTGTGCGAGCACAGGTCACTATCCACACCTCCCTTCCGGGGAGCCTGTGCAGCCCGCCACTGCCAGGGTCCCGGGATCCAGGGACAACTTCCCCAGGAGAACGCACGGCGCGCCTCACGCTGGTGGAACGTCACGGCGGCCTCTGCCACCGCAGGCCCGCCTGGCACCCCGTGCCCCTCCCTCCCCCTGGCCTGACTGAGCCAGAGTCCTCTAATCAGCGGCTCCTTTAACCCCGTCCTGTCTGAGCGAAGAACAGACGCCCTCCTGCAACCTGCATGCAGAGGCGGGGCCAAATCCAAAGCTGAGCCCCGGGAGCTGTGCGAACAAAGAAGAGAAAGGGAAATCTCTCCCAGCAGCCTCAGGAGCAGCAGATTAAAGCGCCACAATCAACTTGATGTGCCTGCATGTGTGGAATACCTGAATAGACAATGATCATCCCAAATTAAGGAGGTGGACTTTGGGAGCAAGATTTATGATTTTTTCCCCTTTTCCTCTTTTTGTGAGTGTGTATGTGTATGCTTCTGTGTGAGATTTTGTCTGTATAGCTTTGCATTCACCATTTGTCCTAGGGTTCTATCTGTCCTTTTTTTTTTTCTTTTAAAAAAACTTTTTTCTTAATAATTATTTTTTATTTTAATAACTTTATTTTATTTTATCTTACTTAATTTTATCTTCTTTCTTTCTTTCTTTCTATCTATCTATCTTTCTTTCTTTCTTTCTACTTTTTCTCCCTTTTATTCTGAGCTGTGTGGATAAAAGGCTCTTGGTGCTACAGCCAGGAGTCAGTGCTGTGACTCTGAGGTGGGAGAGCCAACTTCAGGACACTGGTCCACAAGAGACCTCTCAGCTCCACATAATATCAAATGGCAAAAATCTCCTAGAGATCTCCATCTCAACACCAGCACCCAGCTTCACTCAACGACCAGCAAGCTACAGGGCTGGACACCCTATACCAAACAACTAGCAAAACAGGAGCACAAACCCACCCATTAGCAGAGAGGCTGCCTAAAATCATAAGTCCACAAACACCCCAAAACACACCACCAGACATGGACCTGCCCACCAGAAAGACAAGATCCAGCCTCATCCACCAGAACACAGGCACTAGACCCCTCCACCAGGAAGCCTACACAACCCACTGAACCAACTTTAGCCACTGGGGACAGACACCACAAACAACAGGAACTATGAACCTGCAGCCTGCAAAAAGGAGACCCCAAACACAGTAAGATAAGCAAAATGAGAAGACAGAAAAACACACAGCAGATGAAGGAGCAAGATAGAAACCCACCAGACCTAACAAACGAAGAGGAAATAGTCAGTCTACCTGAAAAAGAGCTCAGAGTAATGATAATAAAGATGATCCAAAATCTTGGAAATAGAATGGAGAAAATACAAGAAACATTTAACAAGGACCTAGAAGAACTAAAGATGAAACAAGCAACGATGAACAGCACAATAAATGAAATTAAAGATACTCTAGATGGGATCAATAGCAGAATAACTGAGGCAGAAGAACGGATAAGTGACCTGGAAGATAAAATGGTGGAAGTAACTACAGCAGAGCAGAATAAAGAAAAAGAATGAAAGGAATGGAGGACAGTCTCAGAGACCTCTGGGACAACATTAAGCACACCAACATTTGAATTATAGGGATTCCAGAAGAAGAAGAATAAAAGAAAGGGACTGAGAAAATATTTGAAGAAATTAT
Source organism: Delphinapterus leucas (assembly GCF_059928025.1). Classification (NCBI taxonomy): domain Eukaryota; kingdom Metazoa; phylum Chordata; class Mammalia; order Artiodactyla; family Monodontidae; genus Delphinapterus; species Delphinapterus leucas. The sequence goes on along the minus strand of NC_143133.1, from coordinate 133,242,940 downwards.
AGTTGAAAACTTCCCTAATATGGGAAAGGAAATAGTTAATCAAGTCCAGGGAGCACAGAGAGTCCCATACAGGATAAATCCAAGGAGAAACACGCCAAGACACATATTAATCAAACTGTCAAAAATTAAATACAAAGAAAACATACTAAAAGCAACAAGGGAAAAACGACAAATAACACACAAGGGATTCCCCATAAGGTTAACAGCTGATCTTTCAGCAGAAACTCTGCAAGCCAGAAGGGACTGGCAGGACATATTTAAAGTGATGAAGAAGAGAAACCTACAACCAAGATTACTGTACCCAGCAAGGATCTCATTCAGATTTGATGTAGAAATTAAAACCTTTACAGACAAGCAAAAGCTGAGAGAGTTCAGCACCACCAAAATAGCTTTACAACAAATGCTAAAGGAACTTCTCTGGACAAGAAACACAAGGGAAGGAAAACACCTACAATAACAAACCCAAAACAATTAAGAAAATGGGAATAGGAAATTACATATTGATAATTACCTTAAATGTAAATGGATTAAGTGCTCCCGCCAAAAGACACAGACTGGCTGAATGGATACAAAAAGAAGGCCTATATATACGCTGTCTACAGGAGACCCACTTTAGATCCAGAGACACATACAGACTGAAAGTAAGGGGATGGAAAAACATATTCCATGCAAATGGAAATCAAAAGAAAGCTGGAGTAGCAATTCTCATATCAGACTAAATAGACTTTAAAATAAAGACTATTAGAAGAGACAAAGAAGGACACTACATAATGATCAAGGGGTCGATCCAAGAAGATATAACAATTGTAAATATTTATGCACCCAACATAGGAGCACCTCAATACATAAGGCAAATACTAACAGCCATAAAACGGGAAATCAACAGTAACACATTCATAGTAGGGGACTTTAACACCCGACTTTCACCAATGGACAGATCATCCAAAATGAAAATAAATAAGGAAACACAAGCTTTAAATGATACATTAAACAAGATGCACTTAATTGATATTTATAGGACATTCCATCCAAATACAACAGAATACACATTTTTCTCAAGTGCTAATGGAACATTCTCCAGGATAGATCATATCTTGGGTCACAAATCAAGCCTTGGTAAATTTAAGAAAATTGGAATTGTATCAAGTATCTTTTCCGACCACAACGCTATGAGACTAGATATCAATTACAGGAAAAGATCTGTAAAAAAATACAAACACATGGAGACTAAACAATACACTACGTAATAACAGAGTGATCACTTAAGAAATCAAAGAGGAAATCAAAAAATACCTAGAAACAAATGACAATGGAGACACGACGACCCAAAACCTATGGGATACAGCAAAAGCAGTTTGAAGAGGGAAGTTTATAGCAATACAATCCTACCTTAAGAAACAGGAAACATCTCAAATAAACAACCTAACCTTGCACCTAAAGCAATTAGAGAAAGAAGAAGAAAAAACCCCCAAACTTAGCAGAAGGAAAGAAATCATAAAGCTCAGATCAGAAATAAATGAATAATAAATGAAGGAAACGATAGCAAAGATCAATAAAACTAAAAGCTGGTTCTTTGAGAAGATAAACAAAATTGATAAACCATTAGCCAGACTCATCAAGAAAACAAGGGAGAAGACTCAAATCAATAGAATTAGAAATGAAAAAGGAGAAGTAACAACTGACACTGCAGAAATACAAAAGATCATGAGAGATTACTACAAGCAACTCTATGCCAATAAAATGGACAACCTGGAAGAAATGGACAAATTCTTAGAAATGCACAACCTGCCACGACTGAATCAGGAAGAAACAGAAAATATGAACAGACCAATCACAAGCACTGAAATTGAAACTGTGATTAAAAATCTTCCAACAAGCAAAAGCCCAGGACCAGATAGATTCACAGGCGAATTCTATCAAACATTTAGAGAAGAGCTAACACCTATCCTTCTCAAGCTCTTCCAAAATATAGCAGAGGGAGGAACACTCCCAAACTCATTCTACGAGGCCACCATCACCTTGATACCAAAACCAGACAAGGATGTCACAAAGAAAGAAAACTACAGGCCAATATCACTGATGAACATAGATGCAAAAATCCTCAACAAAACACTAGCAAACAGAATCCAACAGCATATTAAAAGGATCATACACCATGATCAAGTGGGGTTCATTCCAGGAATGCAAGCATTCTCCAATATATGCAAATCAATCAACGTGATACACCATATTAACAAATTGAAGGAGAAAAACCATATGATCATCTCAATAGATGCAGAGAAAGCTTTCGACAAAATTCAACACCGATTTATGATAAAAACCCTGCAGAAAGTAGGCATAGAGGGAACTTTCCTCAACATAATAAAGGTCATATATGACAAATCCACAGCCAATATCATCCTCAATGGTGAAAAACTGAAAGCATTTGCACTAAGATCAGGAACAAGACAAGGTTGCCCACTCTCACCACTATTATTCAACATAGTTTTGGAAGTTTTAGCCACAGCAATCAGAGAAGGAAAGGAAATAAAAGGAATGCAAATTGGAAAAGAAGAAGTAAAGCTGTCATTGTTTGCAGCTGACATGATACTATACATAGAGAATCCTAAAGATGTTACCAGAAAACTACTGGAGCTAAACAATGAATTTGGTAAAGTAGCAGGGTACAAAATTAATGCACAGAAATTTCTGGCATTCCTATACACTAATGATGAAAAATCTGAAAGTGAAATCAAGAAAACACTCGCATTTACCATTGCAACAAAAAGAATAAAGTATCTAGGAATAAACCTACCTAAGGAGACAAAAGACCTGTATGCAGAAAATTATAAGACACTGATGAAAGAAATTAAAGATGATATAAATAGATGGAGAGATATACCATTTTCTTGGCATGGAAGAATCAACATTGTAAAAATGACTCTACTACCCAAAGCAATCTACAGATTCAATGCAATCCCTATCAAACTACCACTGGCATTTTTCACAGAACTAGAACAAAAAATTTCACGATTTATATGGAAACACAAAAGACCCCGAATAGCCAAAGAAATCTTGAGAACGAAAAACGGAGCTGGAGGAATCAGGTTCCCTGACTTCAGACTATACTACAAAGCTACAGTAATCAAGACAGTATCGTACTGGCACAAAAACAGAAATATAGATCAATGGAACAGGATAGAAAGCCCAGAGATAAACCCACACACATATGGTCACCTTATCTTTGATAAAGGAGGCAGGAATGCACAGTGGAGAAAGGACAGCCTCTTCAATAAGTGGTGCTGGGAAAACTGGACAGGTAAATGTAAAAGTATGAGATTAGAACACTCCCTAACACCATACCCAAAAATAAGCTCAAAATGGATTAAAGACCTAAATGTAAGGCCAGAAACTATCAAACTCTTAGAGGAAAACATAGGCAGAACACTCTATGACATAAAGCACAGCAAGATCCTTTTTGACCCACCTCCTGGAGAAATGGAAATAAAAACAAAAATAAACAAATGGGACCTAATGAAACTTCAAAGCTTTTGCACAGCAAAGGAAACCATAAACAAGACCAAAAGGCAACCCTCAGAAGGGGAGAAAATATTTGCAAATGAAGCAACTGACAAAGGATTAATCTCCAAAATTTATAAGCAGCTCATGCAGCTCAATAACAAAAAAACAAACAACCCAATCCAAAAATGGGCAGAAGACCTAAATAGACATTTCTCCAAAGAAGATATACAGATTGCCAACAAACACATGAAAGAATGCTCAGCATCATTCATCATTAGAGAAATGCAAATCAAAACTACAATGAGATATCATCTCACACCAGTCAGAATGGCCATCATCAAAAAATCTAGAAACAATAAATGCGGGAGAGGGTGTGGAGAAAAGGGAACACTCTTTCACTGCTGGTGGGAATGTGAATTGGTACAGCCACTATGGAGAACAGTATGGAGGTTCCTTAAAAAACTACAAATAGAACTACCATATGACCCAGCAATCCCACTACTGGGCATATACCCTGAGAAAACCATAATTCAGAAAGAGTCATGTACCAAAATGTCCATTGCAGCTCTATTTACAATAGCCAGGAGATGGAAACAACCTAAGTGTCCATCATCAGATTAATGGATAAAGAAGATGTGGCACATATATACAATGGAATATTACTCAGCCATAAAAAGAAACGAAATTGAGTTACTTGTAGTGAGGTGGATGGACCTAGAGTCTCTCATACAGAGTGCAGTAAGTCAGAAAGAGAAAGACAAATACTGTATGCTAACATATATATATGGAATATAGGGAAAAAATGTCATGAAGAACCTAGAGGTAAGACGGGAATAAAGACACAGACCTACTAGAGTATGGACTTGAGGATATGGGGAGGGGGAAGGGTAAGCTGTGTCAAAGTGAGAGAGTGGCATGGACATATATATACTACCAAACGTAAAATAGCTAGCTAGTGGGAAGCAGCTGCATAGCACAGGGAGATCAGCTCGGTGCTTTGTGACCACCTAGAGGGGTGGGATAGGGAGGGTGGGAGGGAGGGAGACGCAAGAGGGAGGAGATATGGGAACATATGTATATGTATAACTGATTCACTTTGCTATAAAGCAGAAACTAACACAGCATTGTAAAGCAATTATACTCCAATAAAGATGTAAAAAAATACATAAGTTATTAAACACTTTCTTGAATGTTTAAAAATCCATATTCACTTTAAAAAATAAAAAATAAAATAAATGAAAATAAAATAAAATTCACTCACCTTAATAACCGAAACTTCATACCTGTTGAACAGTAACTCCCCAGGTGTCAGGTGAGCACCATTCCACACTGTGTGTCTATGTGTGTGACTGCTTTGGATACCTCCTAAAAGTGGAGTTGTATTGCATTTGTCTGTGTCTGGCTTATCCATGTTGTCGCATATGGCAGGATTTCTTTTTTTTTTTTTTTTGCATTCCTCTAAAGTTCTTTATTTTAGGGCAAAATGGTGCAAAAGGGGACTTATGTTGAATTTCCGAAATCTGGGATAGATTTTTTTTTTTAATAGCTCTTCATTGGAGTATAACTGCTTCACAATACTGTGTTAGTTTCTGTTGTACAACATAGTGAATCAGCCATATGCATACACATGTCCCCATATCCCCTCCCTCTTGAGCCTCCCTCCCTCCTTCCCTATTCCACCCCTCTAGGTGGTCACAAAGCACCGAGCTGATCTCCCTGTGCTATGCGGCTGCTTCCCACTAGCTAGCTATTTTACATTCGATAGTGTATATGTGTCGATGCTACTCTCACTTTGCCCCAGCTTCCCCCCCTCACTATGTTATACACCTAAGACTAATATAATATTATTCATCAACTATACCTCAACAAAAGAATAATTTTTGACAGAAAGAAGACCATATGAGGACACAGTGAGAGTCATCTACAAGCCAAATAGAGAGGTCTGAAGAAAAAGGAGCCCTGCTGGCACCTTAACCTCAGACTTCCAGCCTCCAGAATGAAATAAATGTCTGTGTTTAAGCCACCCAGTCTGTGATGTTTGTTAGAGCAGCCTGAGCAGAGGAAGACAGACTTTGATACAGAGCAGTGGGGTTCTGCTGTAACAAATACCTAAAAATATGGAAGCAGCTTTGGAAGTGGGTGATGGAGAGATGCTAGAAGAGTTTTAAGGTACATGTGAGAAAATGCCTGGATTGCTGTGAAGGGACTGTTGGTAGAAATGTGAACATTAAAGGTGAGTCTGGGGAGTATCAGAAAGAAAAGAGGAGAGCTGTAGATAAATCCTCTGTCTTCTTTGATGGAACATAGATAATTCTGAATGTTGGTAGAAGTACATGATGAGTTCTGAGACAGAAACGAGGAACAGGTTATTGGAAATGGGAGAAAAAGGCCATTCTTGATACAAGGTGGCCAGGAACTTGGCTGAACTGAGTTTTTGTGTTTGGAGGCAGGCAGAACTGACACAATGAAGCTGGATATTTAGCTGAGATTTCTCAGCTAAGTGCTAAAACGTGGCCTGTCTTCTCCTCACTGCTTTTAGTAAAATGTGAGAGGAAAGAGATGAATTGGAGGAAATGTTAAGTCAGAAGGAAGTAGAACTTGAAGATTTACAAAATCCTCAGCCTATTTATGCTGTAAACAATGTGAGTGTGCTCTGGAGCCTTGTAAGACTTTTGGTCCTTTCCAAAATGTCCATGGACCCATTTGGTCCATGCCAAGTGGTTTTCGGCAGGACCGAGTATCAAGGACATTTTGGTGTGGACCAAATGTCTTATGGATAGTTTGGACAGAACCAAATGTCTCCTAACCATTCTGGAGAGAAATGCTAAGGACTAGAACTAAATAAAGAGATTACAGGGTAATACGCATGGAAACACTACACTTGGACTAAAGGACACAGAGACCAGACAAGTGGAGAAACGCTGGTGGACTTCAGGGATTCTGTAGGATGGCACGGTAGAACCAGTCAGCAACAAATTTGCCTTATTCTTAAAGAAAAGAGAAGAAGGACCCCAAGGCCACTCGGAGTTTAACAGGGCTAAAGGCTAAGCCTCCTCCATTTGAGAGGGTGAGGCTACCTCCTTCATTTCAACCTGCAGGCTGTCTCTGGCCAGTGCCTTAGGGACAAGGCTGCCACCAAGGCTGAGGGGGCCAGGCGGCTGCGCCCATGAGCCTGACAGGCCATATCTTCCCTTCATACCCGAAGGTCACACCCCCCACACCAAAGTCACCCACACGTTCTGGTGCCCAGTTCCCTTTGGTCTTTCCCGGGTACAGGTCACAGCTCTGGCCTTTCCAGGGCTGCAAGGGGGCATGTGGCTGGAGGTGGGTGCTGTCAAAGGCCAGGAGATGCTTTGCTTCCTGGGGAAAGTCGCCTTTCCGAGGCAGCTGGCTCTTTGGCCTAGGGAGTCCCATGGGCTGCAGAATGGGTGCCCCTTAACATCCTAGGCGGCACCCACCTCCCCCCTGGTCTTGCTCCCAGGCACCCTCTGCCGTCTGGAAGTCCGAAGCAGTCTCCTTCCTTCCAGGTGGGCGCCCCCAGGTCACAGGGAGTCTTGCAGGGCGTCAGGGCGGAACACAAAAGGGGAGGGGCCACGTGGCCACCCTGGCGCAGCAGGAGAACTTGCGTTTGTCCAGCACCTTCTGGGTGTGCCAGGGCACACTCGCCCCACGGCCATCCTGAAGCATCCTCTGTACACGGAAAGGAGCGCCAGGTCCCGCTCGGAGCTCTGACTGCAGGCTCGGCCCTGTTGCTGGACATCCCTCCAGCAGGGGTGGCCGTGGGAAGCTGGCCCGCAGCCTCAACAAGGCATGCTCCCCAGCAGGGAAGAGGTGATGTTGCTTCGGTTCTGCCAGGTGGACACCGTGGCCCGTGCTTTGCAGGCAGTGAGAGGGCAGTTTCTTCCAGGCAGGTGGTGGCCAGCCCTCACCCTGCTATCCAAGTGATACATTAATGCATTATCTCTAAAGGATTTTTAAATTAAGAAAAATAAGATAAAAGAAGGTATGTGATTCAAAGTTCTGTAACTAATCATCAAATAACTAAAAATGGAAAAGTTAAAAAATGGTTATCTCTGGAGAAGTGACCTGAAGCAGGGGAGGGAGGCCGATAACTTATTTTTTCAATATCCCATTTTTTTTAAATTGTTATTGCCCATACATAAAGCAGAATGAAAGGAAAGTTATAAATAATGGGGAAAAGATTTCTCCTCTACTTTTATATATCTGAGTTAGCTAATTTAACTTCACTTTATTTCTTTTTCTTATGTGTACAATAATTTTATTTATTCTTTTTATTCATCATCCAAACTTTTCTTATTCCTCCAGTTGCTTAAGGAAAACGCATTGTTTTAATTATAACTTTATTTTGCAAGTAACCCAGAAAACATCTAAATCATAAACACATCCTAAACAGCGAAACATTTTTCAACTAAATGAAAACTATTAAATAAAATTAGGCATGACAATCAGAATCATCAATCTCTAAAAGTTATGAATGATCTAAGCATTTTCATGACAATTTGCAATTAACTTCCATCGAAATATCTCTTCCGAAGCTGCTGTCTTTCACGAAAACAATATTCAGAATAAAATTCAAAATGTTTACTAATTAATGTAAACATTTCTGTCTTATTAAACTAGTTGTTTTTTGTATTTTTCTATAAGTCCACGAAAGAGGTGTAGTATGCAGGCACCATTACACAGTATATTGATTTTATGGGCTAGCTTCATTTCAAGCACTGGCTCAAAGAGAAAATTCTTTCTGAGCGTGAATCAGCAAACTTAAAAATAAGTGTTTGGATCAAATCCATTCCCGAATCAGAGATTTACATATTTTTCTGTTTCTGCATCTTTAAACATAGCTTCATTGAACCTAGAGACCCATGTATTAGAATTTCAAATTTTATTTGTAATGACAAAGAAAAATATATTATTACTGTTACACTGGAAAGGAGAGAATAAATAGGTTCTGTCTGAAATGTGTATGTGATTCTATATTAAGGATATCATATACAAATGATTAAAATAAAATGGAAGTAACCTAAATTGTTACAGATCAAGTAACTTATTTATAGATTTCCCAGTAGAAACAATGATTAAAATAATGTAATATGCATTGACCAGAAAAGCTAAATCAAACTACAAAAGACTGTGATAATGGACTATTTTATATTATTCTGTGCAAATATTATTTGGAGCTACCAAAACCAGAGAGTTATGCACTAATATAGATATCACAACCACGCCTGCGGAATGGTACTGGAGTTGATTATGTAAATCACAGAAGTATATAACAGGATCATAATTATTGACAATAACTTAGGCTGAAGGTGAAACAATAAATAAAGTTGTTTGTAGAAATTACATAAAATCCCAAGGTTTTCGAAATATTTGCTGTAGGTAAGAAATTATGAAACCTGGATTTTATGCCATTGAAAGACATAATAATTAGAAAATATGTTTATATGGGTGAATAATAGTATTTTAACATTTTATTATCATTTATATCATTTATTATCATTTAACATTTTATTATCAGTATCATTTTATTATTTTCCTTTACTACTGACTGAATAACTTTCAACCATTTTTGAAAATAACTTTGATCATTAACTATCAAGAACTTGTCTAGTTTCATGTAAGGAAATGGTTCTAATATTTCAGCCTTAAAATTGGTGCTGGCTGTGAAGTATTGGTGAAGCACACAGAAAAATTCTTATGAATGAGAGGGGGCATTATGAGGATATTTTTTTTTTACTCATTGAGATAGTTTTACTTTTGTCCTTTAATCTGTTAATGTAACATGTTACGTTGATAGTCTTCTAAGGTATATCTGTCTTTAGGATTTTGGGCACCTCTGGTCCTAAGGAAGATTGCCTTTAATCCCGTCTGTTGTTTCTCTTGTCTCATACTTGGCTCCTTTTGTGAGTTTTTATGTTTTACATGTGAATTGATGACTGGCTGAGTTGGTGGGTCCTGTGAGGCTGGGTTGAGGGGTTTTCACTTTGTGGAAACTGGTGTTTGCCTCTGCTGAGCACTCGGAATAGCTCCCGCTGGAATCATTGTAAATTGATGATCCTGCTTTGGTTTTGATGGGCTTTACTAATAGATAATCTCAAACCCCACATCATTATAAGCACAGGCCTGTGTTTACAAATTCTTACGTAAGAAAAGAAATATCCATCCAAACTCAGGCAAAACAGACACGTTTGTGTATGTGCATGTTTCCATTTGCTAGAAATGAAGACGTTTTTCTCTCACTGTGCTTTCTCTGAGCCTGTATTTCTCCAAAGGTCTCGCTTTACATGGGAATGGAGGGGAGTTATCTCCTATTCATCTCCAAATCCTCACCTTGCATAAGCACCAAAAACCTTGCCTTTTGTCTCCCATGTAATTCCCCAAATCCCACGGCTCCGTATTAGGCAAATACTCTGAGAGTCCAGGCACACTGTGGGCCTCCCAGCTGTGCTGCACATTAGGAAATAAAAACATTTTACACACGAAGGTAAAAAGTGTCTTAACCTGGCACTGCCGTTCCAGAATTCTATCATCCATGTTGAAATTAGTGTTAATTGAATTCAGATTCAGCTGCTCACTGCTCAAAAGCCATAAATTGGAGAGACAAATTTTAGCAGAAGGGAAAGGCTCTTTAATCAGAAAAGACGGCAATCTGAGAAGTTGGACTTGTGTCCTAAGATCAACTCTGAAGATTCTGCTCAGTCCTGACAGTTTTTAAGGGAAAAAAAGGGGGAAGAATGTCAGTGAATCATCAGCAGGAGGTTGAGCTCTGCATCATTTTCCATTGTGTGCAGACTGGCTGACTCTTCAGATGTTATCTTGCCCACACGATCAGCCTGCAGAATTGCTAAGGGGTCTATTGGGGTACAGATCTACTCATTCTTTTTTATTTTTAAACAAATTATTTAATAAATTTAAACAAAAACATGACCTACGAGCAAGCAAAAATCTCCATGAATGAATTAGTTCTTCATGTAAGAAAGGGAAATGGTGGGGAGTTTTGCATTCCCCTGATTTAATACCCAATTCTGAGCTCCCTTAGACAATCATTCATGAGACAGCTTTGAGCACCGGTTCAGCAGTCACAAGAGGGCCTCTGATTCTCCTGGTCTCGCTTTTGAAGTGAGTCTGATCTTGGTGCTACAGTCACTTGTCAACATCAAATGAGACCCTTACCACCTACACAGTACCTACCTTGTTCTATGTCTTCTTGTTTTCATTTATTTACTTTTTTAAAATTTTTATTGAGGTATAATTGATTAGCAATGTTGTGTTAGTTTCTGCTGTACAGCAAAGTGAATCAGTTATACATATACACGTATCCACTCTTTTTTAGATTCTGTTCCCATATAGGTCATTACAGAGTACTGAGTAGAGTCTCCTATGCTGTACAGTAGGTCCTTATTAGTTATCTATTTTATATATAGTAGTGTGTATATGTCAATCCCAATCTCCCAATTTATCCCTCCTCCCCCCTTACCCCCCAGTAGCCATAAGTTTGTTTTCTATATCTGTCACTATATTTAGTCATTCTTTACTTAATTCTTCATTCTTACTTCTTTTAATCTAGGAAAAAGGATCAACAGGTTAGGCAAGGCATGGTGTGCATTCAGGAGAGCATAAGTCAGGAGTTAAATTGCTTAGTGGTCACATTCCTATAATTAGGTTCTTTCAAGTTTAGAGGGGAACAGAAATGGGCCAACAGGAAAGGGGCAAAGGAGCTGCTTTCATTAGGAAGCTCTGTTCCATGGAAACATCTTCCATTGTTACCTCTAGCTAGATGCAGCCAGCCAGTACCAAACTTCAGAAGATTCTGGTGCCTTCTCGCCAGGTCACCCCTTATCCCTTCATTGAAGGGAGTGATCTCTGGACCTTCCCAAGGAATATAAAAAGTAGAAATTTCTCAGATTTTACACTGTAAATCCAGTCTAACATCACCTATTCCCCGAGACTTTAGAGACCTTCCTATAATGTTACTGCCAGCTAAAAGTTGTCACTTGCCATCTGCCTCTACAAGGATTAGGTCAGTAGCCACTGCATCTGCTGACCTTCAACACATCCTGAAAGGAGGTCAGGGTGGAGGTCAGGAAGGGGGCCCTCTGTGCTCTGGGAGAAACTGGCAGAACAGGCCTTCAGTTAGTTAGATATTTTCAAGACACGATTTTATGAACCCAACGTCTTGCATCTCCTCAAATCTAGAAAAACACTAAAATTATTAACGGAAACATCCGCTTCTTGTGACTAGCAGCAACCTTGTGCCAAAATGTGTGCTTGGCTGCACGTCCCCCCTTCACCAAAATCACATGTGTACAGACCTCACCCCCACCCCTTTGGAGCAGTTCCTCGGAGCTCTCTGAGAAGCTGTCTCCTGGGCTCTAGTCCTCATTTTGCCCCAAATAAAACTTAACTCACAACTCTCACCTGGTGCATTTTTTTCAGTCTACACAACACTGAAGACACACTGATGTCTCAATCTTATTTACCATAGGGCATCGTTCTGTTCAGAGTTCAAGGTGATATCACAGCAGTTTATTAGGCAAATTCTGTCTTTCCTTTCCAGAACACTGAATTTTTAGCCAGGATCAAGTCCACTTCTCAATGTATTCTCCCTTACCTAACCTTATGTATCTCCTACCCTTGTTCAACTTCCTTTAAAGATACATCTCTCCAAACATGTTATACAGGTTCCTTCCAGCACATATTTAATAAGCTTTATTTTTCTCATTTATGGCAGGAGAATTAAGATACTTTCTTTTTCTTTTTCTGGAGCAGAGACAGTACTCCCAGTTTGGGTGATGCTGTATTCTCATGGTGGTTATTTGCACAAAGAAGTGTGTTGGTTTGGAAGATCTTGAGAGGAACGAGCTTTATCATGCAATATGTCTACTTAAGGTAGAAACACTATGCAGTCTGCAGACAAGGAAACCTGTTTTTAAAAAAAAAAAATTTTCTGGAAAAAGACAAAAAATGTTACTCTTAGCCAGGAAGTTTTGAGAGGGTTTGGATATTCCTGTTTCCCAGATGTGTGCACTCAGAGGCTATTATTCGCAGACTAAAGGTCCCTTTCCAACCCTAACAGGGATCCAACTTTGATATACTGTATCCACATGACTTTAGATTACTCTTCATCATTTAGAATTAGATCCTGAAGCTGCTATTCAGCAGGGTCTGACCATTAACTCTAGAGGATAAGACTTTCCATTAAAACATCATAAAGACACTCTCAGATACACAGCGTGATCTAAGTTGTTAATTAATACTTCTGAACATGACAGTTTCTCTTTGCAAAGCTTTTTATTTTTTAACATCTTTATTGGAGTATAATTGCTTTACAATGGTGTGTGAGTTTCTGCTTTATAACAAAGTGAATCAGCTATACACATACACATATCCCCATATCCCCTCCCTCTTTCATCTCCTTCCCACACTCCCTATTCCACCCCTCTATGTGGTCACAAAGCACCAAGCTGATCTCCCTGTGCTATGTGGCTGCTTCCCACTAGCTATCTGTTTTACATTTGGTAGTGTATGTATGTCCATGCCAGTCTCTCACTTCGTCCCACCTTACCCTTCCCCCTCCCAGTGTCCTCAAGTCTTTTTTTTAAAATTTATTTTATTGAAGTATAGTTGATTTACAATGTTATGTTAATTTCTGCTGTACAGCAAAGTGATTCAGTTAATATATTCCCACTTTACAGAGGAGAAAACTGATATAAAGAGAAGTTGAATAACAACTCCTGATTCTAGCCCAGAGTTTTGGCATTTAACAACATTTTACTCAGCTGCCCTGACAGACACTCTCGAATATTCCCACAAACTTCCAGTATAGTATTTATAGTCTAAATGTCCCCTCACCATGTTGCTTCTTTACTTGTTTTTTATTGATCAGCCCCTTGCAAAGCCTCTCAGCATCTGAGCTACTAATTGCTTATCAAGGGTGACAGATGAGATGATGACATCCTGACACAACTTTCTTCATTCTTATATCAAGACAACTCTACTTCTAAAAACAACTCTTTTTTGTCTTTGTCATAAACAGGTTGGTTAAAACAACTTCACTTAAGTCATAAACAAGTGGATTTGAAATTATATCAAACCACAACACAACAATTTCAAAAAACGATTTCTTGACAGACATTGTAGCTGAATGTACTCTTAACTTTCCTCTGAATGTTGAGGCAACAAACAAGGGACAGAGAGAAGAAAGCAGGAAGTAACTGGGAGTGAAAAAGAGAGAAAGCACAAAGGGAGACATACAATCAGGGTCGATTATTATTCAACCTAATCACTTCATCTACTTTAAAAATAGCCTTTAAAAATTATCTTTTATGTATTCTGTATATTTTCTTTGGGGCTTCATATTGGTCAATATGCTGATGCAAGAGAACAGACTCTACCCTAGACAATTAGAATTGAAGTATTTATTAGAGCATGTCAGAAGGCTTACAGAATTATTGAGATGGCTGAATAAAACTCTGTAGGGGGGCTTCCCTGGTGGCGCAGTGGTTGAGAGTCCGCCTGCCGATGCAGGGGACACGGGTTCGTGCCCTGGTTCGGGAAGATCCCACATGCCGCGGAGTGGCTGGGCCCATGAGCCATGGCCGCTGAGCCTGCGCGTCCGGAGCCTGTGCTCCACAACGGGAGAGGTCACAACAGTGAGAGGCCCGCGTACCGCAAAAAAAAAAAAAAAAAAAACTCTGTAGGGTGAGATTCCAGAATCCATTCTCAAATTTATACTGCAAGACCAGGCTGCCGAAGGAGCTGCTTCTCCTGCCCTCATTAGGAGGCTGTTTGTCAAATCAGGAGATGTCCCTTATTACACACACAGAGACACAGGGCTGCCCCAGTCTGAGCTGCTAAATAAGCTAATTTCTGGTTCCAGAGGACATCACTGTGCTCCAGTCAGGAAAGCTCAGGTGCAAAATCGGAAGCTGCCACTATAGCTTCAGGGTGCCACGTCATCATTTTCTACTATCATTAAGCGATTTCTGCTAAATCAGCAAGACTGGGAGATGGTTATGTCTCCAGAACCATTCCACATTTGTTCTAACACACACTGATAAAATGCATGCCCAGTATTCCATTTATCTCAGCTCAAATTTCAAGTCTCATGTTACTGCACCTGATATGGAACCTGAATAAAACTTGGATCACCAGCTGAAAATGAATTGGCTTGGCTAACCTTAAGAAATCCCAAAATGCTTTTAAATTGAGTCTTCTCTCCACATAAGACACAAAAAGTGTAGCTTTCTCCTTCTCCTTTGTTTCCTCCTCCACCTCTGTCCCCTTCCCTCTCTTCCCCTCCCTCTCCTCCTTCTCAGGCTCCCGCTCCTTGTTTAGATGTTTCTATGTCCACTTCATCTATTTGTGCTTCTCTTTCTCTTTCTTAACTTCCTTCTCCACTCATTTCTCCTTTCTCTTCCTTGTTTTCACTTTCTTCCTTTTCTTCATTAACATTTTCTCTTATTTCTTTGTTCTTCTTTTCTTCACCTCTAATTATTTATTTGAAAACAACACTCATATTTGAATTAGCACGAAAAGAGAATCCATTTTCTTTACTAGGGTTCAACTATGATCTTAGGACAAAGATTGAAGACAGCTATTCTGGTCCCCAAAGAATTGCAATGGATATCGTAAGTTCAGATCTTTCATTTTACCGATGCTGGCCTAAGTCAGTAATAAATCATGTTTCAAACAGTACACTGAATAAAAGAAACTACAAATACTCTTGGATCAATAGCCTGGGGTTTTATCATTATACTATAATTACTAACATAATTTAACTCCAACGCCATCTAAAATTGCGTTTAATTACCTAAAGAGAACAAAATGATGGAATACAGCATATGAGCTAAAAATTACAAAAATTATTTTGACAAATATAGACCTACAGTGTAAACCTTTTCCTAACTAGGTTAGACAATTAGAGAGCCACTTGAACTTCACATTAGTGATCTGAAATCACTAAAGCTTAAAAGGGTAGGCAATAGCTTTGTCAAATGGTAAATATTACTGGGGTGATGTTCCATAAATTTAAAAACAAAAACCTCCTTTTTTATCTTCCATCATCTGGCTACTGCATAATAACCATTTTTATTTTTTAAATTCTACTTTGACTGTATTTAGTTTTAATAAACTTCTTATTACTTTATTCATCTATTGACAAAAATCCTTGTGATTTCGCCACTGAAACTTTATATTTACCTGATGCATTTATGTCATCTGCCTAAAGGGAGAATGATTGAGACTACTTAGTATGAATGGCTGAAATTTCTACAAGTCAGTTAAAATATTTTATTTGAATTTTTTTTATTCCTTGATTTTCAAACATACTGCAAATATTTTCAATAAAATGTGTTTCAAGCTAATGGTATCAATATAGTAACCTAAATAAAACAGTAAACTGAGGCAAGCTCCAATTACCTGACATTGAGGTCATTTGGGGATAGCAGAGGGATTGTAATTTGGGAAACACATGCTGTAGTGAGCTACAGGCAAGTCCATTTAAGGTTTGGGTTGGGCTGTATTTACAGGCAGGGACTGCAAAGAGTGGGGAGTCCAGCCAGATGTCAAGGCAGTAAATTCATTGGCTTGAAGATGGAGAGAGATTCTTGGTGGATCTTCATGGGTCAGGAGATAATGCTTGGTCTTCTGTAAACCAGGCATTTAATGGAAATCAGTCTCTTAAGTTCCATTCCTCTGAGGGCACAGGCATGAAATTCTCCATTTCATATCCTCCAGTTCCATTCTGGATTGAAATCCTATTACATTTTCCCCTTTTCATCAAGAGTTTTCACAGAAAGCATTCCTGATCAACCATTTTGTTTAAGCATTGTTTTCCTCCTTTTCCCTTCCTTCCTTTCTTCTTTCTTCCTTCCTTCCTTCCTTCCTTCCTTCCTTTCTTTCTTTCTTTCTTTCTTTCTTTCTTTCTTTCTTCCCTTCCTTCCTTCCTTTCTTCCTTCTTTCCTTCCTTCCTTCCTTCTTTCTTTTTCTTTCTTTCTTTCTTTCTTTCCTTCTTTCTTTCTTTCTTTCTTTCTTTCTTTCCTTCTTTCTTTCTTTCTTTCTTTCTTTCTTTCTTTCTTTCTTCCCTTCCTTCCTTCCTTCCTTCTTTCCTTCCTTCCTTCCTTCCTTCTTTCTTTTTCTTTCTTTCTTTCTTTCTTTCCTTCTTTCTTTCTTTCTTTCTTTCTTTCTTTCTTTCTTTCTTTCTTTCTTTCTTTCTTTCTTTCTTTCTTCCCTTCCTTCCTTCCTTCCTTCCTTCTTTCCTTCCTTCCTTCCTTCCTTCTTTCTTTTTCTTTCTTTCTTTCTTTCTTTCCTTCTTTCTTTCTTTCTTTCTTTCTTTCTTTCTTTCTTTCTTTCTTTCTTTCTTCCTCTCTTTCTTTCCCTTTTATTCTATCAGAGACATTGTTAGATAGAGTACATGTCCCTCGAAGCTGAGGAGGACCACCTTCAGGAAATGACAACTGGATTTTATTGACTTCTTTTGAACAAGAAATTTCAGAAACCAATTTGAATCAAGGTAGCTGAAACAGAAACAAAGAAGTCTAGAGATGGCATGAACAGACATGGCAGTTGTGGATTGGCTGGTGTCTTTTGCTGATTTCTGAGAAGTTCCTGTGAGATTAGGTTGTTTCCTTTATGAGCTTGTGTTGACCACCTATATTTTGTCCCTGATAGATGTCACCTCATTTTAGCTTGGTTTCACATTTCCCCCTTTTGAGCAAGTACCTATTAGGGTGTTTGATCACCCAACATATTGCTAAGCATTTCTTCTGCATAGACTTCACTTTTTGACTGATCAACTTTTTTTGTTTATTTTTCTACACCACGCCATGATTGGACATCTTTCTTCAGGGTGAGAGAAGATTTTGTATTTAGTAGCAACCAAAAGGCCACATTTGAGCAACTTCTTATATTGGGTCTAACTGGAGGGTCAAAGCAGGAAGACTTTGTCAAAGATACAGGTTTTAGATATCATTTCAAATCACAGGGCAAAGCATCCATCTACCAGGCTTCGTATTGTTACAAAGACTCTGGGTAAACAGAAACTGACTACTTTAAAAATCACAGCACAAAATAAAATTACAAACAAGATAAAGAGACCAAACTGTAGTATAGATCTAAACCATGATCCCAATCCTGTAGGGAACCAGCTCAATAAATCAAAATTACAAGGTGAATCAGATTGGATTTGTCATAGCCAATGAGCTTTGTTCTTAGGTGTTATGTATTTGAACCTTGACTTCCCCCAAAATATTACTTTGAGTACAACCAGTGGTGTTGACTACAGCACAGACACCTCCTTGTTCAGTCAAGAGATAACCAAGGTCTATCCTATTGTCAAGAACAACTTTGGCCAGAGAGTCTGTAGAACTTTGTTGGGGAGCTATTACTTTAGCAACAGATTCTGTAATATTGTCAAGAGTTAAGAGATTCTTGACCATCACCTCATTTGCAATTACTCACAGCCAGAGGAGTACGGACCTGCCAAAGGAAGAAAATTTGAATCAGTGATCCCTCCCGGTAATTTCTCTTTGAGTCTGTGGTTCTTAAAACATGACAGTCATAGAAGACAGTGAAATGTAAGGGTCTGTAGGCCACATGGCTGGTTTTATTTTGATTACACTTGCCTTGTGTCTTGTTGTGCAGAACTTGGATACAATATTCCCTCTTGGTTTGGGATTGTTAACCAGAAACAGGAAAATAGACCTCCAGAGTTAGAGGTTGACATGATAGAGAGGAGACTGAGTTTTTCCAGGGAAACTGAAGCTATAAGATTGCCAGCATCATGGAAAATCCAACAGTCATTTAGATGTTGGATTACCCCTCTCTGCAATGACCTGAGATATATAAAAAAGGGAATCAGGGGCTTCCCTGGTGGTGCAATGGTTGGGAGTTCACCTGCCGATGCAGGGGACGCGGGTTCGTGCTCCGGTCCGGGAGGATCCCACATGCCACAGAGCGGCTGGGCCCGTGAGCCATGGCTGCTGAGCCTCCGCGTCCGGAGCCTGTGCTCCGCAATGAGAGAGGCCACAGCAGTGAGAGGCCCGCGTACCGCAAAAAAAAAACAAAACAAAAAAACAAAAACAAAATCTTTGCTCTCTAGGCAGATTACTTAAAAGGTAAAGAAAAACTTTTCACAAGTGCTAATCAAAAGCAGATGAAGAGTCCTAAAAGAGTTATCCATTCAGCAAATGAAAGAAAATTAATTTCCAGTTTTACATAAGTTCTCTGCTTATATTGAAACTTATTTATAAAATATTTATAATAAATTAACTCAATTTTAGCTAGCTTGGCCACATAGGATTTTTTTCTCTTTCTCTCTTTCTTTTCTACTATCTCTTTCTCTCTCTCCCTTCACAACTTTCTATTTCCATTTAGTTTGTTCTTTGTTCTCCTCATTCTCATTCTGAAATAACCAGCTTTACTTTAAGACAACTGTACTTTCTTTTGCAAAAATGCATCTCCTTTTCTTAGCCAAAAATATATTCTACTTTTCTTGCATACAGAAATATTTCACTTACTAGTTCTACTAGTTTTATTATACATGTTAGAATTCTAAACTCTTAGAAATCTTAATTTTAGTGAAAAGTAAGAAGCAAGCAATTAGGGACTGACAAATTTATAAACGCATTTTATAATCTTTAAAAGTATATTCTTAGAGTAAATTTTTCAATGTGGCAAGAAACATGTTTAATATACAGAACTATCTTTAGTTCCTCTGTAAAAAGAAACCAAATGTGGATAAATCAATCAGTAATTAATATTTTAGTATATTAGTTAGCTTGGAAATGATCTAGATATTCAATGAATATGTCGCTTAACTTATTTTACTATAACTTTAAAATTTCAGGTAACCAAAAAGATTTGGAAAGTAATTTTTAAGTAGACATACTGTAAAGCACAATTATTGCTGAAAAGTCCATTTGCAAACTTTAATCTTACATCTATCTAATTTCTTTTTAACAATTATGTTTAGATTACTCATGAACTTTTCATGAAACATGAAACAGCTAACCATCATTTTAAGTTATTTTTCTTGCTGAAAAGTTCCATAACAGACATAACATGAGCTTATTTGAGTTTTAGTAAACCTAGGTAGAATAAAAGTTTCAAGTCTTCATTATATTTAATGCTGATAACTCTAAAGAGATGCTGTTTTGATTTAAAAAAACCCTAAATTAGCTTTTATTAACCAAAGATAATTTCAGATCACGTGAACTTGAAAAAACAATTAGGCGAGTTTCAATATTTCTGACACCCTAGAAATACTTAATTGACAAGCTCTTATTTTTCTTTAAGGCAATTAAATAGAGCCCTTTTACAAATCAATTTTTGGCAATACCATCCAAACATAGAAAAATATCACATCTGTGACATGCGTATAAAGATACCTTTGCCAAAATCTTGGCCCTCTGTGCACCAATGCTGAACAGAAATACAGAAACAGAGTTACGGAGGAGAAAGAAAGAGTGGCTTTATATCTTTGTCAGGAAAAGAGGGAACACGGTAGGCTGGTGCCTCAAGAACTGTGCCCTGCTCCCTGGGGAATAGGGAGAGGTTTTATAGTCAGAACTTCTGGTCAGAGGTATGTGATAAGGATCAAGACAGTAACAGTCTTGCATTCTTCTTTCTTCTGCAAAGTTTCAAAAGGGTGGGGTTGCTGATTATGGTGTGTGCAGGGTCTCAGGTCTCCTAATCTTAATGAGTTTCTCTGGTCCCTTTAATCTTGCCTCAGGTGGTTTTGTGGCTGCTCCTACCTTGATTAGCAACTGTTCAAATCTGCCTTTTGGAACTCAGGGAACTTCACGGAGGCTGAAGTCTTGCCTACAAGAAATGGGCGACAAAGAGGCCTCCATGCCCGGGATGCCCACAGGACCCTGCTTGGCATCAGTACATTGAAACATACAGACAGAGGCCAACAGAGATCTTTTGGCTTTCATTTTTAAATTTTAGCCATGAGACAAGTACAATAATGCGAATTTCACTAGTAACAGTTGGATCCAAATCGTGTTTTTGGCAGATGGAATAAGTTAAATTTACCTGCGCAGCTGGCTTAAACTTTTGACTAATATTTATGGGGAAAACTCTTAAGATTTATTTGCCTAAATTTCAAATACTGTTTTTTTACTTTCGGATAAGAATTTCCTCCCTGAAGTTTGCATTTCAAAGAGAAGGCCTAGATAAGTGATCCTAGAGAAGACCAGATAGAATATTTACATCTCAAAGTCATAGGGAAAGAATGCAAGTTCCTCCAAGAGGACTTTTTTTTCTTAAATCCAGATTTTGTATAATATCTGAAAGCATTTTGAGATAAATAGGGGAGGTTTGGGGATTAGAAGAAAAGGTAGGTGGGTTTGAACTGCTTCAAGAGCTGCATTTCTGTTCTTGCAAAGAATAGATTTGTAGGACAAGTACAGTTGTTTTTAATCCCTCAAGGAATTGTGTTGCCATTTAAATGACATTATAGGTTGATCTATCTATCCAACTACATTACCTTCAATTTGCTTCTTTAGATCAGGGAGAAGATCTTCAGCTAAGATGAAAATCAAAAGATTCCTATGTTTTGAAATGAGAGCTTTGCCTTTGGAATTCACAAAGACTTCAGAATGTTTTTCTTTCCATCTAACTACATGGTTTTGAAACAAAGCAGGACCCTGTGGGGCTCCTGGGCACAGAAACTTTTCCGTGTCCCCTGTTTCTTGTAGGAAACAGACTCCAGCCTGTATGACCTTCCCTTAGTTCCAAAGGGCAGATTCTTGAACAGTTGCTAATCCAGGAAGGGAAGGGATGGAATTCAGAGACAAGGGAGGAACGGCCAAGAAAGGGTCCTAGTTTCAACTCAAGGGATACACATAACAATGTCTTTAAGCTCTTTATAGAATCAAAACCCAACAAATGGAAGATGTTAGCATTCTTCATCCAGAGAAGACTACCTAAGACCACGTGAAAGGAACCAGAGAAGCTCATCAAGAAGATTACCTGAGACCAGATTAAAGGAGTGCAGACCCTGTGTACACCCTAATTTTATCAGCAATCCTACTCCTGAACATTTGCTATAAAACTTCTCATCAAAGTCGCCTGGGTTGGGACACATAGTTTTCTAGGGCAAGACCCCACTGTGTCCCCCTGGCAAAACAATGAAGCTCTTCTTTTCTACTTCACCCAAAACTCTGTCTCTGAGATTCATTTAGGCACTGGTGCACAGAGGCTGAGTTTTGGTATCAGTTTCATTTTGCTTAGGGGAGAATACATAAACAAACAAAAAAATTCTATCGGGTTCTGAAAATCAGCTTCCAGTTTAGCTAACTTCTGACCACAGAGCTACTTAAAAAAAAAAAAAAAATCTTTCAAATATTTTGTCTGGGTTTAGCTGACAACAGTTAAACAGTTGACAAATAGTAACTATTTCTGGTAGCAGTCAGTGACCCATTGGTCTCAAGAGATGTCCCCAAAAGGTGAAAAAGCACTAACCTCCCAAGACCTAGCATCACTCTCAAAGATAACCAAAAGAAAGAAAGACTTAAGACAATTCCCCTGAGGGCTGGCAATAATTAGTGGGACCCTAGCTGAAATGGAGTTCAACCCACATTTCTGTCTAACCAAATCTATTTGCAAATGGGATACAACCCACATTTCTATCTGACTATATTTTGGGTCCTCCAACCTGACAGTTGCCAAGCCAAGTTCTCAGGACATGAGATAAAACAAACAAGAAAGCAGCAGCTGTCTTCAGGAGAGAAAAGATCAATAAAACATAGGTCCAGATTTGGAAAGAAGAGTCAATGTGAAATTTTACCTTCTCTTGATTGGGGACTACAGACAATGATTTGGGAGAGCTGACCCAAAGAATTCTCACCCTTCACTGTCTTCTGCCCATTTTCCTAGGATTCCATCTGTAGGCTCTATAATAAGTAGGGTTTAAAGTGAAGACTGTATCTCTGATATCTCCCAGAATTTGGCAAGGTTTCCTATTAATTTTAATTCTAGTTTCCCTTTGGCTGTTTAAGGGAATAACCTGTAGCAGCTTAACAGAGTCTCCCTTGGAGTCTCCACAATCCTGAGAGGACACATAGGCTGGACTTTGAGAATAGATATGAGGGTGTCTGTAAGGCCATTAACTTGGTGGACTTTTGTTTATGATCATGTAGACTCTTTAAAGTTGAAAGACAATTTAGACAGAGGATTGGTAAAACAAATACTCAAATAAAGGAGAAGAGAGGGGAAGAGTAGGAGTTAACTTAGTAGTCTTTTGTTTTAGGTATTTCTAGTATCTTTGATTTTTCATCAGCCTTTTGCAATGAATCTTTCAGTGCAACTATTTTGGAATTTTGGAGGCTTTGGATACTCGTGCCTGCCCATTAAAATAGGTATCTCATTTTGTTTGATTTGGGAAACCTTGTTTTCAAGTGAACTTCTTAAATAAACAATCTTGTGTAGTTGGAACATTCCTAATATTAGCCATTGTAATTCTAGGTTACATTTTAGTTTTGTTCTCAGTAAAATCCACAAGTTTAAATCTAAACCAAGCACTTCCTAATTCAGAAACCAAAAAAGTGCTCGCCAGAAGGACAATCTCTTCTTATCTAAATTCTGAATAAAGTTGGAGAGCTTGACCAAAAAGAGGGAGTTTAAAATTTGAGAGGACACTCACCAAAACAGAAGCAGAAGGAGACTCAAAAAGCATTGAGTGCAAGGGTCTCAGTGTGGATACCTCACTCAAATTTGATTCTGAGGGTTGTCATCCCTCTGGGGGTCATCTCCTTCAGATCCCACTTTCTAACACCATTGAATGTCAACCTCAATAAAGAGGTAAACTGAGGCAAGCTCAAGTTACATGATATTGAGATTAATCAGGAAGAGCAGAGGAACTGGAATTTGGGGAACACATGCTGTAGTAAGCTACCGGTGAGTCCCTTGAGGGTTTGGGTTGGGCTGTATTTACAGGCAAGGAGTACAAAAAGTGGGGAGTCCAGCCAGGGTCTAAGCAGTAAATGCATTAGTTTGAATATGGAGAGAGATTCTTGGTGGATGTTCATGGATTAGGAGATAATGCTCAGTTCTCTGTAAATCTGGCATTTAATGGAAACCAGTCTCTTGGTTCTGAACTCAGAAGTTCAGTTCTTCTGAGGGTGCATGCATGAGATTCTGCATTTCATATCGTCCTGTTCCATTCTAGATTAAAATCCTTTCACAATATTGTTTCTATAGAGAGTTTATATATTTTATTCAAACTTCAGTCGCTAAGAGGAATATGTATGTATACACATATACATAACATAGGATTATATATTATAATATAATGTATATTATATGTAATGCAATATTTTAATGTAATATATACACATTATGTATGATGATTTTACTGCAAAATATTCCTGTGGAAGGGATGATGCCACTTATGTGTACAGTTTAACAAATAATTACAAATTGAACATCCATAAAACCCCAACAGAAGAAACAGAATATTACCAATACGGTAAAAGTCTCCTGGGTATCTGTCCCTGAAAACAGCACATTTGCTCCCCCCAGAGGAAATTATTCTTTTGGAATTTACTGGTTTACAATGAAGAACAGTGCTCATTTGCCACATTTAGGATTTGTGGGCATTTTTTAATAGTTGCATATTATTCTTTTAGAAGATATCCATGAAAGTAATGATGGTTATCATTTATTAAGTCCATGGTATGTGTCAACTTATTCTAAGCCATTAACATACAGAATTTCACTTCACTAATACAGCAACTTTCTAAGGTAGGTCCTTATGATCCCATTTCACAAATGAGGAAACTGAGGCTTAGGTAATTTAAATGAGTGCCTAAGTTTACCAAAACAGGAACTGGTATGTTTATTGTCACAGCCAATGCGGTACTGGACATGATAATAATGCCCATTGAGAAACACTCATTTTAATTGAAGAATCATTTTGCTGCCTAATGCCATGGGATGCTTTTAGGTAAATTACCAAAGTGAGATATTGAATAGGAAAAAAAAAAAGTACTTCATTGATTAGATCAGTAGATAGCTGAGTTAAAATTGATCAACTAAATGTGATTCCCTGTAATCAATTTAAATTTTTCACTTAAAATATTCACTCAAAATATGCCACGAAATATTAGAAGGGATTTATTTTTTTAAACCAAACACTTGATTACACTTTGCTTTCAAACAGCTTTTAATTTACCCGAGATAGATACAACTGCCAAGTAGATAGATTTCTTTTAATACATCAGAAAAGTAATATTATGTAGATGATGTGAGACGGAGTTTTCAAGTCTAAGTTCAGTGACATTTTATTAGCAGCTTGACATTGGCCATGGTGGGAGGATTTGCACCACAGAAACTGGCAAAAACTAAAAAATTGGGCATTTCCCCATTGAGGTGGTTTCCTAGCACTTACTTTTGATATGCCAATACTTTGTATATAATTTTGTAATAATTTTTTTTATATTTACTAAACTGAATAAGGTTTAATTCAAAATTAAATAAAAGGACCTTCCAATGTGTTTTGGTGACCAAAGTAAATTTACATTTTAATGAGTATAAAATAGTTTTCTCCTCAGTAAATAGATGTAAATGACTGACCTCTATTCGGAGAAACTCAGAAAAAAGTCATTTCCACTCCTTGGTGTCAGCCTCACATTTTTGGTGAAGGAGAAATTATCTAGTATGTTCTCGGGAATAAATTGTAATTGAATATATTTTTGTCTCTATCTTTTTAGAGCACTTTAAGATTCAGAACACAATTAAGAAGACACCCATATAGCCACTGCCCACACATACACACACAGCTTCCCCCACTACCAATGTCCTCACCAAAGTGGTAAGGTTGTTACAGTTGATAAACCTATACGGACACACCATCATCCAAAGTCCATAGTTTACATTAGGCTTCACTCTTGGGGTTGGACATTTTTATGGATTTGGACAAATGTGTAATGACATGTATCTATCATTATAATATCATACACAGTAGTTTCACTGCCCTAAAAATACTCTGTGCTCGACCTATTTATCCCTCCCTCCTTCCAACTCAAGGCAACCACTGATCTCTTTACTGTCTCCATAGTTTTGGCTTTTCCAGAATGTCATATATTTGGAACTATACAATATATAGCACGTTCAGATTGGCTTCTTTCACTTTGTAATATGCATTCTCTCTATATAGAATCTTCTTATCCATGAACATGGAATATTTTTCCAACTATTTAGTTTTGCTTTGATTTCATTCATCAGAGTTTTTTAGTTTTCCTCATACAGATCTCATACATATTGTGTTAGATTTATACTTATGTATATTTTTTGGTGCTAATGTAAATGGTATTGAGTTTTTAATTTCAAATTCCACTTGTTCATGGCTAGGATATAGGAAAGCAATTGACTTTGTAACAAATTGTAATTTTAAAAGAACTGAAATTCCTTTAGAGAAATTCTCATGTTTCTGTAGATTAAGTTAACTTAGAGAGAAGCTGAATCCCTATGTCAGCAGTGACCTGTCCCCATCGTCATTGTTATTCCATCAACACGAGGACATTGGGCTGAATGTTTGAGAGAGAAAACCATGCAAAGTGGCTTCTGCCCTTACAATTTATAGTCCCCAAGTTACAAACAGCTAATTTGTTTTTAATTGGGATATAGTTTTTTTACAATGTTGTGTCAGTTTCTACTGTACAGCAAAGTGGAGTTCCCTGTGCTATACAGCAGGTTCTCATTAGTTATCTATTTTATACACATTAGTTAATCAATCCCAATGTCCCAATTCATCCCACCCCCCCTTCCCCCCTTGGCATCCATACATTTGTTCTCTCCATCTGTGGCTCTATTTCTGCCTGGCAAACAGGTTCATCTGTACCATTTTTCTAAATTCCACATATATATATGTGTTAATATATGTTATTTGTTTTTCTCTTTCTAACTTCACTCTGTATGACAGTCTCTGGATCCATCCACATCTCTACAAATGACCCATTTTCATTCATTTTTATGGCCAAGTAATATTCCATTGTATATATGTACCACATCTTCTTTATCCATTCATCTGTCGATGGGCATTTAGGTTGCTTCCATGACCTGGGTATTGTAAATAGTGCTGCAATGAACATTGGGGTGCATGTGTCTTTTTGAATTATTGTATCTTTTTGAATTATTAAGTCTCTGTTTCTCCCAGTCCTGTTGAAATCCTGCAATTAAATTCCACTAGCCTTCAAAGTCTGATTCTCTGAGAATTCCTCCTCCCATTGCCGGACCTCCAGGTTGGGAAGCCTTCCATGGGGCTTATAACCTTCACTCCAGTGGGTGGACTTCTGTGGTATAATTTTTCCGCATTTTGTGAGTCACCCACCCAGTGGTTAGGGAATTTGATTTTATTGTGATTGCACCCCTCCTACCATCTCATTTCAGCTTCTCCTTTGTCTTTGTATGTGGGGTAACTTTCTTGGTGAGTTCCAGTGTCTTCCTGTTGATGATTGTTCATCAGTGAGTTATGATTCTGGTGCTCTTGCAAGAGGGAGTGAGCACACGTCCTTCTACTCCACCATCTTGAGCCAATCCTGAATCTGTTGGGAGTTTTTTAATCACAGTTTCAATTTCAGTACTTGTGATTGGTCTGTTCATATTTTCTATTTATTCCTGGTTCAGTCTTGGGAGGTTGTACTTTTCTAAGAATTTGTCCGTTTCTCCTAGTTTGTCCATTTTATTGGTGTATAATTTCTTGTAGTAATTTCTTATGATCTTTTTCTTTGGTGTCCATTGTAATTTCTCCTTTTTCATTTCTAATTCTATTGATTTGAGCCCTCTACCTTTTTTTCTTGATGAGTTTGGCTAAAGGTTTATAATTTTGTTTATATTTTCAATGAACCAGCTTTTAGTTTTATTGATCTCCTTTTCGTTTTCTTCGTTTCTATTTCATTTATTTCTGTTCCAATTTTTATGATTTCTTTCTGTCTGCTACCTTTGGGTTTGTTTGTTCTTCTTTCTCTAGTTGCTTTAGGTATAAGTTTGGGTTGTTTTTTTTGTGATTTTTCTTGTTTACTAAGGTAAGATTTTATTGCTGCAAACTTCCCTCTTAGAGCTGCTTTTATTGCATCTGATAGGTTTTGGTTCATTGTGCTTTCATTTTCATTTGTCTCTAGGTATTTTTGGATTTCCTCTCTGATTTCTTCAGTGATCCATTTGTTGTTTAGTAGCATACTGTTTAAGTTCCACGTTTTTGTGTTTTTTAGAGTTTTTTCCTTGTAGTTGATTTCTACTTTCATAGCATTTGTGATCAGAAAAGATGCTTGATATGATTTCAATTTTCTTAAATTTACTGAGGCCCACTTTGTGGCCCAGCATGTGGTCAATCCTGGAGAACGTTCCATGTGCACATGAGAAGAATGTGCATTCTGTTGCTTTTGGATCAAATGTTCTGTACATATCAATTAAGTCCCTTTGGTCTAATGTGTCATTTAAAGCCTGTGTTTCCTTATTGATTTTCTGTCTGGATGATCTCTCCATTGATGAAAGTGAGTTGTTAAAGTCCCCTACTATTATTGTGTTTTTGTCAGTTTCTCCCTTTATGGCTGTTAGTAGTTGCTTTACAGATTGAGGTGCTCCTGTGTTGGGTGCCTAAATATTTACAATTGTTATATCTTCTTCTTGGGTTGATACCTTGATCTTTATGTAGTGTCATTCCTTGTCTCTTGTAACACCCTTTATTTTAAAGTACATTTTATCTCATATGATTATTGCTACTCCAGCTTTCTTTTGATTTCCATTTGCATGGAATACCTTTTTCCATCCCCTCTCTTTCAGTCTGCATGTGTCTGAAGTGGGTCTCTTGTACACAGCATACATATGGGTCTTGTTTTTGTATCCATTCAGCCAGTCTGTGTCTTTTGGTTGGAACAGTAGTCCGTTTATATTTAAGGTAATTATTGATATGTATGTCCTTATTGCCATTTTGTTAATTGTTTTGGATTTGTTTTTGTGGTCCTTTTTCTTCCCTTTCTCTTTTGTTCACTTCTCTTGTGATTTGATGACTAACTTTAGTGTTGTGTTTGGATTCCTTTTTCTTTTGTGTGTGTGTATCTATAGATTTTCAGTTTGTGGTTACCATGAAGTTTTGACGTAGCAGTCTATATATAAACAAGATTGTTTTAAGTTGCTGGCCTTTTAATTTCAAACACATTTCCAGTATCCTCCTCTTCTCACATTTGCTGGTTTTAATATCATAATTGTGTATATGGCTTATTTCTACCTTAACTATATGTTTGCCTTTACCAGTGAAATTTTCCATTCAAAATTTCCTCTTTTCTAGTTGTGGCCTTTTCTTTTTTGCCTAGAGAAGTTCCTTTAGCATTTATTTTTAGGCTGGTCTGGTGTTGCTGAATCCTTTTAGCTTTTCCTTGTCTGTAAAGCTTTTGATTTGTCCGTTTTGATTAATTCAGATTAATTTGAATGAAATTAATCTGGGTGGAGTATTCTTGGTTGTAGGTTCTTCCTTTTCATCACTTTAAATATGTCATGCCACTCCCTTCTAGCCTGCAGAGTTTCTGCTGAGAAATCAACTGATAACCTTATGGATGTTCCCTTGTATGCTTGTTGTTGCTTTTCCCTTTAATATTTTTTCCTTGTCTTTAATTTTTGTCATTTTGAGTACTGTTTTTCAGAGTTTTCCTCCTTGGGTTTATCCTGTCTGGGACTCTCTACACTTCCTGGACTTGGGTGACTGTTTCCTTTCCCATGTTAAGGAAGTTTTCAGCTATTATTTCTTCAAATACTTTCTCAGGTCCTTTCTCTCTCTCTTCTCTTTCTTGGACCCTTATAATGTGAATGTTGGTGCACTTAACATTGTTCCAGAAGTCTCTTAGACTGTATTCATTTCTTTTCATTCTTTTTTCTTCATTCTGTTTTGCAGCAGCGATTTTTCACCATTCTGTCTTCCAGGTCACTTATCTGTTCTTCTGCTTCACTTATTCTGCTAGTGATTCCTTCTAGTGTATTTTTCATTTCAGTTATTGTATTGTTCATCTCTATTTGTTTGTTCTTTACTTCTTTTAGGTCTTTGTTAAATATTTCTCACATCCTATGGATACTTGCCTCCATTGTTTTCCGAGATCCTTGATTATCGTCAGTATCATTATTCTGAATTTTTTTTTCAGTGGGTTGCCTATCTCCACTTCACTTAGCTGTTCTTCTGGGGTTTTATTTTGTTCCTTCATCTGGGACATATTCCTTTGCCATCTCATTTTGTCTAACTTTCTGTGATTGTGGTTTCTGTTCTATAGGCTGCAGGATTGTAGTTCTTCTTGTTTCTTCTGTCTGCCCTCTAGTGGATGAGGTTATCTAAGAGTTTGTACAGGCTTCCTGATGGAAGGGACTGGTTCCTGCCCAGTGGTGGGTGGAGATGGGTCTTTTCCCTCTGGTGGGCAGGACTGTGCTCATGAAGACTTTAAGCTGCTTTTCTGTGGATGAGTAGGTCTGTGTTCCCTCCCTGTTGGTTGTTTGGCCTGAAGTGGTCCAGCACTTGAGCCTACAGTCTGTTGGATCAGGCTAATGGTGGCTTCCAGGAGGGCTTACACCAGTGAGTACTTCCCTGATCTGCTGCGGCCCATGTTTTTGTCCCTGCAGTGAGTCAGAGCTGCCACCCTCTAACCTCTAATACTAGCAGGTAGGTCTGGCCTAATCTCTTATGGGGTCACTGATTTTTTTCCCTGGGTCCTGGTGCACACAGGTCCTTTTGTGCATGCTCTAAGAGTGGAGTCTCTGTTTTCCCCAGTCTTGTGTAATTCCTGCAATCAGATCCCACTTGTTTTCAAAGCCATATTCTCTGAGAGCTTCTTCTGTTGCCAGACCCCCAGGCTGGGGAGCCTGATGTGGGGATAAGAACTTTCATTCCTGTTAGAGAACTTCTGTGCTATAATTATTTTCCAGTTTGTGGGTCACCCAACCAGTGGATATGGGGTTTGATTTTATTGCAATTGTGCCCCTCCTGCTATCTTTTTGTGGCTTCTTCCTTATCTTTAGATGTAGAGTATCTTTTTTTGGTAGGTCCCAGCATTTTTTTGTTGATGGTTGTTCAGTGGTTAGTTGTGATTTTGGTGTTCTTTTGAGAAGGGTTGAGCTTACTTCCTTTGACTCCCAGAATTATCATTATTTTCATCTTCATCTTCACACTAGTAGCCAGAAACTAGAGAAATAAATTCCTCAGAAAACCGTGAAGTTGAAATCATGTTTCTGAAGAGCAATCATACTGGGCAGACCTTTATTCAAAGTCTCTGTTATTTCTTTGTCATTTATTTTTGAATAACATAAAGATTATGATGTTGTATCCCCTAAACATTCCAGTTTTGGAAACATTATCAAGCCATATATAAACAAAAGTGCAGTGTGTTGTAACAGTTATGAAACTACATATATAAAACAGATAAAGTCTTGGTCTGTGGCAGGATGAAGTTTATTTCAATCAAAATTACAAGTTAAAATGTAGCGTCTCAATATCCAGCTATATTTAGCTAAAATTTCCTAAAGATGAGTTATTACTAGGGGTTTTAAAATACTGAGATATCATAGGAGTCTTATTTTTTATTCCACTATGGAATATGGCTGTATTTCTAGAGCAATTTGGAAACCTAAATATCTCAGGAAAGTCCATTCTCTCTGGTCTCTTTATAGAGTTGCATAGAAATAGTTGGTCACTGTGATATTTTGTTTTATGTTTTAATAACAATTGTGAAAGTATACGTATATCAGCTGACTTCTTGGATTACATCTTGTTAAAAAGCAAGAGTGCTTTACACCCCACTTCATGCCACAGGTAATTTCCTTTGGATCCATAGAGAGTCCAGCAAGTTTACACTTTTTGCTTGAGGGAGCCACTTCTGGTGTTAAATTAAAACAAAAATAAAGCACCAACAAAAAAAGCCCACTCCTTATTTTTCAAAGTTACATCCATCAAAATACTAGCTCTGGTCAAACACAGAACAGCTGTAAAATCTAAATGAAGGGCTAGAGTCAAATATTTCCTAATTGCCTGTTTTTCAATACCATCTGTTTACTTGCTACATTTGGTTATGTGCCACTAAATATATAAAAATAAGTTAGTTACACTATATTACTCCAAAAAGATGCCATGTGTTTGTAAAGATCATGGAAACTTGTTTATATTGGCTTCCAGAAATATGTTAAAGAAATAAAAACACATTTATCTGTGAATGAATTTTAAATGCCTCACATTTCTCTTTATTTTCTGCTTTATTTCAGTTTATTAATATGTAAAGTATTGGAAATAAGGTTTACTTTGAAACACTGTACAATATATGACATTATCTATGATAGAAAAATAATCATTGCCACCACTGTTGCACAATGATACTTTATTGACACTCAGAGGCTCTTGTAGTGTTCTGTTCATGGCTACCACTGGGAGAAGAGTCATTTCCATTCAGGTGTGACCAACCTCTGACCAGTTGAAGTTGGAAAGTAAACTTGAAACTAGTGTTCGTCTCCATGCAGAAGAAATAGTTGATGCTTGAACCACTCAATTAATTCATACATCTTCGTGTGTGCATACAAACAAGTGATTAAAACAATGTTTATTCTGCCACAGAAATAATGTTTTATGTTGTTCCTTTCTCAAAGTAATGAGAGATCAGTTTTGTTACAACAATCGCAGGAGACTTATTTCCTTTTTCCTGGACATGAAGTTAATTAGGGAGAGGGGAAAGCTGATAAAAATAATTGAGCGCTTACCAAATGCCAGCTGCTTATCTAATATCAGGTATAGTGCTAGAAACCTATGGAGGGATTAAACCCACAGGCTTTGGAGTCAGACACCATTCAAATTAGAGCCAACTTGTATGGTGAACTTAGGAAGTTTCTTATTCTCTACAGGCTTTATTCCCTCAAGTGTAAAATAGAAATAATACTGTCACCTGTTTTAAGTGATTTCTGTAAGAATTAAATAACATACAGAAATATTGGGTCTAAAATGTACTCAATAAAGTGTTTACTATCATTACTTCATTGTTATTTGGTTTAATTTTCACAGCTAACCTGATATACATACACACACACACAATCACACGTGTGTGTGTGTGTGTGTGTATATATATCTTTATATACAAATTAAGGAAAGTGAAGTCCAGAAATTAAAATGACTTGACCAAGTTATGCAGCTATAAATGATTTGAACCTGAATCTTTAAAGCCTATTGGTTTTTTTTTTTTTTTTTTGCGGTACGCGGGCCTCTCACTGTTGTGGCCTCTCCCGCTGCGGAGCGCAGGCTCAGCAGCCATGGCTCACGGGCCCAGCCACTCCGCGGCATGTGGGATCTTCCCAGACCAGGGCATGAAACCGTGTCCCCTGCATCGGCAGGCGGACTCTCAACCACTGCGCCACCAGGGAAGCCCCCTATTGGTTTTTCATTGCATTACATGTTTGTCCACTTCTCCTTTTCTGGTGTCTGTTAGGCAAGGATGGTTCTCTCCATACCACTGTGCAGCTCATTGTGTAGAAACTGAGCAGATTCTTCACAGAAGGAACATTAAGCTCACAATTTTAGTGCACCTCACAATCAAGTTATCATTTTATAGTTACTTCCTCTATCTGCTGGACACAGTATAGGAATAAAAAGAATTATCCCTACTTAATTTTTAGAACGTACTGAAAAATAGATATTTTTTCTTTTTATTTTACAATGAGGATCACAGAAGGCAAGTGATTTGTTTATGATCAGACAACCATTGTGTAGAATATCCATTACCAGAAGCCATGTCCATCATTTTCTAAAGTTTATAATATAATCATGAAGAAATACTGTCCCCCATGTGGGTCTAGCAAATAAAGTCAGATTTGTATTTTCAGAATTGCTTCTGCCACATGAAGTGTCACGTTCAACTCGGAGATAAAATTTTTTTTACTGGGTGATACAACATAGAATTATGACTTCCAGCTTTCCTGGCTCCAGTAAAAATATTAAATAAATGGAAAGTTTAAAAGACTATTTCCTTTTCTTTGATCTCATTAAGAGCAATCACAGTAAAACTGTGGCAGTTTTCTGATAGCTTTGAAGTAAACTAGCCCGAAGGATTGAGGTAAGCAGCATGAAATGCTGGACTTGCACAGCTTCAGAGAAGTACTATCTATAAAAAGCAAAATCTAGGCGCATATATATATATATATATATATATATTTTTTTTTTTTTTGCGGTACACAGGCCTCTCACTGTTGTGGCCTCTCCCGTTGCGGAGCACAGGCTCCGGACGCGGAGGCTCAGCGGCCATGGCTCATGGGCCTAGATGCTCTGCGGCATGTGGGATCCTCCCGGACCGGGGCACGAACCCGGGTCGCCTGCATCGGCAGGCGGACTCTCAACCACTGCACCACCAGGGAAGCCCTAGGCTTATATTTTGAGATATGATTACATACAAAGAATAAGGCAAGGATTCCAGTCCAGATACAGCCCTATGAATTCTGGATTTGCTTAGCCAGACATCACAATTGTATATGCCAATTCCTTTCAATAAATACATGTAACATTTTAACATTGAATAACTAACTCATGCATGTCTTAAATTTCTACCCCATTAGTTCTGCTTCTCTGGTTGAATCCTTCCCAATGCTCCAACCCCCTTTTTACTCAGTTGAGACTCCCTAGTTAGAAGAAGCAAATTATAAAGAAATTTGGTACCAAAGAGAGTCTAGATAGCTGTTTATTGTGTACAGAATAGTGGATGGGATTCCCAGTTGATGAACATAGATAACACCCAGACAAACTAGTTACAGATGTTATCTTCCTTTCCAAATGTCTGGTTTCCATTGGGTTATCAGCTATTCTTCTTTAATGGAGAAAACACAAAATGGACCTTTTTGTTCTAAATAATCATGAAAATGTCATGCTGAATAACATGGCACATTCAATGAGAAAGAATCAAAAAGAGGTAAGTTTTTTGCAATTACCAGTTGCAGTGGTATCATTTTAATTTATATCCATTACATTAAAAAAAATTGACATTGCTTACAAAAGATAAACCAAAATAAAAGTTAAAAAGTTGTAAGGAATGATTTAACATTTAAAAAATATTCTAAAAATGCATAGAGAAATATATAAAAGTGTAAAATCATTGTGCCTATATTTCTCTCACCTTAAAATTAATCATATTATAAGAGATAAACACACACACATAGTCATATATAACTACTAGTGAGTGAAGAGATCCAGTTGTCCACATTTTTTTGTCATTTAAAGTAAATTATTTAATAGTCCCCATTTGGTCAGTTATCTACATTTTTATTTTTAATTTTAAAGCAAGCATTACCCCGTTTATGTTTAGACTGTGCAGAGGATAAACTAAATTTCATTTATTTTCATGTGTATGTTAAACAAAAATTTTCCCAGTCAAAGATCCCAGAGAATTCCAATCATTTAACTACTATTTTTTATAATATTATTTTAAAATAACAACCGGAAGCTGCTTAGATCATTTACATCATCTAATATTTCTAGAATAATCTATGCTATAGGACTATCGCTAGTTCATTTCCTTCTTGTTTAAAATTATTGAAAGATCACGTGGATGACAATTCATATCCAAGAAATTACTTTTGATACTCGACATAAGTATAAGCTATGTATATTACTATTTTATTTGCATTGTTTATTTGTATTTAGTTCATGATAAGGGGAAACTGTGTATCCTACAGTAGTCTGATTTTAAGTAAGTCTTTTGATATGCTTAATATTATTTTCATAAAGAATTAATAGTTGGCACAGAATGAAACATCTGGAATCAGCTTTGGCCCTGTGATGCTCACATTCCACCAGGTGTAAGATATTTGATAACTTTCTCCATCAGCACACTTGTCCGTGGGCGAGTCTGCAAACACAGAGATGCTGCATATTGAAAAGCATCACCCAGGGACTATTCTATTCACACCCCAGCTCCTCCTCTCTTTTCTCTTCCTACTGGGTGTTTGTATGATTTCTCTTGGACACTTCTAACAACACTACCAGGAGAAATTTGACTGATCCATGAGAATCACTTATATAAAACTTAGAGACTTGTGAAAAGAAAGAGGCTTTCTGAGGAATACACAATAAATCTATAAAATTTATGCATATACACTTTCCTTCTAGAAGTAGGCATCTCAGCCATAAGGAGACAGGTGGTTCATGTATCACTGGTCATTGGATAATCTTCTTTACCTCAATAAAAGCAAAAGCAAAACCATCACCAGTCTCCAAAGAATTGATGAGTACATGATACTGGTGTCCAAATAACTTGGAGTTGATGTGCCCAATAGCTAAAGCAGTCCACTGTGGCATCATATCCTGTTTATGGAGGGAAAATTAATGCTCACATTCCCAAACCCCAGCTCTTCACTGGATATCAAAGATTTCAGATCAAGACCATGGACGATGTTTCTTTCCACCCAAAGTCCTTGCCTTTGGGAATCCAATGGGTGAGAGTGGGGGTTATCTGGTTTCTAGTGTAGTTACCCAAGGTCAGCTAAGTACTTCCGCTTTGCAATCCCTCAGCTGGGAGTGCTGAGGACTGTCCCTTTGGTACTACATTCCCACTGTCTTGCCTTAGTCCTCACAGCAATGCTCCCCAGGGACTAGTTAATGACTTTCTCTTTGGGGGAAACACATGGGAGCCAATGGGTCTGGAAGGATACATCAGGAAATTGGATGGGCCTAAGGAAAGTTTCCAGAATGATCCTTAACGTGGGAGCTTACCACTAGCTAATTCTCTGGGACAGAGGTGCAGGAAAGCTAGAGAAATAGGACCAAAACCCAAAATAGAGGTAGCATTTTTATAAGAATGGGACATATTGTTGAATATAGTAGCAGAATAGATAGTTTTTAGAAGTAATCAGCTAGGAGATTCGAAAGAGTAGTCATCTGGAGAGAATTGCCTCTTACAGATCAAAACTGTTAATTCTCATTCCAAACATCTGTCATGCAAAGTTCCTTGGACTGGAAGAAGAGTACCGTTTTATTGGCTCAGTGTAAACGTGCCAAAATAGCAGTTGAAATTATTTATTGTCACCTTTCCTGATGGCTTCTAAAGACTAATCATTGCAAACAAACATGTGGGTAGAAAAGCCCACCAAAGAAATGCAATCAACACTCAGATCCTCCACCCAGACAAAACTAGAAAACTAGGTGTTTGAGAGGGTGGAGACCTTGAGGAATCATGCACTGCCCTCTCTATGTTTTCATAACTGATTTTAACTTGGTAGGCAGATGGATAGTTTCCATTGCTTAGATGAAGGGCAGCTAGGTGGTCACAACTTGAACAAAGATTTCATTTCAGGTGGTTCCAGAGCTACTCTCTTATGTTTCTAGAGATCACATATGATGACAACACTGTCTGTCGGGAATGAGAGAAGGTTAATAGTCAATGAGGAATAAAAGCTCAATTGTTAGTTATAAAACACTGCCAACTCCAGGAAGTGGATGGAGGATATAACATCTCTGTCACTCTATTCTTATCCTTGATTCAATTAATTATATCTCATGATAAAAAGGGCTTATATTTGAGTATTCCTTAAGATCAAGGGTTGACTGGGCAAAGGCAAAGAGGCTTTTCTGCAAGACTAATGACCATGACAATTCTCTCTGCATTGCTCAGTAAGCAGTCAGCTTGTCCTATTACCAGGAGAATCAGTAGGAAAATCTGTGAATAGTCTCAACATCCTTCAAGGTTTTCCAGTGACATCAGTGCAACGAAGGAGCATCTGGTGCCCAAGCTCAGACTGTTATTTTACCATTTTTAAGGACACTCAAATACTCTCTGCATAAAAATACAGAACATATTTTGGGAAACTTTCTTTCTTGGAGAACAGTGTTATTTCTAGCTCTGTCTGGTCCAAACATTCCTCTCCAAAGGATGCCAAGAGAAAAGGGAACCGTTTTCTTCTTCCTTGGTAACTTTCTTCTTGTAATTCTAGTTTCTAAATATGACCCTGAAGTGTTGTCTGAGCCCTTCCCTCAGCATGTGATAATAAATCCATCATTATATTACACAAATGTTGCAATGAATTTCTCTCAGCCTCTCAATTCATTTCTAGGCAGTAAGAAGGAGGAGAATGATGATGAACAGTGTAACGTATTCCCTCACACTTTTTTCATGTGCTTTGACCTTAGCAAAATGATACACATTTATAGATAGCTATATAGATACATAGATATATAGATATGGATAGATAATTCCTAGACCAGTGAGTAAAAGGATTTACATAGAAAACACATTTCGTGGCTTTGAATCTATAAACACCTACTAATGTGGTCTTTACAAATTCTCACAGTCAGTGAAATTTTATGCTCTAAATTAGTTCATATTTAAACAACACTAGCATAGTGATATATGTATATACTAATTCATACAATT
Source organism: Delphinapterus leucas (assembly GCF_059928025.1). NCBI lineage: Eukaryota > Metazoa > Chordata > Mammalia > Artiodactyla > Monodontidae > Delphinapterus > Delphinapterus leucas. The sequence goes on along the minus strand of NC_143133.1, from coordinate 133,205,048 downwards.
CATGGAACACGACAATAAAAATTACTCAAATTTCTAATAGCAAATTGTTTATACTAGTAACTTCATCATGATTTCCACAGCAGGTTCACAAATCCTGGAAGTTTTGGTCTTGACTGTCAGAGCCAGGCAGAGACAATAAAATGATCCTAAATAGTGACTTTGTTTTCATCTACTAAAAAGAAGCCAAGATTCTCAAGCAAATTTGTGTTCTTGAAGTTGTGGAGAGAAAATATCAAGATTGCTAACTTATAAGAGAAATACTTCAGGTTCCTGAATTTATTGAAAGCATAGATTTAATCAATAGGCTGGTATTATATCTGAGTTCCAAAATCTAAGATGAATGCCCAGAGAAAAACATGACAAATTTGAGGGGACAGATGTTTTAACCTCTATACAGTATTACTTCTAGAGCAGCATACAGAAAATCATTAAAATAGAATTGTATTCTTTACCTGAATCTGTGAAAGATTACTGAAAGATATCTAATTCAAAATTCATGTCAACAGTTTCCCAAATTTCCTTTTTCCACCCAATTTTCTTGACAAAGATCTTCTGAAGCTTCTCATTGATCTAAATCCCAGCTCAACAATCTTCATCTCATCTCACAAGAGTGCTTTTCCTCTTTCTGCCTCCCAGCTCTTTCAAGAGCCTTTTGTTAGCTTGAGCAACTAGTCTCTTTTCCATTAATTAAAATACATTTTGTTCAGAATACCAAATAGTGATGAAAAACAATCAGACTGATACAGTGATTTTAGAGGTCCGTGGTAGGAGGTACAACTCTTAATGTTCACATGCAATTTTTTTCCATTCCCACATATATTTGTCACCTGATAACTGTCTGATACTAAGGAAGGAAGGTGAGAGAGTAAAAGTCTAAGAACATGGGATTATGTGGAAAACCAGCACAACAATAACCTCTTCATATCAGCATTTCCCTGCTTCTGCCATACATTGCATGAACGTCCATGACTATTCCGGGAGAGAGATTTATTTTCCTTCCGTAAGTGAAACTCAGAAAGTAGTATGGTTTTTATTATCTATATTGCAATTCTCTATGCAGTTTTACCTTGAAAAGCAAGAAGCATCTTTTCTCTTCACATGTATTCATAAATGCAAGTGCAAAATGGAAGATATAAAAAATGTAAGTTCAAATTGTTAAAATAATTTTTGTTAATTGAAATAAAATAAGGTGGGTTTAAAATATCTGGAAAGAAAGCGTTCCTACACTATTTGTTGATGTTGTAGGCATAACTGCCTGGGAATGGGATTCAGTCTGTTATCTGCCCTTCTCTGGGGTTATTGGCGTATTTGGTTTCATGAAAGGTCATGGTCATAGATGTGATTTCCACTGGTATCCATGAATGATACTAGGATTTAAACTGTTATAGTTAGATAACTGTAATGCTAAGTGCATTAGTTTGGACCATTAGAATCCACAAGAAAACTGGGAATACATTCTTAACACCATACTGTGTCTGTTTGCCTTTACTTTTTGAGTGAACTTAAATTCACCTCTTTGGATGTTATCCAGAAATTTACGACTCATAGTGTTTGCCATCACTCACCCCATTCCTCAGAAATAAAATTTGATTATACACATGCATTTTATATCTGCTTCAAAGGATTTTAAACAGTTCTAATGTGGTTACCAACATAAAAAGTTCAATATTTTATGAAACTTCAAAATATTCTGTTTTTTCTTGCTTTATATCACAGTTCAGTATTATAACTGTCAATTTGCTCCATGCTTACTTGTACCATTCATATCATCTATTTATTGTCTTTTCCTTGTCTTATAAAACAATTTGGGACAGGTAAAGTAGAAGTCTTATTATATACATTTCTGAACTCCTTCCCTGTGTTTTTCTCATCAACATTTACTGAAACCAGTTTTGAAACCAAGATGTTTGTCATCTTGGCATGCTGTCACATTCATCCATGTCACTCTCTTCTGATAGTGTTACAACCACAGTTTGACTGCCTAAGCCCTTTGAACATATCATCTAAATGCAATATTGCCACAAACATTATATTCAGTCACTAAAAAGTTTTTTGATGCTTTATGTCCAAAAAAATAAACTGAAATTTAAACATTCCAAAATTTTAACAATTTTGAGCATAAGACCATTAAAGACTATTTGGTAAAAAATATTCTGAGATTACAAACAATAAAAATCCTCCTGCACTTATATATGAATTGAAGTCAAGAAAGTTTAACATTGACATTCTATGGAGGCCATACTTTTTGGCAAATGTCAAACTTACCCTTGTTTAAAGACAGTCATTTTTTAAGGGAAACTATTTTAGCATAGAGGCACAGCAATGGAATTTCTGAACATACAAACAGAGTTTGCCCTTTGATTAGCTCTTTGGGTGTAAATAAGTTTCTGTTTTAAATAGAAGAGACCTAAATACTATTATTCTTAGAATTCTCATTATTTTAATTACAGAAACTATGATGTTTTCCCAAAGGTTAATTTGCTTTAGAATTTGTAGCTCAATTCTTTGTTATAGAGTATTCCAATTTCCCCAGAGTGGAAGTGATACTAATAAAAGAAAGGATGAAGAAATTTAAAGTTACAATTAATTAAATATGTAAGTCTACATATTGGAGCTTATAGAACAGTTACATCTTTTAGTTATTCAAACTGGTTTGAATGGAAAACTGATTAAATCTATGTGCACATGTTCTAATAAGAATCGCTCCTGAAATCAAATAGTTATTCAAACCCTTCACTTATCTTTAATTGACTCTATAGTGTGTGATCCACAGATGTTATCTCACAAGGATTTAAGTTCCCAACTCCAGCTCATCCCCCCCCACCTACCTAATAATATAACTTGCCTCACACCTAATAGAAAAACCTGAGTTTTTCACATATCCCGATCTCCTCTCAGTACTGCAATAAATACACATGTACCATTTGTAAAATTAACTTAAAATAATATCTGGTCTCTGATCTGTGGTTTTGGTCGAATGAATATAGCCTTCCTTTCTAACAAGTTCAAGCCCTTTTTTTCTTTTCTTTTTTTTTTAAATTGAAGTGCAGTTGATTTACAATGCTGTGTCACTTTCATGTGTCCAGCAAAGTGATTCAGATATATATAATATATACATGTAATATACATAATATTCCATAATATTCTTTTCCATTATGGTTTATTACAAGATACTGAATATATTCCTTGTGGTATACAGTAGGTCCTTGTTGGTTATCTATTTTATAGATAATAGCGTGTATCTGTTAATCCCAAAGTCCTAATTTATCCCTCCCTCCTTCCCCTTTGGTAACCATAATTTTGCTTCCTATGTCTCTGAGTCTATTTCTATTTTGTATATAAGTTCATATGTAGCATTTTTTTTAGATTCTACATATAGGTGATATCATATGCTATTTATCTTGCTTTATCTGACTTACTTCACTTAGTATGATAATATCAAGGTCCAAACGTGTTCCTTTCTCTATGTCTTTAAATATCCTCAAGTTGTTCATATTTTTAAATTGATTAACTTGAACATCTTTTAGTAACTAGCTGACCTCTCATTAAAACTCCTTGAAAGAAGGTTTACTCAGAACCTTCATGTGCTCTTATTTTCATATTCTTCCATTTGGCTCCCACCCTTGGACTACTCTACACACAGGTGGCCTAAAATTTACAAAATATTCTCCAATCTTTTACATTATACTCCTTCTCCTTGATTCCTCTGAAGCATTTGGTGCCTCAGGTCAACCATTATTTGTAAATTTCTCTTTCTTCCTCTTAAGATATTATGCACTTTGGGTGCTCTTGATATATTTATAAACTTCTTTTGTGAGTCACTGTCTTTCTTTCCTTTGCTACCCTCTAGATCCTAGTGTCCCTAAAGTGTGAGTTCCTTTGTGTTAAAATTAATCTTCAAAACTCCAATTAAGCTTTTATAACTCTTAAATTACAAACAGATGTTGGTTAAATCTACTGTTATGACTTAAATTTACATTGATTTCTCCTTTATTTTCATGTCCCCAGAACTGAGAAATGTTAAGTATTCAGATCAAAATTGCTCATCGAGTACTTAGTGATGATGCAAAAGAATAACATTAGATGAAAATAAAACAACACAGAAAACAAATGTTCAGGAAAACTTTACAAACTAGATTGGCAATGGATTTCTTAACTGTAACATGGATGCTAGAAAATGTAGCAGTAGTTCTTTGAACATTGTAGACAAAATTATTTTCTACCAGGAAAACTCAGCCAAACTATCGTTCATGTGGGAGGAGTTTAAACAAGAATGGCAGATATATGATCATTTAGAAAGTTGATCCTTGCAGCTGCCTCTGTTAAGAAATTGTTGAGAATGTATTCTGGCCTACTGAGACTGTTAACAAAGAAGACAAATCTATAAACCAGGTAACAGTGGCTCTTACTATCAGTAAGTTCCAAGGATACAGCAAGACTGCAGGTTAGAGAACAAAGTTTTAGTGAAAGAATGGAGATTGAAAGAGGAGTGTCTCAGAGGGACAATAAACAAACTCAGAAAATGAGAAAGTTTGACTGAGGGAGCAGAACATAAAATGAAGATATGATAAGAATAGTCCCAAAAGAAGATTTTATAAGATGGGCAAAAATCAATAACACTATTACCCCATTACTACTGCTACTACTACTACTGTCTTCAAGACAATCTATGAATGGAGTATGAGGCAAATTAAATATGACCATAATAGTATAAAGTTCTGTGGTATTTATTTCAAAATACAGAGTCAACTTATGGAGAAAGAACAAAGGAATCCTACCACGGGGTGTACAAGTAAAAGTGCAGGTGATGAAAGGTGAGATGTGAAAGTGGAAATGTGGGAACTTGTACATCAATGATAGCCTTGTATTATAAAGTGGAAAGACAAGCGATGCCCATAAATATTGACCTTAACATAATCGGGATTTCATATATATTTTAAAATCAGAAGTGTAACTAAAAGATTAATTAAAATAATATATCATATATATTAAATACCTGTCAAAAATTAAAGTAAAAATATATATTGGACATTTAAATTTTATGGAGCATATTTTTATGTATTGATGCGATACATAAGGTAAGATCTTTTAAAGGAGGTAAATATAATAGGACTTATTAAACAGATATCACCATGGATGGACCTAGAAAATATCATACTAAGACAGAGAAAGACAAGTACTATATGATATCACTTATAATATGTGGAATCTAAAAAAATAATACAAATGAATCTATATACAAAACAGAAACAGACTCACAGACAGAAAGCAAACTTATGGTTACCAAAGGGGAAAGGGAGTGGGGAAGGGATAAATTAGGAGTTTGGGATTAACAGGTACACACCACTATACATAAAATAAATAAGCAACAAGAATTTACTGTATAACACAGGGAATAATATTCAGTATCTTGTAATAACCTATAATCGAAAATAATCTGAAAAAATACATATAAATGAATCACTTTGCTGTATACCTGAAACTAGCACAATATTAACTATACTTCAATAAAAAATAGTAATGGCACATTTTTTTTGCCCATTATACTGTAGGATATGTTTATTCTCTGTTTTTTTTTTCTAATAATATTTCTCTGAACTGCCTGCAGGCACTGGGAGATCTTGTTTTGGTTTGGTTTGGTTTGGTTTCATGTAGTGATAAAATCAAACACAGTCCAATGTAAAATCCACTTTGCCTTGGTGTTCTGCTCTTCTTAAGCCTATAGTTATTGATACATTGATTCCTGGTTCAACGTGATGGCACCACACTAAACACCCTCTCAACAAAAACAGTCAAGCATAAAATAATTAGGATTTTACTTAACAGCAACAGTAAGTTTTTAGATGTGTAGGAATTAGATCCCACCTCTTCAAAAGTGTCCACCCACTTATACAGCCAACTATTTCAGGTAGACCAGTTATTTGTCGATCAGGTTCTTTGTACCTACAAATGTATCGTACAGGCCATCATGCTCATCATTTTAAATCACTCTGTGTCATAAGGATGTCACCATAAGACAAACGTCCCATTCTCAGAGAAAATGGTGTTAATGCACAGAGATAATTTGGATTTGGAAACTGAAGTCACATTTCAAATAGTCAAATTTAGTAAAGACATGAGAAAGTCTTTTTTAACTTGGCTGCCCTTTTGTGGTAATTTTTTTTTTCCAGTCCTGAAGCTCTCTTATTTCCAAACACTTCGTTATTTTCTCACCATGGGAATTTCTGTCACAATCTACATATAACAGTGACTAATTTAAATTCAGTCCTTTCATCTTTTTCTAGGCTACTGATGTCCTCCTCTAAGCTCATTAAACCGTTTTGGCAAAACTACATATAGATTTCTGTTTTACTGTAACACATTTCCACATTCTCATCCTCAATGTATCTCCAAATTAGAGAAGGACATCCTATTATTCACGTTTTGAAAATATGATTTGATGGCTGGCCAACATTTTAAAATCTTCTCTACAGCCAACAAAAATGATAACCATCATTTTTGCCATCTCTTTACTTTTCTATTAAGGTGAAATTTCATTAAGTGCTTCTACATTGTCTTAAGAAAACTGAAAAGTGAGAAAGTGAAGAAAACCTTTATTAAGAAAGCCTCAGTATCCCAAACGCTACTCCTTGTTGACAGTGTTATGTACAAAGTATGCAGAATATTTAGCATGTAAGGTATTTTCATTTTATTTGTTAAGAAGTTTATAGAAAAAATGGAATTTGCCAGAATTTACATTTGCATTGTGTGCCTGCCAAACACGCAGATGGATGAACAAAGTCTAGTTTGTATTTGGACAAGACATCAACAATCTTGTGTCTCATGTTTGCTGTAGTTTTATTATAATCCTCATAGAAATCAAGAAGATTACTTGAAACTCCACATTTCAAATCAAAGAACCTAAAAGCAAGAGGATAACTTTTAAAAATGTCTTCCCTTTTTTTGGCCATGATTCAACAACAAGCCTAATAAACTCTAGGGAACATGGTTATGGGTAAGGACCTCAGAATTAGTGCTATACTGTAAAGGGCCAAAACATCGGTATGAAAATGTGTTTTGTTGCAACACAGGTTGTTTGTTGCAACCTCTGAATTAGGAAATGCTACTTTACTAAATTTCTTAGATCAGTCAAGAGAACAATATGATAAATATTTATTGGTTCCTGTGGTACATCTAAACTAATTCAGCAGCCACTATTTTTGACAAGCAATTAGTATCTTTGGGGAGATGAAAAATCTTTTGATTGATTTAGAAGTGCTTTTGTTTCTCATCCTGGATTTGTGAGTTTCCATGTGTGCTCTCATATGCTCTGCTCCACCAGGGCCTGTGACAAGTTCTGCTCTGTAGCTTGTCCAACATGTTCTGCTGTGGTGACTTTCCTCCCTAATCCAGTGGTCTATGTTGTTCCATCTGCCGTTAGTATAACACAGTTGTTTAGTCTTCTGTTTGGTGATGTCTGAGTCATCCTAGTGTTAGTGTTGGAATAATTCATTTTGATCATCTTAACTGTTAGAAAAAATAGTCAAAATATTCATTGTTAAAATTTAATCTAGCATTCTAATGATACAAAGCATTACAGTTTATCCACAAGCAAAGTCAAAGATGAAATATTAATGCTCAAAATTTCAACACACTTCAATCGCCCATGTAGTCCTGTAATTTGGAGTGAGTAACAATTTTCATGATCCATTGTTAGGACCCACAGCTCATGGTTTCCAACAACAGAGGTCAGGGAAAAAAGGAGTAACAGAGACTGCAGAAGGCTGATAATCTCTGTCATATCCATTTTACACTAAGAAGAGTATTGCTTTTAGCTTCTATTTTGGGGGCAGTTATAGGGGTTCTGTACTTTTCCCCCAAACTTCCAAACTCATCATCAAAAAATAGAACTTTTCAAATTCTGGAAATGGTTTTTCCAAGATGCAGCACTTTTAGTGCAAAAAACAGGGGCAGACAAACTAGATGGTTTTTCACCCTGTGATGCTAACTTGTAGCAACTCATATAAAACAGTACATGGAACAAAGACCTTGAATAGAAAGCTAAGTGATGCACTGAAAAGGAGAAGACATAGAAACAGTATGAGGACTAGGACATGAGCATCACACACGTTTTCTGGGAAATAGAAGAGCAGTTTGTTAAAAAAACAAACACACAATAGTCAAAAAGATTACCACCTGAATAAATGAGGATCCTTATGAGTAAAGTCAGAATAGCATGGTTATGTCTCTCTCTTTCTCTTTCTCTCTCTCGCTCTCTCTATATAGTATGTGTGTGTAGGTATACATGTCTGCACACGTATATACAGGTACCAAATTTATTTTCACTTATAGTTTAAATAAAGTTATTATACATACATATACATATATATGCTTTTCTTACTCTTACAGTAATACCTACTATTTAAGCCACAGTATATCACATTTGACAAATGAAAAACGTACACTCCATACTTATAATATGGGCTTCTGGGAGACAGCAATATTAAAATAAAGAGGGGTAAAGGTAAGAGAGAGAAAATATAAGAGAAGAAGAGAAAACTGTTCTGAAAATCAATTTTGATTAGATGGGAAAAAACGAAAATTAGAAACAATGAAGTTGTAATGATATAGTAAGTCCCCTACATACGAACGAGTTCCATTCTGAGAGCACGTCTGTAAGTCCAAACAGTTCTTAAGTCCAACAAAGTTAGCCTAGGGACCCATTTAACAAAATTGGCTAGATAGTACCGTACTGTAATAGATTTATAATACTTTTCACACAAATACATAAAAAACAAGCAAACACAAAAAGTAAACATTTTCAATCTTATAGCACAGTGTCTTGAAAAGTACCGTAGTACAGTACAACAGCTGGCATACAGGGGCTGGCATCGAGTGAAGAGGCAAGAAATAAAGATACTGTGCTACTGTCCTCTATACAGCACTGTACAGTAAAGTACACAAAAGCACAACCACTTGTAGAGGATGCACGCACATGACAATGCATGCCAGACACGTGAACTAACAACGTGATTAGACACGCGGTCGCACGCTTGCATCTTTGAAAGTTCGCAACTTGAAAGTTCGTATGTAGGGGACTTACTGTGTTTGAATTGAGCAAAACGAAATAACAGAATACCTTAATATTTACTAGAAAAGGCATCAGAATTACTCTGATAACTTAGTAGTTTTTATGACTGTTTTTTGTTAGTTTTAAAGTGGCTTACATTTTATTAAATGTGACTTTGTTATGGTAGTTCCTTTAGATAGTCTTAGTAAAGGCTGACATTTTGCAAATTAAAAAATATATATTCATATAATTATATTAATTTATATTCAAATACTTCACACATATCTATTATGGCATCAAAATATGTTTGAAAATTTTACAAGTGTAGTTGCAATCACCTTTTTCTTTACCATTAATATTATTTTTATTTGAAGAAGTAAGTGCTAGCATTTTCTATTCAGTACCTCAGAATACGTTATTTTTATATAGTTTTGTCTTTTCAGTGTAAGCACATTATGTTTTATTGGTTTTATTCATTTATGGGAATTGCAAATGTCACCAATTCTAATTTTCAAAACACATAATAGTGACCTCTTGAAAATTTCTAGTAGATTGATAAATACTTTATTATTAGAGCTACACAGAATCTATTCAAAATGTTACTGCCATGCAAGTATTCACTACTACAGGTTAGATATTTGCATTGTTTTAAAACATTTCTATTCTGTACCTAAGTCAGTAGTTAAAAGTTAAATGATGTCTGTATACTTTTCTAATAAATTAGTTTGTATTACAGGCACATTTTACAGTATGTTATGTAAAAGAAAGAAACCTGGTAGATATTTATAAACAGTGGTGCTAAATGCATTTTTACTATAATTTATGGATCATTGTTTAATGTAATTTGAAAATATATCATGTTACAGTTTTCATAAGTCGTATCCTTAATGTATGGAAAGCATAAATCCGTGGTATAAGGAGAACTACAGGTGTTGCTTCTGTAAATAATACAAACAAACCTCAATACTTTGATAGATTTATAGACAAATGTCATTGTTCTGAAAGAGAAGAGAAACCCCATGCGCGCTAAATTAGGAGGAATGTACAAACTGAAAGTGAAAACCTGTGCTTCCTTTGAGATTGGTGAGAAAGATAGCAGGCATAAGGAGGAGGGAATGAGAAGGGACTTGGGATTTGGAGCACGTGATCACAGACAGGAGAGAAGCCCGGAGAGATGATGTACTGAATCTTGCATGCTAATCGTCCTGATCTGAATATTCAACACGCATCCAATGTCTTTCTCTCTAAATGACTGCCCAAACAATTTTTCCTCAAATAGATAATAAACCTTTTCTGCTGAGTGTTTAAAATAAAGATGAGATCAACTTCTTTCTTTCTGTGCATTCTCCCTTTGTTTCCTTATTTTTTATAAGCTTTAATGTTGTGTACAAGAACCATATTCATTGGTAATGACTGATTCAAAGATGTCATGGTTTCATTTTGTTTTAAATGTTATTTTTGAATAAAATTTGCATATATTTAAGTTGTACAACATAATGTAATGATATATATATATATGTATACATAGTGAAACGATTGCTACAGTCAAGCCATTAACATATCATCTCACAATTACATGTTTTCTGTGGTGAGAGCACCTGAAGCCTACTATATTAGCAAATTTCAGTATTCAGTACAGTATTATTAACTGTATTCTTCATGCTATACATTAAATCTCTAGGCTTCTCCATCTTACATAACTGCAACTTTGTACTCTTAAACCAGCATCTCCCCATCTCTCCCACCTCCCCTCCCCTGATAATCACCATTCCACTCTCTGCTTCTATGTATTTTTTAGACTCAACATATAAATGAGATCATGCAGTATTTTCTTATTTCTTGTCTTTTTTTTTTTTGCGGTACACGGACATCTCACTGTTGTGGCCTCTCCCATTGCGGAGCACAGGCTTCGGACGCGCAGGCTCAGCAGCCATGGCTCACGGGCCCAGCCGCTCCGCGGCATGTGAGATCTTCCCGGACCGGGGCACGAACCCGTGTCCCCTGCAGCGGCAGGCGGACTCTCAACCACTGCGCCACCAGGGAAGCCCTATTTCTTGTCTTTTTGACACTAGCTATCCTAGTAGGTGTGGGGTAATGTCTCATTGTGGTTTCATTTGCACTTCCCTGTTGATTAGTAATGTTGAGCAACTTTTCATGTACCTGTTGGTCATTTGTATGTCTTTTTTGCAAAATTGTCTATTCAAATCCTTCTCTGATTTTTTTTTTTTTTTTGTAGTACGCGGCCTCTCACTATTGTGGCCTCTCCCGCTGCGGAGCACAGGCTCCGGACGCGCAGGCTCAGCAGCCATGGCTCACGGGCCGAGCCGCTCCGCGGCATGTGGGATCCTCCCGGATCGGGGCACGAACCCGCGTCCCCTGCATCGGCAGGCGGACTCTCAACCACTACGCCACCAGGGAAGCCCCTCCTTCTCTGATTTTTAATTGTGCTGTTTGTTTTTTTGTGCTTGAGTCCTGTTATGTTGCTTATAATTTAAAATCTTAAATTTATTCAAATGTACTCAGTTAATTTTATATGTATTTTCACATTTAATCTGATATTTAAATTACAGAGAAAAATGTTCACATGATCATTCTTTATAGATAAATCACACAGCAATGACTTTCTACTGTATGAAGGGTTTCATCCTATGTTTGCAGTCACTTCTCTTTTGATAAATTGATGGAACTCACAGGTATGATTCAAAGGATGGGCTTGATGAATTTTCCCAGGGATCATTACCTAATTTCTCTCTTATTTTATTACCAATATTTATAATATGTTGTGTTTGCTTTATCATGATCTTATTTCTTTTGTAAGACCCCAAAGAAGTTAAACTGAAAAACGGGAAAAATGAGCTTTAGCTTGATTCCCTCCAGGCCTGCATTGAAAAGAAGAGATCCTGATTCATGGGTTACATTGGGGTCTGCTGAGCAGTTTCAGCCCTGCTTTCTCTTACTGAGGGTATGTGATTCCTTTAGAGTCTCAAAATTTTAAATCTTAATCTCTGAATTTGCGCAATTTAAAAAAATCTATAGAGTTAATAAGACATACAGTATCACACTACCAATATTACAGAAAACTATACATAACCCCCCAAACTATCCCCAGAACTTGGAAGATTAATGTGTCAAGAACTCAGTACTCAGATCTGTGAAAGGCCACAACAGAAATGTAGTGGTAGCTGATTGAAAAGGAGAGAGAGAAAAGTCATCCCTGAGATGTTGATCAGTCCTCTTCAAATGTCCAGAATCCATAACATCTGAACTCAAGTCAACTGGAGAGAAATCAGTAAAATACAGAGATTAATATGAAGTCTCATTATACATTCACCATGTGGGGCAGAAAATTTAATTTTCAGTTCTTGTTTCAAAGTTTTTTTGTTTAGTGGTATTTTCTCTTTGAAATATAAATAAAAGTGAGAAGGGCAATATCTCAGCCTGGCATGTGACAATCCCACGATTCCTCCAAGCTCTTTCCACCTTTTGGCTTTGTGATACAGCTGATCTCAGACTGACCTTGTGGGAACACATGTTACAGATGTCAGAGTATATGAGTGTGTGAGACCCCAGACCCTTTGCCATGCTACTGATGAAGGCAAAATGTAAACATAGCCCTTATATATTTGGGGACCTTTTATGAAAGCACATTAACTTTTTACAACTATTACAACATTATTCCTTCTTCCAAATGGAAATTTTAGTAGATCTATTATATTTTTGTTCTATCCTTGTATATTGGGCAGATATGTTTATTTTTCAAAGTTATCATTGAAAAAGTAGCCACAACATGGCCTGATAGAGATTACTTACTGCACATCACTAAGAGATCCTAGAAAGTGACCTGGTTATAGTGCAGAGGGAATATGTAAAATATCTCTACTTGTGGGAAAAAAATGGAGTGCAGGAATACTAAGCTAACCAGATGGCTGATTTTTACCTATAGCCTACTGTCTGATCTTTCTTTGGTTATTTGTTTATCTATTTATTATTTTATTTATGTATTGAACTTCATTTTATTGAAGTATAATTGATTTACAATGTATCATCTTCTGGTGTACAAGAAAGTGATTCAGTTATACATAATATATATATTTTTCATTTTCTTTCCATTATGGTTTATTACAAGATATTGAATATAGTTCCCTGTGCTACACAGTATTTCCTTATTGCTTATCCATTCTATATATAATAGTTTGCATCTGCTAATCCCAAACTCCCAACCAACCATCCCCCACCCCCTTCCCCCTTGACAACCACAAGTTTCTTCTCTATGTCTGTGAGTCTATTTCTGTTTCGTAGATAAGTTCATTTGTGTCATATTTTAGATTCCACATATAAGTGATATCATATCATATTTGTCTTTCTCTTTCTGACTTACTTCGCTTAGTATGATAATCTCTAGGTCCATCCATGTTGCTGCAAATGGTATTATTTCATTCTTTTTTATAGCTGGGTAGGATTCCACTGTATATACATACTTCATCTATATATAGCATAGATGTAGTACATTTATCCATTCACCTGTCACCTAGTATCTGGTCTTATATTCTCTTATTTATAAAATCCCCTGAGCTGTAGTTGGTAATGTGGACGTCAAAGCAGAGACGACAGTCCCTGGCTGTAGATGTGACATTGTGCCTGGTGTGAGATGAGGGGAGTGAGGGGGGTAGATGTGTACTTATCCTGTGTTTCCTTTTCCCATTTCCAGAGACTGAGACCCAGAGCAAGAAGCCAAACATCACACTTAAGATGGCAGAACTCATGTATCCAATTGGTCTTTGGAGTAAAACTCAATCTAGACATTTCTGTCCATCAACATTTGAGGAGAGAGAATGTAATTTCCACCATATTTAATTAAACTGAAAGGTACACACAAAAGTCATTGCAAATACATTGCCTGAAATTAAATAATATGGGTACATCTAACTGCAAAAAGACTGAAGAACAGATTGGTGGTCCCCAAGGGTGGGGTGGTGAGAGGGAGGTGGGAATTATGGGTGAAGGAGGCCAAAGGGTACAAACTTCTCATTTATAAGATGAATAAGTCCTGGGGATGGTGACTACAGCTTACAATATTACATTGTATATTTGGAAGTCCCCAACAGAGTAAATCCTAAAAGTTCTCAAACACACAAAACTTGTGACTATGTGACATGATGGATGTGTTAACTTTATTGTGGTAATTACTTTGCAATATACACATATATCAGATTATTATGTGTACACCTTAAACTTACACAATGTTATATGTCCATTATATCTCAACTAAGCTGGGGCAAAAAAAAAAAAAGATTGGGATACATAGTCAAGGATCTCCTGGTGCTATTTGCATGCTTTAGAGGTTAAAATAAACCCACAAACCACTCACTCTAACATTACATGTAAAATGAAAGTTCCCTCTTTATCTTTTTAACACATTCACTTCCTCCTACCCAGATTTAATTTCTCTACCAACATTGTTTTGTATTCTCACCATGCATTAAAATTTTTAATCAGTCCAAGCTGACAGAACAAAAAAGCAGTTCATATATTTCTTAGATCTGTTTGAACAGATTTAGACTTAGCTTTGAAGTTGGCATACAAAGATATTTTGTTTGCCATATTCCTTTACACAATGTGTTGCAGTTACTATCTTATACATGATTAATATTTTTATATAGAATTATTTCCTGCTTCTAGATGCAGTCAAATGATAAAAATACATCTACTGAATTCCAGAAAATCTTCTAAAATACCTCAGAAAATGATTTATCTGTTTTTATATCTGTTGATCAAAACAATGGTGATGGTGTTTTTTTTTAATTAATGAAATTAGAGATTATTTACTACAAACACATCAATGCTAAATCTTTACTGAAAGAAAAATTGTACATAAGTAAATATATTTAAGCCAGCAGCACCATGTAGTAAATCAGCCAGAGTATAGTTTTAGAACATTTCTAAATTGGTAAAGGTATAACATTCAGATGCCTAAATCAGGAATAAGAACGCTATTTAAAAAATAACCTACATAGTCTCAGAAGACTCTCAGAAGAGCCTGTTTGTAAAGAGGGTTTGTAAGGCCAGTTCTTTAGTTATAGAAAAATTGACTAAGATGTCTATGTGACAGCAGGACTTGGTCTACACATTTTAATTGCAAAGCTTAATAAATAAATGGAAAAATTATTTTTTATCCCTCAAAACATTTTTGTTTATAGCTGAAATAAGCCATTAGAAGAGGTTAATAGCCACTGATGGCAGCCACAATGACTGCAAGAAAGATGATTTAACCTTGGTAATCATAATATTTTACAAAAATAATTTATTTCCCCTGACACAATAGTTCTATATAAGCAGCATATACCTGGTATATCAGTGTCACTTAAATCATTAAGTGTTAGAATAAAACAAGCATAAATATTTCTGTCCAATTTTTCTTTCAATATTAAAGACAGTAAGAGAAACAAATAAAAAGCAAAGAGGTGGCTTAAATGAGGTCTGAATGTTTTCAACTTTGTTATCACGTGTGTGTGGTAGTGAAAGAACCAGGAAGCATGACACAGGCAACTTTAAAAAAGATGAGTGTAAATTTTCTTAATACAAAATCAGTAATAGCTAACTATTACGGCATTTTAAATAGTCACATTCTAGTAAGTGTAGAAAGGATGTTCATTATAATTAGACATATTACTTTAATATTTGTTTATAACCATACACAGGTAAGGATTTTGTATCGCAGAGAAAATTAAATTTAAACTAGGCTCTGGGGTTCATTTGCATTTTGACCTTGGCCACATTATTGGCTTCTGTGAGACTCAGTTTTTGTTGCTGTTTTTAACGTAAAACGTAGGGAAAACAATCTCTAACCTGCAGCATTTATTTTAAAACGCTTATTATCTGCCAGATACTCTGCTAGATGCTAAGGAGATACAAAATGAAAGACTGATCCTGACTTAAAAAATATTATATCCCAGAGAGAAACTATGAGTGCAGGATAGTGTGACGTGTGGCGCCGGATAACACTCCACACTCTGCACTGTGTGTTCAGGAAGGGAAGGAAGATCTGCCATCAGACTGGGTCAAGGCGAGTCGTGGTGGAAGGTTCTTTGAAGTATAGACTGAAAGCAGTGGGATGAAGAAGAGGAGTGTATTCCAGGTACAGGAAAGAGCATAGGTGATGTCAGGGAGTTATAAAATGACATGGGACATTCTTCTGGAATGAACAGAGAGAAAAGAAGGAGAGGTAAGGACCGATGATGGGAAACAAAGCATGGGGAGAAGGCACCAGCCAAATGATGAAAGGCTTTATGTTCTAAGTCAAGCACTGAAAGATTACCGGGATGGACTGCTGTTAGAATACGAAGGCATGTTTGCATTTTACAGAAACGATTTTGGTACGGTGTGGTGATTGTTTGAAAGACGGCGAAAATAAAAGCGAGAAGTGTGATTGAGAACCAAATCTGGATATTTAGGCTGAAATAGGGAGTAGTGACAGAACTAGGGACAGCAGGAAGGGAGAGAAGATGAAGAAAGCGAAGTTGAACAAACAGAAGAATTCTCAGACTCTGGTGGACGATCAGGCGGGGGACAGAAGGAAGGATGGAGTTTTCTGGGTCTTAGCTTGGCTGACTGCAGAAACAGGGCAATTCACAAGCATGACAAATACAGGGAGAGTGGACATTTTGGGAGAAAGATCATCTGGCTTCAGATTTAAACATATTTATTTTAGCTTTTAATCAGACAACTCAGTGGATATGCCAGATGGGCTTTGGCTCAGAGGACAGAATCTGACGTAGATTTGGAGCTGTTGGGAGTTTTGGCTTATATGTGCTAATCAAAAAATCGTCCGGCTGACGTCATCCAGAACGAACATATAGAGAACGCAGAGCTCTGGGGAGGAATGGTGAATATGAGACAAGTAGAAATAACAAAAAGATTTGTTGTGATGAATAATTTTTTTAAAAACTTGGTTTATATCATAGTAAAGAATAAAAATGTCCATAATTGGGTATATATGTAATTGGTATATATGAGTAAGCATAAAATACTATTAATATATAGTATATTTATTTATAATATATAAATGATATGGTGTGTGTGCCCATGCACACGTGTATGTGTGTGTATTATATATATGTTATATTTTACATATGTATAATCACTACATTGCTACAGGTCTAGAGTAACTAAAAAATGTGCTTGTAATGGTCATACAGGTTTTTAAAAACAGAGAAAACTTTTTAGATGTTTCATTTTATAATGAAATATTAATTTAAAAACAAATATAAATTGTATTTGGAGAAATTGTTTAGACTTGCCATTTCATTCCTTTAGTTAGCTATAGATTTGCTCTATCTTTACTCTCCTAGCCTCAAAATTATTTTGACTCAACTATTCCCTTAAATGGAATTCTCCCTTTCTTCATTCCATTTCACCTACTTCAGACATCTTTGAACTATATATTGTAGTAAACATCCCATTGATCAGAGCAAATATCAGATCAAATCTGATCTTATTTTACAGAAGATAAAAGAAAAATCTGGCATAAATAGAAATTACTAGTCTATTATTAGTTTGTATTTGACTTATTTTTTAAAAAGTCAAAATAATCAAAGAGTTTCCCAGATATCATAACATACAGTGATGAATTTTCACTATATTTGCCAAATGAATAGAACAACAGAAAGTAGTATTACTCTATAAGTGCCTTTTATGTGTACTGAATGAAGATTTACTGCATGATGACCAACAAATGACTGCTTTGTGTGTGTGTTATGATCTAATAGCCATAGACATCTGAGTGCACAGCCTCAATAACTGAGTGATAAAGGCAGGTTTGCCTGAAGTCTTCCATTAAGGGAAAAAACATATCCTTCAGGTCATTTCTGGAAGAACAGAAAACTGAATTGCAATTAGACCTTTCACTGGGAGAAATAGCTCAATCTAACTTCATTTATAAATAACAAAAGGAGCAATGATAGCAATTTATCATCCGTCTGTGCCAAGAAAATACACTGAAGAAGGTGACCAGAGAGATTAAAGACAGCATTGGTGTGTGTTCTAGGATGCCTAAATGAAAACCAAGTACTGCATGCGCTGTGGACACTTAGACTTAGTTTCTTTCTCATTAAAAATAATCAAAATTTTTGAGGATACTTTTTAATGACAATATGATATGGTACATTTACCTTTTAAAAATATATTCCTTAATTACTTTGATTTAGCAGAGATATAAAGAGATATCATTACTCATCTCGTGTGACTCTCAATTTCTGCCTCAGTTTTTTCGGTATTACTGATGTACATTTCACTTTTTACATATGTTGTAAACACCAGTACATTACTACTGTTTTGAGTTTAGCAGTCGATTAACTTTTAGAAAGATTAAAAAGTTTAAAAATAAATTTATCCCTAGTTTGATTTTGCCATTCCCAGCACTTTCCATTGCTTGTGTAGATGAAGTTTCTGTCTATAATATTATCATATTAATATGGTATAAGTTTGTAATATTCCTTCAGCGTGAAGAACTTCCATTAATTTCCTTGTGGTGTAGTGCAGGTCTGCAGGTAATGAACTCTCTCTGTTTTACTTCATTGGAAGAAGGCTGCTTTTCTCCTTCAATTTTGAAAGGTAGGAAGAAAGTGAAAGATGAAAATTTGAAAGAAGAATATAGGTTGGTAGATTTTATTTTATTTTTCTTCCAATGCAAAATGGTTCAGCCCACTCTCTTCTCATATAGTTTTTAACAAGAAGACTTCTGTAATTCTTCTGCACCATTATTTTTCTATTCTTTCTGAAATTTCAGTTGCATGCATGTTAGACCATTTGATATACTGGCAGCAATATAATCTATTACTTTCATTTCTACTTTATTTTCTCTTTTGTTCTAGTTTGGGTAATGTTTATCAGCATTTCTTCAATATCACTTATTTTTCAAACTTCTTCAAGTTCCCTGATTAAGATTATGATAATCTGAAAGACTTTCAGGAAAAGAAATTGAAAAAAAAGATTGTGGCTATTCAATCTTTAAAAAAGTAGGATTGAAATTTGATGAGATACAAAGTCAAAAGAAGCAGAATATATTCCAAACAGAATATAAAATTAAAGTACACCCATACATATTGCATAATATGTAGAATTCCAAAGACTAGCAGAAGATCTTAAAAACATCAATATAGAAAAGAGAGATAGCATTCCAATAAAAACAAAATAGGGGAAATATTATAGCAATTATTAACAGCACCATCTCAACAGCAACAATGAGTATCTTGCCTTTTATCTCACTTCTATAATATAGATTCTAAATCTTGAGAAAGGATATTTTTGGCTTCGAAGTACTAACAAAAAAAGAACCACAGAGATGAGAAAGCTAAATATATTCAAAGAAACTTTTTTCTCTCAAATCAAATTTGCTCTGACAAGACTATGTAGTACAGCTTTAAAAAATGCCACTGTAAATGGGTCTAATGTGATGTGACAAGACCAGAGAAACCAGATATAAATTTACATTTTTGAAAATGTTTGTTGCTTCGCATGATACATTTAGTGTGTACAACTCCTTTTGTAGTTTTTATTTTTACTATTTAAGTCTGGAAATGATGTCAAATTTTTGTATTTAATCAGTGTGTTTTCTTCAGTGATATACACTGCATTACACATTGATGTGTATATCAATATATACTGATATGTGTTACACTTACTCATGTAAACACATAAATAATAGGGGGTGAAAACCATAGCCTTTGCATTCTCTATAGCCTCTACAGACAGACCTGATCTTAAATGCAAACTTGTAATGTTGTGATGTACAGAAATAGAGAAGAGTATTAAAACAAATTTAAGGAAGTTTTAAAAACTAACTTTTGGGTCAGAAAACCTATGTTTGAATAGCTGTGTTGGTAGAACGTAAGTTGGTACATCCTGCCCAAACAAACCCTCTGGGCCTCTCTATCAAAGAAACAAGCGGGGTGATGGAGGCTGTAGAGGGATGAGGTTGAATAGCTCTTCCAGGATGGACTTTAGATTCATCATGTGGAAAATGAACGTTTCTTTTCCTTTCAAACTTGCTTCTCCTTCCTTGTGAAATATTTTACAAATCCAGACAACCATTCATTTAGTCAATCAAGCTAGGGGGTTATGTAATTCACTAACTGTTCCTGTCCGTTCACCTGCTCTTGGTAAATCTTATCAGTTATTGCCCTGTCTACATGTATAATAGGTCTCAGAACTGTTTTCTCCCCCTCTCCATTTCCATGTATAGTATACTGCTTTAGTTGAGGGTCTAGTCTCTTTCAATTACCCATAGATATCTCTCTATAGTTCAATTTTCTTTCCACAAACATATAATCTTTATTATGCTTTCTGGGTGAGTTTTCTGAATTAAAATTTTGACTATTCAACTCACCACCATAAAATCTCTCATGGTTTTCTATTATCTACAATACAGAATGAAAATCTGTAGCATGTTTGGGCATTTCTCTTTTATTTAGATTATTTACTGATATTCAAAGGTTTAATTTCTCCCATTTTGGACTTAGTTTGTTATCCTAGAGCACTGAGTTTCCTCATTGTGTTTTTTATTTAGAATGCACATTTTGCTGTTGTTAAATTTGAAATGAAGGTCAAAACACCATAGATAAAATTACAGAGAAGAAACCAAGTAGGTGTTAAATGAATGTAGATAAATATCTTCATTTTTCAAATGATGAAAAATGCCTGACTATATGAGCACATTTGTATGGCCATCATTAGGGACCTCTTCCAATGACGTGCTGTTTTTAGCTTTACGTTATCCATCTCTGCCTGAGGAAGTGGAGCATAAGATGGGAACTAAGACCCCTCAAAGTAGAGTCAGGATGTATAATGTTTAGGAAATGTGTTTCTGGACTAACACTTCTGACGTTTGCCCACACCATTTATTACTTACGTGAACTTCACTGAGTTACTGAAACTCTCCTTATACCTTTGATAACTGTGACAATAATAGTATCCGCTTCATAATGTTGTTTTGAAGATTGAGTTAATACATGTAAGCAATTAGAAGGTTGCCTGGATGGTAATGAGTGCTCAGTAATGTGACGTATTATCATCATTATTATATTTTAAAACATTACACATAGCTACTGTATCAGTCAATTGTATGGGTAAAACAAGTGCATTTTTAAGATTTAAAAGGACTCAAAACAGTTCATTTCCTAAATGTATTGCAGGAAGATAATAAGGAGATGCTGCAGCAAATGACAGGATGGACCAAAAAAACAGAAGACTAGGATCCAGAAAAGTGTGGAACTAAACTAGAAAATCATCCCAAATGGTAGCTGAATGGCTGAGAAAATAAATATCATAGTGAAGCAGAAAAATGGATGGCGAAAGGAGGTTGGATTCATCCAATAGAGAAGACTCAATAGGAGTTCATTAGTTGGAAAGTTTGGGAAAATAGTTGGCTAATATGTAGATATGTATTTCATGAAAAAGGAATGTAAATTATTAATTTTAAAGAAGTATATCAGAGAAGACATTTCTAAAATATATTACTTGGATCCATGATGAAAACTTTTTACATAAATATATTGTAAATTCTGTTTATATTTTCTTACCTTTACACTAAAACTGAAGATAAAGGTATTGTTATGCTGTGTTTGAAGGGCATGATGTAAGTCACAAACCTATAAAACATAACAATATAATATGGATTGCCGAAATTAAGAGTTGGGAGCAGGAGAGCAAAGCTTAAAAAAAGAGTAGTGTTCATATTGCCCTAATCTTTCAAAATAGGGAGTCAAATGATAATTGATAGAAGTTAAAATATAAATGAAACAAATCATTAAAAAATTTAAAGCAACCAATAAATAAATTAAAATAGGGATATAAATATGATTGGAAGATGGTTGGCAGGAGACAGGGTGAAAGAGAAAATAAATGAGCTAAGTTATCATCTGTTATACCAGTAAAGTAATAGCTAGTATCTCAGATTGATAAATCAAGCACTTATGGGAGAGCATATTACTATGATATATAGTGGTAACTAACAGAAGAGTGACCTAAAAGAGTCAAAAGAAGTTGGGGGGAGAACCGTAGAAGGCATTGGAAAGTGATAGTAGCAGGAAATGGCTGTATCTTGTTAAAGCCATTCTGTTTTCTTAATGTGACTGTATTGTATACCAAAGGATAATAAAGCAGATAATATACTAAAAAATAAAAAATTAACACCATATGAAAATATATTCATTCACACCAGCAATCAAATAATTATTAAATTTAAAAATTACAGTGAGATTCTTTTTTGTATGTTTTTAAAAGTAACAAAAAATTAAATTATAATATAAATAAGGGGCTGGAAGTGATAAGATGAACATCCCCACACAATCTAGTGGAAACATGTCAAATAATCACTCATAAAAACTTAGTATTAAATATCAAATATTTTAAAATTATCTTTATTTAAAAATCTATCCCAAGTAAATAATAGAAACTTGAAGTCAAACTAAAGAACAAATATTAATTGGATTTTCATTGCACTTTCAATTTTAAAATTTATGCCTTGATTTCAAAATTTTGACATATAAAAATGCACCATGGAGTCAAGGAATTCAGATTACACATTTGGAAATTGAAATATAATAAGAAGTTAATTTTAAATAAGAGAAAATCCAAGTCAATTAATAATTTGTCAAATATCAATATCATCAACTCTTCCCTCTTCATAATATTTATAACAAAATAAATAAAACCCTATGATTCTTAAGTCATTATATTTCTTGGGGTCAAGAAAGTCATTGGTGTAGATGATGGGTCTCCAGGATGTACTTAAGCCACAGCAAGTAGTTATTAAGCTACTCTTTTTAAGTATGTGGTAGAATATAATCTCATGGGGAAAGAGAATTAGTTATTCTGTTCTCTCTGCTGAATTCTCAGGATCTAGTTAAGTGTTTTCCTTGGCAGGTGTTCATTAAAGATTTGTTAAATCAATGAGCTAATTAACATATCACTTAGAACTATTTCTTATTTTTCCTTTCATACTGGGAAGAGTGTTTTAGCGACCAGAGAAACAAGGAGATGGTCATTCAATGTACACTTTACTAAGGCTGCCAAATCATTAAGGACACCTACTGTACCTACAATATTCTTTGAGTGGCTGGCTTTCTTTAGTCATTAATGTTTTAGATGCTAAGGAAGCCATGAAAATGTGAGGCCCCAAGAATTTACTGAAATCTGGGGTATGTAGTTGACACTTCCACAATCCATGGGCTAGGTAGGAACATGAGAAAGTTACACTTACATCTACATTTGTGTATAAACAAACAAGTTGTGAATAAACAACATGGGTCTCAGGCTGGTTTTAGTTAAAAGGTGACAGAAATTTTCCTAATCTTCAGAATAATGGCCTAATAAATTAATGCATTCATTTTATTTTTTTGCCATTTAAATTCTAAACACTTCAAATGTATTTGTTGTTTTTGTGCACATTCACTTAATATATTAGCAGCTTTATGAAACTCTGTATTATGTTGAAATCAGAAAATTAAAGTAAACTCAGTGGAAAATGTCACAAGGAAAATTTAGAACCTGCTTAAACTGGGCAGGCTTTGTGAGATATGATGGAAAATAAGATATTTAATGTACTCTATGTTAGTCAGTTTTATTATTTGTAGTCACATATTGCATATTTACTAAAAATCTCCATCTACGTTTACTAAAAATAAGTTGGAATATTAAAATAAATGTGATTGATGCATTTTGGATGCATGTGATATTATTTCATCATGATGCATATATATTTGAAAAGTTATAATGTCAGAACTCTGCATTTATCAAAAGACTCTTTTCATATCCTGTGGACTTTTTATTCCTTTTCTTTTTTCAAGACAGTTAATAAAAAGCAAGAGAAAATTCACAGCCAGATATATCACAACAGCTAAGGAAAAGCAAACAGCTGGTACATAAACATGGTTGTAGATTCATTAGATCATGAATATATATTCACACTTATCTGCCATTTCAAGGTGAGAAAACTTAGTTATTGTCAATGCCATAGTGTTGCAATAGCTAATTGGGCTGAAACTGCTTGAAATATTATAAACAAGACATCGCAGTCATCCTTACAGGGAAAAAGGAAACAACTGCAGCTGAAGCCAGGAGAAAATAAAGCTACCCATATGGCTCTAGGAAACCACTGCCAAAAAGAAAAATTCCCAGAAAATGTAATTTCTTTATTATAGGGGTTGATTATTATTCTAAGTACTCTGAAAATAATTCTCCTTTTTCTGGAAATAGTTTAAGAAAATACTTCTCTTTATCTGACTCAATAATAAGCCCATACTCATAGAACTTAAGTAGTATATGTGCTAGCATTTAAAGAGGAGGAATAAGCACATTTAACTGAACTTAAGACAAGAATGAATAAATATTTACTTAAATGCCCACATATTTTTGGAAAAGTGGAAAAGACATAGTCTTTTAACATATTATGTACATATATTTTTGTATGCTAAAAATAAAACATTTTTGTTAAATCCCTAACTAATACAAGGTGTAGAATGTTCATAGAAATTAACAAAGAACATAGTTTTAAATGAAAATATGAATCAGTATTAGTTGCAAATAATGACTTGAATGACCCTTAGAGAAATTTATATTATAGAGTAATTTCTTGGGAAATAACTTCTTCTGACTTTCCACTGTTTAACAAGAAACAAATCACAAAAATGTATGTAAGCATATTATTTTAATTTATTTTTCAATACATAGGAGGTTCCATATTTGTTTCTAAACATCTATTGATAAAATACATAACAACTTCATGATTTCTAGAAAAAATATAAAATACCATGTCATGTTGTTGGATGAAACTAGGCTCTGTCTACAAGTTTAACTGATAAAGCTGGTCTTAATTCTACCATATCTGAAGCTACTGCATATTTACTTACGTATTTGTTTCAGTTCCCTCCATGCTTTCATTCTATTCTTTATACCACATAAAATAGATAAATTTGCTCTGATCCTTATTTACTTATATTCTAAAATTGACTCCTACAGGTTTCATATTAACTTCCTTAAGGGGACTTTAACTCAATTTTCTTTTCCTATTTTAAATCTTTAATTTCACTGTTGGCATTCTAGAAACAAAAATTCAGATGATTTAAATTCTAATGGATTTTTTATTGTTGACCTATAGGCAGCTCTGAATACAGGATGTTTTAAAATCTGTTGTTTTCATGTTTAGTGGACATAATGATTTTACTAGTGAAAATCTTGTTTATTGAAAACTACAAAACATGCTTGATTGAAATTTCTAAATTTCTAATTAAAAAATAATTTTAAAAATATCAACATAATGGAAAGCTACCACGTGTTTATGAATAAGAAGAGTAGGTATTGTTATTATGGTAAAATTTCCTCAATTGATCTACAAATTCAATGAAATTCTTCTTAAATAATAATAATAACAATAATAGTAATAAAAAGTTTAGGATGAAATCATCTTCTGGAAGATTTTGGTGCCTATTCCTTACCCTGTTTGATAGGTGAATTTCAAGATCCCCTGTTTGCCAATATCAAAATATTACTGTATCTTTACAGATGATACTTACCAGCATTTCAGTCCTCAAATTTCAATTGAATTTCCTCACACTGATTTTGCTGGTGTAGTCTTGATTCAACAGCAAAGAAGGTTAAGATATTCAAAATCATCATAAAACCATTCATCTACATGCGGCAAATTTAGTTTGCCTCTGTGATGAAAACAATGTAAAATCACTGCTTGAAAAGTCCCTTTATAATCTGCTTTAAAGTGTCACTCAAAAAGTAATGATCCATGATAAAAGCAACAAATCCTTTTTAAAATCAGTTGATGCTAAAGACAGCTTTTCATAGCTTGTGGCAAATTTACAAACCACATCTATCATTTTAAAAATCTTAAAAAAAAGAAATAAAAAGGATATGATAGGTTGTTTCATTTCTCTTTAACAAAGAGGTTCATGTAACAATCTTCCAATTGGTAAAATTTAGTCATGAATGTATCATATACTGAAATCTAAAGACATTTCTTATGAGATTTTTTTTTTCTCTTTTTTTTGTTCAATAATGAGAAGAACAATTCAATATAAAAACACCTGGAGCGTCTACTGATCTGAGGTTGAAAGGAAAATTGTCTGTTTCTTTAATTAGCTCTAATAGCTTCTAATAGAGGTAATTTGTGTAAAAAGAGGTGCTAGGAGGGGGAGCTAAAAGCAATTTACATCAGTGTCAAACACAGACTATGCCTAAAGGCTTTGCTTTCTAAGAACTCAGACTAAGGAAGATCTAGTAAAATTAAACTTGTATATAAAACCAGATTCAGATTAAAGAAAATTTTATTTTTTACATCAAAGAACAGGCAAGTTTCACACCTGAGAGTGGTTGCTTTCAAAAATATATTTAGGTAAGTTTTATTTTAATAACCAGAGTATTACTTTATTTCATTAATACATAAAACAGTAAGCACATTACATATAACAGTATATTATTGGGTTATAGATGCAAAAGCATCCATTCAGCCTGGAGACACAGCTTGATACACACACAGTGGTTTGTTCTTGACTCTGATGTTCTTTGATTATGAACTCCTATTAGGTTGGTCTTGGAAGTGGAAATTTGAACCCTAATTTTCAAATGCTTTCTTTTAAATGGAATTTGCATTTACTTCTCCTGGAAGTCAAAGTTCACTTCTAAACCAGGACCACATTGCCCCCTTACCTTCCCCTGGCTTAGTGAAGGTTTCAGATTCTGCACCCCTGCTTATCCACTGGCCAAATGCTTAGTCTTACTGTGGAAATACTGATAAAATTATGTTTTTTGGCAGGCTGTCTTCCTTTGCAGTGCAAATAACCATTGAGAGCATCTGTTTTAAAACATCATTTTGTCACTATTTCTAAGTATTTTATAAACATCATATACTGGTTTTAAATAAATAGGGAACAGAAAAACATAGAAAATGAAACTGTAATTCTATTAATCCAATATATAGCTAAAGAGGGATGTTAGCTGTTCTAAAATGACATCACGATACTGTCACTTTTTGGCTTACTAACACCTGTGAGATTAATTGCTTGAATTTATTTCTGTAAGCCTCAGTTTCAGAACTCTGAAATGGGGAAATAATAATACACAATTAAGATTATTCCATCTATGTTCTTAGTTGTTACACCGAGTAAATATTCAATATACAGCAGCTATTATTTATCTCTGTTATGATTACTTGTTACATAATGCAGAGACAGGAGATGGTTCTGAGAGGACAAGGAAAATACAAGAGTAAGAAAGGTAATTAGTAAAAAATGCAGTTGTATATTGAGTGAGATACAAGGAGAACAGTAAACAAAGATAGATAAAAAGAATGGTAAATAGGCATAGAGACTCTTGGAATAAGATAAAGAAATAAAGAGTTATTTAGGTTCAGATAAATTAGGCAGATAAAAACAAGGAAAATAGAATTCTGGAGAGACAATCTCAGAGAAAAATAAGAAGTCAATGAGAGACTATGTGGATACAGAATTGATTTACATTCATAAGGATTAATATTTAAGTAACTGAATTTAAAAAAAATTGAATGTCCCTGATTATACAATTACGTTAATGCAGATTATTTCCATTTTATTTTCATTTATTGTGAGTGATCACAGCCATAAGTCTAGTAATCATCAGTCCCCATACAAAGTTATTAAAATTTCATTGACCATATTCCTTATGCTGTATATTATATCCCTGTGGCTTAGTTATTTTGTAAATGGAGGTTTGTATTTCTTAATTCCCTTCACCTATTCCATCCCAGCCCAACTCCCTCCACCCTGGAAACCACCTTTGTGTTCTCTGTGTCTATGACTCTGTTTTCATTTTGTTTCATTTGTTTTGTTTTTTAGATTCCAAATATAAGTGAGATCATACAGTATTTATCTGTCTCTGACTTATTTCACTTAGCATAACACCCTCTAGACCCATCCATGTTGTCACAAATGGCAGGATTTAATTTTTTATGGCTGATATTTCATTATATGTGTATAAAATATATGCACATCTTCTTTATCCATTCATCTATGGGTGTACAGTTAAGTTGCTTCCATATCTTGGCTACCATATCTTGGTGAAAAAATGTTACAATGATGGTTGGTTAGCATATAACTTTTCGAATTAGTGTTTTTGTTTTCTTCTGATAAATACCCAGAAATGAAATTGTTGGATCATGCGGCAGTTCTATTTTAATTTTTTAAGGAACCTCCATGCTGTTTTCCATAGTGGCTGCACCAATTAACAATTCCACAAACAAGGGAGAGTCCCCTTTTCTGCACATTATCACCAACATTTGTAATTGTTGTCTTTTTGATGATAGCCTTTCTCACAAGTGTAAGGTGGTATCTCATTGTGGTTTTGATCTGCATTTCCCTGATGGTTAGTGATGCTGGACATCTTTTCATGTGCCTGTTGGCCATTGGTATGTCTTCCTTGGGAAAATGTCTATTCAAACCCTCTGCCCACTTTTTAATAGGGTTGTTTGGGTTTTTTTGTTGTTGAGTTGTATGACTTCTTTGTATATTTGGGATATTAACCTTTATTGAAGATATTATTTGTAAATATCTTCTCCCACTTAGTAGGTTGTCTTATTGTTTTATTGATGGCTTCCTTCCTGTTCAAAACGCTTTTAGTCCCTTTTATGGTTTCAGGCCATACATTTAAGTTTTTAATCCATTTTTAGTTTATTTTTGTAAATGGTGTGAGAAAGTTGAGTTTGATTCTTGTGCATGTAGCTGTCCAGTATTCCCAGCACCATTAATTGAAGAGGCTATTATTTCCCCATTGTATACTTTGCCTCCATTATCATAGGTTAATTATCTATATACTTGCAGGTTTATTTATGGGCTCTCCATTAATCTATATGTCTGTTTTTGTGCCAGTACCATACTGTTTTGATTATTGTAGCATTGTAATATAGTCTGAAACCAGGGAGTGTGGTATCTCCAACTTTATTCTTATTTCTCAAGGTTGTTTTGGCTATTTGAGGTCATTAGTGGTTCCTAGCAAATTTTAGAATGATTTATTTTAGTTCTGTGAAAAATGACATGGGTATTTTGATAGGGGTTGCATTAAATCTGTGGATTGCCTTGCGTAGTATGTACACTTTAACAATATTTTTCCAATCCATGAGCATCATACATATTTCCATTTATTTGTGTCATCTTCAATTTTTTTCATCAGTCATATAGTTATTAGTGTACAGTTTTTTACCTCCTTAGATTTATTCCTAGGTATTATATTTTATTTTTTTGGATGCAATTGTAAACTGGATTGTTTTCTTATTTTTCTCTGATAGTTTGTTGTTAGTGTATAGAAATGGATCAGATTTCTGTACATTAACTTTGTATCCTGTAACTTTACTAAATTCACTTATAAGTTCTAACAGTTTTTTTTTTTTTTTTTTTTGGTGGTGCATTTAGGATTTTCTCTGAATAGTATCATGTTATCTGCAAAAGGTGACAGTTTTATTTCTTTCTTTTCAATTTGGATTCCTTTTATCTCTTTTTCTTGTCTGATTGCTGTGTCTAGGACCTCTAATACTGTATTGAATAAAAGTGCTGATAGTGGGCTTCTTGTCTTGTTCCTGATCTTAGAAGAAATGCTTTTAGCTTTTCACTATTGAGTATAATATTATCTGTGGGTTTGTCATAAATGGCCTTCATTATTTTGAGGTATGTTTCCTTCATACTCACTTTGTTGAGAATGCTTATCATAAATCCATGTTGAATTTTGTCAAAAGCTTTTCCCACATATATTGAGATTATCAAATTCTTCAATTTGTTTATGTGGTGTACCATGTTGATTGATTTGTGGATATTGAATCATCCTGGGATTCCTGGGATAAATCTCACTTGATCATGGTATCTGATCCTTTTGATGTATTGTTGAATTTGAATTGCTAATATTTTGTTGAAGATTTTTTCATCTATGTTTTCCATCAATGTCATCAAGGATATTGGCCTATAATTTTCTTTTTTAGTGATGCCTTTGTCTAATTTTTGTATCAGGATGATGCTGGCCTTATAGAATGAGTTTGGAAGTGTCCCTTCCTCTTCAAATTTTTGGAATAGTTTAAGAATAGGTGTTAAGTCTTCTCTAAATGTTTGCTGGAATTCTCCTGTGAAGATTTGTGGTCCTGGACTTTTTTGTTGGGAGCTTTTTGATTACTGGTTCAATTTCACTACTAGTAATCATTCTGTTCAGATTTTCTATTTCTTCCTGATTCAATCTTGGGAGACTGTACATTTCTAGGAGTTTATCCATTTCTTTCAGGTTGTTCAATTTTTTGTGGTATAATTTTTATAGTAATATCTTATATATTTGTATTTCTGTGGTATTGGTTATAAGATTTCCCTTTTCATTTCTGATATTATTTATTTGGGTCCCCTCTCTTTTTATCTGGATGAATCTAGCTAAAGGTTCATCAATTTAGTTTATCTTTTCAAATAACCATATCTTAGTTTAATTTATCTCTTCTATTTTTTAAGCTCCATTTCATTAATTCCCATTCTTTTCTTTATTATTTCCTTTCCTCTATTAACTTTGGGTTTTGTTTGTTCTTCTCTGAAATAAATATTTTTAAGGCAAAATGATATTTATCAGTATATTTAAAGATTACATTTTCTTTTAAAGCATATATTAATTTACTTAGCTAATTCCAAAATAACTTGGACTATTTCAATAAATAGCACATGCTGTAATGTCATTCTTCAGCTTATGTATCTTTGCAATTAAAAATTAAGCCACTTTGATTTGTAATATATAACAGGAATAATTATGACCTCCCAACAAATACTTGTATCTTGTGAAAAATAATAGCTTCCCCAACAACACTGCTTCACTATCATGCATCTATGATAAATCGGTTCTTTTCTTGTTTCAGAAGGAAAGGCATATACTACAGTGACCTCAGAGAGTGATAAGCACAACTGCAGTTCATATACCTGACTCCTCTGTGTGCCTACAGATAAACCTCTGTCAAAGTGAATAGGAAGGAAATAGAAAAGGAAGAGAAAGGCAGGAGAGACCAATTTTTCTTATCAATTCCATTAACAAAATATAAAGATCAGAATCTGAAGTCAGTAGACAGTAAATCACTTGTTAGCTAACTTCAGGCTCACAGAAGCTCTGTGAAAGATTAACATACAAGAATTCCTTTTACTTCACATACACAGATTAAAGTAAAGATTTCTTCCAACACCTTGCTGAAAAATTAATGGGCATCAAGATAATCAGCCCATTTTCCCCCAAAAACCAAATTAGGAAGTTATTTTCTCTCACTTTAGGAATACAAATTCAAAGTGGAACCAAATATTTAAACTACAGCTATATGATTCCCATTCTGTAAGTATTCCAATAATTTTATTATTATGAGAAACAACAACAACAAAAACCCTAGGAATATCTCCTTCATATAATGTTTTGAAAGCACTGTTGTATAATTGATTTCAATTCTAACTGAGGGTTAACATATTTGGCCCTTACATTGAAATACTATGGTTGTTATAGTAAGAACAGTAATGCTTAGCAATGGAGAATTAGGAATCCTAGATTTCTTAGGAAATTTAAAAAAATATATAAATGAGGTCAAGTGACATTTAAATAATTTTGAAGAAATTTGAAAATAATCTCATAAGATTGTCTCCACAGCAATTGTTAAGGAAGTAGAGAAATTCATTGTTTTGAAAAATTTAAGAGGAGAAAAATATAATGTTTTGACATCTAAAACTTTGATATCTGTATTTCTCAGAAACAATTTGATATCTAATTATACATTAAATTTTTGTTACATTAAAATCTTTTTACTCTTTTTGAAATATATAATTCCTTATTTTTTATCTCCTCCTTGAAACATTTGTACTTTATATATTTTAATGCTGCATTGCTCATGGTAATAGCAAATATTTTAAAAGAAAATTGTGTTCTAAATTGTCCAATAACATAAAGTCAGTCTAGATTCTTTATAGGAAATATTATTCAAGTGACCTGATTCTTTCCCTTGCACTAGAGGTAGGCACATGATCCAAAATGGGCCTCTTGTACCCTTGGTCACAGTAATTTTTCAGGGATTGGAATGAATTGGGTCATGGCCCAAAATAATTCTTTGTTCCTTTACAACATTTGGAAAGTGGTTCTCTCTTTTCGATGAACAGAAAGAGAATTCTAGACCTGATGCCAAAATATTGACCAAAATTCATCTGTACTTGACACCGGAAAACTGGATTTTCAGTTTAACTAAGTCACTATATACTCTATTTATGTAAGCAAGATTGATTTGTCTCTTATTAATGAAAATCATTATCTAATATAAGAGGAGTTAAATGTGGAATTCCAGGATCATCAGCTGAGAAGTTGGAAAGCTAACTTTCTTGGTTTGTTTTAAGAAATGGGTGTGTCTCCATCCTGAACCATCTAAATGAAGTCATCTCTATGACAGATAAAATTTTTTTAAATGTATTATTTTATAAAAAATTGATTACCAAATTATCATTCCTGTTAGGCATCATCTATATTTCCAAATGAAGAATGTCATTGTACCTTACATATTTTGGTAAAAACAGCTTCCTTCTTAGAGAGAAAAGCAAGAAATTTGGCTCCAAGAGATCATCACGGTCCTTGCACATCTTGGCTTTTGTACAAATGCACTCTTTGTAAAAATAGCATACAAGAGACAAGTTGTATATGTATCTGATTCCTCTGATCAAGAATCTTCCAAACCACTCTTCTCAGATAGTGATAAAGATAGTTGGTGAGCACAGTATCTTCTTTAACTTCCTGTCAGTGGCTTTGCCAACCCACATGAATTGTGGTAGATTTACAGTGTATCAGTAAATGAGTGTAAACGACCATCAGATGATTCATCTTTATGGGGCTGGAGTAGTTTGTTATGAAAATATAACAAGGGCCCTTGACTGATTGCTTAATATTCACTTAGTACCAGTATGAGCTTGGTTATATACTTTACTACTAAACTTAGAGATCTCTATGCTACAATTGAGCAGACCATACCCTGTTTATACTGCTTCTACTCTCTTGCAAACGAGCTTAATATATGGATCAATGTGTTCTTAGAATATTTGTTGTTAATTTCAGCTGGCAAATGCAAGCACCTTTATATCATTAGAAACAAAGTTAAAATAAACATATGCATAGGAATCTCTCATTGTCCCTTAAGCATATCTGTGTAGAAAAACTTCAGCCAATAAAGCTGGAAAGAGTTAAGTGCTTTTTTTTTACTAAAAGTATTAGGTTGTGTCAATAGCAATGGGAAATCAAGCTATGTATATTTTGGAATTATAAAAAAAGATGAATATTCTAGGTGATTTTGTGTATAGTGATTATTTCTCACTATGCAATTCTTAGAAAGGGGAATGGATTAAAAAGAGAGATTAGAGAAAAGTTAAAAAAGCAAATAAAGAGATAAAACATCATAAAGAAAGTGATCTGATGTTTCTAGAGCTGTCAGTCTTAACTGGAAGTTTCCTTACCATGTTTTATTGTGGAATCAAAGTGAGTTGACTTTCTGAAAATGTTACGATTAAAGATGAAATAAGTCACTGGGACTTAAGCATCTGTGTATACAAAAAGCTTATATCAATGAAGATGTGAAGTCATTAGGATGAGGCTTATAATAGTCATGAATATAAACAGGTAAGAACAGTTCATGTATATGGTTTGGAGAGAACATGAGATATATTAGGGCATTAATACTATGTTTTCACTGCCCCGTTTTTCAGTCAAGGAAACAGAGTCACTCTGTGTTATGGGATAAAGATTGTACTATACTAATTTGAGCTCTCCTATTTGTGGATGGAGCTTGGACAGCACAAGGCTAGAAGGGGAAGTAGGGGAACAAAAAAGATTCTAAAAGGTCCATGTGGGAAGGTGCTGCCTCAGGGTAGCTTTATCTCTGTGGGTCCACAGCTAAGCATATGGTGGTGGGTTTGGGGCCCCTGTTGGTCAGCAAGTCTAGCAGTCAGAAGGAAGGGCTGAAGAGATCATGTAGAGGCTGGAGCCCATGGGTGTGTGGTAATCTTCAGTAGCGGCTCCTGCTTCACTCCTGTTTTCCAAATCTCATGCACATTTCTCTTTTGGCCAACTCTCACCTAGAGTCTTACAAGGAAGGGGCTTCTGGAAAACACATTTCCAGCTTAACCAAATCAACAGAATGCAAATTATGACTAATGTTCTGGCCCCTTAGAATATCAAGTTGTCTAAAACCCAGCCTTTAGAGCAGGAAATCAAAGAGAGTATACAACCTTGAGAAATGTGTACATAATGACATATATTCAGTAGAGGAGTTATACAACATCTTAACTTGACTGAATAAAACCCATTTTGACCAATATCTTGGTGTTTATATAGGCACGGCTTTTGATTGTGACTAAGAAAGGGTGGCCCATAAAAACTGACTCCAATATAGAACAGTGTGTAACACAAGGGCAAATTACAAGTGATTAAAGGGGAGCAGTTTTCCTAACTAGAGAGAGAGAAGCTCTTGCATTTAGCAGTGAAACGTAAGGGATGAGTGAACAAATACAAGGAGACTGAAATAGATGAAAGATACGACCAATGGCAATAGCAACAGGAACTAAAGAAAAGTAGCAGCCATTACAGTTTAAAGAAATTAGTGCATAGGGAATCCAGGAGGCCCTGGGACCAATAAACTTTTAAATATCACTGCCTCAGGAGAAAATTTCTAGCTTGGGAGGACAATAAAATTTCCAAGGACAGAATAACAAAACAGAAAATCGGGGCAGAGCAGGACATTGCCTTTAGATAACTTTTGCTAAAATGCTTGAACAGTTCTTGATAAAGAGAAATGAGCAACTCAGCAAGAGGAGGGCTATTAATATATCATAAAATAAATATGCATATTAATTAATATACATATTAATCTTTTGTTTAACTTATGATCATTTCATTATAGCGGTATTGCAGGTTACTTCAGAGTTTGCATTTAATTGCTAAGCACAATTTAAGTCATCCATTTGTTGTTAAAATAGAAATCCTTTCATCCAAGTGGAATCAACTATTTGGAAATAATCTTGGCATCCTTATTGGTGACTGCTCAAAAATTGGCACATCTGATGTTTACTGAGCTGACTCTTAAACATGAACTGGCCATAGCAGGTGTTTCTCCTAGAAAAGTCTAATTTGTGGTGCTGCATAGCATCAGTTGGAATTTGTCATACATTCTCAACCCTTCAAACCCTGACACCCCTTTATCACAGTGGTTGGAAGGCTAAAACTACATTTGTCAATCTCCCTTGAAGCTAACGTTCACTGTTTATTTAAATTTTAGAAATAAAGAACACTCTCATGGGATTTGAAAGTTTAGCTTAGGCCATTTTCTTGCATGATTGATGCCTGGTAAGGAAGACCTGACATATATGAATATTTGTAGCTGGTTTCATATTTTTGTATTTAGCTGTAAGGTTCATGGATGTGAAACAAAGGTATAAACCTTCAGGATTTATACCTGAAGATTCTTTACATTCTGTGTATCCAACCCTTTAACCAATATTGTAACCACAAAATTCCCTGTATTAAATTCTTCCTGGTTGAAATAACTGAAGTGGATTCTTACACTGTTTTTTACATTATACTCGGACAGGTACCAAGGTGCCTCTTAGAATCATTACTTGATCACATCTATACTGGAATCTAATAAAACACCACAGGAGAAACTGAATTATAAATTTTTAATATAACCACGTGATTGGGAAAAGAAAACATGTCTTGTTGGATTGTGAGATTGTGACTATACAGTAATACATTTTTAAAAACAAAGGGACCTGAGATCATTGACACCAGGGTTTGCCTTAAACCTTTGTGTGATCTTGCCTTAATTGCTCTAAATCGTCTGCACTTAAGAGATAAGATGAGGCATGTGCAAACATATTGGAGTCATCCTATCAGCAACTGAGTTACTTGTAATTATGCTTGAAGTTATATAAAGGTAATGTGATAGTACTTCTCACCCTAAAAAAGTACAGCTATTTTGATTCTGAAATTTTTTTAAAAAAGAAAACAAATAAGGAAAAAGTAGTTAAAATAAATCAGTTATTTGTGAAAAACTGATCTATCATCTGTATTTTTCTTATCCCTGTAATGTTTTATTTATGCTTAATATTAATGACTCACTCATTTTATATTGTGCATAATCTTATTTAAAGCAGAATATGGTATCCAAATTTGCCTTACTCCCTGGCTTTGTTCAGTTTAAATTAACCCTAAGTCTATTCAATATTCTGTAATAACCTAAATGGGAAAAGAATCTGAAAAAGAAGGAATGTGTGTATATGTATAACTGAATCTTAAGCTGTACACCTGAAACTAATACAACATTGTAAATCAACTCTACTCCAATAAAATAAAATTTAAAAATGTCAAAAAACTCTTTATTAACTAAAGGTTCACTCTGCCCATATCCTGAATGAGGTAGTCAATACATTGACAATGTCATACACAGCAGCTGACAGGCTCTGAAATTTGTCTTGCTGATGATCTGGTCACACATAAATGCACTGCCTTTTCCTCCTCTCCTTCATCACTGCCCCTTCTACATACATGTGGCCACATCAGCATGACTGGATTTCATCCAGCCTTGACATCCTTGCTCAGCACTTATATGCTTAAATTCTGCCACTACACCAAGCAGAAGAGAGCTGGCTGGAGCCCTGACACACAATCCTTATCTTTCAGTCTCCCCCAAATTTCATTTGTTTGGCAGCTGCACCGTTCTAAGCAGGCAGATCCACCAGCTCCTCTCTAATTCCAAGCTTTGCTTGCTGCATTCTCCCTGTACCATATCTCACCCCTCTTAATGGGCCTCTTTAGTTCTCCAGGACTGCCCGAACCAAGCCAGAGTTAAGCATGACCTCTTGGAAACAGCACAGCTCTGAAGTGCCATATTGTTCTGCCAGAAAGGGCTTCCTTAGTCAAGTTACCTTCATCTGTCTTTTTGCTACTAAATCCCATCTACTTCAATGTCTCTTTTCCCCCTTCTGTTAACATTGCAGTCTGAAAGCCAAGCTTTTCTTTGCTGGACATGATGAAAGCATTTTAGTTTTCCTTTTCTGTCACACTCCACAGATCTCATAAATCTTACACTCTTTTAGAGCAAGATAAGTGACTTTCAAGCATATTAAAATTTATTTAGGCAGTTTTTTTAGTATGTGTAGCTTTTTATTCTGAAGTTTATACGAAGTTAAATAATTATCAACAGAAAATATCTGACTATTTCACATGCTAGGATTAAAAGAAATATGGATTGAAAGGACTTCCAAGCTGTTCTACGACACGCAAACTCTTTATAGTTGTCGATTTCTCAACACATTTCCTGCTCTGCTATTTCAATGAAAACAGCCTGTCCAGAAGTTTTACATAGATCAAAAACATGGGATAAAGAAGTGTTAGGTGTTTTCTTGTCTGTAACACCTACTTGTTTCACATATTTTTCTTCTGAAAGGAAAAATCCCCTTATTATATATTAACTGCTATCAATCATAAAGAGTACTATTTGTGTTTAAGATATATTTTACATACTAGGAATTAGTCTTGCTGACACATCTATAATGAGTAAAAAATTTAAAGCAGGAAAATATTTATTTAAGAAAAAAACATGCAAAATAAATGAATGCTTATTAGTTGTATATGAATATCCATCACAACATAAATATTTATATAATTTAAAAATAATCCTGTGTAAATTCTACTTTCTTGGTATTCTTTTTGTATTTTTCAAAAGTCAATAAATTAGAAAAATAATTTATATGGTTGTATACAACCCTGAAATTCTGTAGTTCTATGAGTCCATGACAAGCCCAGATCTCATACACTTAATTCAGTAAGTATGCCTCAAAAGATAGTGTCGTGAGAAATGATCATTTGTTCTCATCATTCCACTCAATTGTGCAATTGTTTTATCTTGAAAATAAACATAATATAAAACTCTCATAAAAAATTTAAAAAACCAAATAAAACATCAAATTATTCTTAAAGGAAACAAAACTGAAATTTAAGAAGCCTTCCGAAAGGCTGAGCACACTTTGAATGTATTTTTTAATGGAAAATTTCCAAGAATAATTGATCTGTGTAGTGGTGTGTAATGAAAAATAGATACTCTGAAATGTGAATCTTTAAACCTAAATTCTACTAACTTTAAACTTGAAGTTAAAATTCAGAAAGCATATTTATTGTTTAATCTATTTTTTATTACCATTATGACTAGGCCACCCATATATTTTATTCCTCTTCAATCCATACCTAAAAGTCAAATAAGGAAATGCATAGGTAATATAATGTAATTATCTATAACTTGGATTCTGCAGCAATCTAAAAATAAGTTAGTTTTAGGCAACAAAAGCAAAAATATCAAGTGGAACTATCTCAAACTAAAAGGCTTCTGCACAGCAAAGAAAACCATCAAC
The DNA here is from genome assembly GCF_059928025.1 of Delphinapterus leucas. Classification (NCBI taxonomy): domain Eukaryota; kingdom Metazoa; phylum Chordata; class Mammalia; order Artiodactyla; family Monodontidae; genus Delphinapterus; species Delphinapterus leucas. The sequence goes on along the minus strand of NC_143133.1, from coordinate 133,166,540 downwards.
AAAATGATAAGGCAACCCACTAAATGAGAGAAAATATTTGCAAATCATATATCTGATGAGGGGTTAATATCCAAAATATATAAAGAACTCATATAACACAATAGCAAAAATCCAAGTTGATTAAAAAATGGTCAGAGAATTTTTCCAAAGAAGACATACAGATGGCCAATAAGTATATGAAAAGATGCTCAATATCAGTGATCATCAGGGTAAAGCAAACCAATACCACAATAAGATATCACCTTATACCTGTTAGAATAATTAATATAAAGAGACAAGAAATAACAAGTGTTGGCAAAAATGTGGAGAAAAGGGAACCCTTGTGCACTGCTGGTGGGAATGTAAATTGGTACAACCACTATGAAAAACAGTATGACGGTTTCTCCAAAAACTAAAAGTAGAACTACCGAACTACCATACGATCTAGCAATTCCACTTCTGGTTATCTATCTGAAGAAAAAGAAACACTAACTTGAAAAGATATATGAACTGCCATGTTCATTGCAGCATTATTTAAAATAGCCAAGACATGGCAACAACCTATGTCCTTGACTGGATAAAGAAAATATGGTGTGGACCTTGAGGGCATTGTGCTAAGTGAAATAAGTCAGACTGGAAAAGATAAATATCATATGATCTCACTTACAGGTGGAATGTACAATTCTCAGTCACTAGGTTCAATTAGCGTAATGTCCTCAATGTAATGGATAACAGTGATATCTTGGAAGGAAAAAGAGATCAAGGTCTGTGTGGACTAAATTATCACATATGACTAGGTAGTTTATGTATTTCTGAGGTAAGTAGTAGACATCCTTGTCTTATTTCTGATCTTAGGAAGAAACCATTCAGTCTTTCACCATTAATTTAATGTTAGCTGTGGGGTTTTCCTACAAGCCACTTACCAGATAGAGGAACTTCCCTTCTATTATAAGTTTGCTGTGGTTTCTTTCTCATAAAAGGATTTTGTCAGATGCTTTTTTTCTTTATTGAAATAATCATGTTATTTTTTGTTTTTTAGTCTATTACTATGATGTATTATATTAAATTATTTTCAGATGTGAAACCAACCTTACCTTACTGGGATAAACCCCATAGAGTGTATAATTCTTTTTATATGTTGCTGGATTTGGTTTGCTAGTATTTTTTGAAGATATTTGAATCTATATTTATAAAGACATTAGTCTGGTTTTCTTTTTCTTGTGATATCTTTGTCTGGTTTGGTACCAGGGTCATAGTGGCCTCATAAATTGATTTGGGAAGTATTCGCTACTATTCTATTTTTTGTCTCTGCTTTTCTTTGTGTGTAGTTTTTTTTTTAATTACAAATCAAATGTTTCATGTCTTATATGTAATTCAGATTGTCTATTTCTTCTTGAGTCAGTTCTAGTTGTTTGTATCTTTCTAGGAATTTGTCCTTTTCATCTAAGTTATCTGATTGACATACAATTGTTCATAGTATTATCTTAATCATTTTTATTTCTGTTAGGTCAGTAGTAATATCCTTTCTTTAACTCATGATTCTAGTAATTTGAGACTTCTCTCTTTTTATATTGGTCAGTCTACCTAAATGTTTGTCATTTCTCCTTTACTTTTGAAGGATAATTTCACAGGGTAGAGAATTCTAAATTGGTGGCATTTTTTTCTCTCAACATTATAAATATTTTTCACTCTGCATTCCCCTTTTTGCATGGTTTCTGAGGAGAAGTCATATATAAATCTTGCCTTTTCTCCTTAATATGTAAGGTGTCCCCCCACCCTGCCGCGACTTCTTTTGGGAGTTTTTCTCTCTCTCTCTCTCTCTCTCTCTATATATATATATATATATATATTTGTAATTTGAAAATAATATGCCTAGGTATAGCTTTTTAGACATTTATCTTGCTTAGTGTTCTCTTAGTTCCCAGTATCTGTTGTTTAGCATCTGATGTTAATTTAGGGAAATTCTTGGTCACTATTGTTTCCATTTTTTTTCTGTTTTCTACTCTGTTTCTTCTCCTGGTACTCCCTTTATATGTATGCTACATGGTTTAGAATTGTCCCATGGTTCTTGGATATTCTGTTCTGCTTTTTCAGTCTTTGTTCTTTTTTACTTTTTAGTTTCAGCAGTTTCTATTGGTATATCCACAAACTCAGAAATTATTTTCTTAGCCATGCCCAGTCTACTAATAATCCCATCAAAAGCATTCTTTGTTTTTGTTACAGCGTTGTTGTTGTTATTTTTCTAGCATTTCTTTTTTGCTCTTTCTTAGGATTTCAATCTCTCTGCTTACATCACTCAGTTTTTCTTGCATGCTGTGTACTTCATTGATTAGAGCCCTAGCATATGAATCATTGTTATTTAAAATTTTGCTCTAATAATTCCAACATCCCTTCCATATCTGGTTCTTATGCTTGTTCTGTCTCTTCAAATTGTTTTTATTTTTTGCTGTTTACATTCCTTAAACTTCTTTCTTGATAGCTGGAAATTGTGTACTGAGGAAAAGTCACTACTACAATGAGACCTATAGTAAAGTCATGGTAAGCTGTGGAAGGAGGAGAAATGGTTCTATAGTCCTATAATTAGCTTTCAGTCTTTGAGTCTATGCCTCTAGAGTGTGAATTTCACAAGAGCCTCCCAGTCTCCCTGACTCCCACTGTCTTAGAAAGAATTGAGGGGGCTTCCCTGGTGGCGCAGTGGTTGAGAGTCCGCCTGCTGATGCAGGGGACACGGGTCCGTGCCTTGGTCCGGGAAGATCCCACCTGCCGCGGAGCGGTTGGATCTGTTAGCCATGGCCGCTGAGCCTGCGCGTCCGGAGCCTGTGCTCCGCAAGGGGAGAGGCCCACGTACCGCAAAAAAAAAAAAAAGGAATCGAGTAGGTTGGTGCTGAGTATTTTCCTTCTCCCAGGTCAGTTATGCTTTGATAATACCCCCAATAGATTAGACCCTGGTTAACTATTTTGTCCTGAGAGCAGTGCTTTTTAAGAAAAACTGAATGCTCTGGCATATCTCACAATGGTTCCTTTTCCCCACCGCCAGCTGAAAGCATGAGATGTTTTCCCCAACCTTTACTATGAAATCTTGGTCAACCATTTGGAGGTAAACTCACAAAAATGTGGGGCCCCCTATGGCTGGGTCTCCCTGAAGGTTTTAACTCTCAGACTTGTCCTTTCTGAGCCTCCAGCAATTTGAAAATTCCAGTTCAGTTTATCCTATCCCAGCAGTGGCTCTTCAGAGTTTTTTGTTTGTAAGCTCTACTTTGGTGATACACGACTCCCTGTCTGTCTCTCCTATCTTGGGTACAGTGGTTTGCCCAGTTTCCTCACCTCCATTATAGATCCAAAAAGTATTATTGATTTTTCAGTCTGTTCAACTGCATTATTAGAACAGAGTGGCAACTTTCAAGCACCTTACATGTGGAACTGAAAGCTCCTATTTGGTTTTTTAAAATTATTTTTTCCTAGATATTAATATAACCAAACCATATTCCTAGAAATTAATATTTTCAAATTTCTTATTAATTGTTCTGTAACAAATGGTTCACATAGATTTGATCAACGCTGCATTCTATAACCTTACCTAAGTTATGTATATGAGATGCTACACTACAGTAGGAACACCTGCTTGAATTTTGCTACCTTAACCACAAAAAGATATTGATCTTAACTATTATTACATCTTTTCAACTCTTTTTAATAGTTGAGAATTTCTGCTTCTGAATTTTTCTAGGAAAATAAACATAATCACCACATGGATATTTGAAAGTTTTGTCAAGGTTATCGATGCTGGGCTATAAGTGCTATTCAACACTTAAGGTATTTATCTCCAGTTAACTCCCCACCATGTTTTCTCCAATCTCCTTTTTTCTCTTAATATTAGCCACAAACTATTGCAGGAAAATAACGTTAGATCTTACTTTAATTGAGGCTCTGTTTTCCTATTCACAGAGTCTATTAGTCCAGTAAACATTTTATTTCTTTTTTTCTCTTTAGCACAAATATGCAATCATAATCACTTTGAATCTATTGCTTTAAAATTAATCTCTTGTTTATTTTTATTTTTGCTTTTCAATTTCAATGCCAATTTTAATTTTTTTTCTGAATTTTAGAGCAGTCCCTTTTAATTTAACTTTCTTCATGTTAAAGTACTGTATTCCATTATCCTTCTTAGAGGACTATTTTAATTATAATTATAATACAGACTATTCAAAACTTTCAAAAATACCATATTAATTACTGTAAAACATTATATCTCCTCATATCATATTAAAGACAACTGCTACATGTTCTTATTTATCTCTCTGGTGCACTTTTGATGTCTCCTAAAAAACAACAACAATGACAACAAAAAACAAACAAACAAAAAACCCTCAATTTTGTCCACATAATCCCTCCACTGTTTCTGAGTATTATTCTTTCTTTTCACATAATTTTTACTGTGTTTAAATTCCTCTTAATTTAATGTGATTTTACATGATATAAAATCAATAAATTTTAGCTAGACTAAGAACTTAAATATGAAAAGCAAAATTTTAAAATCTCCCCCAAGTTTGGACCTAGGGAAGAATTTCTTAAACTTACTATACAATCATAAAAATAAAGACTGATACATTTGACTGCACTGAAGTATCTTTTAATTATAAAAAAAAATAAATAAAATGAACATGAGCTGGAGAAAATATTTGGCTCACATATAATCAAAACTTTTAGTATTTATATTCCTACCTATTGGTAAAACACACACACACACACACACACATACACACACATACAAGCATCAAAACAAAATACTGATCTAAAGTCATGTTCAAATATTTCACAGTAGAAAAAAATAGATAATAAAGATAAAAATTTTCAACTTTATTATTAATCTGAAAAATACAAACTAAATACCATTGAATATAATACCACTTTATTGCTACAAAATTGAAAAACAAAACAATACCCACTGAAAAAATTGGAAAAATAAAGTTGTTAGTAAAGGATAAAGCAATAGATAGTGTAGGCAAAGTATAAATTAATATAAAGAATTTTGAAAGCAATGAGGATTACAAAGTAAAGTTGCAAATATGCAATTTTATTCCTTAAAATATTCTTCCATCTCTGTGCCAGTAGATATGCACAGAAATGCACATATCAGCAATATTTCTAAGCACAAACACTACAAAGAATCCAAAGGTCGATTAGCATTTGAATGCATAAATAAGATTTTTATAGGTTCATACTACAAAATAGTATTGAACAGTGAAAATTAATAAATTGCCTTTATATTGGTCAACATACAAAAGATATTTAATAAAAATATCAAGGCACGGAAGTCACATATACATTATTACGTTGAAATAAAGCTTGATGATGCAATATTTTATATTAAGTAAAGATATATGCATATGCCATAACACTGTGAAACATTATCCAGATTTCTTTAATATTATTTATAATGATTTTGTGTGTGTGTGCAGGAAGAAGACAGATTTTGTGTGTGTGTGTGTGCAGGAAGTTCAGAACAGAACCAATGAGGAATTTGATTGCAATGGTAATATTCTATTTATTAAATCTGGTGGGTATTCATTTTGTTATTAAGCTTTGAAATATTATAGGTATTTTTGGCATTCTTTTTATGTATATTCAAAAACAGAAGAAGGAGAATGAATAGAAACATTGGAGCCAGATGGGCTGCGTTCAAATTCTGCCTTTGCCACTTGCAATGGTAACTCTGGGCAAGTTACTGAACTCTTCCGGGTATTTTTCTTATGTGTAAAATGGGTCATGACAACTGCTATTCTCAGAGGTTTCATAAGGAATAAGTGAATTAAAATATATAAAACAATTTAGAACAGTGTCTAGCAGGTAGTATATACTGAATAAATGTCAGTTTTCATATTTAATTATGGAGGAAAAAATCTCACCTATATATGTTATATCATTTATCTACAGAAACAGTAACTTGAACATAACAGAAACATAAAATCAACAGTTATTGATTTCTAATAACACTATTTAGTACAAGAAAATAATCTACACACACACACACACACACACACACACACACCAAAAGCCAGGGATGCTCTGTCCTTGCTTACCTTTCTGAACTCTTCAAAATAAGGACATAACTTCCTGTTAGTCCTTGAGACACAGCCTCTCTGCCTTTCCATGTGCTGCTTCATTTGTATAGTAGTCTCTTCACTTAGTTCTTTACATCTTTGGTTCACCTCATAGATTCATTCTAGAGAGTGTCCATTCCTAAGGCAGGTCTGCACAACATCCCTAACCAAAAAGTCAGTCTGTATGACTTTCATTACTCATAGGATTATTTGGTTATTTGATTATTCACAGAAATTCATAGGATTATTTGCTTGGTGTCTCCTTCCTTCCAACACACAGTTATCTAAATTTTATGGAGTCAGGAGCTATTCCATCTTGTTTACCACTATATTCCCAACACCAAGAAATGTATCTAGTACAGAGTAGGTGCTCGATATGTATTCATTAAACACATGAATGAATCTATAACAAAACAAGGGAATCATTTAATATATCCTGCTCTTGAATATTGTTAGGTATTTAACTGATGCTTTATAATTTAATTACTTAAATTGCCTGATTATTTTCCCTTCAGTTCTTTAACTTACTTGCAAGTCACGGCATTTTGTTCCTGATTTGCAAAGAATTGACAAAATATGTTGCCAAATACAACAGTGACTGTGTTAGCAGAAGGTTTCCGTAGAATAGATCTAAAAGTCCTCATTCGTCTGCTTTTACAAAGCATCACAGTATTGTATTTCAGGTGAAATGTGTAATCCTTTTTCTCTCTAGTTCATGGAGAGTCATTCAGAAGGATAAGAATAATTGGCACACTACAGCTTGAAGAGTGGTTCCCCACCTCAGGTATAAAACTGTTTACACAGAGACATTGCTTGATATAAGCAATACTAATGCTTTTTGCAAAAACCACATTAAAGACATCTAGGAAAAGAAAACTTGCAGAATAAACCTTTTGAGAAACAGTTATTAAACACAAAATGTACATTTCTAAACTACTTTTATATGATACTCTAACTTTTAATGCGACTAGTGATCTTGAAACAAGGTTAATACACTTAAAAGGAAGTCATGAATGTTTGTTCATATTGTAAAATTGAAAGTTTAAAGCTCCTTAAAGAAGTCAGATTTGCCTCAGTGATACGAAATTAGGATGGATCATGAGAAGTAATTATAAGCTGATTCATTTTACATTACTGGCAGGTTCTGCTTTCCATATTTTCTCATCTTCCTTCACTTTATTCTCAGGGAAGCTATAACTGCATTTCCCAAATCAGTGTTGTCCTTACAAAATTTGGATTGCAAGGGTATGAAGCACCTTCACTTATTTATAATATCGTACACGGAATAGAAACATCATTTAACAAGGAGGTTAAATGTAAATAGATGAGGTATAGAAGTGAAAACTAACTTTAAGATGTCACACCAAAAAGTAAGTAAATAAGAGAACCGCTTTCAGGTTAAAGAATCCAATAAAAATAAAGCTACTCAACGATCTGTTCAGTCTGTCGTTGTTTTATTATTTTTTTGAGACACACTTCATGGACTCTAAATAAAACTCTTCTATAGCAAACCAGTGTTTAAAGAACAAAAACAATTTGATGAATCAAAATCCTCAGAGTTCCAACAATCAATATAAGAAACTTCCACACGCAGTGATTGTGTAATTTTGTCAGCTGTTTCAAATGGTCTTCTTCAAGAAATTTTGACAGCAGGACACTCAGTGGGGAGACACGCCAACTGCTGGCAAATCATTCCCACTCATCTAGTGGTGAGAGCTAGTAAAATGAATCACAGCGTTTAAAATGATTTAAACTGGGTATATCCAACTTGGAAGACTATAGTTTTTAATGGCTACTTATCAATTACAAGTATCTTGAACTATCCAAAAAAATTGAAGGTTATTGGATTTTTAATTTACACTGATTTTTTACAAATCATTACTTTTAGCATATAGCAAGTCTGCTTGTAGATGACAGCAATGTGGGGTGTTTATCTTTTGGTCATATCACTTTATTTATATGAAATTGCATACCTACATGAAATTGCATATTTATAAGAAATTGCATTTCCACTTTTAATTAAGGGTTGGGCATGTATAGATTCATTTAAGGGTTATACTATAATGCTAAATGTTATAAATATTAAAACTCATGAAAGGTTTCTATAAAAAATTCACTGATTTAAAAAAATAACAGTAGATGGCTTAAAAAGCAAATTTATTTTTATAAAACAATAGAGCTGTGAACCTAGCCACTCTGCAACTGTAATGACCTCAAATAACAAAATATTTGACTGATTTGTCAACCTTACGTATAGAGCCTGCCACCCTAGGAATAAAAAAGAACAGTACAATTTCTTGCCTTAACACATGTTCTAAAACAGAGAATTGTTGTGAGGTCTTTAGTTTGAAAAAGTATTAACACTCCACCTACATTTTGGTGTTTAATACTGATGAAATATTGGACATGAATAAAAATTATTGGAAGTACCAGTTTGGGGTTCTCTTTTAATGGGAGGCAGCATCCTATAGTGGATAATGTTTAAATAGCACAAACAACCTTAGTTTAAGAGCAGCTGCAACACTGACAAACTTTGACTTTTTGATCAAGTACTCTTATTTAATCTCTCCTCTTGGTGCCTTCATTTCCCCTGGTTTAAAACAAAATAGGGTCTACCTCAAAATGTTATTTATATAATACTACACAATGCACTTAGAGCTGAGATAGGCATCACTCTATACACACATATATAATGTAATAGAATTTATAATGTATATGTGTATAAGTTTATATATATGTGTGTATACATACTTCTCCAGATTATGTTGAACTTTTATAATTTTGATCTTATTTAAGAGAATTTACTTTGTTAATAAACTTAATACAATAGACTAAGTGTTATTGTCATGATCACATCTTTCAGATTTTCCAGGATTATCTTTATTTAAAATATTATTTTCTATCGCTCCCACACTTGTCACCATTATATTCACACCAGTGAGATTTGTAAGCCTTGATTATTACAAACACCAGTGCTATGATGGAATAAAAATTAAAATTCAGTTGAAAAGATAACATGTAGATAAAATCAATGAGACTATAGTGTAGCCCTATTTATCTTTTCTATTACAGTTTGTAAATGGTAACATTTTGTTTTCACAGAACACTGAATCATCCAACACAAGGATTTCTAAGAGCTTTCATTTGAAACAAAAAGAGCTCTGCCCATCAGGATTCTAGTGTCTAAAAAGGATTACTGGGATGAAATAAAATTAAACAGCTTGTTCCACTGAGTATTTAAGAATGTCTATCATAGCACTGATACGAGTTAAGTATGAATAGGAAGAAACTCTCTCAGGTGGTTTTTAGAATAAACAAGAAGGAAAGTTCTTGAGCTGTAGTGCTGAATGCTATCCTAAGGGGCCTTTATTTTTGCTCAGGGACTGTCAGCAACACTTCATTCCTGCACATACGATAAGTCAAATTTAATAACACTCTTCCTATAAGAAATGAACCTAGAGAGTGAATTAAATAAAATAAAGATCACCTTTGTGCTGAAGTTGCAATGTGAGACAACCCAGAAAATATCCGCACGCTTTCCTGGGTCTTCTACACCTGCCTGCTTGGCAGGACATCATATATAAATATAAATCAATATTTAAATCAAATCACAAATTGTGAACACAGTTAATTTAGTTGCTGTCGTATCTGCCTCAGAAAACCATGTGGGAATGAAAGTATTCATTGTCTTGTAATTAAATAAAATTAATTGTTATAACATATTATGGAAACATGTTGTTCTAATTATTTGTTAGTAATTGCTTTAAAAAGTGTGTGTTAGAAAATATTTCAACTTCCACTTGAATTTTTATTTCTAATTGAGAATTATAACTTTCCATTTCTGCTTCTTAGTTATCTATGGTTCAAAAGATGTTTTACTCTTCTAGTTTGGGTTATACTTGAACACTCTGTGATACAACAGACATTCAAACAGAGTTGAAAATATATTTTCCACTGAGGGTTATCAACTTAAGAAAAAAGGGCAGATCCTATTGAATAATAAAAAAATATTTTAAAAGCCCAGAAAACTAAGTAGGGAATATAAATAGCACTGTTCCCCACCTGATCTGACTACATTTAAGTTTAAAAATATTTTATGACAAAATTTATGTATCAATTAGTGTAAATGTTTGAAATATTAAAATAAAATTAGAAATAAGAAAAAAATTTAATTTCTAACACATAACTTAGAAAAATTCTCTAAACAGTTCCATGTACATACTTTTCCACTTTTCTATGAATAGAGATGGCATACAAGAAAAACATAAATTTTAAATGGTCAGGTTGTTAGTATCAATGAGGTTATCTCCAAAAATAGTTTGCTATGTTGTATATTTGTTTTTCAAAATAGCACTTATAATAAGTGTAAATTATTTAAAATAAGCAAGTATAAAGTAATGAAAATATATAAATTTCAGTAAATAAAGAAATTGAATGTAAATAAATATATTTTTACCCGCTCTCAACTTTCATTTAGGAGACTGATATTACTTATATGTGGAATCAAAAAAAAAATGACACAAATGAACTTATATACAAAACAGAAATAGGCCCACAGACAGAAAACAAAGTTATGGTTACCAATGGGGAAGGGGTGGAAGGGATAAATCAAGAGTTTGGGATTAGCTTATACATGATACTATATATAAAACAGATAATCAACAAAGACCTACTGTATAGCACAGGGAACTATACCCAATATTTTATAATAATATATAAGGAAAAAGAATCTGAAAAAGAATATATATGCATATTACAACTGAATCACTTTGCTGTACACGTGAAACTAACACAACGTTGTAAATGAGCTATACTTAAAAAGAAAAAAAGGATGCTCTTCTTTTGGGCCACTGGAACTATATAATGAAAAATATTAATTGTCCTTACCTAATTTTTGTGAGAGCCTAGCTTGATAAAATACATTTGAGCTTTTATATGCCTTTGAGACTTGACTGAGGACAATCTCAAAATAGGTATTCTTAAAGTACTTAGCTTAAACTCTTTGCTTTATGAATAAAATGATATCTTGTAAAGAACACTGAACTATAGAGAAAAACAGCAAGGTGAAATGCCAGAAGTGGAAACAGAGAGGGGATGTAAGAGAGTTTATGGAAGATGTCATAATCGTTCCCATCCTTCACTGCCTCTCTGTAATGAGTTACACATTCACCCAACTTTTCCATCTGCCTTTGTAGTGGATACCAGTACAGTAAGCAGGGTATCTATCACCACCCCCTTGACCATGTGACTTGCTTGGAAAATAAAATGTTAACAGTTATGATATAAGCAGAGGTTTTAAATGTGCTTGTATTGTTTGGCTTAGTCACTTGGGCTTCTACTACCTGCCATGAAAAGAGCATGCCTCGGGGTTAGTCCCCAGAATGAAGAAGATAAACTAAGAAGAAGCCTGGATCTAGCTGAGCCCAGCTAAGACCAAATGAACCTAGTTGAGATCAGCCAAACTGCAGCCAACCTAAAGATCCATAAGCCAGAAAAGTGAATGTTTGTTGCTGCAAGCCATTGGGCTTTGGGATTGTTTGTTACACAGTATTACCAGAGCAAGAGCTGAGTAATACAGTTTGTAAGGCTCTGCCTGTGTTTGAATTCTAACTACACTATTTTCGAATTGAGAGATATTAGTTAAATTGCTGACATTTACATTAGGGTACTTTTTCAAGAGAGAGAAGCAATAAGGGTATCTATAAGTAAGATAGATAAACTTAGAGGATTGTTGTGGTAATGACATGGGTTAAGGCATATAATGTGTTTCAAGTAGTACCTGGCATGTAAGTGCTCATTACACATAAATAAGTTACAATGCTTAATAAAGTCTATAATTTCACCTAGACTGGTGATCCTTATGTATAAAAGAAAACATATATTAACCTTTATTGTGTAAACATAAATAGAAATGCTAACAGTTTTTAGATTATAAACATGTGTGTGTGAATCTCTAAATCTCAGATATAATTGCTAAGTAACTGAATTACCTACAATGGCTCAACATTTTAATATTTTCTGACATTATAATCTTATAGAGAACATTAAATTAGATGGCCACAAATACTTGGGTAGAGTAGGATTTTGAAAATATGAATGGAAAGGTATCCAAATCTGTATTATTTTCCTATTGCAGCTATAATAAATCACTATACACTTAGTTGCTTAAATAATACAAATTTGTTATTTAATAGTCAGGAGGTAGAAGCCCCAAATGGGTCTGACTGGACTAAAGTCAAGGTGCCCTCAGGGTCACCTTCCTTCTGGAAGCTCTACATCAAAATCCAATTCCTTTCCATTCCATCTTTGAGAGGTGGCCTGCATCCTTTGGCTTGTGGCCCACTCTTCCATCTTCAAAGCAGCACTCACAGCCTCCATCTCTCTTGTTCTGATTCCCTCTCCCACTTTAAGGTCCCCTGTGATTACATTGAGCTCACCTGGATATAATGCAGAATAGCCTCTGTTTTAAGGTTGGTTGATTAGCAAACACAATTCCATCTGCACCTATTTGCCTTTGCCCTGTAATCTAATATTCACAGGCTCCGGAGGTTGGATGTAGATATCTTTGAGGTGGGAGACACCATTCTGCCTAACAAAAATACTCAGTTTAACTTCTAAGGATGAAATAGTAATAATATCCAATTCCACCTATTACCTATTGTGAAAAACAAACTCATTGCCACAACAAAGTGTTCATTTTGTGACAATATAATATTTCTCTGTGTTGCTGTATATTTAAATTTTCATATGTGTTATTTTCTGAATATTTTCATATGTGTTATTTTCTGAATATCTTCATATGTGTTATTTTCCATTGGGGTGCCTGTACATATTTGTCTGAAAAAGAATGTTCCAGTGTGCAAATCTGCACATCTTTTTCTACTAATAAAATCTTTCAGAAAGTAACATTATATGTTTTATGTATTTTATATATAAATATATATTTTTTCCTATTGAGAAAACTTCCCCACAAGAGATGTGTTTTTAAATTGGCTGCCTTGGGATTAAAAAATCAGTACACAATTGGGAGATTGGAACTGACAAATATACACTATTGATACTATGTATAAAATAGATAACTAAAGAGAACGTACTGTATAGCACAGGGAACTCTACTCAATGCACTGTGGTGACCTAAATGGGAAAGAAATCCAAAAAAAGAGGGGATATATGTATACATATAGCTGATTCACTTCGCTGTACAGTAGAAACTAACACAAATTGTGAAGCAACAATACTCCAATAAAAATGAATTAAAAATATTAGTACACATCTATTCTTTATCATGGCTGTCCTGTTATACAAGCTTTTATTTTCAATACAATATTTTTTACCCTCTTATTCTAATACTAATCATCCTACATTGTTGTAATAAAAAACCCTTTTTTATAAACTAATTAAAATTCCATTAGGTAACTTTTGCCCAATTATGGCATTTAGAATAACCCATATGAGCTTCAGTTGAAATGTGAACTCTATTAAGAACCTGTATTTTTATCCTTTTATTTTCTTATTATTAGCAAAGTTTGTGTTTTCATATTGATTTTTCCCCCTTGGATTCTAGATAAAAAGTATTTTACAGAGCAAGTAGTGAAATACATTTTAATTTGTTTTTAGGACATAGTTAAATATGAAAGTAAGATACAATTATTTTTACATATATGTGATTTGCAGCTCATCAATATGTAAAGAACCAAGGAAAAATCTTAAGACATAAATCTTTTCTTTCTTTCAATCTCTTAATCTTCTTTTTAGGAATGTGTTATGGGGAAATAAAGTTATTGAAAGTTGGAGGGATCCCTTACTATCACAATCACTGTTAGGCTTTTGAGTTCTGGGCATCACCTGACAGCAAAATTTTGTAACGCAAAATCCTCTTTTCCTACCCTCATGTAGATATTTTGCAATATGTCAAAAAACTATTAGATTTAATATGCAGCTACAGTATCATTTAGTTCTGAAATGCTGAGAGAACAGTTGACTAAAAATTGTTTATTAGTGTGACCATTCCAAACAATGTAAGGATAAATCCTGCTGACAGAGGGGCTTTGCTAAAGAAAATTAACAGTGCCAGCCACGTCACCTCAGAGATGAGAGACAAAGACAGGTAGCTGTGACTCTGAAGGCCACAAAACACCAGTTATCCTGAGTTCCTAACAGCCTGGGCCCCTGCAAGTGGCAAAAACAACATGACTTAAAAAGAACGCTAAAATCACTGAGAGTAGAACAGAGCCCTTTTGAAGTCAACAGGGTTTTAATGCCTACGGTGGCAAAATTGGGACCAAAATTGCAGATTTCTGTCCTAAAGGTCACTCCACTTATTTCTTTTTAAAGGCAAAGAATAACTTTTAAAGAAGATGGCTACCAAAGTTCAACCATAACATTGTCGGTCTTCAGGTTTCAAAAGGACAGACCCATTTAAAAAATATCATAGTTCCTCAGCTTGTTCTTAAAAACAAAATGCTATAATCATTTAGGTGACTTTGAACTTATTACCATTACCTTCTTTATGCATTTGTTCCTCTTTGCTATTAAGATCCTCTAAGGGAGAGCTTCTTTCCTCTGCTCTCAGCTACTTCTGATCTATCTTGCAATTTTCAGTGTTCTCAACTTTATAGGGCTTACATTTATGGCTTTAATTTTCAGTGTCATGTTCTTTTCAAATACCAATAAAAACTAGCTTTAAAAACATAAAAGCAGGGCTTCCCAGGTGGCGCAGTGGTTGAGAGTCCGCCTGCTGATGCGGAGGACACGCGTTCGTGCCCCGGTCCGGGAAGATCCCACGTGCCGCGGAGCGGCTGGGCCCGTGAGCCATGGCCACTGAGTCTGCGCGTCCGGAGCCTGTGCTCCGCAACGGGAGAGGCCACAACAGTGAGAGGCCTGCGTACAGAAAATACAAAACAAAAACAAAAAACAAAAAAACACAAAAGCAGGAAATTGTTGACTATGTTACTTTAACTGGCCTATTTGAAATAGAAATAAAGGAGCTACCAATAACTGCTCAGTTTTGGACCAGGAAAATAATAAGAAAGAGAAATAGTTCTGATGGTAAGCTGTTCATGCTACCTCCTAATAAAATTGAAAAGATATTTTAATTCCAAATGTATCTGAAGGAAATTTAAGCTTTACAAGCAATGGCTGCCAATTAATCATATTTATTTTAATGAGAAGAGCCTAGATAAAGCAGAATCTAAAATACAGTGTAGATGAAAATGAATGGTCAGAGCACAGGCTATTTTCCTGTTACCCCTTGGGCAACCTGAAGTGAATTATGGCCAAAAGAACTCTCCAAACATATTATTTTGAGAATCAGAAAACACAATCTCTTGCCATTGCATTTTTAGGTGAAAAAGTTTTGTTAGATGACATCATTTGAAATTAATAATGACAGTAACAGTAAATGAAAAGCCCTGGAGCATTCAAACTTTCTGTAACGTTTAAATGTGCACAATCATGACAGTATTCACAAGTACAGTTGGAAGAAAGATGTATTTTGACAAAAGACAATGAAGTATCTTTGCTTGGAAACTATCCTTCAGAAAATACCGCTCAGGCAGGCCACCTTGTAGTTTTCTGAAATATATGATGAATAAAAGTTTAAGGTTTTGCATGATTTATGTCACAATATCCACACACTCTTTCCATCACTTATTTCAGTTTAAGTCCAGAGACACTCATTTCATCCTTGAGTCAACAAAGCATGTGCATGCATAAAGCAAAGGTAAATTTAAATAGAACTGAGTTCACTTGGTCTAAAAATATGCCTCTTATTTCACAGTTAATTCTTTAATATTTTTCTAAAATAAAAAAATCCTAACTAATTGACACATCTTAGTGTAAAACTGTATCTAGAAGGATTTTTGTTTATTCTTTCCCTGAATATTCACTTTCATTAGTCAAAGAAGTATGTTGATTCTCCTGACACACTTTCTTGACTAAGGATGTAATTTATATGTCCATCAGCACTTGGTCAAAATTTCTTACTTGCCAGTTTACTTCTCAAGGTGCAGCTGTTGTATCTCAAGATACAATGGCCTCAATTCTTCTATGACCAAAAACACCTTTCCAAAATCACAGGTTTTCCCTCCCAATATTTTACAAGTGGTATGTTAGAAAAGCAGAAATCCCTCTCTGCAGGAAACTTGAAACTATATTATCAAATCACTTACTGACATGAAAATGGACTCAGAACTGTTTATTCTTCTTCCCGCACACACAGCTAGATTGCATTGATGTTAAGAGTCGTCATGCACTGTGATTGAGCAACACAATATGAGCGGGAGTGTTGTGTACTATTTCTAGGATTGACCCATGAAACTTCCTGTACCCCATCTTCTGTGCATTTTCCCTTTCCTTTGGACACGATCCAATGTGCATGAAAGCCCAAGGGTTGAAAAACACAGAGCCTCAAGATAAAAGAAACCCTGATTTGTAAATTACTACTAGGAAGAAAAACACAAGTCAGTCAGGAACACAATTTTGGAATTTAGTTGAATGATAAACCTCACTCACGTTTGAGTCTTTGTACATTTATTAGCGCAGCTAACATTCCATGAACTTAAAACAAAACCTTATACCAAAACTTAACTGGAGATGGCTTGCTGCCTTTACAGTCACCTAACGTGTGTGTCATTGGCTTCGTGGTTGAATGACAGATGGTAAGAAGAGAGATATTGCAAATTGTAAAGCTGAAGATCTGTTATATAATGGCAGAATGTCCAATAAAACTATTGCCCATAAAATCATTGATAATTTTCAAAACAGACTATGTGCCTACTAAGCCTGACTTCAGGGAAATTAGGTTGAAGACAAAATGTGTATTGGCTATGATCTGAAGCTTGAGATCAAGCAAGAGTTGACTGGTTTTCAAACATAGATGACAATAGAGGAAATATAGAAATAAAGAAAGTATGGGCTTGGAAAAGCCACCAACCACTTCTGGATACAAGTCAAAAGATGATATGGAATTGGAAAAGGCTTAGCAATAAAGACCCAATAAGACTCCTTAGTTGAACAAACATCTTAGTCTTGAGACAAAGACCATTCAACCTAATACTGACATACCTGAATCTTTTCTTTCAGTTTACCTCAAATCAGCCAAAATTAAGGGGAAGAGGAAGACAATATTAACAAATCAAATAAATAAAGTAAACCTGAGAATTGTGCACCCAGAAAACTTTGTGTAATTTTACATGTACATTTGAAATGCCTGCAAGCAAACAGATCAGAAACCTACTATGTTTTGAATGACCTGTTTTGGCAAAGGAAAAACTAAACCTGGAAAGAATGCTTTGACATTTTTACTTCAAATCAACCCTTGGTGTTCAGAGTTGCACAAGTAGGAAGAAGGCTGTAAAAACCATACTCTACCAAATAAGTAATTATTCCAAATTACACCCACTTCAGATGTAGCTTTAAAGAGTAAAAAAGAAAGAAAAATCTGTCAGAAAGAAGAAACAAAAAGCAAGCAATCATGAAGAACAATGTATAAGGAGGAAAATTAGGGATGGTCTCATTAAGGTGATTTTCCAACAACCTGAGAAAGGAAACAGACCTCCAGGTCCAGGAAGCACAGAGAGTCAGAAACAGGGTCAACACAAAGAGGATCACACCAAGACACACTCCATTTAAAATGGCAAACATCAAAGATAAAAAGAGAGAGTATTAAAAGCAGCAATAGAAAAGAAACAAGTTACGTAGAGGGAACTCTCCAATTGCCATGAACTGACTTTTCAGCAGAAACTCTGAAGGTCAGAAGGGAGTGGCATGATATATTTAAAGTGATGAGACCTACTACTAAGAATACTCTACACAGCAAGATTTTATTCAGATTTGAAGGAGAGATCAAAAGTTTTAGAGAGCAAAAGCCAAGAGTTCAGCACCATGAAAAAAGCTTTACTAGAAATAAAGAACTATATCCACTATGTAAAGTGAATATATATCACATCTTCTTTATCTATTACATATTTAGATAGTTTTCTTTATCTAAAAGAAAACTGGGTTAGCAACATTTATATCATACAAAATAGACTTTAAAATAATGATTGTAACAAGAGAGAGGACATTACATAATGGTCAAGAGATCAATCCAAGAAGATATAAAAACTTTAAAGATCTATGCACCCAACATAGGGGTACCTAAATATGCAAAGCAAATATTAACACACATAAAGGGAGAAATTGACAGTAACACAATAACAATAGAGAACTTTAACACCCTATTTACTAACAACTAAAGGATCAATGAAGAAATCAATGAGGAAATTAAAAATATATCTAGAGACAAATGAAACACAACGATACAAAAACTACGGGATGTGGCAAATGCAGCCTAAGGAGAAGTTTATCATGATACAAGCCTACTTCAGGAAACAAACAAACAAAAAATCTCAAATAAATAACTTAGCCTTATACCTAAAGGGACTAGAAAAAAGAACAAAAAAATGTCAAAAGTTAGAATGAAAAAATCATAAGGTTCAGAACAGAAATAGAGACTAAAAAAATAGAAAATATCAATGAAAAAAAAAGAGCTGGTTCTTTGAAAAGATAAACAGAATTAATAAATCTTTAGCCAGACTCATCAAGAAGAAAAGGAAAACTCAAGTAAATAAAATTAGAAATGAAAAAGGAAGTTACAACTGACTCCATAGAAATACAAAGTATCATAAAATATTACTATGAAGAAGTATACCCTGATAAAATATACAACCTAAAAGAAATGAAAAAATTCATGGAAGTGTATAATCTCCCAAGACTGAACAAGGAAGAAATAGAAAATATAGATGTACAAATTACTAGTAATGAAATTGGATAAATAATAAAAAGAACTCCCAACAAGCAAAAGTCTAGGACCAGGCAGCTTCACAGGTAATTTCTATCAATCATTTAGAGAAGAGTTAATGCCTATACTTCCCAAACTATTCCAAAACTAGTGCAAAATGCAGAGGAAGGATTATCATCATATCAAAAAGAATAAAATACCTAGGAATAAATCTAGCTAAGTAGGTAAAAGACCTGTATTCAGAAAACTAGAAGACACAGATGAAAGAAATTGAATATGACACAAACAGATATAAAGATATACTCTGCGCCTGAATTAGAAGAATTATATTGTTAAAATGACCTTACTACCCAAGGCAATTGACAGGTTCAAGTCAATCCTTATCAAAATACCAATGGTATTTTTCATAGTGATAGGAAAAAAAATCATTCCAAAATTTGTATGGTAAAACAAATAACCCCAAGGGGTCAAAATAATCTTGAGAAAGAACAAAAACTTGAAGTAACACATTTTCTGACTTCATATTATACTACAAAACTACAATAATTAAAACAGTATGGTACTGGCACAAAGCAGACACATAGATCAATGGAAGAGAATAGAGAGCCCAGAAAAGAACACACTCTTATATGGACAATTAATCTGTGACAATGTAAGCAAAAGTACACAATGGGGAAAATACAGCCTCTTCAATAATTGGTGGTGGAAAAACTGGGCAGCTACATGTAAAGAATAAAACTAGAACATTTTCTCACACCATATACAAAAATAAACAAAAAAATGGATTAAAGACTTAAATGTAAGACTGGAAACCATAAAGCTCATAGAAGAAAACATAAGCAGTACACTCTTTGACATTAGTCTTAGTAATATTTTTTGGATATGTCTCCTCAGGCAAGGGCAACAAGAGCAAAAATAAACAAATGGGGCTACATCAAATTAAAAAGCTTTTGCACAGGGTTGGAAACAATCAACAAAATGAAAAGACCTCTTACTGAATGGAAGAAAATATTTGCCAATGATATATCTGATAAGGGGTTAATATCCAAAATATACAAACAACTCAACATCAAAAAAACAAACAACTCAGTTAAAAAATGTGAGGACCTGAATAGGCATTTTCCAAAGAAATCATGCAGATGACCAACAGGCACATGAAAAGATGCTCAATATCACTAATCATAAGGAAAATGGAAATCAAAACCACAATATGATATCATGTCACACCTGTCAGAATGGCTATTACCAAAAAGACAACAAATAATAAGTGTTGGTGAGAATGTGGAGAAAAGGGAACGCTTGTGCACTCTTGGTGGGAATGTAAATTGGTGCAACCACTATGGAGAACACTATGTAGACCCCTCAAAAGTTTTAAAATACCACTGCCATATGACCCAGCAATTCCACTCCTGTATATTTATCCAAAGAAAACCAAAACTCTAATTAGAGAAGATATATGCACCCCTATGTTCACTGCAGTATTATTTATGATAGCCAAGATATGGAAGCAACTTAAGTGACTGTCAATAGATGACTGGATACACATACATATAATTGAATATTACTCAGCCATAAAAAGAATGGAACTTTGTCATTTGTGAGAACATGGATAACCTACAGGGTATTACGCTAAAATGCTAAATGAAATAAATCAGATAGAGAAAAACAAATACTGTAAGATTTAACTTACAGGTGGGTTCTAAAAAGACACATATGAACAAACTAGACTTATTGTGGTGGTCATACTGAGATGTATAGAAATGTCAAAATACTATGTTGTGAAACAGGAACTAACATAGCATTGAAGGTCAATTACTCCAAAAACAAATAAACAAACAAACTTATAGAAAAAGAGATCAGATTTGTGGTCACCAGAGGTGAGGGTAAGGGAATGGTAGTCAAAAGGTACAACCTTCTAGCTATAAGAAAAATAACTACTAAAGATGTTATATATAGCATGATAAATATTATTGACACTGCTGTATGTTACATGTGAAGGTTGTCAAGAGAATAAATCCTGAGTTCTCATCACAACATTTTTTTCTATTTTTTTAATTTTCTATCTAGATGATGGATTTTCACTACACTTAGTGTGATAATCATTTCATGCTGTATGTAAGTCAAATCATTATGCTGTACACCTTAAACTTACACGTACTGTATGTTAATGATATCTCAACAAAACTGGAGGAAAATGCACAAACTAGCACAATACGTTATCTTGTAATACTTGTGACCGCCTCAATACTGTTATAAATGAGTATAACTAAGATGGTTTTCCTTTAAATCTGATACTTGATTCCTCAAGTATCTGACCTTAGTTTCATGAAAATGTCAAAGTTGAACAAAAGAAAGTTTGTAAAGGAACACTATAAATTATTTATTTCCATTTGCATTGTGTACTACTTGAGACATGAAATACTCTCAATAAGTACTAGTTACTACTCTCAGCTCTGAAGTTTGGTGGCCTTGGAGAGCACATTGTTCTCCCTCATCCCACCTTCTTTATCTCTTGAACACAAGTTATTGGTGATCTACTAAAGCTTCGATGCAAATTTGTCTATTTTTATAGACAAACATAATAGCACTAAGAAAAATCAGAGGAAGCACAGTTTTTCTACCCCTGAGAGAATTACTGAAATTAACAAGGATACTGATTAGAGACAGTTGGTAAATGTAGTAGTGGCACATGTATGTTAAGAAAATGCTCATATTAAATCATATTAAGGAAAAGCCAAAATTGTGAAGTTTTTATTGCAGCAAATGCTAACAAGTCTACTTTGATCTGAAATCCAGTAAAGAAGAAAAAAACGTAGAAAGAGTCCAATATATATTTGAACTATATGTCATGAAAGAAACTGTCCATGCAGAGCACAGGTATTAATTTAAAAATGCGAAATGCATTAATCAATTTTGCTATAACATGAATCTAATCTAATGTCATTGTGAAGCCATTTAATGGTTTAAGTAGAATGAGTCCTTTATAAGGTAACATCTGTGGCTGTATCAATACTTTCAGATAGTTTAGGCAGAAATGTGCTGGCTCTCCTACTGTCTGTTTACTCTTTCCAAACCCAAGGGAAAGGTTTTACTAAGACTTATGCATTTTATGCGGTTCTAAAGGGTTTCCCTACTTATTTACTACTTGGTGAGCGTCATTATACATTTATCATTATCAAAATATGCTCTGGCAATTACATACTGTCTGGTGATATTTGGGGATACTTCATATATAACATGTACTTAGCTAATGACATTTCTCAGTTCTATCTTTCATAGAAATTTCTATAACCTCTTCCTCATGAATGACATGAGAGCTCTTTCTGAAAAGGAGAGAACTGTTTATTTATACCTCATCAGTAGAGTTGCCTTTAATTTGCAGTTTTTTTACTGACACGTTCAATTTTTCAAAATAATAGAATGTAAACTCACACTTATTTATGCAATTTCAGGATCCTAAAAGATTCCTAAAATAACTATTATACTTTCAAAACCCATATGAAATATAAAATTATAAACGTTTAACATTTTAAAATAAAAATAGTTCAAAAGCTGTGTGTCACACTCTGTACTTCGTTCATATCTGATTTCACTTTGAGGTATGTTAATTGAAACATTACTTTGAGAGCTACAATCATCAACATGGTATTGGTATTTTTTAATACCAAATCTGTTTCCAATTCTGTCTCTGAATTATCTAACCTGAACTATACTATACATATAAAATTTTAAAATACATATATTAAACTTAGAACAATAATCTGTCAATTTCGGTGCTATAACTATTAGTTTTTGACATGGCATAATATTCTGTGATTAGCCAAACTTCAAAGTTATAACAGTGTCCTAATATATCTATTATAAATTAATAAACTGCTATTGAATCTTCATCTCATAATGTTGCACTTACCAATGTTGTAAGCATGCATTAATAATTGATACTTAAAAGAATAATAATGTTTATAACTGTGTAAGAGAGGTGGAACCCAATTAAATTAGACCTCTACTCAGGAAGCTTCCACGGTAGCAGTGATAGATATGGGAACAGGTACACTGAAGAAATACATTTATGTTACGTTTGTTGAGAGTCTACAACATCTTTTATAATTAGCACTGATAACACAGAAACCTGAGGTAAAATATGACTGGTATATCCGAAACTATTTTGTACTGTGACTGAAATATTTGAAACTATTTTATAGAAGTGATAACTTGTGAGCTGTAACTTGTGGACTGATGGACTTCTGACAGGCAGGGTTATTGGGGAGAACACTTCAGTGAGAGGAAATAACTAGGAACAACCTTTGTTTGATTTTCCAGTGCCAAAAATACAGTGACAAACCTCATAAGGGCAAAGTCTCTAATGACTTTTATATACTTTTGCTAAACTAAGGCATTGACAGACTGTGAGAATGTTAAGATCTGACAAGCTGTGTCTAAGTGTACAAAGTTGTTAGACAATTTTCAATGCAGGTAAATAAAATGAATTAACCTGGGAAGGGTAATTCTGAAAATTCAAGCATAGGTTATTAGAACTGGGAGGAACCAGAGGAGTTTGGGATTAACAGATACACACTACTATATATACAATAGATAACCAAGGACCTGCTGTATGGCCCAGGGAACTATATCCAATATCTTGTAATAACCTATAATGGAAAAGAATCTGACAAAGAATTATATATAAATATATAACTGAATCACTTTGCTGTACAGCTGAGACTATCACAACATTGTCAATCAACTATACTTTAATTAAAATTAAGAAAAGAACAAACAGGAAATTCCCTGGTGGTCCAGTGGTTAGGGGTCCATGCTTCCACTGCAGGGGGCATGGGTTCCATCCCTGGTCAGGGAACTAAGATGCCACATGCTGTGCAGTGCAGCCAAAAATTAAATAAAATAAAAGTAAAAATGAAAAAACTTTACTCTTTAGAAAAGTCTTTTCTACAATACCCTTTTTTTTTTTGCGGTACGCGGGCCTCTCACTGTCGTGGCCTCTCCCATTGCGGAGCACAGGCTCCGGACGCGCAGGCTCAGCGGCCGTGGCTCACGGGCCCAGCCGCTCCGCGGCATGTGGGGTCTTCCCGGACCGGGGCACGAACCCGTGTCCCCTGCATCGGCAGGCGGACTCTCAACCACTGTGCCACCAGGGAAGCCCGTATACAATATCTTTTTTAAGACGTTCTGACAATCCTCTGTACTTCCTGTGGTATCACTTCATTTCCTTCCTTATTGACATACAACTATGTAAAGTTGGGCATACAAATAGGAGTAAGATATTGTTTTTGCTCTATGCAAACTGGGAGATTTCAAACAAGTTGCTAAAATACTGTTCAATATAGAAAGAATGATGAAAACCTTGCCTTTTTCTGTGCCTACTCCATTTGAGCCTGTCACTGAAATTAGCATATGAATTTATGAGTGCTATTTCCTTGATTCTTTAAGGTACAATTTGTATTATTTGAATTTACACCCTCAAGATGTAGCATTTGCCTATCACATAGTAACATGACCCATAAATATTAGTTACTTGGCCTAATCAACCTGCAATAAAATAAGTTTCTATCTTAAATATGATGAATACATATCTTGAAAGGAAAGGAGAAAAATATAGGAGAAGGTCAGTCTGTGCTGAAGGAATATTGTGTACAAAAGAGCAGTGGCTATAAGGAGTATTAACAAGTTAACACGGAAGAGATATAATCTGTTAAAAACCTAAAGTAATAGTAAGGATGGCTACTATTCCAACATATTTGGAATAAATTCAACCACAGAAAACTTCAGAATATTTTTTTACAGTAAGCGGGCCTCTCACTGCTGTGGCCTCTCTCGTTGTGGAGCATAGGTTCTGGACGCGCAGGCTCGGCAGTCATGGCTCACGGGCCCAGCCACTCTGTGGCATGTGGGATCTTCCCGGACTGGGGCACGAACCTGCATCCCCTAGCATCAGCAGGCGGCCTCCCAACCACTGCGCCACCAGGGAAGCCCCATTTTTCCTCCATTCTCAAAGCATTTAACACAATTTTCTATTTTTATTTTCTTTTTTGTCTCTTTTTTTCCCTTAACAGCTTTATTGAAACATCCCTGACATGAAAACTGTATATACATAAGGTGTACATAAGTGTATATGTTGTGAAAAGATCACCAGAATCAAGTTAATTAACATATCCATCAACTATACATAGTTACTGTTTTGAGCGCACGTGTGTGTGAGACATCACCATTTTCCTAAAGTATTGTGCAATATATGTAATATGTCAAATGGCTCTTTTATGAATTGTTTCCTCTTGTTATTGTAGAGCAGTATTCTAAAAACATTATAAGAATTACTTTGCTAAGGCCAGAAAGTTGTTTTTTTTTTTTCTTAGGGAGAGGCAAATTAGAATATCAAACTAATTATGGTTTAGAAAATGTAGATAACGTGAAAGTTTTGATGTATAGTGGAGAATAACTAGAAGGTTGCCTGTGATCCATAGTGGGTGTTACAAAACATGAAATGGCAAAGAAAGAAAAACATCTTGGAATTAACAAAAGAAATCTTCCCCCACTTTTTATAAGGGTTTGCCATGATGGGTTAGAAGAGTCATTTGGAGGAATCTAGAGAAGATAGGATCATTCTCTGACAAATTTGGTCCTTTATGTGACATTTACGGGTATGGTGCTTAGTAAATGGCCAGTAAAATCTTATTATATTAGCTAGAGAGCCTCTACCTCCATGGCACCACCATATTCTAAGAGCTAGAGATATGGGGTCAGGTGTGGGCTACACAACAGCATGACATTCTCAGAAAACAGCATGGTGACTTCAAACCAGTTAGATTTACTAGAAAAAACTTTTCAAGGTGTAAAGAGTGAGAATATAAGCCTGAAACATAAGTCAGTTGCTTGATGCGTGTGCTATGGATGGGTGTGCTGTGGATCCATGTTATGTGGATGGGTGAGTTATAAGTGCATGTGCTGTGACAAGGAATTTTGTTTAAGTTGACACTTTAACACTGAGTAGAAATTTTTCAGGAAAGGAAGATAGAGACGGGCCACACAGAGAAGTTGCCATGAAGGAGACTACAGACAACAGAAATTTTTAGTTTCTCCCAGGAATTATATGGAGTACTATATAGCCAAAGATTAAAATGTCCCAAGAATTTAGGGCTTCTCTGGTGGTGCAGTGGTTGAGAGTCCGCCTGCCGACGTAGGGAACACGGGTTCGAGCCCCGGTCCAGGAGAATCCCACATGCCACGGAGCAGTTGGGCCCGTGAGCCATGGCCGCTGAGCCTGCGCGTCCGGAGCCTGTGCTCCGCAGCGGGAGAGGCCGCAGCGGTGAGGGGTCCGCGTACCGCAAAAAAAAAAAAAAAAAAAAAAAAAAGTATGTGTAGCTAAAAGTATTATAATTTTCTCTCAAGATACTTTTTCTTCTGTTTTAATTTTAAAGGAGCCATTCTTTGTATGTTTGACCTCCTGCTGTTTAAATAGGCTGGTTAATCAAAAATTTAAAACACAATACACACAATGAAAATAAATCTGTAATAAATCTTTGAACTTCATTCCATTTATGAAATGTTATCCATGCTGTAGTTTTTTCATAAAAAACAATATCAATATTCTGAAAATGAACATATTTTAGAGTTTGTTGTCATTTGGTTTATACATGAGAAATACATTTCACTTTAAGAACAAGTCACTAAAAACAATTCTAACATAATCTACAAAACAACTTATTTTTGCTGGATCAAGAAAAATGTCACATTTACTAATGACACTGCAATAATAATGTTAACCCTTCATTTGGCTGGTTGTACCCTGTGACCTAATAAAACTGTCTTTTCTCTCAGCTACTTAGGCTGCTGCTGTGTTGTAAGTGCCCTTGTGTCTTCTACACAAGCACTTTCTTTCCTGATGAAGTTTACCCAAGCTCAAATGTCCACTACTTCATTTCCAGAAAAAGAAATAACTTACTCTTATAGTTCAAACTTAAAACTTATCCTTAAATGCCTGGAGTTTTCACTGATTTAAATAATAATCAGATATGAGGTGTTAAATTTGGGTAAGAAAAAAGTCATCCACAATTTAATATGAATTAAATTACTATAATTTATAAGAATAACTCACTGAAATGCTTTTGATATGAAAATTTATTATCTTACAGTATTTATTTGCTGTCTCCTATACTATTCTTCTTTTGTTTAGTTTGATGATAATATATTGATTTAAATCTCATCTAAATTTACTTTTCCACTGGGCTGCCATAGCCTTGGGCTATTTTATTCTGTCCCATTAAGGTGTCATTCCACCCAGCATGCATCCCTTTGGCCAAGGAGTCACCATCCAACCCGCCGGCTCCCATACACCCAGCTCAAACCCATTCTCCCTCTGCTTAATTTTCCTGTTTCTATCAATGGCTATTCTCTTAACAATATTTGAACATTTTCTAGGTTGGAAAGCTTAACTGCATCCTTATACCCTTTTTCTTAATTGAAACATATCTTCCAAGGGCAATTTTTACTCCACCCTCCTTTGGAGTGGACATCTTTATTCAGTCCCCCATCACAAGACCTGGAGAGACTTGCTAGCCTTATGCTAGTTTCCTGATCCATGAACACGGCGTAAGGGAAAACTCTTCTGTTTCCCCTCTACTCTCAATGCTTCACTTCTGAAACCAGATGTGTGGATTCTCCCGCACATCAAGTCATTCTCTGATATCAGCTGGGTGTCCTATAACTTAATTCAATTCTGACATGATCTCCCTGGAGTTGGCATCAGATTCCACGGGTTAAGTCAGTCCCACATGACCGCCCCACTGCAGACACGAATCCAAGGTCCAGCTTGTCCCACGGGCTGCATGATCCCCTACTCTGGCTCAATAATTTGCTAGCATGACTCACAGGACTCAGAAAAACAACTGATTTATTAGATTACCAGTTTATTACATAAGGATACAGTTGAGGAGTGGCCAGATGGAGGAGATGCATAGAGCAAGGGTGTGGGGAGGGGTGTGAAGTTTCCATGCCCCCTCCAGATGTGCCATCTTCCCAGCACTTACATGTGTTCACCAGTCTGGAAGTTCTCTGAACCCCAATTTTGGGAGGTTTTATGATGGCTTCATTACATAGACATGGTTGATTAAATTGTTAGCCATTGGTGATTTAATTCAATCTCTAGCTCCTCCCTCCTCCCCAGGGGTTGGAGGTCAGGAGTAAGCCTGAAATTTCCAACCCTCTAATCACATGAATGGGCAACTAAGGCCCCTCCTTAGGGCCTTTCCAAAAGTCACCTCATTAATGTAAACTCAGGTGTGGCCTAAAGGGGCTTATAATGAATAAGAGAAAACTTAATTGAAATTCCAAGAGTTTTAGAAGTCCTGTGCTAGGAATGGGGACAAGGACCAAATACATATTTTTTATTATAAATCACAATGTCACAGGTGGTATATTTATCCATTTATTTAGGTCTTTGACTTCTCAGTAATGTTGAGCAGTTTTCAGCACTGATCTTGCACATCTTTTGTCAGATTTATTCCTCAGTATTTCACATTTTTGAATTTATTCTGAGTGGTATTGGTTCTTTATTTTAATTTCTGATTGTTGCTAATTTACAGAAATACTAATTATTTTTAAAATTAATCTTGTATCCTGAAACCTCATTAAATTCACTTAGCTTAAGTAGTTATTTTGATACATTCTGTAGATTTGCTACATAGATGATTATGTTGATTACAAATGGAGAGAAATTAGCTTCTTCCTTTCCAATTGGACAACATTCATTTCTTTGCCATTGCTTAATGCATTGTCATTAAGAATCAGGCAAGAATCTCCAATACAGTGTGAAATAGAAATGGTGAAAAAGCAAACACCTTGCCTCCCTCCCGCTCTCAGGAGAAAGGATTCAGTCTTTCACCTTTAAGTAGGATAATAGCTATAGATTTTTAGATGATGCCCTTTATCAGGTTGAGAATGTTCCCTTATATTATCAAAATTTTATCCTTCAGCTGTTGACATTAACATGTAGTTTATCCTTTCAATTTTTTAAAATTGATGAAATGCATTGATTGATTCTTAAATGTTAAACCAACTTTGCATTTTTTGAGATAAGCCCTACTTGTAAATTGATCTGTATTTTTGTTTCTCATATGTGTTTGCCTAATTTTGAAATCAATGTAATATTGACCATAAAAATGATTTTGAGGCCTTCCCTGGTGGCGCAGTGGTTGAGAGTCCGCCTGCCGATGCAGGGGACGCGGGTTCGTGCCCCGGACCGGGAAGATCCCACATGCCGCGGAGCGGCTGGGCCCGTGAGCCATGGCCGCTGAGCCTGCGCGTCCAGAGCCTGTGCTCCGCAACGGGAGAGGCCACAACAGTGAGAGGCCCGCGTGCAGCAAAACAAGCAAACAAAAAAAATGATTTTGAAATTATTCATCCCTCTGCAATTTTCTGTAAATGTTTAGGTAGAATTCCATTTCATTCTTCCTTAAATGTTTGCTAATATTTATCAGTGAAGTCATTATGGCGTGGCGTATTCTTTGTAGGAATGTTTTAACTATAGTTTTACTGCCTTTAAGAGATGTAAATTTTTGTTTCTTCTGCGAGCTTTAGTAGCATTTGTCTTTTAAGGAACATGTCCATTTAAGTTTCTTAATATATTGGCATAAGGTTGTTCATAATAATCCCTTGTTCTTTTAATGCCTACACAATCTCTAATGATGTCACCTCTCATTGTAAATATTGGTCATTTGTGTCTCCCCTTTTTGTTCATTGATTGGTCAGACTTGAGGTTTACCAATTTTATGGATTTTTTTTCATTTGGCTATTTTTATTTTCTAATTATTCAATTTCTCTTTGATATTTATCATTTTATATCTTTTGCTATATTGCTTGCTCTTTGTTTTCTAGTTGCTTAGTTTGGAAACTGAGGTCTTTGACTTGAGACTTTTCTTCTTTTCTAATGTAGGCTTTTATTCTATACCTATCCCTTTAAATTCTACTTTAGCTTCACACTATAAATTTTGATATGTTATATTTTCATTTTCATCCAGTTTAAAATATTCTATAATTCTGCTATTGGCTTCTTTATTGACCCATGGACTATTTAGAAGTGTGATATTTAGTTCCTACCTATTTGAGGATTTTCTAGAGTCTTCACTGTTATTGATTTCTAATTTAAATATATTGTAATCAGAGACCATATTCTGCATAAATTTAATTTTTTTATATACATGGAGTTTTCTAATGGCTTAGAATATGATCGACCTTTAAGTGTCTCATGTGCAAACTGAAAGTAATGTGGATTGTGCTGTTGTTTAATGGGATATTCTAGAAATATCAATTAGGTCAAGTTGATTTCCAGTGGTGTTCATGTCTTCTATATACTTATGATACCCTGATAAATTTTATAGACTATTGTTCTTTCAATTATTGAGGGAGGGATGTTGAAATCTCTAACTATAACTGAATTTTACTATTTCTATTTGTGGTTCTATTGACTTTTTTCTTAATTAATCTTAAAATCCTCTTCTTAGGCACATAAACAATTAAGACTGTTATGTCCTTTTGATGCTTTGGCACAGTGATTATTATGCAAGACCTTCTTTGTACCGGATAATATTCTTTATTCTGAAATATAATGTTTCTATTACTAAAATAGTCTCTCTAGCCTTCTTTTGTTTAATGTTAGTGTGGCATAACTTTATCCATCCTTTCACTTCTAATCTACTTTTTCTCTATATTTATATGGGTTTATTAAAGAACATAGTTGTGTCTTGCTTTATTATCTGGCAGTACTCATTCAGTGTGGTTCTTAAAATAATTTACAGTCTTATGATTATTGATATAATTGGTTACGAATTTACTGTTTTTCTATTCGTGTTCTGTATGTGTTCTATTTTTCCCATCTGTCCTTGGTTTCTTTTTTTTCTCTCTTTTTCTGCCTTGTTTTGGATTATTTTACTTATAATCTCTTTTATCTCCTTTGTTAGCTTATTAGCTTAACTATTTTTCATGCATGTTTTGTGTTTGATTTGGGATTTATGGTGTTCATTTTAACTTCCCACTGGCTGTTTTCCAGATATATTATCCATAATATGAAAACCTCACAATTGCATATTTTCATTTCTCCTCTCCTGCCCTCATTGCTATGGTTGTCATATATGTTACTTTCCATACATGATATACTCCCCACAAATATCTATTTTTTGCCTTAAAAAGTCAATTTTTATTTAAGAAGATTTAAGTAACAAAAAGCTATCTTTCATATTTGTATACATATTTACCATGCCCTTCATTTGTATTTGAAATCTAGTTGCCATCTGTTGTCAGACCCTTTCTGTCTTTCCTTTACTGTTTCTGTAGTGCAGTCTGCCGTTGGTGAATTTCAATTTCGTATGTCTAAAAAATGTTATTTATATTAAAATATACTTTGCTGGATGTAGAACACAACGTTAACAGTTTTGTTCTTTTTATAAAAAAGAAGAAAGCCAAAAATAAAAGACATTGCAGATGTCCCTCTGCAAGTGATGTCTTTTGTTTTTTTTAATTGGAGCACAATTGCTTCACAACCGTGTGCTATCTTCCACTTTACAACAAAGTGAATAAGCTATACATATACACACACGCCCATACCTCCTCCCTCTTGCGTCCACCCCCCATCCCACCCCTCCAGATGTCACAAAGCATCGAGCTGATTTCCCTGAGCCATGCGGCTGCTTCCCACTAGCTATCTATTTAAATTTGGTAGTGTACATATGTCCACGCCAGTCTCTCACTTCGTCCCAGTCCACCCCTCCCCCTCCCAGCCTCCCCAAGCCCACCCTCTACATCTGAGCCCCCATTCCTGTCCTGTCCCTAAGCTCTTCAGAACCACTCCTTTCTTTCTTTTTAGATTCCATATATGTGTGTTAGCATACAGTATTTGTTTTTCTCTTTCTGAATTACTTCACTCTGTTTGACAGACTCTAGGTCCATCCACCTCACTACAGATAACTCAATTTTGTTTCTTTTTATGGCTGAGTAATATTCCATTGTATATATGTGCCACATCTTCTTTATCCATTCACCTGTTAATGGACACCTAGGTTGCTTCCATGTCCTGGTTATTGTAAATAGAGCTGCAATGAATACTGTGGTACCTCACTCTTTTGGAATTCAATTTTTCACCATTGGCAACAATGTTGACTGTGGGTTTGTCATATATGGCCTTTATTATGTTGAGGTAAGTTCCCTCTATGCCTACTTTCTGGAGGATTTTTATCATAATTCTGTATTGAATTTTGTCAAAAGCTTTTTCTGCATCGATTGAAATGATCATATGGTTTTTCTCC
This sequence comes from Delphinapterus leucas, assembly GCF_059928025.1. NCBI lineage: Eukaryota > Metazoa > Chordata > Mammalia > Artiodactyla > Monodontidae > Delphinapterus > Delphinapterus leucas. Next base: position 133,134,369 of record NC_143133.1, on the reverse strand, counting down.
TTCAATTTGTTAATATGGTGTATCACATCAATTGATTTGTGTATATTAAAGAATCCTTGTGTTCCTTGGATAAACCCCACTTGATCATAGTGTATGATCCATTTAATGTGCTGTTGGATTCTGTTTGCTAGTATTTTGTTGAGGATTTTTGCATCTATGTTCATCAGTGATATTGGCGTGTAGTTTTCTTTCTTTGTGACATCTTTGTCTGGTTTTGGTATCAGGGTGATGGTGGCCTCGTAGAATGAGTTTGGAAGTGTTCCTCTCTCTGCTATATTAAGATAACTATCAATGTGTATGGTCCTGTTACCATTTTGCTAATTATTTTAGGTTTGTTATTGTAGGTCTTTTCCTTCTCTTGTATTTCCTGCCTAGAGAAGTTCCTTTAGCATTTGTTGTAAAGCTGGTTTGGTGGTGCTGAATTATCTTAGCTTTTGCTTGTCTGTAAAGTTTAATTTCTCCATCAAATCTGAATGAGATCCTTGCTGGGTAGAGTAATCGTGGTTGTAGGTTTTTCCCTTTCATCACTTTAACTATGTCCCGCCACTCCATTCTGGCTTGCAGAGTTTCTGCTGTAAAATCAGCTGTTAACCTTGTGGGGATTCCCTTGTATGTTATTTGTTGTTTTTCCCTTGCTGCTTTTAATATTTTTTCTTTGTTTTTAATTTTTGATAGTTTGATTAATATGTGTCTTGGCATGTTTCTCCTTGGATTTATCCTGCATGGGACTCTGCACTTCCTGGACTTGACTATTTCTTTTCCCATATTAGGGAAGTTTTCAACTATAATCTCTTCAAATATTTTCTCAGTCCCTTTGTTTTTCTCTTCTTCTTCTGGGACCCCTGTAATTCAAATATTGGCACATTTAGTGTTGTCCCAGAGGTCTCTGAGACTGTCCTCAATTCTTTTCATTCTTTTTTCTTTACTCTGCTCTGCAGTAGTTATTTCCACTATTTTATCTTCCAGGTCACTTCTCCATTCTTCTGCCTCAGTTATTCTGCTATTGGTTCCTTCTAGAGAATTTTTAATTTCATTTATTGTGTTGTTCATCATTGTTTGTTTGCTCTTTATTTCTTCTATGTCCTTGTTAAACATTTCTTGTATTTTCTCCATTCTATTTCCAAGATTTTGGATCATCTTTACTATCATTATTCTGATATCTTTTTCTGGTAGACTGCCTATTTCCTCTTCATTTGTTTGTTCTGGTAGGCTTTTACTTTGCTCCTTAAAAAGTTTAAAATAAATATGGTCTAATGTGTTTAATAAAACCACTTGATTAATCTGCTCATAAATTGTGGCTTATAGCCCACCAAATGTTCATTCCAAATATGTGTCCTAGTACAGCAGGCTGTCCTGTTTTGTTTTGTTTTTCTCCATGAACCTAGAATATACCATCAATGATAAATGTTAAAAATATTATTTTTTCTAATAAGAACCTTAGATTCATATGAAAACAAGATTGAGATTGAGAATAAGATTTTTATCCAAGTTATTTTGTCTTAGGAAAATATCAGTTCACACATTCAGACTTGAGTAAATAGAATATTCAGAGGCACAGATCAGTGAGTTGTCACTTGAATGGCAAAGTTATGTAAGCTTTTTTCTTTGAGTTTAACAGAATCTTCAGAAATGAGTACTATCTTAGAAATGTCTGCTCAACAGATTTCATACGTAGGTATTGTCAGTTCAAAGTTACTTTCTGAATTTCCTTAGAATTTTAATATTTATCTATTCATTCTCTGCAGGACATTTTTTCTTTTTAAAATTTTTTCTCTTTCTTGTTTACCCCTCACGTGCTTTCATATATTTTAGAGAATTCTATAATAAAAATTGTTTTAGTAATTAACATTTATTGAGCATTTGCTATACACCATTATGTGTGTATATACGTGTATATCTAATATGCTTATTTATTATTTATAACATCAAAGTGGATACTACTGTATTCAGACATTCATAAGTGAGAAAACTGAATTACAAAGAGACTAAATATTTTCTAGCCCATTTTCCTGGCTATGTGACCATTATGTCACTTTATCAGTTCTACTTCGTTAATCTCTACTTTATCATGCTGAGTTTTCAAACTTGCAAACTACATTTCTAATTACAATTGCCTTCTTGTTACATTCTGCTTATAGGGGGTAGCAAAAGAAGGAAATTGCAAGGCAAACAAAAGGAAGAAGAGTCTTTCTTCTTCCTGTGTACTTGCTGTTCTTGTCACCATCATCTCAACAATCACACTGCCCCAAAGTAACCGCAGTTAGTCCCAGCCTCCAGATCCTTTTTGTTCTCTGAGCCCCAGCATCACTGAAACCCCTCAGGTAACAACAGCACTAGAAGCACACCTCCTCCTAAGAGGTCTGTCTTCCTGTTCTGCAGGACCACTATTGACAGTCATTATGATAATCCCAACCTTTTTGCTTTATTCTCCAGATGTAAGTGTGACAGATTCTTCTTGCCATTGTTATTTGTGGCTTACCAAATTTTTGGGTTTGGTTTTGGTTTTTACTTATTCAGTTTATTCAGCACCTGTATAACCAATTCCCTGCTAAATTCTGTCCTTTCAAATACCTAGTTTGGTTTCTGTTTTTCCTGCCAACTCCCTGACATAAACTCTCTTGACTCATTTCTTTGCAATGTTCGATCTCTTAATTTAGGTCCCTTGAGTGGTGAAAATGAAACTGAACCTTTTAATATTTTGAATAATTATTTGTATAAATTTAAAAAATCAATTGCTTCTCACATCCTAGGTGAAAATAACCCTTAACTAAGTAAAGCTATCATTTGCTCATGACTGCTCTGAGAGCTGACAGTGTTGAAGCCATCTCGAATGGAGAATTGGGAGGTAGCACAATGTCTTCATTCTCAGATTTTTGTGGTCCCTGGTCTCCCAGATTCTGAACCAACACTATGTGTGCCCAGAACCTGCCAAAATTTTTCAACTCTCTAACAGTCAAAATCAAAAGCATATCAGTATTTACATTTCTTTCACCAACAATCTTCTCTGCTACTCCATCCCATTTAAAATAATCAGAACCTGTATTCAAGACTCAAAAGAAAAGTAGGCATTACCAAGCATATTAATTCATACAAATAAAGAGCACGTGTTTATGTGTGTGTGTATGTGTGTGTGTGCGTGTGTGTGTGAGGGCACACATGTAGTGGGAGGAATGGTGATTCTACATGCCTAGTAATCCTTAACCAGTCCAGCTGAACCACCCGACTTAACCACACTGCACAGAATTGTTTTGTCATTTCCTAGTCCTGAGATTTTTGAATAAATTACTTAAGCTCCATGGTCTCCCATTTCCTCATCTCTGAAATGGGGATTTAAAAAGTATTCAACTCAAGGATTATGGGAAATTAAGTGAGTTAATAAGTATAAAATGGTTAGAACTACATCGTCACATGGCAATTGTTAAATGACTACCCACTAGTTTTACTGCTATTATTCCTGCCATGTCCTAGACTGACATGACCTGGAGAAATATGTACTAGAAAAAATAGTGTATTCTAAAACGTACATGTAGGAAATCTCCATAAGCCAGAAATAGTTTTCTCAGAAATATGGAAAGTACAAACTTATCAGACAATTTCTCTTGTATATAAATTGGTTTAGTAATTGTGTGGACCAAGCCTATGCACCACTGCTTCACACCTCTGGAGAAGAAAGCCTCTCAAGTAAAGGGTAGTACGAAAACACTTTCTTTACTTCCCTGCCCCTCATGTCTCTCTTAACAAATGCTCTTGGAAGAAATGTGAAGGCAGATGTCAATGCATGTACAACTGTGATACTACCTGTAGAAAACAATTGCAGATTAAGTAAGGTTGCTATATTGTTTGTTTCATTTGGACACATTTCTCAACCCCATGAAGAGTATTTTTCTAGTTCTTTGGTAGGAAACTGAGTACTGCCCTCCATCTCTGGCTTCTACCTCCAACATGTATACTTTTGGCCACGCCTTTCCTGTCTTGGATTTCTCTGACACTGTGTTTTATACATGTAAAATGCCTTCTAATTTTGAAATCATTTTTATATACTTTATTCCAGCATATCTTTCTTTCCCCCTTATGAGTAGTAGAGTTGAAGCCCAGAAGCTAAATGCCTGAAGGTCGTGGTTGAGCCAACTCTGAACTAGGTCTCCTGATCACTGGCCTAATGTATTTCCATTAATGTTTAGGTTAGAGTTATATGTTTGTCCTTTCCTAGAACAAGAATCCACAACTCTTGTTGGATTCACATATGGGTATGTGATAAAAAGATTGGTAACAACAGAATTGTAAATATTACAAGAAGCTGAGTTTGGGACAGTGAAGAGCATGGGGTCCATCACCAGCAGGTGTGGTGGACACATTTCATGTTTATTACATTATCTCTGTTCACCTGTAGGTGGGAAGGTTCCAAATATTTCAGGCTAAAGAGGGCATTGCATTTCTTCTCATCTTCTATGCTGTTCCTACTTAGCTGAGACCTCTCTGCGGATAAAAGGACTGAATACTTGGTTCAGAAGAAATCTTTCAGGATGTTGGAGAGACAGAGATTGGAGAAAATACACCACAGAACCTCAACTTTGCCAATCAGGTTTTAGTTGTATGATACTGAAATTATTTTTTGTCTGTTTTAATTTAACATATTTTCCACTAAAAATTATGAGAAATAGTTATCCGAATGTGCTACGTTTTCCTTGGAGTATCGCATGTTGCAGAGAAATATAAAATATGCAGCACTAGTCCATCCATATCTAGTCCTGGAACATCTTGGACTCTGATCCTCTCTTTTTCAGAAGGTTAGGGTTGCAACACAGCAGGCAGGATACAAAGAGGAAACGTCCCACAAGGAGTTAATCTGACTCCTCATTTATTATACAAAAAAGGTACGTGTAAAGAGGTGGAGAATCAACTTACATAAACAGTCTCACAATGTGATGTATTCATAACCTCAGTACCTGCACTTTTAGGGAGCGTGAAATGTAACCGTCTCTGGAGATAATGTGCTTCTTCTTTTTCATACTGCAAATCAATGAGGGTGGTCCTAGAAATTTCTCTTTCTTTTTTCCTCTCTTCATCTCCTATTTTTCTTATTCCCTCTTCCCTCCCTCTCTCCACATATCTAAAGCTTTCTCTATAATTTAAAGCACTTTTTGCTCCACAAAATTTAATAATATTTTAATTGACAAAACAGCATGCTCTCAAGACAGAAAAATTTTACATGCTTACTTATTCCTTAAGAACAGCAACCAACCTCCTCAAAAGAAAAACAAGTAAACAACCCAGTGGTAGCAGGAAGTTCCAGGTATGCTATATTTCCTAAATGATACTTATGTTCTTGTTTACTAATTCCTAAATTTGCCTCAGTCCATCCCTGTTGAATCATCATTTCTAGCAACTTTACCATGAAAAACTTCTGCTCCTGTAAATATTAAAATCAAGGAAACTCCAAGAGCTAGTTTCTAAAAAAAAAAAAAAAGAAATGGTTCTGCTTTATTCTGTTGTGTTTTCTTGTACTTTTTAAACGAAACTCAATTTATCAATTCAAGAGAGGGTAGAACATAAAAGTAAAGGATGTTGCCATAAAAGGTGGACATATATCCTCTATAACAGCTTCTGGGGCCGATCTGCATAGCAAGTTCTTGGTTGTTTATTCAGTGTGAAAGCTAATAAATCTATTTGTGAGAACTCCTAAAAGGCAATCATTTTCAGAAGAGCGAATCCTGGCAAAAGCTATTGTTTTTTCAAATCCAAATGACAGAAGCTTTAATATGACAACATTTGCAGTTCCGGGGGCACAGTACATTTTGGAATCATAGAAGTAGCAACACATTTTGTGTAGCAAAACATACTGTGTTTAAATCTGTCCTACTGAAATGTGCTGCTAATGGTTATACACACTATATTAAGAAGAGGAAGGATGACAAATTATAAACCAACACAGATCTAGTCATTTTGCAAGAAAATCTTTATTTTCTTTACTTATTTTTTCTTTTTATCCATCTGTTTTGGTTTCACACACCCTCCAAATTCAGTTAGAAAATCTGTCTCTCAAGAGCTTTCTCACACTGTGTTTATCTTTAGGAGGTATGCTTTAGATTTTCCAATAACACTCTTCAACTTTATTGAAAGTATCAAATAAAATATAATTATTATTAAATTCAAGAATTAAAATAAACATTGTATTTTTTTGCTACTTGTGAAGTGTAATGATTCATGATGCCTAGAAAGGTGAAATTCATTTCTCATTTAATTTACTTCTCAAATGTCTTCTGTTTGTCACTGGGGTACTGGGCAACGAACACTGTGGAAAATGAAAAGTTGATTGTCTTTGCCCTGAAGCTTACAATCTTAGAATAAAAGCTTGAGACAGGCAGAGTCAAAATAGGAAACCTGTAGCAAAGTGAAGTAAACATTGTTAGAGGTAAGGCAATAGGGAGGGAAAACAATATACTGTGAACTTGGAAGTAGAGACAATATTTATTTAAGAACTGCCAGTCTCTCTGGCTGCATGCTGCAAGCTGGCCCCTGTTATAGTGGGCTTAGGTTTGTTTTGTTTGTTTCTTTCTTTCTTTTACATTTATAGAGATACTTCTGGTTTGGACTCTCTTGATTACTGCCTCAATCCATACTTCAGAGAATTGCCAGGAAAACACCAAGTTTTTGAAGGAATTTCTGCACACACTGTAATCTGACTCCCTTTTTTCTGTCACATGTCACATTTAATCTAAACCTGTCAATCAGTCTTTTAAAGTTCCCTATTAAGTGAATCCAACATTCTTCTTTTTTCTTTCTTTTAATTGTCACACAAAATGAAGTTTTTATTTGTAGCAAATAAGGAGAACACGGGGAATCATTTCCTAAAGCCGTGGCTCCCCAGCAAGAAAGGTTAGGTCTTTTATTAGGGCAGCAGATGAATATTCAAGCAGGAAGGTTTTGTCAGTACAAATAAAGGCAGACATAATCTTGTTCATGCAGTTTTGGGACATGCTTCTTCATACATTGCATGTTACGTTAATGGGGCTTAAGCTTCACCTGGGGAGGAGCTCTTAGCACTGAAATTAAGCAAAGGTAACTTCCGGGACACTGGTTTGTCTGAATAGGCTCCAGTCTTGTGGTAGAGTGTAAGGCTCAAACCAGTTGCAGGGTGCTCTTGATGATGTATCTTCTTGGAGCTGTCCATATCATGAAAAGAAACAACTCAAAAAACAACACCAGGGACTTTCTGCACTGGTGCTACCTAGGAACACAATGGCCTCTCCTGATCTTATTTTTTGCATGAGCTACTCAAGGCCAGGGTCTGACTGATGACACTTTACCTTCGAAATAGACTTGTGAGAACACAATGAGAATCTACCTTCACTGAAGCACTTTTTTTAAGGAGAATTGGGATTTCTCATGACTGATGGATTTTCACAAGGGATCCTCAAGTAGAGAGATCTTTACTCATTTCAAAGAGTAAAAGAAAATGTGTCCAAGCAATGAGCAATCCAGAGCGTTACTGCCCAGTGAACCCCTGAGGCCCTCGAGTCCTAACTTTGCTTTTCCCAGCTAAGGACACTGCTGTTCAGGAGCTGGTCATTACTTAAAGCGTCCACCTGAAATTGTGTACAAGCCCATGTGTCCCTTTTTACTTTGAAGTAGACAGCTTTTGCTTTAGTCTCCAAGCTTCTCTTGAGTGTCTAAAGGCTGCTCTAGAGCTAATGATTAGGACTGTGAAGATGTAGAAACAAAGAATATCTGTTGGGCTGGGAAACTGGTAATGATTTAGACTATAAACCTACAGGATAGCAGAATCACCAAACTCCCAGTTCCCTGAAAGATATAGAAGAAGGCCTGACACACATCCCTAAGTTGTTTTTACAGGAAGTAGATCCACCAGATGAAAACTGCTGAGCACAAGAACATAGACCCTAGACTGGTTGAAACCAGAAGGTTAATGAAGCATGAAACTTCACCTTGATGCCAACCAATCCGAGAATTGTCCAGGAGCTGACCACACCCTGCTCCTTGAACACTATAAAATTCCTCACTACCCCCTCCAGGGTGGGTCACTGTCTTGTGGGCATTAGCCCCCTGTGGCCCCCTTTGCCCAGCAAAGCAATAAAAGCTACTTTTCTTCTTTACACATCCTGCAGCTCCCTCCCTCACCCTGCCTTTAAAACCCCTTCACTGAAAGCCATAGTGGAGTTGGGGGTCTTTTGAGCATGAGCTGCCTATTCTCCTAGCTTGGCACCTGCAATAAATGCTGTACTTTCCTTCACCACAACCCAGTGTCAGTAGATTGGCTTTATTGCACACGGGTGAGCAGACCCAAGTTTAGTTCTGTAACACACACTCCCAAGCAGATATCAGGTCAGATTCCTGTGCCTCACTTTCTTGATCTGGGGTGCTCAGATTTCTCTGCTCCATCTGTTCAAATCCTAACTATCAGTGGGGTCCAGATCCACCTCTTCCACCAACTTGCTACTATGTTCTTTTACAGATCTCAGTTACTAGATTATACAGATTTTGCCTCTTAGATGCTCAGCTCCTGTTTCTGTTGTTCTCTCAGCTGGAAAATGTGCTGCTTGAGGAAATCTATGATGTATTACTTGCCCACATCTTTCAAAATGCCCTGAATAGAATAAGTCTTTGCTGTATTCTCAAAGCCAATCCTGTGTGATTAAATGACAAATGAGCACACTGTGTTTCTTAGACAAGTTCTCCCATCAATAAATATATTAAATATAACGATGGGTTAATAAAAGTAAGTGTGATTTAATCTACCTTAAACCTTAAAATAAGTAGTCAGAATATAACATCTGACTCTAAGATAGATTTCCACTGTAATGTTTTTCCTAATTTTTCTCCACTCAATTCCATCCTAATTAATGTGAATAGAAGAATGGGGTTCCTCTCTAATAATTTTCATTTGAAATAATACAAGTGAAAATAGCGCGTTTTCTCTTGAATACAAGCAGACACACATACACACATATTGAATTCAGCTAAAATATTTTAATGATTAACAGGCTCTTATTGGGTTATAGTTAGAACAGCAATTTATCAAGCTCAGCAAACCTTTTCTCTTCGTAAGTGACTCTCATATGCGGACAGATGATGGTATTTATTTTCTATGAACTTAAATGATTTAAGATAGTACTTAAGTTGATTTTGGCTTAAATTCAGTAATATTATTTGGTAAATAATACAATATAGATTAATGAAAGTTTTCCTGGAGTAATTCTACTACTATAGCTAATGTTGTTTCAGAAATTAATACTATTTTGCAATATGAAAGGAATAGTCACTGTTTCCCTAGGTATGTCTAGAGCAGAAAATGTTGTAAGACAGAGTTAAGATTCAAACCTTGATCTCTCTGCCTTCTAATATCATTTTTCCACTTTGCAATCTACCTTTCTGTTTTTATGTGCTCAAAGTGGTGAAGTCATAATAAAAAGTATCTCATGGATGTTGAGGAAGTTCTTACATAAAATAAAATTACCCATAAGCATTTGTTAGGTTATTTTTTTCTTACAGTGAACCTATGTTAAGTAATGAAAAATATTATTTATCTTTCCCTAACTCATAAGAATTATTCTTATCTCAAATATATTTCTACAGCAATTCTCACATTTCACTTAGAATACAATTCACATTCATTAGCTGTCATTTTTATACAACTTTTCTATTGCCATCCTCAAAGGCACCCTCCACTGGACTCAAATTTCTTGCAGCTTTAAAAATGTGACCTGATCTTTCTCATCAGTCTTGTCACTCTTTTCCCTTCTCTGTGCCTGGGATTCTTCCCATTTTCCCCCTGATTGCTAGCTTCAAAGCTCTGCTCAAGAGTTGCCTCTATTTGCAGATGTCATGATGTACTCCTTTGCTCAGTCTAGCCTCTATCTCCTTCTCCTGGCGTCTTGAAGTCCCTGAGTACCCTCTGACACTGCACATAGTGGGCTATGATGTGGGTCATACAAAGAGGATGGCCTTAGTCATCTCTGTGGATTAGAGACCAGAGTCAGTGGCATAGCAATACTGGGTCCTCAGAAAAAACTTTGCTGCTACTGCTGAATATAAGTTATGTTGACTTTTTGAAGAAGAACAAAAAAAGTTTCAGAAGCTTCAATTTTCAGATATAGGAGGTTTAGCAGTTATCATTTGAGTTAATTATAATAGAGATGTGTGGACATTTGTGCTTTCCCAGGACTGACAGCCTCAAAGAAGGTGCTTAGGGAATGGCAGAGGGACACCAAGGAGTCTAGGCAAAGACTTAATATCTGTCCTGTTCCAGTGCTTTTTACATAGTTCTAAAAGCACATAGAGTTCTGCACATGTACACAGGCAAATGCAATGCCTACAGAAAACTTGTAGAATTTTTACGGCTAACTTAGTAGTTATAAGATTAATGATTAGTAATATAAAGTATAAGTAAATATCATTATGAAGATTAAAGGTTGAAAAGTCAGGACTTGGAAAAAATTTCTCCAATCAGAACACTTTATAATAGAAAAGGAAAATTCATTTCAATGAAAAATACTTTCATAACATTACTGGTGGCTAGAGGGAAATAACTGGAACAAGATTTATCAACATTCCCTCTTTTCTACCTACTACTTTGCCTCTCCACTCATCCAACATTTTAATAACTGAAGAAGTTTCTGTCTATACCAAGATTCAACCTCACAGCTCAACTAACTTATCAAAACCAAAGTTACTTTCTGTAGCTGTAACTAGTTTCTCCTACTTGGAAGGTAGAGATGGTCTCAAGTCTACTTGTGTTTATTGCAGTCAGTCCATGTTATTTTTCAAACATTCTTTAATGTTTCGATGGCCAACTTTACCCTCTAGTTTTCATTTCTTCTTGAAGGGTATTAACACCATTTATATGGAATATTTATATTAGGAAAATTAATTTTTATTTTACATTTATATAAAATATTATTGAGATCTTGCTTAAAGTTACATATTCTATGCTTATGGATTATTTTTATGGGTGAAGCCACTAGGACCCTCTTCCTGATCCTCACATTCTGTTGATGATTTCAATGGCTACTTTACCAAGGAAATTGAAGCATTAAAAGAAAAGTTTCAGAGAATTCCCCGGTGGTCCAGTGGTTAGGACTCTGTGTTTCCCCTGCAGGGGGCATGGGCTCAATCCCTGGTTGGGGACTAAGATCCTGCATGCCAAGTGGCGTGGTCAAAAATAATAATATTAATAATAATAATAAAATAAAAGTCGTTTGTAAAAAAAAGAAGACGACGAAAACTTTCAGGTTCCCACCACACTCTCCTGCATCTGCCAACATACTCCACCTTCCTCCCATATCTAGTTCCTTCCACTGTGTTCTAGATCCTATTTCTTCTCATCTTTTCAAGCATATCCTTCTAGCATTTTCCTTTGTCTCTTCTAATTGAAATTAAAAAAAAAATGACTAGATCATTCTACTCAGCTACCATAATGATGTTATTTCTCTCTTTTTTTAAACATCTTTATTGGGGTATAATTGTTTTACAATGGTGTGTTAGTTTCTGCTGTATAACAAAGTAAATCAGCTATACATATACATATATCCTCATATCTCCTCCCTCTCGGGTCTCCCTCCCACCCTCCCTATCCCGCCCCTCTAGGTGGTCACAAAGCACCGAGCTGATCTCCCTGTGCTATGTGGCTTTTGCCAATACTAGCCACTACCCCAATTCATTACATGCATATCTTTGAAAGATATGCTGACTCCAATATTTCTCTTCTCATCTCTCTTAATCCCAAATTAATCAGGCCTTGAAAGTCACCTCTGCACCAAAATTGTTCTCAAGATGAACAATATCATCCACGTTGATAAATCCTACTCTCAGTTCTCAATAAAATATCTTACATAACATTTTAGCAAAGTTGGACATAATAACACCATTGATAGCCATTCTTCACATAGTTTACAGAATACTATATTACATTATTTTCAACTAATTCACTTCTTTTTTTCTGGTTCCTTCTATTCTCTCAAGACTGCTTGTTAATTCTTGTCCTCTTCTTTCCTTATTTATAATTAATCTCTTGATCTCATTGGTTCCATGATTTTAAATCTGGCAAAAGCTAACAATTTACAAATTTATACCTCTAGCTCATATATCAAATAAACATCTCAAACTCAACAAATCTGAAATTTAACTCCTAAGTTTTTTCTTCCATGCTTGTTCTACTGTAGTGTCAGAGTAGAGTGTTCCCAATTTCTGTTGAAGATAAACCCTCTCAGTTGCTCAATTACAAAAATCCTAAATTCATCTTTTCTCTCACCTACCACATCCATCAAGAAATCTCACCATTTATGAATGGACAATATATATATATTGCCCTCATGATGGGATTAGTGTCCTTATAAGAAGAGACACCAGGGAACATGCATTTTGCTCTCTGCCATGGGAGGATGCAGGAAGAAGGCAGATGTTTGACAGCCAGGAAGAGCGCCCTCACCAGAACTCAACAATGCTGGCACCCTGATCTCAGGCTTTCAACCTCCAAAGCTGTGAGAAAATTAATTTCTGTTGTTTAATCCACCCAGTCTGTGGTATTTTGTTATGGCCTCCCAAAACGTCTAATACAGACATCCATTAGCTTTCTGAGTCATTCTTCTTTTATCTCCTCTACTCCAGCCAGAGTCTCCTCTTTCTTTCTAAAACCACCAAGCATGACCCTGCATTAGGATCTAGTTCTACATATACCATCTGCCTGAAATAGTCTCTTGAAGGACATTCACTTGCAAAAGATTTCATCTTTCAAGTCACTGTCCAGATCCCACTTTCTTGGCAGTCTGCCCCACCTGTCCTATTTCAAACTACAGTTAGCCACCACATGTACACCTGGCCCAGGATCCCCACCTTCTTACTCTGCTCTATTTTTGCTTATTTAATTTTTTAATCTTTCTTTCTTTTCTATTTTTTTTTTATTTTTTGTTTTTCAAAAAAATGTTTAATGGGAAAATTCCTATGTTTTCAAAATCTTAAGTGAAAAGAATATCCAAAACTTTGTACACCATTTGATCTCAATTACATATAAAATACACATCTCCATATGTCTGGATGAATAAAGAAGTCTGAAAGAAGAAAGACCAAAATAATAACCATGGATCTATCTGGTTTATGATATTTTTGGTGATTTTTGTTGTCTTTTTTCTTATCCTCATGCAGTGATTTTTAAAAATAATTAATTTATTTTTATTGGAGTATAGTTGATTTACAATTTTGTGTTAGATTCAGGTGTACAGCAAAGTGATTCAGTTATACATATACATATATCCATTCTTTTTCAGATTCTTTTCCCATATAGGTTATTACAAAATATTGAGTAGAGTTCCCTGTGCTATACAGTAGGTCCTTGTTGTTTATCTATTTTATATATAGTAGTGTGTATATGTTACTTCAAAATTCCCTGCTCTATTTTTTTAACAGAACATATCTTCTAACCATAATATCATTTACTGATACTGTTTATTATTACATGTCATTCTCTGCTTCTAAACTGTAAGCTTCACAAGTACAGGGATTTTTTTCCTTTACTTTTTTGTTCCTGATGAATACCAAATGTTTATAAGATAATATATATATTTTCCCTTAAAAATTAATCTTTAATATATGTTATACTATTTAAGGTATTTTTTCCTGAGTGCCCAGAACATTCGCTCCATATGATAATTATTAATTATTAAGCAGATTTCATATTCTCCTTTTTCCTGCTATACTTGTAATAAGTGTTTTATATATTTCCAATCCTCACTATTAACATTAAGACCTTTGGGTGGAATTAGCTTCTTTTTTCTTAACATTTCTTTTGATAATGAATAAACATAATCCCACTAGGCTATTTTCATTTGAAACACTGAATTTGATGTTTCCTAATGTGCCTTGCTTATAAAAATGTGTAGTTTGTAAAGACCTAGAATTCTCATCATAAACAGCTTCCTAATACATCACAATCTGAGACACCTGGCATACATCTGTGATCAAGATAAAAGCAACCCTATTCTTGATCTCTAAGATATTCCAGTGATCATATTTCACATGAGTATGAGTACAAACCCAACTGTTTGAGTTTCAAACACTACCATTTTCTTTTGACACTCTTTCAATGTAAAAGTCCATTTCATTTCACAGGACTTGTATTAAAACTTTTTCTTAAAGTCTCTGTTTAAACCATTCTCATGGTACTCATCATGTCCTCTCAAATTTATGAAGTTTAACCTTTAATTTTTAACGTTTATGTCAAGATGTTTCTCTGAAACTTCCATATGGTTTATTTAAGGCCTTTCCTCTTTTTTTTTAATGGATTATCAGTTCCTCTCTCTCAAATGAATTGATATCTGTAAAATAACTTTGAAAGTAAATGCAGATTTTTAGCTTCACTTCAGACATGATGTACCTTTACTTTTTCACTTCAGACATGATGTACCTTTACTCTGTTTCATCACCGCTTTTGAAAATTCTAGACTATGACAAAAACCGTAAGGTTTTTTGTAAGCACAACTTACTCCTTTCATTTCCATTATTTTGAACACATTCCTTTTAGGTTTTTTTGTTGTTGTTTGTTTGTTTTACATATTGCCACTCCACTAGTGAGAATGTATCTAAAATGTTTTAGCCACACTGAGTAAGTTTGTTCTTCTGTGGACTCAGTTCCCTGCCTGAGAGTGAATTAGGTACTTGGAGAGGACCATTAGCATCTGCAGTGCACGTGTAATGCTCAAAACAGCACCCAAGTGGCTCAAAAAGTTTATGTACCTGATGTCGAAGTTACTTAGAGAGCTTGACTTCAGTCCCCAGGAGGAAGGGATAACAGGATCCTGGGAGATTATCTGATCTAGCTCCTTGCATTCAGGCAGGCTTATGTTGAAACCATTCAGGACAGATCATCTTCTAATTATTGTTCTGGATCATTTCATTTGTGTGTAATTTCCTTCTCTTTAAATTACACAAGGCAGCCACTGCAGTGCCATGTACCTGGTGCTTTCTAATACTTCTTGCATTGAATGGTTACTTGGGATCTTGTTTGTTGTTGTTATTTGTCAGTATCCATCACTACTCACTCTTTTAAACTGAAATAAGATTACTATTCTACTGATTTACCTTTAGATATCAAAGATAAACTAAGTAGAAGTCCCCTGCATACGAACAAGTTCCGTTCTGAGAGCACGTTCGTAAGTCCAATTTGTTCGTAAATCCAACAAAGTTAGCCTAGGTGACCAATGAACACAAATGGCTATATAGTATGGTACTGTAATAGGTTTATAATATTTTTCACACAAATAATACATAAAAACAAACACAAAAAATAAAGGAAACATTTTTAATCTTATAGTACAGCACCTTGAGAAGTACAGTAGTACGGCACAACAGCTGGCATCCAGGGGCTGGCATGGAGTGAACAGGCAAGAAGAGTTACTGACTGGAGGAGGGAGAGGAGGTGGGAGATGGTAGAGCTGAAGGATTGTCAGCAACAGGAGACGGAGGGCCAGCTGCAATGTTGCTCACATCTTGGGCTTGAAATAAAGATACTGTACTACTGTATCTATACAGTCCTGTACAGTAAAGTACACGAAAGCACAACCACTTGTAGAGGTTGCACGCATGTGACAATGTAGGCCAGACACGTGAACTAACTTTCGTGATCGGACATGTGAACGCACGTTCACATCTTTGAAAGTTCGCAACTTGAAGGTCCCTACGTAGGGGACTTACTGTAACACAAAAGTAGAAGCAGATTTTTATTAGGAGTCAGAATAGATTCAATCTGGTTCTGCCATTGGAGCCTGGCTACTTTGGACACCTTCTTCTCTTGTTAAGTGTTAAAAAAAAATAACATTTATATTAACTACCTTATTGGATTGCTTTAAGGATTAAGTAAACTAATGCATATCACAGTGCCAAGAAAACTACAAGGTGTTATTCAATTATTAGGCCTTTAATCACTATCACTTTATGTCCCTGGCAGAATTTTGTTTATATAGCTATTATAGCGCTCAGGGTGTAGCTTCTTAGTATTAAATGTCCCTCTTCTGTGTCCCAGCCCCAAGGTTGTCAACTACCAGAAAGCAGAGTCCCTAATTTACTGTCATGTTCCCTGAATGCAAACAAGTACAGGGCCATAAATGTAATAACCAAAAAATAAATGTAGAATAAACAAGCAAATGAAATGTGTAGATTTCATTACTGATTATTTGTAATACTAATATAAGTTATTAGCTAAGGTGGAAACAGAAAACAAAGGCATAATGAAAATGGTTCAACCTATATATTTCCAGATTTTTGATGGTAAAAAAACCCAAAACCTCATGTGACATAAATCTATACCCCAAATTTTGCCAACACAAATTTTGAAGAGAATATCCACACTTTATTGGAAAGAGATAACATATTCCAACAAAAATTCTGTGTTACCATGTGTTTACATCTGATGGTACCAAGGTCCAGTGCACTTTACTCTAAAGAGTGATGGACACCAGAGTTCAGGTACTAGGTGAGCCATATTCTAGCTGTGTGGTCTTGGGAAGCTGGGACTTTAATGGTTCATAAAGGACAGGGATGTCTACTACTTAAATGTAAAATATTGTGAAGTGTTCCCTGCCTTATAACCATCTCAGTCCCTTCTTTCAAAGCTTTAGTTAAGCCTGTTCCAAACATTTCTTGGATTGATGTAGGAGACAGATGGGCCCCTGGGCTGAACAGCTGGTGTTTGTCAAGTGGAGTACCACTGAAGCTTTGTTCTTACCCAGACACTCTAAGGACAAAGCCAGTGGCAGAAAGCTGAGCTCTGCTCGAATAAAGAGATAAGATGACCATTCCTGAGGTCAAGGAAAACTTCCCCAACTGCACATGAGCAGGAAAGCTCCTGGGGGTCAAAAAGGGAGGGGCTTCCACCCCATAATATGTGTGGACATGCACACACAGGCCTCTGCAGTAGGATCCATCTTAGCCAAAAGATGCTCACGCATGTTGGGGAGGGTCCTGGGACTAGTCAAGTGTGAATAAAGAAACAAGATAATTGGCCAAAGTTAAACAAAGATCCAGAAAGACTGTCCTATATGAGTGATTCAAATCACTTCTTTACTGCAGTCCTCCTCATTAGAGAGGACACCCACATCCTTTTTCTCTGCGTGTGCATTTTTGCCTTGCTTCAGTCTTAAATAAACTGTTTCTCTGTGTGCTCTACCACTCGTTGTGCTGTGTCTCTAATAATAAATTTTGTTCCTGTTTTTATAGTTTTTGCCTCCTTGAAATATTCTTGCTTTCAAACAGGGGCAAGAGCCAGTGCTACTTTTCTTCTAGCCTCTAACCCCTGGTAGTCTATTGGCTAGGATTCCTAGTTTTCATCCAGGCTACCTATACGCTCTCTCTTCAGGACTGCTCACTGCTCTCTCTCCAAGATCAGAATCAGTGGTAATTTAAGAAATTAGAGGCAGAGAAATCAGCAAAAGCCATAACATAGTGTCTGGTGTAGCTGAAAGGAATATAAGGACACCAAGTCTCACTTAAAATATTTGAATAAACTCTGACTTTATCACCATACCTGAAAGAAGTATTTATGTAATATTAATTTAATATTAATAAAATAAAAAGTTATGATCAGAAAGCATGAGTATGAGAATATTCAGATGCTGAAAACTTATGGTATATAACAGAGAAAAAAAAAAAACTATGAAGAAGCATAAAGCATAGTCTACTTCCAAAGAAGTGAAATTTATCACCTGAAATAAAATGCTTAGAATTTTGGTGAACTTACTGCATAGGATTTCAAAATATTTAATTCAGAATAATTTGCCTCGGGCTTCCCTGGTGGTGCAGTGGTTAAGAATCCGCCTGCCAATGCAAGGGACATGGGTTCGAGCCCTGGCCCAGGAAGATCCCACATGCCGTGGAGCAACTAAGCCCCTGCGCCACAACTACCAAGCCTGAGCTCTAGAGCCCGTGAGCCACAACTACTGAGCCCATGGGCCACAACTACTGAAGCCTGCGCACCTAGAGCCCATGCTCCACAACGAGAGAAGTCATGACAATGAGAAGCCTGCGCACCTCAAGGAAGATCCAACGCAGCCAAAAATAACTTAATTAATTAATTTTTTTAAGTGTTTAAAAATAATAATAATTTGACTCTCATTTAGTGAGTCTACATTAAAATTCTGAAAGAGGATACTGCAATAACTGATATTATTAACAACATACAAGAAAAAGGTACTAAGACTATCTTTCCCTTTCTGCCCTTTTTATACTTAAATATGTTGTCTTCTCCATCCTACAAAAAGGAGAAAAAATCATCCAAAACGTTGAGGAGTCTTCAATTCTGAATCACACACTTATCTAATTCTCTTGAAATTTAGGGGTTGGCTAGAAGATAGTTAATGCTGAGGAAAAGAAAACAAACACAAGGGAAAGATGGTTCATTCATGCAGGGATGACTACTGGTTGACTATTTGAAACATTTTTATTATATCTGATGTTATAATATTGGTTGTCACAAAGTCAAAAATTTGTACAATTTCTTTTTTAGATATTTTTAAATGGGTAACTTTATGGTATTTTGTAAACATGTAAATCTACTTGTAAAATATTTGCAAAGTTTTATTCATATTGTTTCTGATAAAAAATCAGGAGAATTTTGTATGTTCACAGGGGTAGATTTTGTTATTGTGAAATTCTGATTCTTTGGTTTAGGAGGGGGAGAAGTGAAATACCATTTATTAGAAAAGCTTTGGCCAAAGTAAGCAACAAGATAAATGCAAGTACCAAAGAAAATATTCAAAAGACTGATATCTAAAACTGCATGAGGGAAGTAGTGACAAGTAGAATTTCCTTATATATATGGAGGGAAATAAAGGTGAGATGATTAAGAAGTTAAAGAATATCCAAGCTATAGAGTGCAGTCCACTCTCTCACTTTAGAATCTAATGTTGGGGGCTTCCCTGGTGGCGTAGTGGTTAAGCATCCGCCTGCCAATGCAGGGGACACAGGTAAGAGCCCTGGTGCAGGAAGATCTCACATGCCGCAGAGCAACTAAGCCCGTGCGCCACAACTACTGAGCCTGCGCTCTAGAGCCCGCGAGCCACAACTACTGAGTCCATGTGCCACAACTACTGAAGCCCGCATGCCTAGAGCCCATGCCCCGCAACAAGAGAAGTCACCGCAATAAGCCCGCACACCTTAACGAAGAGTAGCCCCCGCTCACCGCAACTAGAGAAAGCCCACGCGCAGCAACGAAGACCCAACACAGCCAAAAATAAACAAATAATAAATAAATAAATTTATAAAAGAAAAGAAAAAGAATCTAATGTTAAATGATGTGGCCAAGGTCGCATGCCTGATATGAAACCCTAGGTATTAGGATACCCAAGACGGTTTGTTCTACTGTTTGCCCTTCTTTAGAAAGGCAAAGGCTGAATCTTGTTAGGGGACACAGTGGTTAAAGAGCGGGGACTCTGGAGCCAGACTCCCTGAGTTCAAGTGCCATCTCTGCTACTTACCAGCAGCGTAACTTTGAGCATCTTATCAATACTTCAGGTCTCTGTAACTTTGTTTCTTTATCTGTGAAACGGTCCTAACAAAAGCACGTATCTCAGAGAGTTTAATTCATAAACAGTGCACAGAGCAGTACTGAACACATAGTAAGGGTGTATTAGTTCCCTGTAGCTGTTGTAGGGAAGAACGACAAAATTGGTAGCTTAATAGAGCAATTTGTCCTGTCACAGCTCGGGAGGCTAGAAGTCTCTAATCCGGCAGGGCGCCTTCTCCCAGGAGTCCTAGGGGACAACCTGCTCCTTGCCCCTTCCATCTCTGGTGCCGACCCTCCCCCCCCCATTCCTGGCTTGTGGCCGCATTGCTCCAGTCTCTGCTCCAACCTCACATCTGCCTTCCCCTCTCTGTGTCTCCACGTAACATCCTCTGCCTGTATTTATAAGGACACCTGTGACGGCACTTAGGATAATTCAGGATAGTTTCCTCACCTCAGTATTCTTAATAGTGAAAGATTAAGTATTAATCTTAATACTGCATCTGAAAATATACTTTTCCCAAATAAGTTAACATTTACAAATTCCTAGGATTAGGACTCAATATGTTCAGGTGACCATATTCAAATTCCTACATAAGGACTTTTCCATTTTTATAATTTCTGGGATTCTGGATGCCCTGATTTTATAACAAAGTTTATCAGAGTCACTTGACAGAATAGTCTCTATAAGACATTAAGTACCAGACACAAGAGGAGGAAAATATTTTGAACACATAGGACAGGCTTGGGGCGGGCGGGGGGGCACAAACTCTCGATGAAGAAGAAAGAAAGGCATATTTAAGGTTAAAGAAAATCTGTGCATTCTACAAACAATAGAACAAAAATTCTAAGTAGATTTATGAGAATCCTGCCCCTCTAATCAGTCTGTCAGTACTTTAAGGCTAAGTTGGGAAGCACTGTGAGATGAATGATTTATCTTCTTGAAACATCGATTTATTTGGTAGCATGAGTAAAAACACTTGCTGATAATAAAATCAGCTAATGTTTTACATAGTTGCCAGTACTGTCCAAGCGTCCTCTTAGTCCTGTTCCAATGACGGAAGCCAAGCTGGAATCTCATCTTGAGTTTTACTTTCCTAAGGCCATTTCTAATTCGCCTTGAAACGTTAGCCAGGACCTGACAGGAAACAGACATTCTTGGTGTAATTGGAGGAAAGCTTGTGCCATTGGAAAAGGCAGGAAAAGGGTTTAGAAATAGCAGGAAGGTATGGTGTGGTCCTCCAAACTAGGGAGCCTGTCACAGGGTCTGCAGTGTTGCTGCGGGGTTGCCTGGATGGGAGTGGAGGGAGAGCTGAATAGAGCAGTCTCCTGCCTCAAGTTGTGTCCTCTGACGGAGACATGCAGCCACCCGTGGTGATGCAGCAGAGGGGCCCAGGTAAACAACGACCGCGACTACTCATGTTGACACCAGAAAAGCTCCAGCAAAAGTCCAGGCTCTTGTTCAACTCACCCAAGAAAAGTTTGGGCAAGGTACACAAAGGAGAAAACAAAAAGAAAAAGAAAACAATAAAAAAAAATCAAAAAACCACTGCAGCTCAGGAGCAAGGAGAACAAAGAAGCATTTTATTGAGGCAAAAGGGAAAAAAACACACTCAGAGAAGAGTGTGGACATCCTGGTGAGTGAGGGATACCCTGCAAGTCTTTATTGTGATCCTCCTTTTATCTTATTTTTAGCCCTTTGAATGGGAGGGGGTCTTTTTGATTATGGGTAGAATATTCATTGAGGGGAGGGTTGAGGTGTGGCCTGGATTGCATCAGGTTGCATCAGCTTCTGGTCCTGTGCATTTGTCTCCTGAAGCCACCGTACATGAATTCTAAGAGCCGTTTTCCCTTAAATTGTCCCTTACTAGTCAAGTGCCACACGTGGAAGTTTATACAGGGTCATAAGCAACCTGTGCATCTTTTTTGCCCATGCTCCAGGGTTTTCATGGTCAGAGTTTCTTGTTCAGATACTACAGATTTTCTGTTTTAGATGCCATTCCTCCATGCATCATGGCCTCATTAAGTGCAAAACAAGGAGGTGGCTTCGCCTTCTGCCTAATGCCTACGCATGAGGAGGCTGTGCTTGGGCCCTGTCCTGACTTTCCTACCTCAGCGTTGTCCTCTGTGTGGTATTCTGTTCCTTGTAAGGGATAGTGGAAGAGTAGGGAGTCACTGATGCAGTCCATGCGGGTCATCCGCCCTGGACACAGGAGGAGAAGTGGTGATGGGGCCCAAGAGAAGTATCCACCCACACTCTCTTGGAAACTTTGCATATCCTTCTCTGCTTCTCTTTTTTAAATTATATTATTGCACGTATTCTTTCCATGAAAACCGCTGGTTTTGTTGAGCAGGGTCCTTCTTGTTTAAATGTATCTTCGCTATCACCTAGTGCAGCACACTGGGACCTCTTTTTACAGAGTTGTTTGATATTCTTCAGTAATGGTGTTACCGATCAGGGTTCCTAGTCTCCTAACCAATAGAAAGCGATAAGATGTCAGACAAGAAATTCAGGCAAGGCTTTACTGGGGCCCCTGGTGCAGCACAGGGGAGAGAAATAAGTAATAGGTTCCCTTGCTCACTTGCTCCGGGGGAGGGGTGGGATGTTTCCTTATACGGGGTGAGGGTAAGGGTGTGTCCAGGGGTCAGGCCAGAGGTGTGACTTAGGCGGTCTGACCACCTCTTTGGTGGTGTTGAGTGCAGGGGGGCATGTGAAGTTCCCTGCTTTTGCTCCGGACTCTTCAGAAGTAGCAGTTGGGTTCTTTTGGTCTTTTTGTATCTTGTCCATAATTTGCCCCAACTCTGCATGCATGCAGTTATTTTTAATCCATTATAGTTTCTTTGTATTTTGTTGCTTGTGGAGACCTTTGTCCAGGTTCCAGCACTGCAGCAAAGGGTCCCAGGTCCCAGGTCCCAGCCTCTCTCAAGGGGACTAGTCTCAACCGGTGTCAAGAATCAGGCTAGTAACCACCTTTCAAAAAGAGAGTAAAAGATGACATCTGTAGTTAGGAGTCACTGTGTTGACAAACTGTGGGTGCTGCAGTCTCTGTAACTGAGACTTTAAATATCACAGAGAAATTAGGAAGTTTTATTAACTTCTTCAGAAACATCCTTTTTATATGCAATTTGACATATGTGTCCCCAAATTCCATCCAGTTTAAGGATATGGTTTCACCAAAATCCAAATAATTTCACCCCTTGATATGTCACCTTAGGACAGACTTAGAAGTAATCATTTTATAAAGTTGATTTTCTTTCTTCTTGAGCAGCCCATCTTAGTATCTCCTGTGTCTTCTCAAATTGAGAAATCAGTTCTCTACTTATTCGTACATGACGTCAACATCATTTATCAGAGTACAGGTGGTGAGTATCACGACCTGTTATGATAGATTACACTCTCTCCTTCAATATTAATATCATGAAAATCGAATCCACCTTTTTCTAGGACAACACACGAGAGGTGTACTGAATCTTTTCCCAAGTAAGTGCAAACTTTTCTGACTGTCTTCTGTAATAGAGTGACAAAAGCTAGCACGAACAAGTGAGTATCATCACACCATATTCTTCCAGCCAGCTTAACTTCCACTGCTCCAGAGATTAAAAACATGGACTCTGGAGCTTCCACTGGTGCAGTGGTTGAGAGTCCGCCTGCCGATGCAGGGGACGTGGGTTCACGCCCCGGTCCGGGAGGATCCCACATGCCGCGGAGCGGCTGGGCCTGTGAGCCATGGCCGCTGAGCCTGTGTGTCCGGAGACTGTGCTCCACAACGGGAGAGGCCACAACAGTGAGAGGCCCGTGTACCGCAAAAAAAACAAACAAACAAAAAAAAAAAACATGGACTCTGGATTCATTTTATAGCTCTACCTCTTATTAGCTGTGTGACATTGGCTAAGTTCCTTAATCTCTCTGTGCTTCATTTTTCCTAATCAAGAAAGTGAGTTTCAATAGTATCTACTTCATAGAGTTGCCATGAGCATTAAAACAGTTAAAATACTTAAAGCATGTAATAGAGTGCCTGTAAATACAAAGAGCTGTATCAGTATTTGTTATTATTCTTACATCCAAATACTTTGTATATACCATGTCTTTAAATAGAAACCATACTTCCTGAGGTCTTCCTGAGAGCCATTACTGTTTCAAATTCCCCACTACTTTTAGCTTTAGTGAGATCAGAGGTTCCTACTAAGCATGTCTTCTGAGAGTAGCATCGATATATATACACTACCGAATGTAAAACAGATTGGCTCGGTGCTTTGTGATGATGATATGGGGACGTGTGTATGCAAAGGGCTGATTCGCTTTGTTGAGCAACAGAAACTAACGCGGTATTGTGAAGCGATTATACACCAATAAAGATCTATTAGAAAAAAAAAAAAAAGCAACTGAGAGTAGGCCAGGCACTCAGCACATCAGTGATGTTTGAGCATTTGGTTGTAGTTCCCACACCACTGCCTTGTAATCTCAATACGTCATAGAACAACGCTCATGCTGAACCTTTTTAGCTTCTCCTTCGTCTTTGACTGCTCACCACTACAGCCCCACATCTGGTCAGGGTTACAGCAAGCCTCTTGTCTATGTTTTGAACTAATGGCATAATCCATAGAACCCAGAAGCCTCCTCCATAGTATTCCTGCAAACTCTGCTGTCTCAAGATTCTCCAGAGAAGTCACCAAGGAAATGCAGTAATTCTTTCTTTTCAAAGTCTAATATAATCTAATGAGCCAGGCCCCTAAGAGGTAAGTCTTCATACTCTACTGGGAATTCTACTCGCCATCATATATCCTAATGTCTGAGTCACAGAAGAGGATCAGTTGAATCAAGATTACATTGCTCTTCCCACCTCCACTCTTTTTATCACCTTGGTATCTTTTCACCGAGGTTTGCCCTGAATGGTCTATGGTTTACAAAGCAAATCATCTAAACTATTCCTATGTAAGTCTGTGCAGTCAGAATACGTGACAGAGAGAAGCCCCCTCCTTCCTAAGTGATAGTGGTATAAAGTTCTTAAAAATCCTCATGTGCTCCAGGAAATAATAACATGAGAGAGAATGTTATATTATCACCAAGCTAATTCAAATGAGCCATCCAAGCTCAACTTTATCTCTACAAGACTAGAGCCATTGTAGCATGCAGCGGGATCAGAAGTAGGCTGTGCACCACATCAGTATCAGTATTGGGTAATACTATACACCAAATGGCTACAGAGTGAGGGAGTACACAGAACACAGGCAGGAACACGATCCTCATTTGTCATTTGTAGCCTCCCAGGCTAATAAAGCCTAGCACTGTTACCCAGTCCAAGCTCATACTGCTTGCCACACAGGAGGCCAATAAATCAAGAGATGAGTTGTTGGGCAATAAATAGAGACTTCATTCAGAAAGTGGCAGACTGAAAAGATAGTGGATTCATGTCCCAAAGAGCCATCTTCCCTGAGTTAGAATTCAGGCTCCTTTTATACTAAAATGGGAGGGAGTAAAGTCAAACATTTCCTGGTTCCCACCAGTCTCGGGAGGGGATGTGTTAG
Organism: Delphinapterus leucas; assembly: GCF_059928025.1. Taxonomy (NCBI): domain Eukaryota; kingdom Metazoa; phylum Chordata; class Mammalia; order Artiodactyla; family Monodontidae; genus Delphinapterus; species Delphinapterus leucas. The sequence goes on along the minus strand of NC_143133.1, from coordinate 133,109,339 downwards.
TTTCTTCCTTCCTGCAGTCATTCACAGGTGAGCCTGGTCAGGATGTTTCCTGTGAGCTAAACTAAGGTGTTTTAGCTTAATGGTCATTACCTGGGAGTCAGGGTTCCCAGAGATGGGACATTCTGTATAATTTAAGCATATAGGCAACATCCTTTTAATGAATAACTTGTAATAGAATACAGAGCTTCTTCTCTATTACAGCACAAGTGTGTTCTTGAAGTCAGAGCTGTAGAGTGACAACAAATCTCATATTCACATGTCTCTGGGTGTCTGGCTCACAGTCTCTTAGGCAATCACATGGCCTAGGTTTACTGCTCAACATTTCAAAGGAAACTGGTTAAAAATAAGATTTTCAAACCTGCCATATGTGATCAAATTATTTGTAATGACTCATTTGTGCTGTAATTTGTAAAAATTAAGTAAAGAGTGGAAAGCCATACTATTGTCTAATGATTTTAATGAACTCGGATATGAAATTGGCACTTAGAAGACGCTCAGTGGCTCTGAGTTGCATTGAGGGCAACGTGACCAGCTTAACAAAAAGGGCTTTGTTAGCAAACCACACTTGGGTCCACTGACCCACGTGCAAGAAAGCCAATCGACTGACACTGGGCTGTGGTGAAGGAAAGTGCAGCATTTATTGCAGGTGCCAGACAAGGAGAATGGGCAGCTCATGCTCAGAAGACCCCAACTCCCCAGTGGCTTTCGGGGAAGGGGTTTTAACGGCAGTGTGAAGGAGGGGGCGGCAGGGTGTATGCTCAGCTCATGCACAGTTCTTGGATTGGTTGGCATCAAGGTGAGGTTTCAAGCATCATCAACCTTCTGGTTTCAACCGGTCTAGGGTCTAAGGGCTTGTGCTCAGCAGTTTTCATCTGGAGATCTGCTTCCTGTAAAAACAACTGAGGAATGTGTGTGGAGCCTTTATCTGTATCTTTCAGGGAACTGGGAGTTCAGTGATGCTGCTATGTGGCTGGTTTATAGTTTAAATTGTCACCAGTTTCCCAGCCCAACAGCTGTTCTTTGTTTCTACATCTTCACATTCCTAATCATTAACTCTGCAGCAGCCTTTAGAGACTCAGGGGAGGCTCCAGAGACTAAAGCAAAAGGCTTTTACTTCAAAGGGCAGGGACACAGGAGCTTGTACACAGTTTCAATCCTCCTTTTTTTGATAGTCCTCAATCTTGAGGGGAACAGGCTCAGGAAAAGAAAGGGAGTAAAGTTTTGGATAGAGAGACTAATCATAAACTCAGCAGAGGAACTCAGTTTCAGGGGGACAGAGTTTCAGCATTGGTAACTGGATAAAAGTCCCCAGGCTAGCTCTATGAAACTTCATGCCTCCTCTCTAACTAGGTTTTAACTTAACATCAGTATGTTTGTGTACATGTGACATTTCTTTCCCCCAGAAAGTCCTGTACACCGTTATTGAGAGCTGCAGCGATTAAAAGGGAGGGATGATAGAATTACCTGGAAAGGGATAACAAAGCACAGAAAACAGAAATGGGAATTGGCCAAAACACAGCTTTTGAAATCACCAAGAATAGCAGTGGGCACAGGACAAGGAGTCAAAGACTTAGGAGAGAAGAATTTTGTTCTCCTGGTTCCTTGCCTCTCCCCCAACTAAAAAGTAAGCCCCGGGCTTCCCTGGTGGTGCAGTGGTTGAAAATCTGCCTGCTAATGCAGAGGACACAGGTTGGAGCCCTGGTCTGGGAGGATCCCACATGCCGCGGAGCAACTAGGCCCGTGAGCCACAACTACTGAGCCTGCGCGTCTGGAGCCTGTGCTCCGCAACAAGAGAGGCTGCGATAGTGAGAGGCCCGCGCACCGCGATGAAGAGTGGCCCCTGCTTGCCACAACTAGAGAAAGCCCTCGCACAGAAACAAAGACCCAACACAGCAAAAATAAATTAATTAATTAATAAACTCCTACCTCCAACATCTTCTTTAAAAAAAAAAAAAAGACAGAAAGTAAGCCCCGTTTCAAGAACAGTCTTTGCTTGTTTTGTTCCTATATAACCAATACCTAGAGCAGAGCTTAGCAATACTTGGTACTTAATAAATATTTCATAAATGGATGAACCAAGGAGTAAAATTAGCATAGAAAAAGCAGAATTTGAAGATTAGAAGATCAGTGTAGCTATGGACACAGAGACCTCTTCTACTAAAAATGTCAAGTTGCTAACATGCCATGCCCATTTATTCCTAAAGCAAATATTTATCAATTTGGGGAAAGCTATGTTGCTGTATAAAACACAGTAACATTACACTCATATAACACCTTCTTGGCTAGCTCCCAAACTAGCAATGCAGCAAAGCACAGATGCAAATGATTGCATTGAGAAAGATAAAAAGTTGCCAAACAACAACCTAAAAATGTTTGTTTTATTTGGTTGTTTAGTCCTCACTGAATTGGAAACTTCTTACGACAACAGTAGTGTCTCATTCATCTTTGTTTCCTGGTGGTGCACGGTATCTGATTCAGAAAGCACACATTTATTAATGTAATTGAACTAAATCCCAAGAAACTTTCTCAGTAAAGCAGACATCCTGCCAGATCAAATAAACACTGCTCTAATCTCTGCAACCAAAGGATGTTGTTACTTCATTAAATTAAATTTCCTGCAAAACAGGGAATGCTAGGCAATTCCTCCTCTAGTTGGAAAGAACCACAGTGTTGACACTGACTTGAGTTTTTAATGTTTTTCTCTCTATAATCCCATCACTTGAGGAATGCACTGCAAATCTGTCCTGTCTGACAGCTTGCCGCCACCCACAGCCTGTCAGCTCTCTCAGAAGATGGAGGCTCTGAGAGAGAAAGTGCATTCACACCTCTGTGATCCCATGAATTGGTTTAGAAAAGCACCATTTCTAACACAGTACAGCTTCCACACCACAAGGGAGCCCCATTCTCTTGTCCCTTGGGCTTCAATCTGATTTGTGTTATCAATATGAACCAACTGATACGTGGAAAATGGTACACCAGGCAGTAGAGGCAGACATAAATATTTTAAATAAAACAGTAGCAGTGGGAGGTGAGGTAATATACAGATACATGGGGCTTTAAAGTGTCCTAATTTTTTCCTTTTAAAGATAAGTAAACCATTCCAAAGAGACAATGGACCAGTCAGGATTACACAGATAAAAAGCGGTATGAATAAGAATGTAAATGAGAAGCCATATATCCTATGTGTTGCAATAAAAGGATCGTTTCCACTAAGTTAATGATTTTCACACTAGAACTTTGAAGAGCTATTTCTGTCAAATGTGTAGACACTAGACACATGTAATTGAAACTGAGATTTAAATTAATTAAATATATTAAATTACAAATTCTATTCCTCAGTCATACTAGCCACATTTCAAGTGTCCAGTGACCACAGGTGGCTTGTGGCTGTATGTTGGACAGCAAAGATATAGAACTTTCCCTCAGTGCAGAATGTTCTTTAGGACATCACAGCTCTGAAGATCCCATTTGCTGATGGCTACATACTCATATCAAATTAAGTATTTCTGCAAGTTTCTCCAAATTAACATATTTGACTTTGATAAGAAATTTCATTTAGAAATATGCTTTAAAATATAATGTAAATATCACAGCAACTTCTTGCCTTTGTTTCTGTTACTCTAGGAACATGGTGACACTTCATAGCAACATTTGTTCCCAAAGTGACATCACAAAATAAGAATCCCTGGACCTGGTTTATTAACCAAGGTTTTCCATAACTGGCAAATATATAGTGTATTCACCACATACATAAAATTGACATTAGTAGTATTCTATTTCAATAAAAAATGTGACTTTTCATAACACTTATTTTGAAATAATTATAGGTTCACATAAAATCATGAAATATGTACCGGAAGGTCTTACATACTCCTCACCCAGACTCCACCAGTTTTAACATTTTGCATGCTATAGTACAATACTGAGACAAAGAAATTAACTTAATTCAAAATGTAGAATTACTTCAGATTTCAGCAGTTAAATATAGACTTGTTTGTGTGTGTATGTGCAGCTCCATGCAATTTTATACATGTGTATCTTAGTGTAATCACCATCATAAGGATATTTAGCTGCACCATCACAGGACTCCCTTGTGTTGTAGCCACATCCACTTCACCCCATCCTCTACCATTGTTACCATGTTTGAGCTCATACTGCTCTCTGCACAACAGGCCAATAAATCAAGAGATAAGTTGTTGGGGCAAAGGAATAGTGACTTTATTAGGAAAGTCAGCTGATCAAGAAGATGGTGGACTAGTGTCCCAAAGAACCATCTTCCCCAAGTTAGAGTTCAGGCTGCTTTTATACTAAAGGGGAGGGCGTGTGGCTGGTTGTTGCAAACTTCTTGGTGTTAGAATCCTTTGTTCTTGCAGCCATCCATGAAGGTCAGGTCAGGGTGTCCCTGTAAACCTCCAGGACAGACGTTACTCTGTGTTCTGCAACTTTTTATCTCTATATGAGTGCAAAAGTGTTACACCTTTAAAGGTCAGAGCCTTGAGAATGGGCTACCCTGTATATTTCAGGTTATAGGCAACATTCTTAACTTGTAGCAAAAGCAAAGGAAAACAAAGGTTAAAGTAAAAGACACAGATCCAATATGGAGTCAGATTTGTTCCTCCCTGTTACACCATGGCCATCAAGATTCATCATCATCTCTACAATTATGTTATTTAACAAATGTTGTATAAATGAAATCATGAAATATGTGTTTGTGATTGGCTTTTTTCACTCAGCTTAGTTTTCTTGAAGGCCACTCAAGTTGGGCGTATCAGTAGTTTGATCCTTTTTATCCCTGAGGAATATTCTTCCACAGTTTGTTAAATCATTCATCCATTGAAGAATATTAAAGTTTTCTGTTTTGGGCAATTATAAATAAAGCTGCTATGAACTTTCATGTATAGGTGTAAAAAGCTTTCAGTTTTCTGGGATAAATGCCCAAGAGTACAATTCCTGGGTAATTTGTTATGATCATTTTTAGTTTTAAAATAAACTGTCAAATCCTTTTCCTGACTTACTGTACAATTTCACATTCAAACCAGCAATGTATGAGTCATTCAATTTTGACAAATCCTTACTAGCTTTTGGGGTTATCACTATTTTTTAATTTAGCCATTCCGATAGCTGTGTAGTGATATTATGATTTTAATTTCTATTTTTCTAAACGCTAGTGATGTTGAAGATCTTTCCATAGGCTTATTTGTCATCTGCGTATTCTCTTCAGTGAAATATCTGTTCATGTTTTTTGCTTGTTTTCTAGCTAAATTGTTTGTTTTATTAATACTGAGCTTTAAGAATTCTTCACACATTCTACGTATAAGTCCTCTGTCAGATATAGGATTTGCAAATGCTTTCTCCCAGTCTATAATTTGCTTTTTTATCTTAGGGTTTTTTACAGAACAAAGTTTTAATTTTGATAGTTTCAATTTATCTATTTTTCCTTTTATGGATCACACTTTTGATGTCAAGTGTAAGACTCTTTGCCCCACATATTTTCTCTTATGCTTTCCTAAATGTCTTATGTTTTTAGTATTATGTTTTATATTTGATCCATTGTCCATTTTGAGTTATTTTTGTATAAGGTGTCATATCAAGGTCAAGGTTTATTTTGCCTATAGTTGTCCAATTGCTCCAGCACCACCTGTTGAAATTAAATTGCTCTGCCCCTTTGTCAAAATTAATTCTAGTTTCTCTGTTCTGTTACAGTGATTTATGTCTTTCTCTCCAACAGTACGACACTGCCTTGATTACTCTCCTCCATGCTGGGAAAAGTATTTCTTCTCACTTTATTCTTCTTTTCCTTTCTTTTAAAAAAAATCTATTCTAGGGATTTCCATAAAAATTTTAGAATAAATTTGTCCATATTTAAAATAAAAACGTTGATTTTTTTGATAGGAACTTTTGGTGGTGAGCACACTGTAGTGTATAGTCAAAATATAATGTTGTACACATAAAACTTATATAACATTATAAGCCAATATTACCTAAAAAAAAAAAAGCCTCTACAAAAATAGGGGAAAAACCCCTATAGTTCAGTTTAAGGACAATTGATGTCTTTACTATGCTGTGTCTCCCAATCAAAGAACATAATATGCCTTTTCTAGTATTTATGACTTCTTTTATTTTTTCTTCAATATTTTGTTCTTTTCTACATATAGATTCTATACAAGTGTTGCTAGATTTATTCCTCATATTTCATTTTCTCTGGAGCAATTGTAAATGGTACTGCAGCTTTAATTTCAGTCTTCACTAGTTAATTGTAAATACAGAGAAATGCAATTGATTTGTGCATATTGATCTTGTATCTTATGACCATGACTGAATTCACTTATTAGTTCTAACAACTGTTTTGCAGATTCCTGGGAATTTGCTACATAGAAATCATGTTATTTGAACATTTCTCCTTTCATCTCCATCAATTTTTACTTTTTTATATAACAGTTTTATTGAGATGTAATTCAAATGCCATAAAACTCAGTCATTTAAGTGTGCAATTGAATAGTTTTAGTACATCTTAGTTGTGCAAGTACCATCATAATCAATCACAGAACACTTTCATCACCCTAAAACACTTGAATGGGAATATTCAAGTATACAGTACAGGACTGTGAACTATAGTCACCATTCTATACATTAGATCCCCATAAATTATTTTTCTTATCACTGGAAGTTTGTGCCATTTGACAAATATCTTCTAATCTCCCCCAATCCCCCAACCCCAGTCCCTGGTAAACACCATATAATCTCTGCTTATATGGATTCCACATATATGTGAAATCATACAGAATTTGTCTCTCTCTGTTTCATTTCACTTAGCATAGTGTCCCGATGTTCTTCTTTTTTTATGATTCATATTATTCCATTGTGTGTGTGTGTGTAGCATTTTTTAAATCCATTCATTTGTCCGTGCACAGTTAGCCTTTTTCCATACCTTGGCTATCATGAATAATGCTGTAGTGAACATAGGGGTGCATATATCTCTTCAAGACAGTGATTTCATTTCCTTTGGATATATACTCAGATGTGGAAATGTTGGGTCATATCATAGTTCTATTTTTAATTTTTTGAGGAAACTCCATACTATCTTTTATAGTGGCTGCACCAATTCACATTCTCTGAAAAAGGGCTCAGTTTGCTCCACATCCCTGCCAATACTTGTTAGCTCTTGTCTTTTTGATAATAGCCAATCTAACAGGTTTGAGGTGATATCTCATTGTGATTTTGGATTGCATTTCCCTGATGATTGGTGATGTTGAACACCTTTTCATTTACTTTCTGGCCATTTGCAGGTTTTCTTTGGAGGAAAGTCTATTTATGTCCTTTGCTCATTTTTTTTTAAATCAAATTATTTATTTTTTTATTAAGTTGTATGTGCTCCTTATATATTTTGGATATTAAACCCTTATCAGATTTGCAAATATTTTCTCTCATTTTTTGTTGATGGTTCCCTTTGCTGTGTAGAAACTTTTTTTATTTTGATATAGTTCCACTTATTTACTTGTGTTGCCTTTACTTTTGGTGTCAGTTTCAAAAAAATCATCACAAAGACTGATATCAAGGAACTTACTGCCTATGTTTATTTCCAGAATTTTTATGGGTTCAGTTCTTGCATTCAAGTCTTTAACCTACTTTGGTTAATTTCTGTTTATGGTGCTAGATAGTAGTCTGGTTTCATTGTTTTTGCATGTGACTGTTCAGTTTTTTCAACATGACTTATTGAATAAGACTGTATTCTTCGCTCCTTTGTTGTAAGTTAATTGACCATATATGCATGCATTTATTTCTGGGCTCTGTATTCTGTTCCACTGACCTATGTCTGTTTTTATGCTGAAGCCATACTGTTCTGATTATTATAACTTTGTAATATACTTTGAAATCAGGGAGTGTGATGCCTTCAGCTTTGTTCTTTCTCAAGATTGCTTTTGTTATTCAGGGTCTTTTTTGGTTCCATCAAATTTTAGGACTGTTTGTTGTATATCTGTAAAAATTGCCATTGGAATATTGATAGCAACTGTATTGAATCTGTAGATTGCTTTGTGTACTATGGACATTTTAACAATATTAATTCTTCCAATCCATGAGCTCAGAATATCTTTCCACTTATTTGTTTCTTCTTCAGTTTGTTCCCTTAATGTCTTATATTGATAGATTTCGGTGTATAGGGTTTTCACTTCCTTGGTTAAATGTATTCCTAGGTATTGTTTTCTTGTTGATGAAATTGTAGCTTAGTTTTTCTTAATTTCTCTTTCTGATAGTTTGTCATTAGTGCATAGAAATGCAACAGACTTTTGTATATTGATTTGCGTCATGCAACTTTTGAATTCCTTTATTAGTTCTAAAAGTTTTTTGGTGGAGTCTTTAGAGGTTTCTCTATATAATATCATGTCACCTGCAAATAACAACAATTTTACTTCTTCCTCTTCTACTTTCTCCAATTCTAATAATTTGTTTCAGTGCATTCAAGTTATTGGCTGATTTAATTTCCTTATTCCAATGCAGATTTATGCAATTTCCTTTTATTGCTATTGCCAGACATATTACAATTCTATGTTATAAGACCAACAATAAAACTACAGCCATTGTCTGATAAAATTTATTTATAAATCAAGAGAAAAGGGAGTGCATATGCATTTATACTGTATTTAATAATTATATGATAACCATTACCATGCTTTTAATTTTTTCTTGTAGATTCAAATTACTGTCTGGGGTCTCATGCTTTTATTCTGAAAAACTTCCTTTAGAATTTCTTTTAAGTTAGTTCTTCAAACAAAAAAATTCTCTCAGTTGTGTTTATCTGGGAATGTTTTATTTTGCTCTATATTATATTTTGAAATAAAGCTTTGCTGGATATAAAATTCTTTGTTGACAGTTATTTTCTTTCAGCATTTTGAATATATCATACTGTCTTCTGGCTGATCTTGGAGAAGCAAAAGTGAGCAATGGCATGAAGTGAGATCTTAATTCCCTGTCCAGGAACTGAACCCGGGTTGCTGGATGAAAACCAGGAATCCCAGCCATCACACCCCCTGGCTCTTGCCCCCAGTGAAAAATGCATTTCTCACAGAGGCAAAACTGTAAAAACAGGTACAAAGTTTATTAGAGACATAGCACAACAACAAGTGGGAGAGCACACAGAGAAACACTTTGTTTTGTTAAGACAGAGCAAGGCAGAGATACACACCCAGAGAGAAGATGGATTATAGCCCAGAGGCATATGGGACGGCCTTAGCATCACATATTATGGGGTGGTGTCTCCTCCTTTTCGGCCCCCAAGGAGGCTTTCTGCACGTGTGCAATGTTTCCCTTGCCCCAAGATGGGAAATGTATGACTTCTTGATCTTTTAACAGTGTTTAGCCCCTCTCTGTCCCTGCCATAAAAGTGTCCAATGTCTGGTTATTTATCCTATTTCTGTTGCTGGTTTTTATATCCAGGTGCAGACCTTGAAATATAGACAGGAGTCCAGCCATAAATATGTAATCCTGAGGCCTGTTTGTCTCTTGCTTCAGGAAATGTAAACAGGGGCTGGTCATGAATGTCCAGCATGGAACCCATCTTCTTCTCACCCCAGGAGGTGTGAACAGGAGGCCAGTTGTAAATGCCTAGCCTGGAGCCCATCTATCTCCTGCCTCATGGCCTCCATTGTTTGTGATAATGCATCACTCTTCATCTTACTGGTGTTCCCATAAGTAACATATCATTTTCTTCTTTTTGTTTCAAAGTGTGTCTCTTTGTTACTGGCTTTCAAAACTTTTACTGTGGCATGCCTGCATGTGGATATCTTTGCATTTGTACTATTTGGATTTCACTGACCTTCTTAGATGTGTAGATTAATGTTTTCCATCAAATTTGGGAATATTCAACTCTTATTTCTTCATTTCTTTTTCTTTTCTTCTGTTAATGCCATTACACATATTTTGATGTCTTTAGTGATGTTCCGTGTTTATCTTAGACTGTTCATTTGTCTTTATTTTCTTTTGTCTCATTCTTAGTATTGCATAATCATTATGAATCTACTTTCAGTGAATGTTTTTTTAGTTACTGTACTTTTCAACTCCAGAAATTCAGCTTTTTAAAAAAGTTTCTATCTCTTTATTGATATTCTGTCTTTGAAAGGACATTGTCACTATCTTTTCCTTTGATTTTTTTAAAGCACAGTTTCCCTTAGTTCTTTGATCATATTTATAATGGCTACTTTGAACTCTTTTCCTGTTCAGTGCAACAGCTGGCGCCACTCAAAAACATTTTCAATTGCTTGTTTGTCCCTACCTTCGTATCACATTTTCATTTTTCTTTCTATGTACAATTTTTTGTTGTTTTTAAAAGCAAGGTACTTTAGGTAATATATTGTAGCAAATACATATACCCTCAACAGAACTTATTGTATTTTGCTTATTTTTTCATTTATGACTTTATTGAACTATTAAAGTGAAACCCACACAAGTTAAAGCCTTTGATACTACTACACAGAGGATGTAGCCTTTAGCATTTCCACAATCATCCTTGAATGACATTGGTTTCAGCAGGGCTCTCTTAGACTACTTCTTTGTCTAATCTCTGTGTTAATCTGTCTGTCTCCATTGTATCACACCAGGCTATTAGGTTCTACTAATTGCTGGCTGAATTCACTATTTTTTTTTTAACATCTTTATTGGAGTATAATTGCTTTACAATGGTGTGTTAGTTTCTGCTTTATAACAAAGTGAATCAGTTATACATATACATATCTCTTCCCTCTTGCATCTCCCTCCCTCCCACCCTCCTTATCCCACCCCTCTAGATGGTCACAGGCACGAGCTGATCTCCCTGTATTATGCGACTGTTTCCCACTAGCTATCTATTTTACGTTTGGTAGTGTATATATGTCCATGCCACTCTCTCACTTTGTCCCAGCTTACCCTTCCCCCTCCCTGCATCCTCTATTGTTTCAACAAACCCTGGGGGCAACTTGCTCAAAAGTCTGCTCAAATTACATTCAGGGTTTTTTGCAGAGGCAGTTTCTGATGTTCATCTTTGTGATTTGCTCTGAACCCAGGAGGGCTCTTCTTAGCTGTGCCTTTCTCTGATTCTCTCTAGTAAACTTATTGGCCTACGATTTACCTTGTAAACTTTTTTTTTTTTAGGAGGAGTCTGTTAAACAAAGAATTTCTTTATTAATACGAACTATTAATACATACCCACAAACTATAAAGTGCTAAGAAATTTAAATATCTAAGTTATAGCAAACTGCTGGCCATTCGACATCCAGGGTCAACAGAATGCCTGAGGGAGGCTGTTTTCCCATAGTCCCTTGTGTTATGTGTATTTCTTCTAGACTTGGACTATTAAACATAATTTGACAGTTTTTACAAGTTAAAAGAATACATAGTAATAATAGATCTTATGAAAAAAAAATCCTAGGAGGGTTTAAAGCAGTAAATATTTTAAAGAACAAAAATTGAGCCTAGACATTTTCTGAGAGAATTCAAAAACACAATTTCTAAATAACATACTTCAGCATTTCAAGTATAATAAGTACATGTATTTATTTTTCTATTATTTTCTTTAAACAGTGTAACTTTTTAGGATGGTGGTACTCAGTCCAAATAATTATAACTAATATTAACAAAATTAGAAACTGAGCTAATAATGGAAGGAGAGGTTGAATATAGTTGGATAACATAGTGAAAATTTTATGCACAATACATACGAATAAGATAAATCAAAGGCATATTATTTCGTGTTGGATGTTGGGGTAAAAGCATAAATTCATCACACAGTTAAGAGATATTTAAATAAAGTTGTAGATATTTTCAGCAATGAATGGTATACTTCTGATTTGATGAATTAATCTCAAAACATAAATATAGATTATCCCCAAATACACTGCTATTTTGGGGGGATACTATAGATGCAACGTCTTTTATTTATTTCATATAAACATGCTTCTTGGGACAAAGCTAATATAAAATGGATAATCTGCCTCTATAAACAACTAAAATATAATGTATATTAATTTAGAGTTTAATTATATATGAAAGGGATTAATCTTTAACATAAACATCATGTTTACATAACAAATTACATTTAATTTGAGATGGCAAATGTTTAAAAGACATCATCTATCCAAATGTTCATTATGTCTATTAACTCTAATACTTTAGAGAATTAGAGGATATTAAATAGAAAACACCTGCCTGAATAGCATTAGTTTCAGTTATCAGAGTTTAATAACATTCAAGGCATACATTTTTGCCAGAATGATTTGAGATTCTCAGGAAGTTAAACATATGCTCTATAGAGACCAAAAACTAGTTTGAGTCCAATTAAAATAGTAATCCAATCATCTCCCATATGTTTATTTACTGCCTAATATGTGCCTACCACATACAAGTCCTTTTTGGTTTGCTCTCCTTGCTCTCATTTGGTTGCATAATGTGGATGTGTCAGATAGGGTTACATAGATAATAAACAGAAAATAAATTGTATAGCATGTTAGATATCAATTCAATTATGGAAATGAGTATCAGCAAACGTGACAGCCATATTCTGGAAATTCTGGAAATTTTAAATAGGGTATTCAGAAAAGCTCACTGGCAAGCAGCCATCTGAAGAATGTGAAGAGACAATTCGTATGAATGCCTGGGGAATAAGTACTCCAGGTAGAAGGACCAGCAAGTGTCAGGAGTGGTCTTTCAAAGGAAAAGACAGTTATGACTGGAGATGAATGGATGTGAAGAAAACTGCTCATGTGATGCTCAGGTGATCAGAAAGCTAACGGGATACTACATCATGTCATCTAATGTAGACAATTTAAGAAAGTTCCAGGATCTAAAAAAACAGGGAAGTACCATTTCCCACCCACTGCCCTGCTCACAAAGCTGGTGTCACTCCAAGAGTGGGGAGCAACTATTTCCAGTACCAGTTCTAGACCTGTGGCTCAGATATTCTGCAGATCATAAGAATAGGGGAAGGGGCTTCCCTGGTGGCGCAGTGGTTGAGAGTCCGCCTGCCGATGCAGGGGACGCGGATTCGTGTCCCGGTCCGGGAAGATCCCACATGCCGTGGAGCAGCTGGGCCCATGAGCCATGGCCACTGAGCCTGCGCGTCCGGAGCCTGTGCTCCACAATGGGAGAGGCCACAACAGTGAGAGGCCCGCGTACCGCAAAAAAAAAAAAAAAAAAAAAAAAAGAATAGGGGAAAGGCAGATCATAAGAACAGAGAGCAGCAGACCTATTCTCATAAAATTCTGACTTTATTTCCACAGTGTAAAGGAACTTAAACTAAAAGGCTTTTTAAAAAACAATAGAGATTTTAGTGGTAACCAAATAAGAGGAAGCTGGTAGCCCCATATGGGTAACAAGCTACATCACAGGTCAGCTAATTTTTCAGAGATAACCGGGAAGAGATGCTAAAGAAAACCAGGTCATAACAAACCCCTAAGGCAGGCCTCAAAACTATCCCTGAATAGGAAACCGAATTTAACAGGAGCAGACTGGAGCAATTTGTCTCCCAGGACATTGTTGAAAACAATAACAAATTCAGCCAGCAATTCATGGAGCCTAACAGCTCAGTGTGATGCCAACGGAGACAGACAGCTTTACAGAGACATCAGGCACAGAAACACTCAGAACTAACTCTGCTAAAACAATGTCATCACAGAGTCATTTTGCACGTGCTCAGTGTTGTGGTCTCTGAGGAGCAACGTCAGTCTTCACACTGTGGGCAGTCTACATTTTACTACAATAGTCCAGCTAAGTAAGTAAACAATGTAACAGCAAACAAGGACAACAAGCAGCCCAGGGAGGAAGAGAGAATATCTAGAGTTGATATGTTATCAAAAATGTGTTGTCTTCAACAAAAGCTACAGCAAAACCACAGAACCGAGAAAGTGTGTCTCATACAAAAGGAAAAAAGCAGACACCAGAAACTGCTCAGTAGATGGTCCAGTAATTGCATTTAATAGGCAAGTCTTCAAAGCAGCCACTATAAATACGGTCAAAGAAAGAATGGAAATGATTCTTGACGAGTAAAGGAAGTTATGATGACAATATTTTGTCAAATACAGAATATAAATTAAAAACTAGAATTGATTGAAAATAAACAAATAAAAATCCTGGAGTTGAGAATTATAATAAAAGAAAATAAAAATTTGCTAGAGTGGTTCAACATTAGATTTGAACTGATGGAAGAAAGACTCAACCAACTTGAAGACAAATGGATAAAGAATACGCCATTCAAAGAAAAGAGCTAAAGAGAATAAAAAGATTGCATGAAGATTCAGAGAAGGATATGACACTATTAATCATACCAATATATACAAAATGAGCATGGCAGAGGAAGAGGGAAAATGTTATTTAAAATGATAATAGCTGAACACATGCAAATGTAATAAAAGCAATAATCTACACATCAAAGAAGTTCTATAATGACCAAGTTGTTTAAATAAAAAGAGATCTAAACCCAGGCATGTCATAGTAAAAATACTGAAAGACAAAAAATAGTCAATTTTGAAAGCAGCAAAAGAATAACATGTCACACACATGAGAATCTCATTAAGAATTACAGCAGATTTCTCATCAGGAAAAATGAAGGCTGGAAGTTAGTGGGATGACATGTTCAAATTGCTAAAAGAAAAAAAAAACTTTCTCTCAAGAATCTTATACCGGGCAAAACATTCTTTCAAAATAAAGGTGAAATAAAGACATTCTAAAATAAACAAAAATTGAGAGAAGTTCTTGATAGCAGACCTACCTACAAGAATGCTAAACAAATTTCTTGAGGCTGAAATCAAGTTACAACAGACAGTAATTTGGATCTACACACACACACACTCACACACATATAGAGCACCAGTATGGACAATTATGCAATTAAAAAAGATATTATAAATGCCTATATCTTCTCCTGTCTTCTTTTAACTGACATATAAATTATTTATTGAAAAGTATATATACACGTGTTATATATACACATTATATATAATGTACTGTAGGATCTGTCACACATGCTTATGCAATATATTTGACAATAAAAGCACAAAGGAGGTGAATAGGAGCAAAGCTGTACTGGAATAAGGAAATGGTAACATGGTAACTCTGCTACACAGGAACCAACAAAGGGGACCAGAAAAAATATATAATCGTTCTTCCTTTTCTGTTTATTTAAAAGACATACATTTACATAAAGTAAATAACAAAAAATAGTACAAAATGAGGGAAGAGTGATTAGAGCTTTATGGGAGTAACATTTCTGTATCTCACTAGAATTAAGTTAGTATAAATCTGAAGTTGTTTTAATAAGATGTACCTAGTAAGCCCTAAAGCAACAATTACAAAAACGATTTTCTAAAGAGTGAAAAGATCATTAAAGGAATTGAAATGTTACCCTAGAAAATAGTCACCCAATTCAAAAGTAAGCGGTAAAGAAGAATAGGGGAACAGAAAAGACATGAGACCTATTAAAAGAAAAAAAAGGAAGATGTAATTCCTATGATAGTAATAATACATTTAAGGTAAATGGATTAAATAATCTAATCAGAATACGTCAGACTGGACTCAAAAAATCCAAATATATACTGTTAAAAGGAAACATTTCAAATTGAAAGATACAAATATAAAATAAAAGGGTGAAAAAGATATTTATTCCAAAAGCAACAATAAGAAGTCTGGATCAGCTCTTCTAATATCAGACAAATGAGAGTTTAATACAAAAAGTGTCCCTTTAAGTGTAAGTGGCATACAGTTCTTCTTTACACAGTAGTCCATGGGACCAGGTTTCCTGTCCCTCCCCCAGCACCAGAGCATCCTTCTCTCCTTTATTTACCTGTCTTGAGGCTGGGTGCTTGCTACTCCTCCCTCAGAGACAGAAGGTCTGCTTTTACTCCTCCTGAAACATTGGGTCCTTGCCTGTTCCGGGGGCGAGACAGATAGCTGCCCTGCCTTAGCAGCTTAATGTTTGGTTTCCTAGGGTACAAGAGCGTTAGCAAGGGGACAAGGCTTCCTCTCCACAGCAGATGGTCACGTTACACACAGCACCAGGGTAGGTGTCTCCGATTTCCTGCCGGCCTTTCATCTTATGTGCTTAAAGGATTCTGAGTGTGGGAACCCCTCCTGTGTCTGAGCCTCGCCCCCTTCACCCCAGCCATTCCAAACTGATAAGGTGCCCTCCACATAGCCTGTAAGAATTTGTTAAACTTTTAGCTGATTTCGTGCCACCTGCTTTTCATGTAGGCCACCTCTTTCTCCCGTACCGTGCCAAGGGCTAAATAATTCCTTATTCCTCATTAGAAATTAGTTTACCAGTTGACCTTGCACCCCCAGCTCTATGCTATGCTCAGGTGAAATTATGATGTTGGCAATTTTCCAGCTTTTTCTCTTTATTAGAGTGGGAGTAACTTTCTTTGAAGGTTTCTTCTAAGAAATGTCAGAAGCATCACATTATTTTTGAAGTATGTTGTTTTCATTTTCATTTTTATAAACAGAATCCACAGATTCTGCACCTCTCAATTTGACTCCTTTTTAAAGTGTTGTTTGTGAATAGTTGTATAATGTGTATGCTTGCTTATTTACATATTTATAATTTCTTAAGTAGTTGAAAAATTATTTCTCAGTTTATTTTCAGTGAACTGAGAATACTCTCTGTATTATTTTGGTTTATTAAGTTTGTGTCTGTAACTGTTTTTAAAATGTACTAGTAATTGTGAGAAAATACTAGAGAGCCAATTTTTGCATGTATAAATACATGTATTTATATGCATATGTGTACATATGTATACATTCATTAGATCTCAGTATTACATTGCTAAGTGGTACTTAGTATTGCTATACATGTTTACATATCTTTATTTACTCCATCTAATAGAGTCTCCAGAATCAAGACACACTACTCTTTCTCTTTCTTTTATTTTCTTACTTCTTTGTAGTTCGTACTTTATACACATGGATGCTAATTAGTAGGTATTGCATAAATACTTTGAAATTATGTCCTCATTTTGGTTCATTATAAAGAACACATGTATATAGGTGTGTAGAAGATGGAGATTCTGTGCTCTACAATCATTCCACAAACTTACACTAAAATCTTATATATAAAACATTTTATTTAAATCAATCTTGTCCTGGATTTAAGAGAAATTTAAAAGTACTGAGGTATGTTTGAATATTAAGATTTAATTCTCCATCCCAGATGCGTCCATTTTTGCATATGCCCAAATTGAGACACACACACACACACACACCCCTGTGTGATGTTTAACTGCTGCTATGTAAACCTGCATGATGTATGGTACATTTGCTCCAATATAGACAAAATGAAATGTAATATTTCTGTCAACAATAAAAATTTTAAAACTACAAAATTAACATACTGTATGTTAATATCCTTAATCTAATTGATACATTTACTTTTGCTCAACTTATAATAATTATTTCCCTAAAGGGCAATTAATGTATCAAAATGATGTGTAATGACCTAAAGAAAGTCATGAATACTACTTTATTCCCAAGATCAGTTGTGGAGTGTTTGCTATGCTTTGGTAATAGTTCTGAACAAAGTACAGAACCTTGAATTAGAAGCAAAACTGGTTTGAAGGTAGGTGGATAAGCAGAGGCATAGTGGAGTAATTCAATGATTATCCATTTGTGATATCTCTATATTTTCATGTGTGTAGAGCCCCTTTCTTGATTATCATGGGATTTTTCACTTGGACTTTGTAGCACTGAAGAAGTATATAGAGCCAGGTGTAAAGGAACAGTGTATTTTTTCATGGAAATGCAAAAATAATTTATACACATGAATAAAACGAACATATTTCCAATTGAATTGACCGTATATTCTTTTGACATTGAGACAATTCTGAATCTTCTTTTAAAAGTGGAAAATGTGCTATAGAGAGAGTCTTCGAAATATTTATCAAACATTAAAAGATACACTTGGTATTTCAGTCTGTTCTTTCTCAGTTTCAGCCAAACTCTACCACATGCAAAATTTAGTTATGGACTTGAACACAAGTCTCAAAACATTGAGCATTTTATCATTACTGTACTCTCGTATAAAAGAAAAATGGTGAAATCTTTTCTAACTCACCAATGGTTAGTTGCACATTACTGTAAAAGAGCTGTGCAGTGCCCATTATATTCCACAGAGGCAGGAATATTTTGTTGAATATTGCTGAAAAAGCTGTGTGCTTTTCTATTTACTAATAGGACTATATCATTTATTAAATACAGACTAACAGGGCTTCCCTAGTGGCGCAGTGGTTGAGAGTCCGCCTGCCGATGCAGGGGACACGTGTTCGTGCCCCGGTCTGGGATGATCCCACGTGCCGCGGAGCGGCTGGGCCCGTGAGCCATGGCCGCTGAGCCTGCGCGTCCGGAGCCCGTGCTCCGCAACGGGAGAGGCCACAAGAGTGAGAGGCCCGCGTACCACAAAAAAAAAAAAAAATTACAGACTAACAAATCATGCTCATATGTTAAGATTTAGTCTTCTCAGAGGATGGGGAAGGTTACCGTGACTCAAGTCTACAATCGTGAATTTCTATAGCATGATTTTCAGAACATATTTCTGTGCATGAAGATTCCAAGGAGAGATAAATGATATTAGAGTGTGTTTGGAAGAAAAGTGAAAATAGGCTTTTGATAAGATGCTGCTTTTTTTCTCTTTACCCATTCACACAGGAACCGCTAAATGGTAGATGTATGGACCAGTGACATTAGAAGTGGCCCCTTGTGAGTTCGTAAGGTTGTAACATTGGGGTGTACATTTTCATCCTATTTTAGAGTTGTATTAATTTTCATGATAGCCATATTGTTCTTAATGTTTTCACACTTTTAAAATTTACATAGTATGATAAGCTGTCAGATATGATTAAACGTATCGTTTCACCATGTAAAATCTAAAATACTTAATGTAAAATCCAGTCAAGTTCACTTATTTTTTAAAAAACCCTGTGAAGAACTTTTGTGTGGGAGTCTTAAAGGTGATAACATTCTAAAATTGCACTTTTTAAAAAGTGCTTCTACTTTACTTTTATATCATTAAACAGGAGGTGGAATAATGCCTGAAAATTGTATTGGTTTGCTACATAAACATGATGACACTACTCTGGAAATATATCCCATGTCCAGTATTATTTGTCTTTTATCTAAATCCTCCTTCTTACACCCAAATCTGCTTCTCTTTCATGACTTTCTTATTTTTACCACTGATGTCCTATTTGAGACCTGTTGATTTGTTTCTTTTTATCATACACACTTACTCAGTTGCCATCTCAAGTCTGGTTCCTTAACATGCCCTGTCTTGTAGTATATACTTTCAATTTAATTGTCATATATTAAAGATCACAAACTTACATTTTTTTGCAGTAGCCTCCCAAATGATACCTCTTTCTCTAATTTCCCTTCAGTCAAATCTTCATTCCATTAGAAAATAATGAATGCTGAAAGTGTTGTTTTCACTGTTATTTCTCTTTTTAAAAATTATTGCTGAGTTCCTACTGTCTGGATGAAGTCTAAACTCTTTAAATTCGCTCCATTCTTCACTTCCCTCCCTCCAAAATCTGATCATAACCCATTTTTCTTGAGTTATGGATATCACCTTCTTTACATAAATATTTACTTTTTCTAGTCAGTTGTGCTCAAGGACCTCTCCACATCCTATTTCTGTTCTTGATTTCACACCTTTTCTTACTTCATGCCCTTCATTGCTATCACAAAATTATCACCAGATAATCTGCAAGAAAATCATATTATTATTTTTTTTTGCTATCACTTCACTATTTTCTCTAGCCTATTAAAAATCTACTCTTCGATGTTATAGCTTCTTTTTAGAGTGATGACCTTATCATTTTTATCTTGGCTTTTCTTAACGTTCAGTTTTTACACATGCCCACATTATTGATGAGATCATTATTTTCAACACACTTTTATCAAGACGTGTATAGAGTAATGCTGATGCCCTGTCCGCCAGCTCTTATTCTGTTGAAGAAAGAATTATCTACTTTAGGAAATATTATATTATTGCATTTCCTTCTTTTTTAAAAGAATCACAAATGTCAATATTTTGAATATTTCATTGTTAAAAAAGAGGGCTCAGTATTTGTGTGGTTGAAAGTGTAAGGATGTTGAAAGGAAAGGATTTGAGTTTACTTTTATGTTCCATTCTGATATTCATGTCTTTAATATACAAGAAGGGATTCTAAAGACAGACACCTTAAAAGAATAAATATCTTGCTTTACACATGAATATGAAGGCATAGAGCAACTTAGAATTGATATAATAAAGCTAAATGGTCATTCGTTGATTGGTCTCACTTTACCTGCCCTCTACTCCACCCCATCACTTTAAAAATAATGCAGAACAGCAGACTATGTTTGAAGTACAGGGAGGAAAACAAAACAAAACATGGGCATTTACATTAAAACACTGACTGAACTCTCAAGAGTTAAAATGTAAGAAGTTTATTCTCCTTTTATCAAGCAATGTCTACAGACAGAGCATCCACATGGTGTAAGGTACCAAAGAAGGATATATGAGGCAGACTTAACATTAAATCATTAGGTCACAGACACTTTATGTGGTTCATGATCACAAAGGAGAAAATTGCTAGAAAGGAAAACAGATAAGTAGAAACATAAGCTGATTTCTGTTGTTTATTAAATCTACCTCCCACAATGCTTCCTTAAGCTAAGAAGTAATCTACTGTATCACACAGTTCAGGATGCTATATACACATAAGATATTACACACTATAAAATCTCAGGTTTCTAAGCAGTTTTACACAATTTAAACTTGAGTAAAATTTGTATTTAAAAAAGACCTTATTGGATTACCTTCAGGAAATGGAGGTCATTTCAACAGCTCATTAGCATTTTTAGCAACAATAAAACAAAAATAAGTAAAAAGATTCTCCAAACATGTAAGCTATTACTTTAAGCCTGGATAATTATCCGCTTATTTTAATAAAACAACTCACTAGTTTTAATCCACTTCTACCAGCCTTTTCTTTGCCTTGAAAAAGGAAAGCAATAATTTTTACTTCTATGCAGTGTCTCAAATAAGAGGATTAGTCAGGTTTCCAACCATGGGACATAGTGAGAGAGTTGTTTAAGGATTATGTAGGAGTTAAACAATAGTCATTTAGGGAAGTTATAAAGGAATGAAGTCCTGTGATGGGTTATATTTAAATAGCAAAGGCAATGGAGAAGTACATCTTTCCTCACCACTGTGGTGCTATCCCCTAATTCCCAATTTCTGTTACTAATTCTCCTAAGCCACTAATACTCATCGGTTCTCTAGCCAGTTTTTTCTTCCTGTTGTTAATTTCCTGATACGTGGTTTACTCTAAGCAGACACAAATAATGCTTCTGTTTTAGAAATGGAAGTTCCTGCTGATGCAACACTGGACTACATGAAAAGGAAAAATCTATTCCACTAATAATAGACATTTGTAAGCAGTTGACATCCCAGACAAACTTGCATTAAAAATATAATACACTCTAGTGACTGAAACCAAAAGGAGTTGAGAATACATTGCAAACATTTCACCATAATTATTTTCCTCTTTTCCTCCCCATTTTCCATAGCATGCTGCAGATTATACAGTGAGTGTCAGAGTTTGTCACCTGTGTACAAGCTTAGGTCAACTTATGCCTTCAAACGACATTTCATTGAGGGTTAGACAAATGACTGAAGACTGGGTTTGTTCCAAGAGATATTCTACTTTTCTCTTTTAATGACAAGAAATTTACAGTGATGTAGGCGGTCAGTATGCAGCTTTTAGCCTTCCTTTTCTTCTTGTGACATTCCCTTCAAGGCACAAAAGATTATAAACAGTGGATGGGACAGAATATTTTGAATTAAGAATTTTAAGGTTCCATAACACCTTTTATTTCTGGTGTGAGCATACCAAAAGGACAGAGAAAAAAATAGATAAATCACCCTCAAAATGAAATGATGCTTAAAATCATTTCAAATTCCCTGCAGTTATTTGTAAGTATTTAAATTCCTATTTTATTAGCTTAAAACATAACTATAGATCTGATTCTTGCAATTGATGTATAATAGCTTCTCATTAAATATCGTGTTAAATATTTCTAATCAACCAATATTACTAATTGTGTATTTCTCTGCCAAAAAAAAAAAAATCTATTTTATTTGGGCCACCCAAGTAACTTATGCTTGCCTAGGATACAAACTTGAAAAGTTAAGCAATGTAAGTTGTAAATTGAAACCATGGATTAAGTGCAGTGTACTGGAAAGCTCTTCACTTAATAATTGTTTAATAGGCTCCTAGGCATCTCCAACCCAGACGACTGTATTTCCTTGCTTAACTTCAGTGATCTCACAGTTTAACTTATTGAGTCGTCCATCTAGTATAAAGAGAGAGTCCTTGGAAGGTGTCATCAGATATTGACCAAACAAGCCACTGTCCTGGATTTGCCTGTTCTTCCGGTTCCAAGGCCATTCCTCTGCCTTGAGTGGTTCCTTAAGACTCTTTATCATCTTAACCTTCCCAGAGGCGAGCTCCACAAAGAGCACATCAGTCTGTGTGCTTGAACTACCGTAGATGTTGTACTGATGGGCTTCCGTAAAGGATGGCTGAAAGGCCAGGTCAGATATGTGCAGGTTTGTGTGAATATCAAAAGCCTCTTGTATTTCTCCTCTGATGGTGATGTACTGGACCCTCACAAGACCTTTCACGTCACTGATGCTGACAAGATAGTGTCCGTCTGGAGAGACATACGGAGTGCCTGTCACATCACTGTTGAACCCAATGACCAAGTCAGTTACACTGTCCACCAAGAGCTGTGGGGGAACCGCCCCAGTGCTGTTGGGTTTACAGCCAATAAAATAATATCCTCCCAAGTGTGTATACGCCAGCGACTGAGGGACACACTTATAGTCCTTCAAGTTAATGGTCTTGACGTATGACATGGTTTCAAGATCAATTTTTTGTAGTACAGCTTCATCTTTATGAAGAATAAATCCAAACCTGCAAAGATGAAAACCAAAGTTAGACAGGAAGCTCCGGGGTGGTTACCAGAAGAAAATGCACTGTGGGCAGGTGGAAAGGGCCATCACAGCCCAGGCATTAATTGTCAGGCCATGCAGCAACTGGTGGCCCAATCATGTTAGAATCAACTTTAAATCTTGCTGTCCTCCTCTTTCCTCTAGGTCATCCTTTCATTACAGCCAAACAGTTATAGCTCATGCTGTAGAAAGCAAAATAATTAAATGTGATATATCTAGTTAATTGGAACAACACATTTTATTTTTACTCTAGAGGGCCAAAAAGTAAACATTATTTTGCACGTCTCTAAACCTACTGATATTGAATCAACTTTGTTAACTGCTAGAAAGCCAGCAAGAATAAAAGCCTTGAATATATATCGCTTTCACTCACTTCATTTACTTCTTATATTGTTTATGACCTTCAAATAAATCTGGCAATCGTCACTCTTTAGATAATTATCCATATTTTTCTCATTTTAAGCTGCCTCTCTACCCTAATAGATGTAGATGTTTTTCCGGAGGGGTATAAAACTATTATCCTTCTATTTATTACATTTTAGGATCATCTTGATTAACTACCTTTACACTTTTAACATTTATTTTATTATAAATTTCAAATACAAGTTAAAATTTTCATCCTTGCCAAGCAAATACTATCATAATTTTTAATGACATACCTGCATTGTATCGGTTATTTTATATTGAACAATGATGAACTTTGGAGATTTATGGCATTTTTCTATTAAATTCAATCAAAAAATAAATATATTTTAAAATATGTTTTGGTGACCTCTTTGATTAATTCAGTGCTTTTGGTCCTGAATGCTAGCTGTAAATTATCAAAAGTCCCTGTGACAAGGGTAAATATATTTTGTGGGTTTTTTTGTTTGTTTGCAGGGTATAAATACATTTTGAAACACTGGCCTATAACATCAGTGGCTTCCTAGCAAAAATAAGTAGGTTAAATAAGATAAAATGAGATAGAAACTACTATACACAATTATATCCAAAATGCATATTGGACAACAGAATTGTAAAGGACTTTTATTTTGTTTTTGTTAATAATATTGATTAAAACACCTCCTAATATTTCCAGAAAGTCCTTAAAAATAAAGATCAGAAAAGTATTGTTATGTTACATTGACTGTACTCCTAAATGAAAAAAATTAAGATGACTTTACTGTGAGTATTAAAACAAAGCAAAACAAAACAAACTCTATAAAGAGAGCCATTTTTATTATTGTCACCTGTACAATTCATTTTCAGTATACTAATTCTTAAAGTTTAATTTTTGTAAACAAAGTTACCATTTCCACACATAATGCAGAAATATGGTGCATTCAGTGTAATAATCCTTAAAATTTTAAATATAATCACATGGAAAACTCAAAATATAAACACAGGCCTTTAATATCCTAGAAAAAATAAGGTGAATGTTTTCAAAGAATCAGTCTTGTATTATGTAAGGCATGAAGTACATAAGCACAAATATTTTACTAAAATAGACATAAGACTGTAACTGCTTCTATGTTATTGCATTACATAGACTTAGGAAACTATATCATAACTTTAGATATATTTGAACATTTGTGAAGAGACTGCTGTCACTGGAGAGAGTACAAATTCTTCTACACAAAAGAAAAGCTACCATGTATATCTACTCCTTTAAAAAGATATCTTAAATATTTACTGAACAACCACTAAACCCAAAGAACTGGGAATATATTGGAGGTGAACATAACTCGCCCTGCTTTCAATGAGTCTAGAAATTTTGAGTGAATTGAAAAACTGTTAGTGATAAATGCTTAATTATAGTATTCTGTAATACTACTACTTAGTAGCTATTACTTTATATATATATATATATATGTATTTGAAATGGAATAAAATAACCAGTTTGAAAGTAATATTTCTATTGTATTTCAAAATGACATGCACCATTTCTGGTTGACTTACGGGATCTTTATTTTTTCTTGTGTCCCTAATAACTGTGCTTGTGTCCTTTCAGTAAACAAAGCTCATACTATACCTATTCAGGATACAATTTCAGTCCTGATCACAATGGTATGAAGAGACCTTTATATTGTTAACAATCACTTCTAAATGCTTCCATTAAAATACGAATACCTAGTGCAGGTTTTAAATACTACCTGAATGTTAAAGAATAAGCAAGCAAACAAACAAACAAAAGCCCTCAAACTGAAAACTGAGTCTCATTACTTTTGTATTATCAGCATCAAAAATGTCATAAAATCCTAATTATCACTACCCACTCTCATACTTGTCTTAATAAATAATGAACTTGGGCTACTGGAAAGGAAGTACTTCCATTCATTGACAGTCATTAAGGACATGTAAGTGTGGAGATGTATCATTGTGTCTGATGTCATTAATGGAATTGTTAATTATGATGGAAGATACTGTCTTTTTTTTTTGTTATATATGGTATAAGTGCTCAGAGGCAAAAGCAGTAATTTGCACATTTAATAAAAGCCATAAACCAGTCAAGTCTTGGCATTTCAATTCTCCTCTTAACCTGGGGTCTTCTGCTCCCGTTAGACAATGGTGTTTGAACGCTAAAGAGGAAGAAGGAGACAAGCTCTAACCACTCATGAACTAGTTTAACTCCGATACTGAAGAATGCACTCAAGTTTCCTGTGATACAATCCAGCCTCTTTTGGAGGTAAATACAATTTTTAAAAATGGTTCTGTTAAAAATGCAAAAGCACCATGTGGGGCGATAAAATTACATCCCTTTGGCATCCATACTGTATGCTCCTTTAGGACTAGAGATCTAGCTACATAAACAGATGCATTGAGAAAGCCTTCAATTTTTCACTACTGATTTATTGGTAGGAAATGGTGTCTCTAATTCAAAATTTCCCCCAGTACAGATTGATATTCTGAAGTCTCCCACTGTTCATTAGTCTGTGATTAATATTTACTATGCTAGGCTCTCAACTTTCATGCCTGCCTAGTATAATAAAATCCTGCATAGTACTAGGCCTAACATAGTTTGTCTAATATTTGTCAGAATGTGTGTAGGAAGTTGCAGACTATGAGAAATGAGAGAGTTAAAACTTATTCTTGAAATGACTTCGTGTATTTGGGAAATAAAGTAACTAGGAAATTGTAACCTCTCCGCACGTCACTGTGTGGATTTGTTGCCAGATTTGGTGAGGCGAGTGAGAGCCTTCTTTTCTTTACCAAATTATTTTCTTTTTCTGAGTGTTTAATCAATCTAGTTCATTATAAATTTTATAAAAAGATTCAACTTTAATTACTGTTTTTATGCTTTAAAGTGAGGTCATGAGGTGATTCACATTCAGAGAACGTGTTGTTTGGATGAAGTAAGTGTCTTCAATCTGAGCTGATTTAGTTTCATGACCCAGTTTTTCAATATAATAGATATGTGACCTCATATAAGGTCCTTGACTTCCATGAGTTTCAGTTTCCTCATCGGCATGAAGAGGATAAAAGTACCTTGTTTTGAGAATGAGAATAAATGCGTGTTTATTACCAGTAAAACAGTATATTCTCAACAAGTAGAACATGTCCATGCTTTATATGTTAAGTAGCATCATTTTCCCATTATGTATCAAATATAATATTTCCTATGGGACAACAGACTATTATAATCCATGGATGGAAAAACAAAAACAAATGATTAATTTTTTTGTATAGCCAGTATTCCCACAATGTTAAAAATAAGCATATGGTATTACCCAAATGTGATGAGATTTATGCATTTGTGAATTCAACAGCAGTCACTTTTTTTTTTTAAATTAATTAATTAATTATTGACTGTGTTGGGTCTTCGTTTCTGTGCGAGGGCTTTCTCTAGTTGTGGCGAGCGGGGGCCACTCTAAATCGCGGTGCGCGGGCCTCTCACTATCGCGGCCTCTCTTGTTGCGGAGCACAGGCTCCAGATGCGCAGGCTCAGTAGTTGTGGCTCACGGGCCTAGTTGCTCCGCAGCAGGTGGGATCCTCCCAGACCAGGGCTTGAACCCGTGTTCCCTACATTAGCAGGCAGATTCTCAACCACTACGCCACCAGGGAAGCCCAACAGCGGTCACTTTGATAATAGAAATTCACCTTTTTATTCTTGCTTTCGCTTGTGTCAACAGGATCTGTGTCCAGTGCGCACCTTGCCCAATCACCAAATTGCTCATGTTAGGAACATGGGCAGCCGAGCTCACTCCATCATCTCTTAGAGGTGCTGTTTCAGTTCCTAGGGAGGGTGTGGAGCAGGTGGCCATGGAGTACTGGGTGACTTTGAACTCTGCACAAATGATGGGATTTGGAATCGATACCTGTCTTACTCAAGGACTTTCACTAAAAGTAACAGAAAATTTTGTGGCTGACTTTAGGACCTGGATCTCTAAGGACATGGAGAGGTGCAGTCAGAGTGTGTCATGGCAATTCAGGAGCGTTGCAAGGGAGAGAGGGGGAAAAGAACAGATACTTAGAGAGAAACATGACTGAAACATCATGAAGCCTAATAAAGATTAACTGTGCCATGACCTCCACGTCCCACAAGACCAGGCTACAGTTCTTGCATTTGAGTAATGAATGACTTCCCCATATCTTTCACTAGACAGCCCCCAAAGAGAATCTCACAAAGCAGCTTTTAAGTCACTCACCCCACAGCATCTGTGATGCTATGCTGCTCCTGCCCTGCTTTCAAATCCATGACCTGAGATGCTACCGAAGGAGTCTCATAATTGTAATTAATGACCTGTATTAATTTGCCATGGTCAGTGCCAAGGGTGGTGATACCCCAAAGCTTAGAGTGAAAGATGCCCAAAGATTTGCAGAAAAACAATGATTTTATCTCCTGAATCATAATATAGGGCTGCCTCTCCCCAGAGTCCTCACAGATCCCCACCTGGACAGTTCTCATTAAAGCTGACTTCTAATACTTAACCACTAAGGACCAGTCCTTACAAGCTAGGAAGTGTTTCTTTGTTTTTTTTTTTTTCTTTAATTTTTATTGGAGTATAGTTGATTTACAGTGTTGTGTTAGTTTCAGGTGCACAGCAAAACTGAATCAGTTATACATATATGTATATCCGTTCCTTTTTTCTGATTCTTTTCCCATATAGGCCATTACAGAGTATTGAGTAGAGTCCCCTGTGCTATACAGTAAGTCCTTATTAGTTTCTTATTTTTTATATAGTAGTGTGTATATATTAATCCCAATCTCCCAGTTTATCCCTCCCCCGCTTTCCTCCCTGACCATAAGTTTATTTTTTACATCTGTGCCTTTATTTCTGTTTTGTAAATAAGTTCATTTGTACCCTTTTTTTTTAGATTCCACATATAAGCGATATCATATGATACTTGTCTTTCTCTGTCTGACTTACTTCACTCAGTATGACAATCTCTAGGTCCATCCATGTTTCTGCAAATGGTATTATTTTGTTCTTTTTTATGGCTGAGTAATATCCCATTGTATAAATGTACCACATCTTCTTTATCCATTCCTCTGTTGATGGACATTTATGTTGCTTCCATGTCCTGGCTATTGTAAATAGTGCTGCAGTGAACATTGGGGTGCATGTGTCTTTTTGAATTATGGTTTCTCCCTGGGAAATGTTTCTGAAGCTCCCCTCCATTCCTGTATAATCTCTTTCCTCAAACTCTGTCATCTGCACCTCCCCAGATTTTAAAACTAGTCTTTCCATGTATATCAATGGATGCAAATGGAAAGCAGTAAGTGGAGATTGGGTGTATTTGAGTATTGGTTTTGCCAGACACTATGCCTTATTAGTAAAAAAAAAAAAAAAAATGCTGCAATCCACATCTAAATAAAAGAATTCCCCCAAACTTTTCTGATGTCTCAATTGTAGAAAGCATATTCTTTGAAATAAAATCTCAGAACAAGAAAATTTGAACAGCCATAGGAATTTGTTGTATTGAGATTTTACTTGTGAAAATCTAAATCCAAAACATAGGATCAAGTAAATAATTAGTACTTCATAAAAAGTGACAAGCAGGATTATTAATACTTTGTTTTCCTAACTGGATGATAAGTATCCTGTTTTTCCAACTGGAAGGTAAGAAATGCTTAACAGATAAGAAACTAAAATGATAATCTCCTCTCCTTGCAATTAATATATAGACCCACACACACAATGTGCTCTTGAAATATCCCCCAGTGTGTTAACAGCTAGCACAGAGTTTTCATCGACACAAACCATAAAGCTAACATGAGTCATCATTCACTAGTTTATGGATTCCTTTATATTTAGTTGTTTCCTATTATCCCAGACTGACCTCTGTAATAAAAGACTGAATGCTGTTCCTACTCAAGTACAAGAGGATTTAGTTTTTATCTGAATTTCACATAAACAGCTCAGTAAAATACACCTGTTCCTAAAGAGTGGTCACATTCACATTCGAAAGAGGTGAAACACAGAAGAAGTGGAATTGACACATTTAGTAAAGATTTATAACAAGAGCAAGGACGGTTTCTGAATTGGCCTAATGCTTAGATGTGTTCGAGAAATGATAATACTTTGAAGTTTTCTGTTTTCAACACACAGGTTGAAAAGCTGAAATGAACACCAGGATGCCCTCCTTCCTGACTTTTATAAGTATATTGTGCAAATTCTGTATTAAAGATTTTAGCTACATTACTTCTTCCCTACTTTCATTTTTAATTTTTTTTCTTAAAAAATGAAGTAGAATGTATTACTGATCCCTAAATCCCCTATTGCCTTCCTTCTCTGGTATCTTATTTTTCTGTTGTGTAGGGAGTTTGATTCTTCTAGGAAAAACTGAGACATAAATACATAACTTAATTTTATTATATTCAGGATGTCTAATCGCTTGACAGAATTAATATAGTGTCTAAAGTTCTATCACTTCTAGTGAGTAACCAGGGCATACAGAAAAAAAACAGATTTATTAAGAATTCTGTGCATACCACATGGACTACAGACCGTACTTCAAACACCAAAGCCCTCCACTTTTTTCTGAAGAGCTTAACAGCTTAAGGAAAAACATGACAACTATGCATTAAGATGGCATTTTAAAAGACTGGTGGCTCTCCCTTTTTTTTGGAAAACAACCTGAAAATCTGAAAATAGCAGCTTCCCTGACCTTACCTGTTCTTCTGAAGAGGATGTGTTTCACGTAAGAGTTGGTAAATGGATCAGAGGTGACATAACAGAAGTGGAGTTAGTAATTAGAAGAGTGAGAGATAATTTGTGAGCACAGAGGTGGGAAGAGAAAAGGGAGATAAAACAAAGACATGAACAAATTAGAATCTTATTAATCAATCAAAAAATATTACCCAAATTGTGTACCTGTAAGAGAGAAAAGGAAGTGAAAAGCTGGTTCCCTGAGGAACCAGGTTAGGCATGATTTGGGTTCTAGAGGCTATGTGATCACATTCAGTAATAATTCACAGCCTACTGTGTGCAGTACACTTCATAAAACCTTAGGAAGGAAATGGAGAGTAAATAAATGGTTCCTATCCTTAAGGTAATTATGTCAAGTAGTGGGTGCTTATAATTATGTCCCTTGACTTGCAAAGGGTATTTGGGGAAACTCTGCAAAGAAAAGATGGGTTACAACTACTAATTTGCTACAGCTACTAACTTTTGTTATGCTAGGCTTTCAGTGGAAGAGAGAGCTCATTTCAGTCTGGATCCCAGAAGGAAAAGTGCAAATTCTAATTAGAATAAATCAAAGAGACTGTTTACAAAGCAATGTAAATTGACTACAAGTAATAGTGCAGTAATGTGTGGAGAGCAACAGTAAGGCTGTTGTCACTGCTGTGTCCTGGAAGGAAGGAGTTAGGTGGAGAGAGGTATGTCTTGTAAGGATCTGGGCCTTTCCATTTTAAGAAACTTCTGGTTTCCTAGAAATCAGCAGACAAGGTGCTGGGGGGTGGGTAGTGGGGATAATACACTCTGGTCCCACCTTCTGCATGCAACCTCCAGCCAGGTTTCTCATTGGCCAGACCCCTGGGACAGAGCAAGGTGGAGGAGGGTAAAGGTTTTGCCAAATAGCAGCACAGATTTCCTTGGCTGAGGAATCTGAGAGTCTCAAGTCTAGTGAATGCATGCAGCTGCCTGGAGTGAGGGTTGTAACATACACAGTTAGTTTTTCTAATTGAGATCATTTGACAATTGATAAGGAAAAAATGCGTAACTGTGCAAGCTGGGCGAAGGAAAAATTCTTGATTTTTCTTCCTGAAATGGTTTCTTCTTTGCATAACATTTTCTTCTGGTAAAGTTGTAGAAAATGTCTCTAACCTCCAGTTACTAGTAAAATATTTTTAATAACTCCTGTGTACTGAATGTGTGTGCCCCATATCCTTCACCTCCCTCCAAATTCATATGTTGAAGCCCTAATTCCCCATGTGATGGTATTTGGAGGAGACTTTGGGAAGAATTAGGTCATGAGGGAGGAGCCTCCATGAATGAGATTAGTCGCCTTATAAGAAGAGACATGAGACAGGCAATCTCTCTCGCTGTCTCTGCCATGTAAGCACACAACAAGAAGATGGCAGTCTGCAAACCAAGAAGAGGGTCCTCACCAGAACCTCATTATGCTGACACCCTGGTCTCTGACTTCCCAGCATCTAGAACTGTGACAAATACATTTCTGTTGTTTAAGCCACCCAGGCTCTGGTATTTTGTTAAAACAGCATGAACTGACTAAGACAGACCTTGGTACCACAAGTAGGGATGCTGCTGTAAAAGTGTGGAAGCAACTGTGGAGCTGAGCGATGGGTAGAGGCTGGGATAGTTTTGGTGAACATGTGAGAAATAGCCAATATTGCCATGGAGGGAATGCTAAAGGCAAGCCTCATGAAGCCCCAGAAATAAAAAAGGAGAGAAAGTCTCTGTCTTCTTAAAGAATACACCAAAAATCATGAGCAGAATGTGGAAATATGAATGGTAGAAGCCATTCTGATGAAGTCTCAGGTGGTACTGAGGAAGTATTATTGGAAACCAGAGGAAAGGTGACTTCTGTTATATGCAAAGAACTCGGTTAAGTTCTGTTAGTGTTCTAGTGTCTTATGGAAGACAGAACGTGGGAATGATGAAATTTTAGATGTTCAGCTGAGGAGATTCGTAAGCGAAGTTCTAATGGAGTGGCTTGGTTTCTCATCACTATTTATAGTAAAAATATGAGAAGAGAGATGAATTGAAGAAGGAATCATTAAGCAAAAAGGAGCCAGAACATAAAGATGTGGAGAGTTTTCTGTGTCCATAATACAAAAAATGAGAATGCATGTTCAGAAGAGAACATTAAGTGTGTGGAAGACTGACCATTTGATAAGGAGATTAGCGTGGGTGGAACCACAGAACGAATCAGTCACCAGGAAGAACACGGCCAGTTTGAACTAAAGGAGATGGAGATGGGATGGAGTGAAGGGAGATTGTCTGACTTCTCGAATTTTAAAGGATGAGACCATACAGCTATTCAGCTGTGGACATGCATTATTCTTCAAGGCAAACGGTGAATGGCTCCAGAGGTGATTCAAGGATTATCAGGGCCACATCCTAGGACTGAAAAGATGTGAGACATCACCCAGAGCTTCAGGAACAGGACCACCCAGAGCTCTGCAGACCTGCAGGGGGCAGAACTGCCACTCCAGTGGGTCCGGAAGCCACAGCATCTAGCCAAAGGGTATATTCTTGAGACTTCAGAATCTCATGGAGTTTGCCATGCCGCACTTTAGAGTTGCTTGGGACTCATCATCACCACTCCCTTCTTTGTACTCCCTTTTGGAATGAAGTGTCTATTCTGTGCCTGTCCCACCACTGTACTTTGGAAGCACATAACTTGTTTGATTTCACAGGTTCACAACAAGAGGGGAATTTTGCATCAGTATGAACCATACCCTGAGTCTCCACCAAATCTAATTTAGGTGATATTTAGATGAGACTCTGGACTTTACACTTTAAATGCTAGAATGAGTTCAGACTTTGGGGACTATTGGTATGAATGAGTGCATTTTGCACTTGAGGAGGGCATTAATTTTGAGGAGGTAGGAGTGGAATGCTATGACTGAAATGTGCCCTCCCCCCACCCCTATTCATATGTCGAAGCCCTAATCCCCAATGCGATGCTAGTTGGAAGTCAAGCCTTTAGGAGGAAATTAGGTCATGGATAGAGCCCTTGTGAACGGGATTAGTGCCCTTATAAGAGGAGACACTTCTTAGAAAGGTGATCTCTCTCCCTGCCATGGGAGAACACAGCAAGAAGATGACAGTCTGCAAACTAGGAAGAGGGTCCTCACTATGACCGTCAGGACTTCCCAGCCTCTAGAAGAGTAAGAAATAAATTTTTGTCATTTAAGCCACTCGGTCCATAGTGTTTTGTTAAATTAATGGAACTGAGATAGAAATATGTAGTAAAAGTTACAAACATGATTAATACTAGTAGCTGTATTATTATTTTCCCATTATGTTTACATTTTCTTCAGACAAGACTAAAGCTGTGTGAATAATTATTGCTTGACAGGTTAAGGGATTATAATATATGTTCTGAAATTTATTTGGACTTAGTATTAAAAAAAATTATCCTGTGTGTGTGTTCTTGGGTATGTAAGAGTAAGGGAAAGAGGGAAAGGGGAGAGTTTTGTTTTGTTTTGTTTTTGCATTTTTATTTATATAAATGATGATGATATGGCATATATCTCATGTTGTGTCTTAGTTTTCCTCTTTCAACACTACATTTGAAAGATACGTCCCCATAGCTGTCTGTAGTATATTTACTGCTTTAGAGTCATTCTCAGGAAGCTGAAGTATGAGCCACAATATTTTACTTACTCCATATACTCAGTGTGGCTTTATTCAACTGCTGGGTTGGTTGGTGGCTGAGCTCAGCAAGGAAAACTGGGATGGGTTGGCTTCCCTCTTTCAGTGTGGTTTTCTATCCTCGAGGATGCTACACAAGACTTCCTCGCAAGGTGACTGTGGCGTTCTAAGAAGGGAAGCTCTAAATAGTCAACTCTCTGCTTGCCTCATGTTTGCTTAGGTCCCACTGACATTAAGAAATGATATAGTCAAGCCTAGGGTCAACGTTTGAGGGGATTACCCAAAACCATTGATACTGGGAGACTATTCATTGGAGGCCATTATTATAACAATATACTATATACAGTAATGGTTCAAATGTTGTTGTTTTTCTTGACATAGCTATCTATTAGTACACAATTTATTGAATAGGCCATCACTTCCCACTGATTTGGAATGCCGCTTGTTGGCTGACATGCATTTAGTCTATGCCTGAATGTTCTATTTACTTCATGAGCGTTTCTCTTCACATATAAGTTTTGCACTATTTTATTTATTGAGCATATAAATATGTATAAATATCCAAGAAAATGAATCTTTCACAATTTTTTCTCAAAATTTATTGGCTACTTTTTTTTATGTGTGGTGTTCCATAAACTTTGCAGTCAGTTTATCAAGTTAAAACATGATTAGTATTTTTATCTTACATTTTAGAATAAACTTATCTAATTTTAAAATGTTAATATTTTCAGGGGATTTATTAAATTTATACATTAACTAATTGAATTTTAACATTTTTAAAAGGAATACTGTATGTATTTCTATTTATTTGATTCATTTTTAATTGCTATATCATGAAAAAGTCGTCTCTTCTTGAACGTATACATAGATATTTTGCCTTTTTAGTTGTTAATGTTAATCAATTCTTTTTTCCATTACATCTCCTGATTGATTTTTTTTTTACTATATATAGAATTACTAATTTCTTTTCTTTTTTTTTTTTTTTTTTGTGGTATGCGGGCCTCTCACTGCTGTGGCCTCTCCCGCTGCGGAGCACAGGCTCCGGACGCGCAGGCTCAGCGGCCATGGCTCACGGGCCCAGCCGCTCCGCGGCATGTGGGATCTTCCCGGACCGGGGCACGAACCCGTGTCCCCTACATCGGCAGGCGGACTCTCAACCACTGCGCCACCAGGGAAGCCCTGATCAAAACTTTTAATGGCTTCTATCGCACTTAGAATAAAATGTAATTGACTCTTCTTCCCCAAACCTGTCTCCTCTCTCTAGAGTTGCAGTGGCCTGTGGACTGTACCTCAAACATGCCAGAAGGATTTCTGATCAATAACTGAGCTCACAGTTGCCTCTACCTAAAATACTTGGCTTGACTGTTCTCTCATTTTTTTTCAATTAATATCTTTTCACAAATACCTCTTAAAATTCTCATTGTCAATAACTGTACATTCTACTCTTTTCCTCAATCTTCTATGCATTCTAGTGGGCCAGCGTAAGTTACTGGGATTCTGACCATCCCTGGGTACTTGTAGATACTAACCTCTAGTCCTTGAAATTAGAAACCTGGTCCTGAATTCTGTGATCTCATCCAAGAACTGCTCGGTGAGGTTCTGCTCAGTTCCAGCAGGCTGTCCTTTGGTTGGCATTATATAATTCCCATTTTTCATTCTCTATTAATGCCTATAAATTCCTTGTCTGAAGGACTATTGAGAACACTTTAAATGCTGTATATAAGGTACCCAGTAGACTGCCTGGCAGAATACTAAAGACTGTCTACTATTACTGTTATTGCTGTTCTAATTAATGATGTTCATGAGATTTCTGAACAGGAAAACTAGATTTTCCTCTGTGTTAATAAGGATCTTCTTAAGAGTCCAGAACCAGTTTTCTTAGTTATATTGCCAGAGTATTCAGGAAACGAGCTAGGTTTGGAATTATTCCAAAGAAAGTAAAGCTAGGAATCCAAGGAGGCTAAGCAAACATGTGGAGGTATCAGCATAGCTCAGGGAATCTGAGCTTCTACACTGGGCCTTAGGGCAGCCTGTCTTGCCTGCTCTCAATTTCCTCTAGCTGACAGTATTAAAAAAAAAAAAAAAAAAAGCAGGCAATCTGAGTATAGCGTTCCCTGCAGGAGGCCTAGATGCTATTCTCTAAAGTGCCCTAAGGAGTTTATTTAATTTTTTGAAAATACGTCACACTATAATGCAACCTGTTTCTTTCTTAGAGAACAGAGTATGAGCTTTCATACGCACAGCTTTTTAGCCATGGTGCTGCCTTGGAAAGGACCTGTGGACTGAAAGCACATTACAGTGTATTACAATCCCATCGCAGCTTCACTTACCTACTTGGTAAGGCGTTTGTATTGCACTTATTACCTAGTACCTGTTAAACCTGTTTATGAAGACCACAAGAAAGAAATAATTTTTATGCTCCTTTTAGTTTAATATAAACTCAGAAACAATTTTGCTTGAACAGCTGACCTGTGAATTAATAATGAGGGACTATAATTTATTTTCACTACAGCATGTCGAGTACTTCCTTTGCGTTTAAAAATTGATGAGGCTCAAAACTCCATTTCTTTACAGGAAACAGATTTCAAAGGCCTATGGGGCAAATCACCACTTTCCTCACATGGAAATTTCCTTCCAAGACCATGTCTTGGCTAGTAAAAGATAAATAAGTGAAAACAGTTTAGCTTTGAGTTCACTATGACATAAAGTATTATATTCTTTATTAAGGACTTCCGGAAAATATTCTGTGAAAAACCATGTGAAGAATAATTTCTAGTCAAATAGATCATGCTTTATCTCAGAAATGCTATCTACCTAAAGAAACAGTTAACTGAGTCTTTTCATCATGTGAATAATCTTCCCAGTTGCTTTCATTGGCTCTATGTTTTTGGATTTTTGTATCTACTGTTGTTGAAGTGGAATCATTCTCTCTTCTATGTTTTTTATTCAGCGTTATCTTGAATTTGCCAAGACTAAGACATTGGTGAAATGAGCATTTCATCATTGGGATCATTGACCAGACACATGATGAAAATACACTCTTCTCCAGATATGATGCCTCAGTCCTGCACATAGACAGCTGGTTCACTTATGGCAGCTGAACCAAAGTCAACTGAAGGTAAACTAAGGCAGCAAACAGGGCTTCACCTTTTCTAGTATTTTATATTGTTTATCATCAGATGGAAGTAGGAGAGGGAACAAAGATTTTGCTAAGGTTCAAAGATTGCCCAGATTATCCATGTAGTAAGAGTAATCCTTAAAGTAGTTTTAACATAATTATTTTGTCATTGGAAATAGATTGTTCATTTATTCAAACTATTTACTTACTCTTTACTGGGGACATAGGACATGACAGTGAATGATATAAAGTCCTGAAGGGAAACAGTCCACCCTTCTTAAGGTTTTATTTTTGAGAAAAAGGGAGAATATTTACTGAATAGTGTCTGTAGAAGACCTGCATTTTCCTTTATATAAAGAAAAGCTTATACCTCTTTTTTCCACCTTCTCTAAATTAAAAAAAATTATTGCTTTTATTTTGTTCTATCTCTTTATATATTTATTTTCCTATACAAAGGGAATCTTGCTGCTTTCCCATTTTTTTTTTTTTTCTAGGACTCAGTAGGCAGTTAAGATTTTGTAAATATTCAGTCTCTAAATGCACAGATTGGAAGTTAGGCCAGAAAGTGGCAAAACACTACTTTGGATTTTTGCAGATAACAATCCACAAACGAACTGCAATTTTGAGAAGTTTAAAAATACGAAAAGGTTATATGATGCTGCAAGAGTTTTAAAAGGCAGACACTGATATTAGAGAGAAACTATACCTTGGAAAGAAAATATTTTTATACCATAAAATGTTGCTATCTTGATTAATGTTCAAGTTTTCCATATTTAGATATTAACTATGCCAGGGTATGAAAAATACTAAATCCAATGATCATGGGGTGTATCAGCTTCCACCTGAATGTCACCCAAACAGGCTGAGTTTATGGTTTACTTGTAGTTAAGTCTCTACTTGGTAATGTGGCCAACTGAGATGTTACAGATATCATAAGCGTTTGGATGATTATGTACTGCACTTTAACAGCTATTCATTGCTGAGGAAGTTCTTATTTCAAAGAATGTTTGCCTCCTTTGAGAGAATGATTAACATCTTGTAGTCCTTCTATAGGACCACAGGGCACACAAGTCGTTAAAGAGAAGAAAAGCCCAGAGCATGATGCTCTGGCCCGAGTCAGTCCTAAGACCTGAGAGTTTGCCTTGAAGCTGAAGGGACTTTGGAGATGATCTGGGTAAGTCCCTTCATTTCACAGATGAAGATCTTGAACTCCAGTGAGATTAAAGGATATACCTGAAGTCACACAGTTCACTTACTGAAGAGCTTGGACTGGATCTTATGTTCTTAAGTTCTATTCTGTTCCTCTCTCCGGAAAGAGATTGTCATGAGTAGAGCTTAAAACTACTGTAGGAAATATTTTTTTTAACATCTCGGCTGCACTTTATTTACCTATTTACATTTTTTTGAAGTATACTTGGATCTACAATGTTGTGTTAGTTTCCGGTGTACAGCAAAGTGATTCAGCCATACACATATATATCTATTCGTTTTCAGATTCTTTTCCTTTATAGGCTATTACTAAATATTGAGCAGAGAGTTCCCTGTGCTATACAGTAGGTTCTTGCTTATCTATTTTATATATAGTAGTGTGTATATGTTAATCCCACCCTCCTAATTTATCCCTCCACACCCTCCCTTCCCCTTTGGTAGCTATAAGTTTGCTTTCTATGTTTATTTCTATTTTGAAATAGAAATTTCTATTTCAGACAGTCTATTCTAACAGTCTATTTCTGTTTTGAAAAGATGCTCAACATTGCTAATTATAAGAGAAATGCAAATTAAAATTACAATGAGCTATCACCTCACACTGGTCAGAATGGCCATCATCAAAAAATCTACAAATAATAAATGCTGGACAGGCTGTGGAGGAAAGGAAACCTCCCTACACTATTGGTGAGAATGTAAATTGGCACAGCCACTATGGAGAACAGTATGGAGGTTCCTTTATTAAAAGACTAAAAATAGAGCTACCATATGATCCAGCAATCCCACTCATAGGCATGTATATGAAGAAAACCATAATTAAAAAAAAAATTAAATTGGTACATAGAGAAAAAAAAAGGTTAACTGTTTTGGAGTATTTAAAGATTACAAACCATTAAAAATTGCCAGGAAAAAATACTTAAAGAAAAAACGTACCATCTTCTAGCTAGAATCTCAGTCTATATTTGCTTAATGTCATTTGTGTTGTGTAACGTATGAACATTTATGTATCTTCATATTCTTCACTATATGCAGAGATTCAACTTACTAAAATGAATTAACTATACATACTAATTTTCTTTACATAATATTTAATAACCTTTGTCTGTTAGGTACTGCACTGAGTGAATGATTTTACAGATTCTAATAGCTTACCTCAGGAAGCTTAATATCTAGAGTGCAAGGATAAACAAAATTCTCTCATATAAAATACAATATGATTAATACTGCAATGTCTGTAATAATAATCAGTTTTGATACTATAGGAAATGGACAGAGAATTATAGATGCAGCTAGAGGATGGTCCAGGAAAATCTGGAAAAATTCCTTAAAACTAACAGGCACAATTTGATGTGGGTTTTGAACAAAAGACAGAACCTTGTAGGCAGGTATGAAGGTGGATATTTTTAGCACAGTAATTATTCCAAGTTCATCTCTATGACATGCCCTCTTCCTTTTCCAAGCTTGAGGACACAAGTCTTTTAATAGAA
Source organism: Delphinapterus leucas (assembly GCF_059928025.1). Classification (NCBI taxonomy): domain Eukaryota; kingdom Metazoa; phylum Chordata; class Mammalia; order Artiodactyla; family Monodontidae; genus Delphinapterus; species Delphinapterus leucas. The sequence goes on along the minus strand of NC_143133.1, from coordinate 133,069,754 downwards.
GAAGGTACATTTTTATTTTAATTACGAAAAAGGGTAAAACAACCATACTTTCTCTGACGACCTAATGGTATCTAGTGACATGTAAAATATTTGTCAACTGTCTCAGAATTCAACAAAAAGTGGTTTTTGAAAAGACTTAACATTCTTTACCAAAGATCGTGCTAAGAATAAACTATGTCAAAATTCTGACAATAGCTTTTAATGTGATTTAATGGTCTATACCTATTGTTGAGATTAAAATATAAATGATGTATTACTATAGAAAACCAAGCACCACTAATATGTAAACATTATAAATATACAATATATAGTTTAGCTAGAAATTGGAAAACTCCTAAGTTCAATAAATGTTCAATAGTGGAAGTTAACTTTAAAATTTTGCACATGTTACGTGCTATATCAGACACGACAATAAGATCATCAGTTCTTCTCCTGTGGGGAGCTTAACCAAACAAAGGTCTCAGCTGTTGTGCTTTGCATTCTGTAACTGTGTTTGTGACATGACCATGCTGTCCGCAGGCTGGACCACTGAGCCAAAGGCTGAGTACAGTCCTCATAGTAGTAAAGCAGGCCCATTTCTACTGATGTGAGCCATATCTGAATGGGGGTTTTGGCTCTAGGATTTCCAATGGCATTGCTAAATCTTCCTTAGACTCTATGTGAGTCTAAGATGCTTCACCCAAACTAACTTCCTTTCTGACCATTCTTCTTCACTCAGGCTCAGACATGCACCATAATGAGACATGCATCAGGATCAGACAAGCACCAAGGACAGACATGCATCATGGACAGACATGCATCACGATCAGATATGCACCATGGACAGACATGTACCATGGGCTGACCGACATGCACCATGGTCAGACAAGCACCATGGACAGACATGCACCATGGACAGACATGCACCATGGTCAGACATGCACCATGGACAGACATGCACCATGGTCAGACATGCACCATGGACAGATATGCACCATGGTCAGACATGCACCATGGTCAGACATGCATCATGGACAGATATGCACCATGGTCAGACATGCACCATGGTCAGACAAGCACCATGGACAGACATGCACCATGATCACACATGCGTCATGATCATACATGCATCACGATCAGACATGCACCATGATCATACACGCGTCATGATCGCACATGCGTCACGATCAGACATGCACCATGGTCGGTCAGAGAGCTTTCTCAGCCCTGCTTGGCTCCCTCCCCATTTGTTCTCACAGGAGTTTCTCCTAATATAAATTTCTTGCACAATGCTTGGTATCTGCTTTTTCAAAAGACCCAGAGTAAGACACATGCATATAAATGATACATAAAGATAATGTCTGATTACAATAAGCCATATCATGAATATGACAAGTTTTCAACAGAAGCAATGTTATTATTCAAGAAGCTGTCTTCATAGTAAACAATCAAAACTAGACTGTCCCTTGGCAATCTCAAAAATGCTATTCAAATTGGTCAATGAATATATCACTTTATACTTCTACCATACAGAAAAAGTTGGACTTCCTCAAAGGAATCAGAACAGCTTTTTTAGTTTCTTTTATTTTCTGATTATAAAGTAAGCTTGCCAAGTTTTGTTATTTACACCTGCTTTTGCACACATTCTTTCCTCTACCTGTAACATCCTCTCTCGTTTCTCCCCTTGTTTGTCTGACAACCTACTACAATTCAAGTTTTTGTCAGTCTCAGGGTAACCATGATTAATAAAAATTCTCCAACAGACACAAGCAAAAAGATACTTATTTGTTAATGGAAGTCAAAGGTTTAAGAACAAGTCTGTATGTGGTCAGAACTTCATGCAGAGGACACAGCAGAACGCTCCCAGTTGGAGGGACAATTCTACCAGCCCTCAGGTCCCCGTCAGAGCACACAACTGCTGGTGAAATTCCTTAAAATAGGATAAAGATCTAGAAAAGTCCTTTCTTCTATTTCTACCTTCTGTCCTCAAGGGCTCTACATACTTTCCCAGATACTTCCAAGTCTTTAGGCAGTTTTGGCTATTGCCTGCCTGCCTGCTTGCTTGGTGTAAATAACTAAGCATTCCTGAGTGGTTACTGGAGAAAGGGTGAGTTCGTGTTCAATTTTCTGGGCAGACTATCCGCCAGCATTTTCATGTTCCAAGCTTTACGCTCTTGTGTTTCTTCAGAGCCCACTGTACACATCACTGCTACGGCCACATCTTCCCTGACTTCTCCAAAATGTCTGTATCCTTTGTTTCTCTTAGAAATGTCTTGATGCTACCTCTATTATAGCACTTACCATAATGCATCGGACTCTGTTTATATACTAAGCTATTTTACTAGGTTTTGAAGACTTAAGGGCCAGTCTTCATTAAAACATGTGTGTTAATGATTTCTCTATCCACCCCCTCCATCTAGGCCTGTATTTGTCTGCAGATGGTCAGATTGAGCTGTCAAAAAGCTGGGACATTTTGATCATTCTTTAATAAACTAGAACGATTAACTCTTACTTGAGATAGAGAAGTAAAAGCTTTTCCTAAGTAGTTTCAAGCTTGCAGAGGAATGCTTTTGAAATACATTCAAGTAACTTTTACTAATTACATTCAATCCTTCCCTTACTGAGCATTCTGAATTGGCACCATGTTCCAGGCAATGACCTTAAGTGCTGGGGTAGGAATATGATACCAGAGTATGATTCTGTCATTCAGGACTTTATTCTGACGGAGAAGACAAATATGTGAACAAATAAATTTTGAAAAATGAGTTCTGCTACCACAGAAACTTGCACGGAATTCTATGAAAATACAATTTTGAGGGGCTGGAACAGGTTTAACATAGGCGATTCGGTGCGCAGACACTGCCACCTAAGAGGGCCTGGCGGAGTAGAGGCATAGTGAGCAGTGTCTAAAGCACAAGGTGAATAGCAAGGAGGAGCAGTTAGTGAGGATGAAAAAGTAATTGGAAAGAAGTAGGTCATACATGGCCTTAATCCCATGAAAACTGCTTTTAAGTTAATGATGGTTAAGTTACCGCCTTGGGAGCAACGACTTGATTCTAAATGCAATGTAAGTAATTGAGACACTTAGGCAAATAAGAATATACTTTTGGCAGTAGAATCAAGAGCGTGTGTGGATCTTGTGGAAGTGGGGAGTGAGGTGGCGGGTAAGCTGTCCACATGGAAGCACAAGTCACTGGGCAGGACTTAGCCTGGAGAGGAAGGTACCGTGGAGACTTTTCAATAGTTAATTGTTGCTCCTGGGGAGTTCAGATGCTGTTAGATACCAATGAATCAAACAAGTTGAAAGAGATGCAGGATTATGCATTGCTAAATGAGATGCTTTTTTTTTTTCTCACGTTTATTTAGGACCAATGGTCTGTAAATGACAGTGTGAGTAAAAATGGCGAAGGCAAACAATTCCCTTTCGAGGTCCTAGCGCATTACGGCTGTTCAGGGTGAGAATACCAGGCACGGCATGTGTGCAGAAGCTGCCTCAATAAGGAGAATGGAGTTTCATTAGAGGCAAAAAGGGTAAAGAAAAATGCTGGCGGAAGTCTGTGGATGTAAGGAAATTTAAATAGCTCAAATAGCTGTCTATAAAAGTGACATAACATCAAGGCATATGAGGTGATTTTCTGCCTATAAGTCCATCTGACCATCTGATATTTTTCACATTTATCTTTAAGTGGGCCGAAGTCTATACTTACTTTTTTTTTTTGATGTTCATAATGTACAGCTTTGACTTAGAAATAAGTAAGCAGCTCCTTGTACTGAATGCATTGGTTGTGAAAATACCATTCAACAAAAGCATTTTATCTAAAATCTTTCATATGGTGCCTTTTAATTGCCCTTTTATCTCTTGCTGATGATAAAGAAAATAGGTTGCCCATTTAGCATCTTATATGGCTACAGAATGGTAATTCTACGATGTCCTATGAAAAAAATATTCATTAAAGTCTAAATAACACCAGGGATTATTTTTCAGTTCTCCAATTCATAAATCTAAATGAACAAAAGACAACTGTATCGAATTAAAATATATCATTACTGGACAACGATTCAAAAGTAAAATTAAATTGATGGATCTAGGTAATGAATTAACTACTATAATCCATACGCTTGAATTTTTTACAGAATATTTAATTATCGTATATGAAGCACTGTTCTGAAAGAGATAAGCATTCTACTCTGATATAACAGATTAGAAACAAAAATCTTTTTTATAGTCATTCCTTTCTCTCATACATGAAATATATCCTTTCTAAAGTTTATGCTGGTAACTTCTGTTAGTGAGTACAAATATTGTTGACCACAGAGTATTTAACACACAAGCAGCTATGAAGGGAGCTCTCAGGTGATGATAGAAATGAGGAAGTGACTAGGCTTGTTTTCTACTGGAAATGATTTAAGTATTGAAAACACCAGAATGTAGCATGATCCAATTATTATTAAACACACCTTATAATCAATATAACTTAATTGATTCAATGTCCTGTAATATGCTATATTTTTGGAGATTAACAATGGACATATATCCAAAAATCTTCCATAAAACATGTTTCAGAAATATATCTGATCAAATAATAGTTTCAACACCTCTCCACAAAACAGAACAAGAAAAGGTTAGTAGTTAAACCAAGTACAGGCAAACTGTAAATAGAGGTCAGTGTGAGTATATGTGTGTTGGAGGAGTGAGTAGGGGTTGGGGGCTTGGAGTGCCATCAGCAGAACCAAGTGTTTAAAAACACTCAGACACAGCATTCAAACAAGACTATGTCCATATATATCCCCGTTCCAAAATTTAATAGCAGTGTGACATTGAGAAAGCCATTTAATTTCTCTGTGTCTCTCTTTCTTATTCATGAAATGGAACTAGTACAGTTGCTATGATTAATAATAGGTTAAAACATACAGAGGATAAAACACTGTCTTGCACAATTAAACATTAATGAAGATCAATTATTTGTGAAGTGATTTAAAATATATATGACAAGTGATAGGGCAAAGGCACCAATCCATTAGAACATGTGACAACCTGTGTACACCGCTTAATACAAGCCCTGATTATTTAATACTCACACACCCATGCATATGTTAACTATATGTACATACAGGGTAAACTGAAACCAACGGACACTTTCAAATTTGTATTACTCAAAAATTAGGTTAGACATGCACTGAGCTGTAGAGATAGCCTTCTGTGCATCTAAGGATTGTGTCAGGAAAGCTCTCCAAGTAATGGGCAGAGTGAGTTGGCTCAGGTATATATTCTGTAAGTGACTGAAGATTATTGCCATGTTCAGAAGCTGCAGGTCCTGACAGATACAGATAATGTCAAACAGTACAATAACTGCTCATATTATTAGTCTTGGAGAAGAAGAAGATGACTCTGCAGGTCATCTCACAACGATAAGGTTACTTTTTCTTTTATTTTTCCTTTTTAAGTAGAAAAAAAGAATAGCTAAATATTCCAGAGGAAGCACTGAAAGCAAGCATGTCATTATTGAACGTGTAAGTGATTCACCAACATACAGATCTTTGCTCCATCCATTTTTTTGCAGGGAACACAGTGAGAGTGACTGCATGTCTGGACGTCTTGATAACGTATTTGTTTTCTTTCTCCCTCCACCTACAAAAGTCTCTGATGACCTCATTTTCCAACAGAATGGGATTCTGTCTTGTTTTCCTCATGCTGTTCTGAGTTTTCTAATGAACATCTTCTGTTCTGGTGATTTATTCATTTTGTTCAAAACATTGACCTCCTTCTGGACCTGCCAGATATCATATCTTCTTGCTTTTACCATATTTTCCTTTCAGCCTTGAGGAAATAAAGGTCTCTATCATGTCTGTGATTTCAACCATTAATGGTGCTTTATTTTCAGGGTTCTGAGATGACTTACACTATAGGATTGACGTTTAACAGTGGTGCACATTGATCATAACAGAAACAGCTGTGAGAAATTATTTTTTAATTTGTCTTGGGTATATACTGATATTCCTAGTAAACTGAGTAATACATTTTGAGAGTGTTCAAGCATTTACCTGCTTGATATTAATCAGGTAATAAGCATACAGATTTATCATTGACTACTTTGATAGTGACATTTCAAAAAATTCTCCAGTAATCCATTTGACAGGTATTTATTTAGAATTCTTCCAAGTCATCTTTGTTACAGAATGTTTTTTCTCTAAAGTTTTCTGGCTAAAGATAAGGTCCTCAACAGAGCTCATCACAGGAGTTGTGTGAAGCAGCATTGCTCAAGATTGACCAAAAATCTATTCTTGGTTTTGAGCCTCCTCCTATACCCTGTTTGCTGAAGAATATGATTTGATCTCTGTACAGAACCGATATTAAAATTTCAAATTAAAATAAACAAGACTTCCCGAGTTTTATAAGTTCTTTAGTAAATATACCAAATGTCAACTGCAGATGGCTTTGTTCTTCTTTGTGTTACAATCTCATAAATTCCATCTTTAAAAACAATTACACTTTTTGGAAAAATATTAGTCTCGTAGTGAGTAGGGTTCTATCTTACTTATAAACCTTACTAATTATTCAACATTCCTGTCAATTAAGTTGATACTAAATTGAAACTGAGAAGCCTAATGAAATATGCACTCCAATATACATTGTTTTGAACTAGAAAAAAAATTCACAGAGTAAATGTCTCTAGAGCATTTTCAGAATGGCATGAAAGACTTAATCTCAAATGAACAATCTAGGAGATTTATAATGAAATCTACCAGAGAGAGAGGAAAAAAAAATAGTCTTTAAACCACAGAAGAATTACAATATTCTCAGGGTTCAAGGTCCTGTTCAATCACAAGTTTCAATCAAATCCTAAATGACATGTTTCCCTTGGAGGAAAGTCCTAGTGAGTTTTCTCTTCTTAGCACTTAGAGAAGATGTGGATTTGGGCAAGCTGTAGAGATGGATGCCCAGACTGAAGAAGCAAATAGTCCCATCTATAACTGTCGTAACTTAAGGATCTCTGAGAAAACTTCTGCAGATGGCAATCTCATAGGTTCGGTGTTATCCTGAGCTGACTCAAGTCATCGAAATATCTTGAACTGAGCTGTCTCCATACCATGTGACACAAGTGGTTGATAAGTGGTAACTCTCTGTCTCCACAGCACCTAAGGCCACGGGGAAGTTTTCAGCAAACTACAAACTGGGACTTCGCTCAGAGTCCTTTTTTCTTTTATGTGGAAACACTATGCCAGATAGACACTCAGAGAAACATTACTAAGTGCAGTATTTTTTAACAAATATTTACTGAGTGTTAATTGTGTAACTGCTATAGGAGATGCTATGACAAAGAAAAATTAATCATCCCAAGGGAAAATGAAAATAGCATTTGTTAATCACGTATTGTGTGCCAGGAACTGTACAAGATCCTGCAATCAACCAAAATAGTGTGAAGTGAGTAATATGTATATTTTAGACATAAGGAAACCCAATCTCAGACTCTTTCATTTTATAATAAGATATCCAATTCAAACTTTTTTAAACAACAAAAAAATGGAGAGCTCATACAGAGGAAATTCTAAAACCAGCTAATTATAGCTGAAATTTTCTCTACAGTAATGTAACAATAACTCATTTTTTTCCCTTAATCTATTGGCTCTGCCATCTCCTGTCTTGGTTTCAGATCTGAGCTTCATGTGGTGTGAAAATTACTACTGTAGCGCCAGAGCCTCTAGACAAACTACACAAAAATCAGAAGTCTCTTTCTCAAAAGCCCCAGCAAAATGCTTACCATAGGGGTTCTAAGTGGGTTACACGTCCATGTTTGAACTAATGATTGTGGTCAGAGAGAATTCGGGGGCCTATTTGTCTAAGCCTTTTCAGGTATTCCACCTTGGCAGATAGTAAGTGAAAAAACTTATGCAGAAGTCTGTATCTAAGAAGAGGGCAGGGTGAACCGCTAGCAGACAAATTAATGTGCTTGGAATCACAGTGTAGTCAGTGCGATTCACTAAATTTGAAACCATGACCGTACAATTCCAAAGTATGCGTTCTTTTTAAAAGATAATTTTTAATTTTAATTAACTATACACACACACACACACGTCTATATATATTGCACTATAGGAAAATAAAGCAAAATATGTCCTCCATTTCCTGTTGGAACCTGGAATACTGGCTGGCACACAGATGCTGATGCTTAATACAACTGTATGGAATAAACAAATAAAATATACTAACACTTGATGTGAGGTTGGATGCCCTTAACAGGAAGTAAATTCTGAGGAGCGTGCTATCATTAAATGACAAAGGAATAGAAAAAGTTGCATGAATTAGAGAGTGTTTGAGTTTGGCCAGGAGATTGATACAAATTAAGAGGGTCTAAATCAGAGTCAGAAAGAGCACTTTAGACAACATGAATAGTTAGGTGCAAACTGCAAAGTACAGATCTTTCTCAGCTTACAGTGGGGTTATGCAGGTAAATAATACAAGTCAAAATGCACTGAATACACCTAACCTACCGAACAGCATAGCTTAGCCTAGCCAACCTTGAATGGGCTCAGAACGCTTACCTCAGCCTACAGTTGGGCAAAATCATCTAACACAGAACCTATTTTATAATAAAGTGTTGAACATCTCACGTAATTAATTGAATACTATACTGAACATGAAAGAGAGAATGGTTGTCTGGGTGCAGAATGGTTGTGAGTGTATCGGTTGTTTACGCTCAGTAATGGTGGTGTGAACTGGGAGCTCCAGCATCACAAGAGAGGATCCCACTGTGTATCACCAGCCTGGGAAAAGATCCACATTCGAACTACGGTTTCTACTGAATTCCTATCACTTTCACTCCATCTGAAGTCAAAAAATCGTAAGTCAAACATTCATAAGTTAGTCTGGATAGGGGTTACTCAGGTTCCCATTGGCTGGACCATAGGATGTCTTAGGATCAGCCTTAGGAGCTAAGCGTCCTGAAGGAGGTGGTTGAACACAGCCTGGACTTCATCTATATGCAATAGAAAATATGTTAAGGTTGTTTTTTTCTTTCCAATGCAGAGTTGTATCAACACAGCCCTAAAGTTGGGAAAAAGAATCCAGTGGTTCCCTGGTGAATGGAAGTATGGAAAAAATAAGAAGTATGGAGAAACAGTAAAGGGTTAGTTGCATTAGCAAGGTGAGAGGTGAGAGGGATCGACTTAGGGCTGTGTCTAGAGAATGGAGAAGAACAGACTAATAAAGAGACATTACAAGTTAGACAAGAGCAAAGAACAAAAAACGAGTGCAGTCTCTGTTAGGACTGTAGACACACCATATTTTTCTCTGTCCTCTCAGAAATCATTTACCTTTTCTTTTTCATACCCATAGCCTAGTTTATTTCCTTGTTTAACAGAACTCACACTTCCTTACTCCATTTAAATATCTGATAAATTAAATGACTTGTATATTTGTTTCTGATCTTTTGAAAAGGTGCACAAAATTTTAATGTAATATATATCAATATCATCATGAATGACTTCAAATTTAGATTAAATCAGTTGTGAAAAACAAGTATCTATGTCTAATTTGGTATCTTACAAAAATAAGGACAGACGTAAAAGTAATCTTGCAGTGGATCTAAAGGATTCTGGTAATGGAACTAGTAGAAACATAATATATTTAGCTGGTCCTCTTATTTATCATTTGTTGGCCTTTAAAAATTTTTTTTTATTAAATTTTAATTTTATATTGGACTGTAGTTGATTTACAATGTTGTGTTAGGGGAGAATCAAACTAATCTGAACGATATTAAATACTGTGGTCCCAAGGGACTAAAGAACTAGTTTCCAGCCTAAGTCTGTGTGAAACTCAAGGACAAGTGAAAAATGATGAAAATTCAAAACGTCAAGGGGACTCCAATCAAGGAGATTATAACACATTTTTTAAAAGGTGGCTTTGAGAGAAGACTTGAAGGGTAGTTAGGTGAACAAGGAAGAAACCAGACATTCTGCAAATAAATGCAGATTGGCAAGAAACGTGTAGGTCTGTAGTGAGGAGTCACGTTTTGCTGTAGCAGAGGTACATAGAAGCGAGAGACGGGAATGTTTTAAAGGCGACATTAGGATAATTTGTAGAGCACACTCGTTGTTAGGTTTTACCCCGAAAGTGAAAAAAGGACTTGAATACTATAATGTATTGAGTGCTAAGACACTGAATTTCGACAGAACTGAGTTTATAGCTGGTTCCAACACTTATTAGTTAAGTGATTCACCATATGTAGAATAGGGATAAAAATTTATGTAGCTGTTAGCTTTAAATGAGCCAGTGCATAAAAATTCTTAGCTCACTGTCTGGTAGAGCGTAAATGCCCAGTGTTTCTTAATTACTATTAGCATATTATAAAATAACCATAGTAATAAGAACAAAAACTACAACTAAGCGATACAACCTGAAGAGATGTATATGATATAGCAACTCAGACTTGACTTCAGAAAATCAGACTGTAGCTTCTACATTAAAAAAAAAAAAAATTATAGGGGAACACTTTAAATGACTATTGTATGTAGGACAATAGGAAAGTTAGACATTACTGACAAAACTGTTAGTATGAATAAATGGTAGTGAATTTCCTGCATTTCCAGAAATTTTCTCATACCTGGTCCACTTTTCTTTAACATTCTCATTCCTTTATTTCTTGCTAAAATTTGAACTCTTGATTTATTTCTGTGCATGTCTTAGGAAATCTTCTGGAGTTTATCAAAATAAAAAGAGTGAATATTTTTAAGTTATTTACATTGTAGCCTTACAAGAAAAACTTAAGGTTACTGTTTATATTTCACTTGTATAAATGAATTCCCTGGTGAATTTGAAGTTTTAATAATGCATTTATGAATCAGAAGAATAAATACAATTTATCTCCTCCCTGTAAATCCAAATATTATGGTGGTTTGAAAAGTGTTTTCAAGTGCTTTGAAATTTTAAAAGATGGTAAAATGGATCACTTTGAAATTAAATAAGTGGTAGAAGTACCAAAAGGGTTATCAATATATCTTTTTTTTAACATATTTATTGGAGTATAATTGCTTTACAATGGTGTGTTTGTTAGCAGGGCACAGATTGGATTCAGGATATAAAAAATGTATTAAATAGGTTAATGTAACTCTAGTTTCATGAGGTCACTGATAATGATGATAACCATAGAGTATATTTCTTAATTCACGGAACATAAAATATTAAATTATAAAAATAATATACATCTCAGATGACTGTTGGAAAATGGTTTATCTTCCACTCTATTTCTATTTATTAAAAAGTCATTTGTGTCCAACAAAATCTCTTTGAATTAGATTTCATTATTTCCCAGTGTGAATAAAAATTTGGATGGAAGTAGAAGTTTTTTTATGTCAAAAAATGGCAAGCAAGTTAAGGCTTATGCAAGAAATCAGGAAGGCATATTCAGTCAATATTAAGACACGTGTATCTATGATCTATTAAAATATTTCTTAACATCATCTTTCCACATAAACTAATAATTTATGTTCAAGCCATTGTCATGTATCAATTAAATGAGTTTGGCCAAGCTTTTTTTTAATTAAAAATTATTCAGGGTTCAAATTACTCTGTGTATTTGATATAAATACAACAAAGTTTTTAAGCAGAATTTAAATAATGTATACTTTAATTAAAAACAAAAGCAATGTTTCCTTTCACTCAAATTGATGAATAATCTTGATTTACATTATTAACGAAAAAAGTTTAGGTTATTTTAGGATTCTCCTGGCTTAGTTACATAAATCATCAGCTACTTCCGTAGCATATGCAAACTCTGATTCCCTTTTGTTTCAAAGAAACTAAAAGGTATATTTATGTATGCAAAATTACATAAGCATAAAAATAAGTGTCTACATCATGGCAAAAAATGAATTACTATAATTTTACAGTGTTTTTCTTAAAAATCAGTTGTCAATATAGAAAAAAATCTCTATATTTCATTATTCCCTCCCCCTTCAAAAAAAGAAAAAAGGAAAGAAAGGTAACGTTTCCATAGTATTGGAAAAAATTCAGCTAACCTCAGCCTAAACAAATACAGAGGAGATTTTAAGCATACCTAACCCAACAAGTAGTTTTAAGAGTTATTTAAGGCAACTATCATTTTTATTTCCCCTGAAGGTATTTCTATTCATTTTGTGAAGTCTGTATACCCTATATCACACTGGTGTAAACACCGAAGGATAAAACCCTGGCACTGTGATGTCTGTTGCCTAGCATTCTTAATATACTCATGGGATTATGGTGAATATGTCTACTCATGACATGACAGGTTAGACTTAATAGGAGATTTCTCCGTATATATACTAATTTGGTAGGTTTTTCCACTACAGTTAAATGTAAAGGCTCTCTGACATCCTTTTCATGTACTTCAGTTTTGCTTGAACCATATCTTAAAGAACTTTAAAACCTGACATGTTGCTGCATAATCGTTTTTCAAGAGATAGAACACTAACACAACAAGTGAGTATCCTTAATTTGAAGGAAAAAAAAAAGGAATCCATTTGTCTACTTATTCTTTGATTGACCCACACTAATCAATTTATTTTTCCTACATGGGTAGCCATAGTGAGGCTACAGCTACAGATTTACAACTAAATTAAAATGGTACAAAATATTAACTCAGGCGGATTCACAAGGAATAGTTTTTACAACCTCAAATCGCTGTAAAGACAGAGAATATCAGTGCCCCTAATGCTGTCCATCTAAAGAACCCTCACAACTACCATTAATTTTACATTTAAAATAACTTTGCTAGGGACTTCCCTGGCAGTCCAGTGGTTAAGACTCCACGCTTCCGCTGCAGGGAGCGCAGGTTCAATCCCTGGTTGGGGAACTAAGATCCCACATGCCATGCAGCGGAGCCAAAAAGAAAAAATAAAGTAAAATAAATTAACTTGCTTATATGGCAAGAAAAAAGAAAAGAGTATGATGTATATATGAAATGAGCATTTTAGCCACATTCACAGAAACTTCCTGAAATGTTCTACTGACTTCTATCATTAATTTACATATGTGCTCTCAAAGACAAAATTATTTATTTAATAGCATTGCTTTGTAGAGCTACAGTAGGAGTCTTTCATTCAAAAGGGAGGGTTTTTTTGGTATGATACTTGTATTTAAAATTTTAACATTTTAATAAAACATTTCTTCAAGAAAAATTCATAAAATTAAATGCTATGGTAAAAAATATCTTCTTCCTCCAACAGAAAAATAATATATCCACTTAAAAATAGAAAGAATTAGAAAGCTCAATATGCATTATTGTTTTCTACACACATTTTATGAGAACTAATATCGCTTTATCTGCTTGGTTCAAAATATCGCAGTGTAATCTATTGCATATACATATGAAATAGGTCCTGGCAATGTGCACATTAGATTCACATAAGAAATTCTTTAAGTTCTCAGGATGAGCTCTGCCCCCCTCTTGTGAAGTAGTACATTGTATCATAACTTTTGATGTATTTCTTCATGCAACTTAATTGTTATCTTAGTCTGTTTTTACTACTAAACAGAAAAACCCAAGTAATTTAGGCAGTCGTACTGTTTACTCGTTTAGGGTAAAATAAGTTTGATTTACCATTTCCAGCAAAATCCCAAATCATATGTGACAGAGCGGAAAAAAGTATGTGGAAATGTGCTATGTATACACCACAGCTGTCTCCTAAGGAGAAGGCTGCCCTGTGTTTTACTGAACACTTTGGTGAGTTAGCTTAAGGACCTCTGAGGGCAGAAGCAAGAGCTATTTTACTTTGCATAATAAAACTCAGGAGGCAGATCTGCAATGTAGAGTGTTTCTAAATTACATGTTATTAGTGCTCCATTGATTTCTTCAGTGAGAAATGCCATAGAATGAATCTACTTAGAGGCTTTTATTAAATCCTAGAGCCTGGAGTCTACTAATAATACCTGTACAAACATTTTATTTTTTAAAAAATAACGAAATCCTTATATTTCAAACACAGCTTGCTTTTAAATCCACCCTTACTTCCCATACAACAAAAATATTACATAGCTAATATGGGATAGTAATCTGACCAAGTGAACATTCTGTCAAAAGAGGGGCTAGCAGACTTGATTCATCCACTTTGGGCTCTTTCCTTACTACGCTCATATAGAGCCTGCTAATACTGGGCAGAGACCAAGTGGGGAATCAGACGAGATTCTCTAACTCAAGAAATAATGAAGATAACAAACTGAACACACACACACAACACTAGGCTACAAGCAGTCGGTGATTTTCTGTCTAAGCATTTTACGCTCCATGTGTGGGCTGTACCAATATGCTAGAGAAGGTGGGAAGTACTGCTTAAGATAAAAGCAAATCCAGTAACCATAATGAAAAAAGAAGAATGGCATGACAGGTCAAAGCTTGAAAAGTATAATGTGTTTACTTCTTTAGAAATAAGATGAAGAAAGCACGTGTTATGTAGAAGAAGCTTTGCATCCTTGTAAGAATGGTGGAGGGTTTGCCGACGATGAATTGCATATGCATGTGCATACACACTCTTAAAAGTATGTAACTTCTTTAATAAACAATCTATGACTGTCTTGTTTTTTAAGATAGTGCACTAGGCTCTGAGAATTTAGGGAACTGAGAGGTCCTGACAGTCTAGAGTTTGTGTTTTCGTAGAGTGGAGAGGGAAGGAAGAAGCTCAGAGGAACTGGAAAAGCGAAGGTCATGGTTTCAGGATTTATACGTGCTTCAGATATTCACTATTTAAGAGCATAGCTAGACAGAAAAATTTCCAACTCCTGGGATATTTAAACCCTATTTGTTTGTTAGTTTATTTCTCTGTGGTAGGAATTAGCATATAAGCATGAAGGGAGCAAAAAAATAATTGAACCTCACTGAATTGTGACATTGCCAGATCGTTATCTAGGAACCGTGTTTGGAAACAATTTTTTTTTTTTTGGAAACAATTTTAATTGCTGCTTATCATCCTGATAATATACTTTCCCTAAAAAGACGTGAAACAACTCATATTTTCAATTTCTGATGTGTTTGGGCTTCAATGTAACCAGATAATTTTAGTGCTTCATCCACCTGGCCTGTCCATGAATCAAGTCACAAGTGTAGAGTTGTCTTGATATATGGCCAGCCATATATGTAATTTTGCTTTAACAGATTTGATAAATTATGAGGGAGAATGATATACTTTACTAACGTTCACTTTCACAGAATGTTTATTTTTTCCCTTAGAGAAGCTTTAAGGAAACATATATCAAACCCAATCCCATCTTAATCATTTTCTTACTATAACTTATAAAGAAAAAGGAGTGCTAGAGACCTCTCTCCAGCCTACCACGGTGCCCGCTATGCGTTATTTCCTCTTTCTTCACCCCTTGAGTGGCAACATAGCCATTGGCTGTGCAGGGATTATGGCAGATCTGACCCTGGATAATCCCTTAGCCACTTATTGCCGTATTTGATTGCAATCACTCATCGACATTTGAGGGTCCTAAAAGAGTGACTCCAGTTACCACCTTCGTGTTTTCCAGCCCACCCACATTGAAGAATAACACTGAGGTCCACTTTCCATAAGATTCCTGAACTATCCAATCTGAGACATTCACTGGAACCAACTTCACCTCAGGGTATGTGCTAGGGAAGAGAGGAGTATATCAGGAAGAAACTCTTGGAACATTATTTGTTTGCTTATTTGTTTGTTTTGGTTAGCAAGTCAAGTTCAGAAGAAATCAGAGCGTGGAAACTGACATTTTCAGATTTTTATAGAAGTGCCTGTTGCTTTCAAGGTCTCCCTGTCACTGTGATTTACAGATACACTCTATTCATCTTATTGTTTATCATGTAATCACTGATTGAAACACACACACGCATACCATCGCAACTATAACCATTACTTTTAAGACACTATGCAGTCAACCAATCACCCCTAAAGAAAAATGACAATAATAAAAATATCATTTTCCCAACTGCTCCATTTTCCTCTCAAGAAAAAGGAGTACTTTAAAGGTAGATTTCTAGAGAAATGTAACCCAAAGGAACAGGAGAAGTAGTTTGAAATTCTAGACAATAAGATCAAATGTGGTGTCCGGGGTGATTTCAAGGGTAGGCAAGCCTTTCAAAACATCTCGGATAGCAATAATGTTACCTAAGTTCCTATCTTCCCTTTCTATATATAGAACTAGTCCTGGGGTAGGTAGTAAATCAGAAATGATTACCTTCTTGTATTTACTATAAGCATCCTCTGTGCCAATTTACACTGACCTACTTGAACTGGATGAGATTAAACTCCAGTTGCACTCCAATTTGAAAGTGGGCAAGAGAGGGGAGAGGTGTGATTTACAGATGCTACGAGGGTCAGACTGTAAATACATCTTTTTACATCAACTGACACCTGTTTTCAATTGTATCAAAGGTATTGCTTTAGTCAGTGAAAATTTTAAGGAATTTCTATTTATAGCCCTAACTAGCCCAAATGTTAGCTATGCCCCTGTATTTAGGTAAAAATATCTTGACAGTAATATTTTTTCTTACCTTTCAGCTATTTTTATTCATGACAACTCGAAAACTCTAAGAAAAACTGCTAACTTTTGGATTTGTTGTAGCATTACTTCGTGGCCTTCTTAGTGTCTTGCACTAAGCTTTGTCAAATTTCCCTGCTCTGAACCACATTGCCTCCTTCTAGTTCTCGCTTTCAGCCCCGCTACTACCAAAAATAAACCATTTGTGGGAGAATTATCTAAGATTTTTCGAGGGAGATCCAGTGGAATTGTTTCTTCACTCATTGCTTGACTACCTGCTACCCACGTTTCTCTTCCTATGCTGTCGATTTTCCTCACCGCTCCAATCTTCATACAGAAATTTAAAAAAAATATGGTAACATGATAAATTACTGCCAAACCTATTGTTTTTCACTTCTTATAGGCAAATTCTAGTAGCACCTACACAGAAAGTTGTAATCTTTATGTATATTACAAGAAACTGACATTTAAATTTTTCTCTCTTCAAAATGGTGCCAAAAATAAAACAGAGTCAATTAGGTAAATGTCCGTTCTTTTTGACATTTGATCTTTAACCCAACCATTGTAACACAACCATTTTTCTGAAAAAAATAAACTTATTTTAAAATTATTTTTAAATTTCTGGCTAATTAAAAAATTGATAACAAAAATCATTAAATTCCCATGTACTGGCCATATCATAAAAATTTTAAGAGTAGTAGAACTATAGCATTATTCAAATATATCTATGTACATGTAATGATATAATAACTTAATTCTTTGGATTCAAATTATGAGTAAAATAATGAAACATGTTGCTTTACATTTGTAGAGCACTTCTGATTAAAAAGATAATGAATTATTTCAATTTCTATGACATTAAATAGATATCATTGACTCTTCTGAGAATTACACACACACGCATTTTTATTTTTAACAGTCTCTTTTAATCTTACCTATCTGGATATTTTTGTACATAGAAGAAGATAAAATTATAAATTAAAATTCTTCATATAAGAAATTAATATTTCTCAGGTCATTATAAAACACTCCTTTTGTAATGCATAATCTCTTCAACTTTAGAACTATGATTCTTGGTTCATTAATGACTTGTTGAAATTTAAGATTTTTTCAAGAAAGTTTTCTCTTAACTGCCAGTCTGAAAAATGTCTGTTTAGGATACATTGCCAGTTAACTGGATGCACGAGTTATTAATGTGAAAAGTACATCAGTTATTACAGATTCAATGGCTTATTTTAGTTAAAAAAAACATAAGATATAAAATGTTTTATTCTTACTTAAAAGCAATAAGGCATATAATTGTACAGTGATTTAAATCAATGTATTTCAATAAGCATCAGAAAACCATTTGTGTTATTAACTAAATTTCAAGTAATTTATATTTTCTCTAAATATTTAGGGGGTGGGTTAGCCAACTCACACTCAGATATATTAAAAATATCTAATATGGAGTTTTAATAACCTTTAAAAAATGAACTCTGAGTCAGTAAGTATTAATCAGTCCCTTTCAGAAGCTCAGGAACTATGGGGGAGACAGGAGTGTAATATACCCTCTCTCATCTTCCAGGAAGTTTAGTTTAGTTAAACTAAACTGTATTCACAGTTGGAGCTAATAGACACCAGGCTTAAAGAATGGTTGCATGCTGGTCTTGAGTTTTTCTGCACCATCTCTGGGCAAGCGCTCATATTCAAGAAAGAGACAAGGATGCCAGCTCAGTTCATTAGCCAGAGCTCAACACTTTAGAGACCATTTTGATTTAGATCAAACTTAGGTTGCATTGGTGTGTCTGGTTGAGCTCAGCCTAGGTAGGGCTCAGGTAATCTTCTGTTGTCTAAAGAGAAGGAATGTGTAAATAACAATAAAACCCAAAGAAGATATTTTCATTAATAAGCTCTTATGCTATAGTATAAAATAGAAATAATGGTATGTGGCCTGGACTGTGTCACGCGGAATGGGATGGAATTCAGCTGAGGAGCTGAATGAATGGGTGGTACCAGGCCAACATTCTCAGGCATTTTTAAAGTGAAAATTAATCTCCTGAAATTCAAATTCCTCAGGACACTCAGAAAGGTACCTACATTAGGCTCTGAAGAATTTCTACAGTGCTGAGAACTTCAAACTGTCTTAAAAAGTGAAATAATGATTCACATTATTTTAAAATAATGATTTAAAAATAAAATCCAAATAATGATTGATTAGTTTTTTTAAGCTACAAGTTTATCTTTTAGTATAGATGTGAAGTAATTTTGTTTCTCTTAAATTCTTCAGTTTTGATTTACATTACAGACTAAACAAACCTGAAAATTATAGATAACAGAAAAAAAAAAAAAAAAGAAACCAAGCAGAGAAAAAAAAAACTTTTAGCAAAACTGTAGCTAACTGCAGGGTAGCCCTTTCTCCAGTGTAGATTATGAGTAGTTTCGACACTACTATTATGGGCAGCTTAATTTTCAAACATTATGTTACTGCAGTCCCTAGAAAGAAATGAAGTAAGCTGACTTAAGTCACATTTGCCAACGGCAAATGGTGCTGCTGGGGCATTCAGGCTGAGATCTGTCTGACAGGAGATGTAAGTCCTTCTTCCGATTTACTGCTTCCATACACACCATTCCTGTGTGCTTGATGCCGTGCTGGCTGCCTGTCAGATCTTGTGTTAGACGCTGAGAAATCAGGTACATAAGAAATACCTTCTTCCCTCAATGCTATGTAGTCTGGTTTAGGAAGGAGTGTAACACTTCCTTCTTTATTTCCATTCTTGTGAGAAACATGAATTAAGCGCCTACCAGTTTTGAGGCACTAAGGATATAAAATCCTGACTCCTGTCCAGAAGTGTTTCCGACACAGGAGATATAAGTTATTTGAAATGAGAGAGCAGCAATCAGAGCAATGCAGATTGGTGTGATGAGGGCTCAGAGGAAGAAAACTAATATTAATTAAATGCATATTATGTGCCAGACCTTCTGCCTGGACTGGAATATACACTCAACACGACAGTCAGAAAATAGTCTCAAATTCTGTTAAAGACAATTCTTAAAAAGAGCAACCTCAGGACACAAGCCACATTTAGGTAGGAAAAAATGTTCCATGCATTGGTAAGAGGAAAGACCATATCTATCCTTCAGGTTTTCCTGATGTGGAAAAGATCCCCATTATGTTAAAAATACTTTTCATATTTAACAGTTTAGTTTTGGAAACGCGTGCTAACTTTTACTTTTCACTTTAGCAGTAGGGATAATTACTGTGACATAGGAATTATGATGATCATTCACATTCATTAAAATGGGACTCTATATGCTGGTAGAATTGCTATAATTTAATATAGAATTTTGACAAGTATTGGCAAAACACCTATGCATTTGACTCTATATCCCTAAAAGAAATAAAGACATTTAAAAATATCCTCAAGCATACTTTTCAGTGTTTCTCACAATATATATTAATAACTGAAATAAAATTTTGCCTTATATGTGTTCACATTATTTGCATGTTCCTCTAATTATTATTAGCTCCAACTTCAGCTCTGTAGTAATCATTTCGACCCTCAAGAGACGTTATGTTCTGACAGCATATTATACAATACATACAAGCCCAGAATCCCACATGGTATTCACTGCATCCAGACAAAGTTGAACTCCTGCCTCTAGTAGCGAACTTACCCTAATGATCCAATTTACTTGTTACAGGGGAAAAGACATACCCCAGATGGTATACTATTAACCGTATGTGTCATAGATACAGGAGTTTTGACCCAAAGAATTGTGTTAATAGTGCATTTAAAAAAAAATAAGCAAAGTTGATAACAGTATATTAAATACAGTAATAGGGAATAGGAGAATGAGATAAATAAAAGCAAATGTTACATATTAAATTATTTACCAGTAACAATTTGTCAGTAACTTGAAAATAACGAAAAGATATTTATTAAACATATCACTCAATGTCAATTAAATAAAATTTTATCAACAGATAAGTATAAGAACATTATATATTTTTTAGATATCACCTCAAGAGGGGCCATTTTCAGTTTCTCTGCTGATTTCTTCAGTCTCTTAACTCTTGCACTCAGACCTAAAGATTATTACTTTAACGCAAATGCAAATACTTTTCAAATGTGCTTCATTTTCAATAAGTTCTCCTTATTTTCCATAAAAACACTGTGACAGTGTCTCATAATTTTTAAGCACCTCATTGCTGAGCACACAGTAGGCATTCTGAAAATAATAACCAGTTGCTTGGCAAATATATTAAACTCTTTGAAAACATATACTTGGCTGTCCAAGGTTTCTATATCATAACTTGACTGTGAGCCCCAATTCTAATTTATGAATTTCCCTTTTTATTTTGGCAAGTTGAATTTTTCACTTTCAGAATTCTTACAACTCCAACTTTTAGACAAGAAAATTTTCACGTTAATTCAAGAGAAACAAATATACACAAGAACCAAATAATGGCTCATGTAACATATCTGAAGCAGTTTCCTCCCATCCAAATCCCCTTGAAATAGAGAATAAAATATTAGTTTGGTTCAGATTCACTAACATTGCTAAGCAATACTTTAAATACTTAAATAAAGTATCAAGAGACATAGTATTAGAAATTGTGAATATCCAGAGTCTCCCCCTGTTAAGTATTTAAACCACTTCTGTGAACCTTTAGAGTGATGTCATTAGGAGTTATTACTTTTTTACCTCTTGTGAACACACAGAGAGATATAACACGCCCACACATTTTCTCAAAGTGCAGACCTCACACATTGCATTTCAACTTACTATACGCCCTGATACAATGTTATATTCATTTCTATATGGGCAAAACAATACAAGAATGTTCTTATAACATGTTGAATAGATGTTGATGTGAGTGGCCCTCTTCTCTGAAAGGAACTCAGGCCAAGTTCGAACATTTTGCAAAAGCCTAATCCGAAGACCTTAAGAGCAATTTGCCAAAATATTAACTGTAAGATTGATTTAGAAATGCAAGCATACCTTTATAGATTCACTTCTCAATTACACATAAAAGGGAAGAGAAGACAGGAAATTCATCACTAATGTTGCTCAATAAAAGTTCATCAAGCAGACGAGACAGAGCTCCAGTACAATTATGTGTGTATCTGTGGTATAACTGAATTTTTCTGTTGGTGATTTCCCGTGGCTTTCTACCAAGATTAGAGAGAAATCTACAAGCCAATGCTCGTCCGCGCACTCACCTCACGTGGGTGATGAGGAGGGAGGCGGTGGGGATGAAGAAATCGTCCGCTCGGTCGAACTGCTTTCCCACGGGCTGGGTGTGGATGGTGTGATGCGGCGCGTCCCCGCTGGCCAGGGTTATCACCTAAACACAGCACCACATTTAGATCTTGGCCATGCAGGCCCTTAATGGGATCAGAGACGAAATAAATCCCTGGCGGTTGTTTGCACAGGCTCTTTGTTTTCAACCTCAAAATTAGTATATTGTTAAGCAAATTGCAATTCTGCGTTTGCTTATTTTCAGTGTAAAAGTTTCTAAAAGAAAAAAAAATGGGAAACATCTTTTTCTTGAACAATTTCTGCCTAAAAGATAAAATAAATATACATATAGGTAACTCCTGCATTATAAAAATGTTATTGCTATAATAAGAGATATGAAAGCAAGCGTACACATGACATAAATGAGATGCTGGCTTTCTTTTCCTTCTTCCTTCTTCCCTCCCTCTCTTCCTCCCTCTCCCCCTTCCTTCCTTCTTTCCTTCCGTCCTTCCATCCATCCTTCACAACTTGACTGAGGAATAAATGATATATTAAAAAAAAAACCTCCCTCTCCTATACAACAGAGTTGTAAACATAGGACAGAAAACTCTAAAATACATCATTTGAAATATTTTTGCTCTTAGAAATCTTAGAATAGATTTACATATTTTAAAAATTTCCCTTTTATAAATTGAAAACGATAAAGTTGAATAAGTTTTAATCAAAGAGGTCTCTAACTATTCGTCATTAATTGGTTTTTAAAACTTTCATAGTTCATTAAAGAAAAGATCACTACATTTAAGCTCTTTTATCCCTTATATCCCATTTTGCATGAAATTCTATCAGTTCTTTCTTCTGATTTCTCATACCTTCACAGCTGTCCTATTGTCCCTGCTGCACAACCATTGTTCTGTGTTAGCTTTTTAAAGTATTTTCCTGCCTTTATTTTACCCCTTTTAAATCCTTTCTACATATGGGTACCAAATCAAACTTCTTAAACTTTTGACTGCCTAAGTTAAATAGACTATCTTCCCTCAAAACTGAGTGTCTTCCTTTGGTTTTTAGGACAGAAGGAGATAGCATTTTTAGTTTTAGATTTTTTTTTACCCTAAAAAGTTAATTTTTGTTTATTGCAATGAGCATAATTTCATTGAGTTACATTGGGAATTGCCAAGTTCAAGAAAATAGAGTAATTATTATAATAGTCAAGAAAGGCTCAGTCATGTTATAGTCACAAACCAAAACAAAGCAGAAACAAATCTTTACTTCTTTACTACTTACTTCTTTATTTTTTAATAATAAAGACTTTTGTTTCATACCTCTTACTTTCCTAGAGGGCTTTGGTAGGATATCTATTGTTTTTAGTGTTTTTAATTCCGATTTCCATGCGGAAAGAGCAGCTAACTACCTTGAATGTTTCCATTTATGAAAGACCTTTTTTGCCAAAACTAATCATATGGCCTCATCCAACCAAAAGAAGCCCCCCCCACCATGTGCCCAGAGGAAGAGAGAACCAAAGTATGTGATAACACTTTAAACATACTCTACCTATTTTATTAATGAGTAACAGTGAGAAAGTCCTCACTGGATTTTAGCCATTCATAATTATGCCTATAAGACTTTAATAAAACTCAACAGGGGTAATAACAATGGAACTCCCCAAATTTTCTTCCCTTTAGATTGTATACAGGTACATAATTCTCAAGCTGCATGTACGTGTATTTGAAATTAATAATAATACTTAGACTGACAGCAGCAATAATAATACTTACTGAGAGCTTGCTATGGACCAGGTAACACTTAAACAACACTGTAATGTGTGTATTACGTCCCAAACTTACTGACGCAAAAATATTTCACGCCACTGAAGGCAGATTAACTGGACCTCTCTTCTGCGCTTGGCACCGTCCTAGGTTGTAAAAAAATACAAAGCCACTTCCCCAGTTCCCCTCAGTCTGGACTTTGATGGGTTGAGGTCCTTCTCGTTGCTGGAATTGAGCAGGGAGTGGTGAATTGCCAGGTTCAGGACTGAGCTCACTGAAGGACATAGATTGATCTGTGATATACCTCAATCAATAAGCCCAATCTTGCAACAATTCTGAACTCATTTCTAACAGCATCCTGCTGCTGGCCTGTCTTTATGTGATGCCTGCTGCAAACCCAGAGCTACCACCTCCCACTGTCACCCCATCTGGCTGGGTCCTACTTCCTGGCCAATGGAAGAACGCCAGGACTTTATTCCAAGTTGTTTCCTGGGGATATTTTCTTCTCTAATTGTTGTGCATTTACAAGACATGACATACAGGTTGCAAAACTGTGCAGATGACAGACTAATGAGTTTTAGATTTTTACAGAATTTCTTAAGCTTTCATAAGACATAAGTGCTCTTTAAAAAGAAAAACATACGATGATAAATATTCAGACTTCATCTGACAACACTAGATGGAAAATCACTGTCTTAAATACCTAAAATTATGACAGTTTATGGGTATTAATTAATTATAAATGTCACAGAAAATAAAACATATTGCTTTCATAATCGACAAAGATGTACAGATTTAATTATACTTGTCAACAGGAAAACACAAAGGAGGGCTTTCAGATCCTTGATAAAATGTTTTGCACCTTCAAGGGTGAGAGGGTCCCATTATAAGATATAACACATTAGGGCTAAAAAGTTACTTCCTAGCCCTCAAGACCTGGCGTCAATCTCTCTTTCCAGTCTAATCTTTCACCAACATGGCACAGGGACGCTCTAGCAAAAAGGAGAGCTTGACCATGTTTTTGGTTTCAGTTCAATTTCTCCAGAGGAAAATCTGTTCCCCTTTCAAACAAATCTCAAATCCCATTTCTTTCGAAGATATTTTCTGGTAATCCTGTTGGGAGACAATTATCCATAAATATCTTGACGTTTCCGCAGAGTCAAGTCTTTCTGAGCAAAAAGCACGCCACCTTGGTTAAAGGATGATCGTGCAGCAAAAATGCCTTTGGAAGCTAGAAATAGAGTATTTCTCCTGAGAGATTTAGAGACTTAATTCCTCTGAGCCAATTACTGAGGTGCCAGGGTACTGACCTTCCACTCCTCTCCCTGGAGAAGATTTGCATGCTTTCCAGACTAACACTCTCTTCTCTCTCACATGAGACGGTGGGTTGAGGTGCCAGCAGCCTAAAATAACTTAGAGACACATGATTCCAGGCTTCTCCTGCAGTAGGACTGTGTTGGTCATGAAGGGTGACACTAGCCTCTCACCACATCACCCCATAGGGGTTGGGGACAGAGAATAAACACTAACAGGCTTCATGGGTAAGAAATGGTCTGTTCTCTGATCCAGAGACCCTGTGTTTCCTGTCAGTCTGTCTATCATCTATGATCTATCTATCTATCTATCACCTATTTATCATCTATCCATCTTATACATACATAAATACACACACACACTCTTCATGTAAATAAGTCTTGTTGTATGTCGTATTTTAAGAGTAATTCTCAGTTCTTACATTTTATTTTATATTTTCAGTTGTGAAACTAACCTTTCACTTCCACCCACCAAGTATTTTAAAAATTCACTAAATCTTATTAGCATAATTTTTATTAGACATTCAGAGAAAAAGAACCTGTTTTTAGATGGCTGGACAATGTGTGGGAAGTTTCTCATCAACTCTACAGATAGTCACTGTCAAAATGTGTATATATGTATATATACCTCTATCTGTCAATTTCTCATGTAAACAATTTCAAAACATAAGCAAATTTCACAAAAATGACAGTACATATTCCCAATTAGAAGTGAACCTGCACTCAGATAGTAAAGTACTATGTGTTTGGAGAACACTGGGGACCTGCTTTGAGACTCTGTCTAACTCTCCTGGTCTCTATCTCACAGGACCCACCCTCCAGGCCCCATTTAAAACAGATGGAAACAAGAAAATTCTCATGAAAATTCGAGGGAGGTAGGAAACGTAAATCATAATATCTTTTTCTTAATGGCTTCAGCTTTGTCATCGTAGGTTATTCTTTTTGCATATAAATCTAATGTTTGGAACGTCTGAACTAAAATATTTTCCAAGCAAAAAGGTACTTGAGAATCAACATTTTTTCCCCTTACTGTGAAGATCTAGGTGGAAGAATATCATTGTTAAATGGTTATGTGTCCAGTTAGATATTGAAAGGTTTAAAGATCATTATTTTCTCAAATATACTGAAATGTACTTACCTGTAGTGTTGGAGAAGTCTTTTCCATGGTACCCCAGCTTAGCACCCAGACTTGATCATGTGATTTGTCGTAGTGTAATTTAACAGGGATGGGGTCTGTGCTTACTGCCTGTAATAGATAGAAGTTGAAAAAGTTTTCAGACCGAAATATTAGTTTAAAACTAGGCCAAAAATTATAGAAAAATCCAGGAGTTTAGATGTCAGATTAAAAACGTATGTTGCCAATGATCTAATTTTCTAAACCTTTATTTGGTTAATTTGGAAATATAATACATTACTCAAATATATTTTTGCACAATTTTATATAGTCTTACATTCATTCATTACCTATGCAAATTCATTACCTATGCAAATAATGGAGAAGCTATTTAGAAACTCAAGATATAAATGATTAATATGTGCATTTTAATCAACTGTTGAGTACAGGTAAGAACTATATTTATACTATTAGATTTTTCTATCCCACTGCTGGTTATGGGACTTGACCATTTATAATGCTAAAATGCCAACAATCTGATATATGGTTGTAACTCTAATAACAGATTACCTAATTTAGTTTCCTTAATGAGAAGTCTAAAGCCACAGAAAAAGAAGCAATTTTCTGTATCGTACTTGATATGGTAAATGTATTTTTCTGCTAATATTTATAATATCTAGCATTTACTGAAAACAAAACTTCCAAAACATGCATTGCTGCCAGAAAGTTATTTCACTCACCTTAATTCCAAGCTATTTATATCATAAGCTAATACCTTTTGGAAGTAATTTCCTGCAATATTAATAGTTACACATTTTCTAATTTAATAACATAGAACAAATTGTTTTCAGTAAAACCACCTTTATCCAATATTGAAAACGTTTCTTTCCAAGCTCTACTGAATATCCTTAGAGAATTTCCCAAGTCCTAGTTTATAATGTAATTCTCTTCTCAGTGGATTAAATGTAAACTATAGTTGCAGTTGAATATATAGAGATTCATATTTTAACTAACACTTTGGCAATTTAGTCTTACTAAAGTATTTCTTTTCTGAAATCTTGCCCTGTATTTTATCTACTTAAAATTCTCAATATTCTTGGATCAGAATTAATTACTGGATTTCTGAAAAGACCTATTTAAGCATTTCTGTATTAGTGTCCTCACCCCTTTCTTTCTGGCTAACAGAGCCATGATAACATTTTGGGTTCAGCTGGGCAGTGATGTTCTAAGGGAAGGTAGCCCACCTGAGGACCAGCAGAGATTTAAGCCAATGACTAATCTTATTCCCCTTTGACAAGGGTGAAATTTCTCCGACTCCCTAGAGGTGAGGGGTAGTCACATGGCATATCCTAGTTTACACATTGTGAAGATTAAGGTGATGAATGATTTCTGAGAGTGAAGCATTTCCATCGAAAGAGACAATAGCAGGAGGAGACCTCCACGCACCACACTTTCTCCTTCTTCCTGCTTTGAATGCTGTCAGATGAGGATATTAAGCCTCAATTTCTAAAGCCATTTTGAGGTCACGAAACAATAAGCTTAAGAAGGAAAAGCCACCACTTTGAGGATTTAGCAGGAGAAACATGAAGGGAGACTGAATTCTCCATGATAGTCTTAAATTGCGGCACAAACCTAGAATAACTATCCCGAGACTTGATGCTATTTGGGATAACTATACAGTTCTATTGCTTGAGGAATAGCTGGTCTGGTATTTGGTGAATCATACTCAAGTGAATGCCAGACGTTTCATTTCGATTCTTCATGTACTGATCAATAATTTCAACGGGTATATAGCAAAAGAGCCATCATTAATCATTACACTAATAACAAGGCAGTAAGATTCCTTTGATTTTTCAAATTTTTCCCTTTATATGTTAAACCTGATCTATGTAGGATTATAATAGCCTATTTTGCATGCAACTTAAAATGGAATAATCTTTAAGCATTTAAAAAGTTAAAGATAAAATAATTCAATAGGCAACAGAAGCAGCAATAACAAAAAGACCTCATTGTTAATCAATTGTTAGGATATGGTTATAAAAATAGCAAAGATCCTTAGATAACTTTATAAAGTAGGGAACAATTTGAATAAAAATTTTCAGTTTGCCAGCTCTCATAAATTTATTTTCTTTCCACTTGGCCCTTCATAAATATTATCTTGTAAGGACATACCACGATCCATAGGTTCTGTTAATGTCCCCATAAGACGTGATAAGAAAACTGAGACACTTATCTTACCAGCAGTCATCCAGCCAGTGAACAGCAAGCCTGGGATCTGGGTCTGAGTTCTTTCCCAAAGTGGGAACCTCCCTACCTATGAAAGACCATTCCTCCTAGTGGACAGTTTCATTCCTGACAATGTTTGGATATGCTGCCCTATTATTTACGCTTCATAGATAAGAAACATTCTTTTGGGTTTTTTTTCTTTTGGAGGGTGAAGAGAAACCCATGGGACCCAAGTATATGCAGTATCATTTGTATAAGCAATACAATCCCAGGGGAGAATCACTGAGAGGCAGTATACACCATGCTTATGCGCATGTATTCGGAAGCTGACTTCAAATCTCAGTGTCTTCACTTAAATTTAAATAATAATAATAACTTGGGAACTTACTAACGCTTTCTGTGGCTCAGTTTCCTCTATAATAAAATGGAGACAGCAATAACACCTACTTCAGAGGGTCGTTGTAAATACTGGGTGAGGTAGTAAATATAAAGTGCTCAGGTATGCCTGATGAATGCTAAACATGATGGAAATACCACTGCTCCTACTATTAGAAAAACTAACTGAACTAGAGTATTTTCATGACAGCATTATAGTGTTTTAGAGATGTAATGCCCTTATTTAGCAAATGAAGAAACTAGAAGAGGTTATTTACTTTAATAATCACAGTCTCTGTCCTGGAAGAGTTTATAGGTGAGAGGGTGCAAGAAGAATTTAAAATAACTTGATGCATGTCACAAAATAAAAATAAGGGCCAAATGCCTTGGAAGCTCAGAGGAAGAAGTACAGAGCAGGATGGGGGAGAAGAGGAAGTGAGGCTTTAATTGAGCCTTAAAGGATAAACATTTTCTTTTATAAATGGCAGGACAGAGACAATTTTTTATTTATCTTATTTTTTTTAAATTGGGGTATATTTGCTTTACAATGTTGTGTTAGTTTATGCTGTACAAAAGAGTGAATCAGCTATACGTATACCTATATCCCCTCCCTCTGCATCTCCCTTCCACCCCTCCCATCCCACCCCGCTAGGTCATCACAGAGCACTGAGCTGAGCTCCCTGTGCTACACTGCAGGTTCCCACTGGCTATCAATTTGACACATGGTAGTGCATTTTTTAAAGTTAAGTTATGAGAATATATTTCAGGAGGTGTCAGAAGGCAGTTCACAATTAAATTCCTTCAAATAAGTGAAGATATACGTTTTTGAAGGAAGAAAATATCAATTTTCAAAACAACTTCTCAATTTGAAAGGAAAAATCTATTTACAAGTTTTCAAGTGTGCAGATACAAAACGTTTTACGGAGGAAATGTTGACATGGTTTTCAGCAAGGAAATCATACAACAATGACAAAAATATGTGCAAACAACCGTATTCAGGATCATCTTTCCATAACCCAGTTTTCAGTCAAAAAATAGAAATTTTCCTACATAAAATGGCCAATGTTTGAAAGGGATAAATTACAGGTGTTGACTTTTATAGAATATCTGCTGGTCTACTTTGGAAATTACTCTAAACGTTCAATTTAGACCATTAGCTTCTGAAAAAGAGAAAGGCACTATATTTGACACACACAAGAAATTCGTGCCACAAGTAAGCCTGTAAGCCTGTGTTATAAAACAGATCTTACTTTTGAAAAAGACAGTATAGAGTCTCTTATCCTTAATGGTGCTCTTTCTCCTCTACTTCCCATCCTCACGCCCCAGCTGGACCTGCCTTCCAAACGCTGAGCCCTTTGCAGCTCCTGCCCTGCTTAGACCACATAGGGGCCTCTATCACCTCCAACCTCATCTCCTGGTTTCCACCCTTCAAATTTCTACTTGTCCACTTTCTCGACAGATTCGTCAGAGTGATTTGTTTTCTTTTCTCTTCTGGTGAGCATCAGGCAGATCATGGCACCAATTTGCTCAAAACACAATGTCTTCTCAGTTCCCTCAGAGTAAAAGCCAAAAGCCCTTATAATGACCTGTTGCACCTGGTCTTCTTTCTCAGATCCTTCACCTCCCAGGCTCCCCCCGATGGCTCCAATCCAGATGCTCTGGCTTCCTTGCTGTTCATCCAACATGCTGATCACTTCTACTTTTTGGAGGCTTTTCCCCAGAACCAAACGCCTTCCCCAGATAACCCAGTGTCTACTTCTTGACGCCTTTGCTGAGAACTCACCTTGTGGGTGAGGCCAGCATGACCACTGTATTTAATAGTGTAACCAGCCTGCCCTTCATCTTTCACTTTCCCAATCCCACCTGGTCTGCTCTGCCATTTTACCTTTTCCAGTGGCACTGACCACTTTCCATATCGTAGGATTTACATATCATTTTTAGTATTCTTATTTTTTGTTGTTTGTCTCTATCCGGTGGGCTCTAGGCTCCAAGAAGGCAGGCCTTTTGTGTTTGTTTAGCTCAACGGTATCACTTATGCACTTAGAACAGTACCTTGTAAATTGTAGTATTCAATATATAATTAATGAACACCTACATCTACTTCATTGGGAAGAGCAAATGGCAAAACTGAACAACATGACAAAAGGCACTACAATTAAGATCATGATTATTACTTTATAAAACAAAGACAACTACGCTCTGCACTAGGCTTGTTATGAACAAAAGTTTTCTCTAAATATTTTACAAATACCTATTTTAATCTTCTTGATAGTTGTGTTGTTGACATGTGCACTATTGATATTTATATAGATAACAGTAAACAAAAGACTAAGGGTACCAATGTCCATCCCTACAGACTATAAAATTCACACTCTCCTCTCAAGATAACTTCATACCCACCATCCAATATACAGATAAATTCAGGTCTCCAACTTTGGTCCACTTGTTAAATATTTATAAAATGTAACATGATTTTTTTAAGATAAAAATAAAAATAAACAATGTCTTGGGATTCCCTTCTCACAACTAGTCATCTTTCATTGCCCTTGTGTTGCATACATTTCGTTTGGAGACCGTTAGTAAATATTTTTTGTTTCTGCAGCCATCGAGCATTAATCAAGAAAAACAATGTAAATCAATATGTAATGTTCAAGAATATGTGATTGGAAAAAAGCATTGCACATATGCTTATCTTTCACCTCAAAATTACCTTATGTGCCTAGAATGCTCAATTCGTACTTAGTATAATTTGCATTTGACTACCAATATTATTTTGCTAGAAAAATTGTTTTCAAACTTTGCCTTGAGAAGCTTACAGAAATGAGCCTTATTCACAGCAGGTGCTTTGAACTGCCCCATAATAGAACAAAGGGGCTCACTTTTGATCTATTGAATGATTCTGTGAGACTTTGTTTAAATAAAATTTTCTGATACTATAATTTGGAAATTTCTCTCCATCCCATAAACACTGTAATTTTCTGTACACAGTAGCCTTTGCTTGGCCTGGTGATATTCAGATAATTAAGCCACAATCCTTCTTCCAAAGATTTATTGACTTATGAGACATATTCAGAAGTATCTTTCAAATAACTTAACATTTTGTTATTGTAATTAATAGTAGTCTAAATATTCAGATCCTAAAATCATATTTCTTATTTTCCCATGTAAGTACCATTTTCAGTGTTATATTATCATGATGAATTATCTTCTTATCCTATTCCTTTGTAAAAATGTGTAAAATATACTACATAATGTAATAACAAAAAGTTTTTATCTGTTGTAGCTTTATAAAGATATTGATATTTTTTCTTTAATATTTTAAAATATTGTTTCAAACATTGAATAAGGATACAATTTACTTATAGTATGAGTTCTTTTTTTCTTTGTAGATCTATAAATTAACTCCCTCATAATCCCAACATACCTAGTGTGATACAAATTTATCAGTATTAGAGACCTTCAAGATGGCTGAGGAGTAAGACGTGGAAATCACCTTCCTCCCCACAAATACATCAGAAATACACCTATATGTGGAACAAATCCTGCAGAACACCTACTGAATGCTGGCAGAAGACCTCAGACCTCCCAAAAGCCAACAAACTCCCGACATAACTGGGTAGGGCAAAAGAAAAAAACAGAGACAAAAAATAGGGATGGGACCTGCACCTCTAGGAGGGAGCCGTGAAGGAGGAAAGGTTTCTACACACTAGGAGCCCCTTCGCGGGTGGAGACTGCGGGAGGCGGAGGAGGGGGAAGCTTCGGAGACGCAGAGGAGAGCGCAGCCACAGGGGTGCGGAGGGCAAAGCAGGGAGATTCCCGCACAGAGGATCGGTGCCGACCGGCACTCACCCTTAGTTTAGAATTTAGAGGTTATTATCATTGGTAGATTCGTTTATTGATTTGGTTGCTCTCTTCCTTCTTTTTATATATATATATATTTTTTTTCCTTTTTCTCTTTTTGTGAGTGTGTATGTCTATGCTTCTTTGTATGATTTTGTCACTATAGCTTTGCTTTTACCATCTGTCCTAGGATACGGTCTGTCCTTTTTTTTTTCTTAGTATAGTTTTTAGCGTGTGTTATCATTGGTGGATTTGTTTTTTGGTTTGGTTGCTTTCTTCTTTCTTTCTTTCTCTTTTTTTTTCTTTTTTAAATTATTTTCAATTTTTTAATTTTTAATATATTTTTTATTTTAATAACTTTATTCTCTTTTTTCTTCCTTTCTTTCCTTTTGTCTCCATTTTTTTCTGAGCTGTGTCACTGATAGGGTCTTGGTGCTCTGGCCAGGTGTCAGGCCTGAGCTTCTGAGGTGGAAGAGCCAAGTTCAGGATATTGGTCCACCAGACACCTCCCAGCCCCACGTAGTATCAAACAGCAAAAGCTCCCCAGAGATCTCCATCTCAATGCTAAGACCCAGCTCCACTCAACGACCAGCAAGCTACAGTGCTGGACACCCTATGCGAAACAACTAGCAAGACAGGAACACAACTCCACCCATTAGCAGAGAGGCTGCCTAAAATCATAATAATGTCACAGACACCCCAAAACACACCACCAGACACAGTCCTGCCCACCAGAAAGACAAGATCCAGCCTCATTCACCAGAGAACAGGCACCAGTCCCCTCCACCAGGAAGCCTACACAACACACTGAACCAACCTTAGCCACTGGGGGTAGACACCAAAAACAATGGGAATTATCAACCTGCAGCCTGCGAAAAGGAAACCCCAAACACAGTAAGTTAAGCTAAATGAGAAGACAGAGAAGCACACAGCAGATGAAGGAGCAAGATAAAAACCCACCAGACCTAAAAAATGAAGAGGAAAAGAGGAGTATACCTGAATAAGAATTCAGAGCAATGATAGTGAAGGTGATCCAAAATCTTGGAAATAGAATGGAGAAAATAAAAGAAATGTTTAACAAGGACCTAGAAGAACTAATGAGCAAACAAACAGTGATGAACAACAGAATAAATGAAATTTAAAATACTATAGAAGGAATCAATAGAAGAATAACTGAGGCAGAAGAATGTATAAGTGACCTGGAAGATAAAATAGTGGAAATAACTACCACAGAGCAGAATAAAGAAAAAAGAACCAAAAGAATTGAGGACAGTCTCAGAGACCTCTGGGACAAAATTAAACGCACTAAAATTCAAATTATAGGGGTCCCAGAAGAAGAAAAAGAGAAAAAAAAAAAAGGAACTGAGAAAATATTTGAAGAGATTATAGTTGAAAACTTCCCTAAGAAAGGAAATAGTCAATCAGGTCCAGGAAGTGCAAAGAGCCCCATACAGGATAGATCCATGGAGAAACACGACAAGACACATACTGATCAAACAATCAAAAGTTAAATACAAAGACAAAATATTAAAAGCAGCAAGGGAAAAACAACAAATAACATACAAGGCAATCCCCATAAGGTTAACAGCTGATCTTTCAGCAGAAACTCTGCAAGCCAGAAGGGACTGGCAGGACTTATTTAAAGTGATGAAGGAGAAAAACCTACAACCAAGATTACTCTACCCAGCAAGGATCTCATTCAGATTTGATGGAGAAATTAAAACCTTTACAGAAAAGCAAAAGCTGAGAGAGTTCAGCACCACCAAACCAGCTTTACAACAAATACTACAGGAACTTCTCTAGGCAGGAAATACAAAAGAAGGAAAAGACCTATAATAACAAACCCAAAATAATTAAGAAAATGGTAATAGGAACATACATATTGATGACTACCTTAAATGTAAATGGATTAAATGCTCCAACCAAAAGACACAGACTGGCTGAATGCATACAAAAACAAGACCCACATATATGTTGTCTCCAAGAGACCCACTTTAGACCTAGGGACACATACAGACTGAAAGTAAGGGGATGGAAAAAGATATTCCATGCAAATGGAAATCAAAAGAAAGGTTGGGTAGCAATCTTCATAACAGATAAAATACACTTTAAAATAAAGACTATTAAAAGAGACAAAGAAGGACACTACATAATAATCAAGGGATCAAATCAAGAAGAAGATATAACAATTGTAAATAGCTAGCACCCAACATAGGAGCACCTCAATACATAAGGCAAATGCTAACAGCCACAAAAAGGGAAATCAAGAGTAACAATCATAGTAGGGGACATGAACACCCAGCTTTCACCAATGGACAGATCATGCAAAATGAAAATAAATAAGGAAACACAAGCTTTAAATGATACATTAAACAAGATGGACTTAATTGATATTTATAGGACATTCCATCCAAAAACAACAGAATACACTTTCCTCTGAAGTGCTCATGGAACATTCTCCAGGATAGATCATATCTTGGGCCAGAAATCAAGCCTTGGTAAATTTAAGAAAATTGAATCGTATCAAGTATCTTTTCCTACCACAATGCTATGAGACTAGATATCAATTATAGGAAAAACTCTATAAAAAATACAAACACATGGAGGCTAAACAATACACTACTAAATAACCAAGAGATCACTGAAGAAAACAAAGAGCAAGTGAAAAAATACCTAGAAACAAATGACAATGAAAAAACAACAACCCAAAACCTATGTGATGCAGCAAAAACAGTTCTAAGAGGGAAGTTTATAGCAATACAATCCTACCTCAAGAAACAAGAGACGCCTCCAATAAACAACCTAACCTTACACTTAAAGCAATTAGAGAAAGAAGAACAAAAAACTCATAAAGTTAGCAGAAGGAAAGAAATCATAAAGATCAGATCAGAAATAAATGAAAAAGAAATTAAGGAAATGATAGCAAAGATCAATAAAACTAAAAGCTGGTCTTTGAGAAGATAAACAAAAATGATAAACCACTATCTAGACTCATCAAGAAAAACAGGGAGAAGACTCAAATCAACAGAATTAGAAATGAAAAATGAGAAGTAACAACTGACACTGCAGAAATACAAAGGACCATGAGAGATTACTACAAGCAACTATATGCCAATAAAATGGACAACCTGGAAGAAATGGACAAATTCTTAGAAAAGCACAACCTTCTGAGATGGAACCATGAAGAAATAGAAAATATAAACAGACCAATCACAAGCACTGAAATTGAAACTGTGATTAAAAATCTTTCAACAACGGCTTCCCTGATGGTGCAGTGGCTGAGAGTCCGCCGGCTGATGCAGGGGACATGGGTTCGTGCCCTGGTCCGGAAAGATCACACATGCCACAGAGCAGCTGAGCCTGTAAGCCATGGTTGCTGAGCCTGTGCGTCCCGAGCCTGTGCTCTGCAACGGGAGAGGCCACAACATTGAGAGGCCCGTGTACCACAAAAAGAAAAAAAAAAATCTTTCAACAAACAAAAGCCCAGGACCAGAGGGCTACACTGGTGAATTCTATCAAACATTTAGAAAAGAGGTAACACGTATCCTTCTCAAACTCTTCCAAAATATATCAGAGGGGGGTACACTCCCAAACTCATTCTATGAGGCTACCATCACCCTGATACCAAAACCAGACAAAGATGTCACAGGAAAAGAAAACTACAGGCCAATATCACTGATGAACATAGATGCAAAAATCCTCAACAAAATACTAGCAAACAGAATCCAATAGCACAGTAAAAGCATCATACACCATGATCAAGTGGGGTTTATCCCAGGAATACAAGGATTCTTCAATATACACAAATCAATCAATGGGATAAACCATATTAACAAATTGAAGGAGAAAAACCATATGATCATCTCAACAGATGCAGAAAAAGCTTTTGACAAAATTCAACACCTATTTATGATAAAATCCCTCCAGAAAGTAGGCATAGGGGGAACTTACCTCAACATAATAAAGTACATATATGACAAACCCACAGCCAACATTTTTCTCAGTCGTGAAAAGCTGAAAGCATTTTCACTAAGATCAGGAAGAAGACAAGGTTGCCCACTCTCACCACTATTATTCAACGTAGTTTTGGAAGTTTTAGCCACATCAATCAGAGAAGAAAAAGAAATAGAACGAATCCAAATTGGAAAAGAAGTAAAACTGTCAATGTTTGCAGATGACATGATACTATACACAGAGAACCCTAAAGATGCTACCAGAAAACTAGTAGAGCTAATCAATGAATTTGGTAAAGCAGCAGGATACAACATTAATGCACAGAAATCTCTTGCATTCCTGTACACTAATGATGAAAAATCTGAAAGAGAAATTAAGGAAACACTCCCATTTACCATTGCAACAAAAAGAATAAAATAGCTAGGAATAAACCTACCTAAGGAGACAAAAGACCTGTATGCTGAAAACTATAAGACACTGATGAAAGAAATTAAAGATAACACAAACAGATGGAGAGATATACCATGTTCTTGGATTGGAAGAATCAACACTGTTAAAATGACTCTACTATCCAAAGCAATCTACAGATTCAATGCAATCCCTATCAAACTACCAATGGCATGTTTCACAGAAC
The DNA here is from genome assembly GCF_059928025.1 of Delphinapterus leucas. NCBI lineage: Eukaryota > Metazoa > Chordata > Mammalia > Artiodactyla > Monodontidae > Delphinapterus > Delphinapterus leucas. Next base: position 133,032,844 of record NC_143133.1, on the reverse strand, counting down.
TAGAACAAAAAATTTTGCAATCTGTTTGGAAACATAAAAGACCCCGAATAGCCAAAGCAAACTTGAGAAAGAAAAATGGAGCTGGAGGAATCAGGCTAACTGACTTTAGACTATACTACAAAGCTACAGTAATCAAGACAGTATGATCCTGGCACAAAAACAGAAATATAGATCAATGGAACAGGATAGAAAGCCCAGAGATAAACCCACACACATATGGTCACCTTATTTTTGATAAAGGACGCAAGAATATACAATGGAGAAAAGACAGCCTATTCAATAAGTGGTGCTGGGAAAACTGGAGAGCTACATGTAAAAGAATGAAATTAGAACACTCCCTAACACCATACACAAAAATAAACTCAAAATGGATTAAAGACCTAAATGTAAGGCCAGACACTATCAAATTCTTAGAGGAAAACATAGGCAGAACACTCTATGACATAAATCGCAGCAAGATCCTTTTTGACCCACCTCCTGGAGAAATGGAAATAAAAATAAAACTAAACACATGGGACCTAATGAAACTTAAATGCTTTTGCACAGCAAAGGAAACCATATCAAGGCGAAAAGACAACCCTCAGAATGGGAGAAAATATTTGCAAATGAAGCAACTGACAAAGGCTTAATCTCCAAAATTTACAAGCAGCTCATTCAACTCAATGTAAAAAAAACAAACAACCCAATCCAAAAACGGGCAGAAGTTCTAAATAGCCATTTCTCCAAAGAAGATATACAGATTGCATCAAACGCATGAAAGGATGCTCAACATCACTAAGCATTAGAGAAATGCAAATGCAAATTACACTGTGGTGTCACCTCATACCAATCAGCATGGCCACCATCAAAAAATCTACAAACAATAAATGCTGGAGAGGATGTGGAGAAAAGAGAACTCTCTTGCACTGCTGGTGGGAATGTGAATTGGTACAGCCACTATGGAGAACAGTAGGGAGGTTCCTGTAAAAACTAAAAATAGTACTAGCATATTACCCAGCAATCCCACTACTGGGCATATACCCTGAGAAAACCATAATTCAAAAGAGTCATGTACCAAAATGTTCATTGCAGCTCTATTTACAATAGCCAGGACATGGAAGCAACATAAGTGTCCATCAGCAGATGAATGGATAAAGAAGATGTGGCACATATATATATACAATGGAATATTACTCAGCCAGAAAAAGAAACAAAATTGAGTTATTTTAGTGAGGTGGATGTACCTAGAGTCTGTCATACAGAGTGAAGTAAGTCACAAAGAGAAAAACACATACTGTATGCTAACACATATATATGGAATCTAAAAAAAAAAAATCGTTCTGAAGAACCTAGGGGCAGGACAGGAATAAACACACATACTTAGAGAATGGACTTGGGGACACGGTGAGGGATAAGGGTAAGCTGGGACAAAGTGAGAGAGTGGCATGGATATATATACACTACCAAATGTAAAACAGATAGCTAGTGGGAAGCAGCCACATAGCACAGGGGGATCACCTCGGTGCTTTGTGACCACCTAGTGGGGTGGGATAGGGAGGATGGGAGGGAGACACAAGAGGGAGGAGATATTGGGATATACGTATATGTATAACTGACTCACTTTGTTTTAAAGCAGAAACTAACAAACCATTTTAAAGCAATTATACTTCAATAAAGATGTTGAAAAAATTTTTATCAGTATTCCTTGAGGGGGATGCACCAACTACAAATAATTTAAAACTGATGCTACACTGGTTATGGACCAGTTGTGTCAACTTATATAAAGATGGGTTATTTTGTCAGAGCGAAGTAGTGAGAATAGCAACAAAGATACCCTGAGCCTGGAGTTTAGCCTTGACATGAAGGAGCATGAAGACTGCTGATGACACTTAAGAATACCCGATGTGTTACAATAAGCCACTTCTGCATCCAAGCAGAACCTGATTTTGCTCCACAGAAGGCAAAATGAGGTCAGTTGTCTACTAGTTAATCTTTTACGCAGGAAAATATCACCTGCATGCCATTCTTACAAAAAGTATTAATGGCAAGAAAAGTAATAAGCGTTTGATGTTTAGAGCAACACCAAGGTGATAGATTCCATTAAAAATGTGTGACCTTTTATTTTTAAGCTGCACACAGAAATGATATTAATGTATCCACTGAAAACAAATATACCCCTATGGTAAGAATTTATCATGAGGTTTGTAAAACATGTTGTCAAGAAAACATTTGCCATTTAAGAGTAAAATGCAACAATGTTCAAGTTTTTAAAATGTTTCGTGCTGAAATTACACACTTAATACCAATTCTCACATTCAAATATATACAAAAGAAATAAAAGAAAGTCAGAAATATGATTTCTTAGATAAGGTCAGTATAAAACACTAGGGATCCAATTTAATTGGACTGAAAAAAAAACTTGAAAGAGTAAATTTAAATAAGTTTACTGTTCTTTTTTTCTCTCTCTTTTTTTTCTGTTCAAAAAGAAGGCAATTTGATTTTGGACTTCACTGTTCCATCTCTCTGTCCACCCTATAAAAAATTCTATACTAGTTTCTATCATATTTTGGAGATGATTAAATTTTGATTATAATTATTATTCTTAGTTGCCACTGTATAATATATTTAGGCTAAAATAAAGAAACAAACAGAGGTACAGCACACAATCAGGAAGTATAACTTCATTTGGATACAAAAAAGGCTGACTTGAGTCAGCCTCTGCTGAGAAAAGGTATCAAACTGAGAAAGGATGCTTTACTTTTCACAAAACTAACTTTGTACCTTGCAGGTGACTTTGAGTATACTCTGTCCTTGGATATGATTAAAGCTTTAAATCACAAATGAAGCAGTTTACCTTTATTTTTTTAAGTAGCTAGAAATATTCTTTCCTTAAAGGGTTTTAAAACTTGAATTGGATTATTAATTTATAAAGCATAAGTTTCAATACCTACATCTGTTAAATCTATTATTTACATGTTGTTTTTAAATTAGGAGAAACTTTGAGGGAATTTAGAATTCTAAGAGATTGCCTATTTTCAAGTATAAAAGTAGAGTCATTAGGATATTCCTAATTCACCTTTAAGCATGTACTTTCAAGCATTAAAATTCACATACTCTAAGGTCATGTTAAGACAAATATAGGGATGTGTTATTTCAGCCAACGCTTAGTAGACTTATGGAATTTCATCATCTAAAGAGGCTCACAGACTGAAATTATACATGGTTACAAAAAAAAGAATTTAGACAAATTCAAAGATAGAAAACTTTAATTTTTTAAAGACATTTTTATGGAGTATATATGTAAAATTTTAGGTTGATATTTATAGTCAACAATAGGCCTCAGAAAATAATGTCTCTTTCAGAAAGATGGCTAGACTGAATATACCCAATATGGAAATTTTCATTTTCTAAACTAATTTGGTCTCTAAATATCTATAGAATAGATCATTGCAGAACGTCCCAAATCATTGCAGCTGCTACTTCACTCTACTTCTTTCCAGGGAGGTATTCAAGCACCCTTATAATTCAAAATTTTTCTTTTTATTGACAGAAGGGCGATATTCAATTCCATCCCATACCTCCCCAGAGTTGTGTGGGCAAACCCATGACACAGTACTGCCTTTTTGATCCAAGAATTAAGTGCCCACATATTTCCTACAATAGGGAAGTCTGTTATGTTACTCTCCGTTCCTACTATTCCTCAAATGGAAGGCAGCTATAGAAAAATGAGGCAATAAGGCTGATAAATGGTGGCACGAGGCAAGATGCATGAAGACAGGGTTCAGGTTTGTTTTTGATAGCTGACAATCTGAGAATATGCAGAGACTGTATATAGAGTGGGTAGAAGGGGTAAAACAGGAAGTCAGCCATCAAGACAGTGAAAATACACATTTTTAAATTACTACTTCTCATCAAATTGCTTGCTAAAATGTTAAAGTTCGGAAGAATTTTCACCTCTAATTCCATCTGGGACAGAATTTTCTGTTTTAGTACTCTTAAATCAGTTCATTTGTCATACAAGTGTTCCTTTTTGATTACTTCTTGGATTATATGTTACTAACTTATACTTTCTCTTTAATTTGTTCTTTCTCACTACATTTCCAAATTTACTACCATGACTTTTACTTTAATACTTTCTTAGTTCCTTTTACTCTCTGCCAGGATTGTGGTTATTGTTATTTCTTTTATTCAGTTCTAATAGTATTAACCATGACTTTTGTCCTTGTTCTTTGCCAAAATTCTCAGTTTCCTTTTAATTAGTCTTTTTTGAATAAATCAGTTTTTACCTTTTATATATTCATTTCATTGTGCCTTTATCTACATATATTTTTACTTTCCTTCTTTCATTTACAGTATTGTGATTTTCTTCAGCTAAATTCTAAAATTATCTAGTTAAATGTTTTCTTTTCTTTTCTTTTTTTTTTTTTTTTTTTGCTGTATGCGGGCCTCTCACTGCCGTGGCCTCTCCCGTTGCGGAGCACAGGCTCCGGACGCACAGGCTCAGCGGCCATGGCTCACCGGCCCAGCCGCTCCGCGGCATGTGGGATCTTCCCGGACCGGGGCACGAACCCGTGTCCCCTGCATCGGCAGGCGGACTCTCAACCACTGCGCCACCAGGGAAGCCCAAATGTTTTATTTTCAATCTATTATTTATTTTTTTTCATTACAGTAACAAAATTCCTTCAAAGACAGTCTTACTTGGATTCAACATGTTTAATCATGATTATCAATATTACTTGTTATTGATATTGACATTTTAAATTTACTTTGCAGTTTTTGATAGCTTAGCACTGTGTCAGAGAATCAGTATAAAATGATTTCATTAATATTTCTTGAGGCTAAATTTATAACCCGGCATGTGTTCATTTTCAAAAATGTTTCCTTTAGTGAATGCTATAGTCTGAAGGTTTGTGTCCCCCCAGAATTCACTTGTAATCCTAACCCTCAAAGATGATGGTATCAGATGATGGGCATTTGGGAGGTGATTAAGTCATGATAATGGAGCCCTCATGAGTGGGATTAGTGCTTTTATAAAAAAGACCCCACAGAGATCGCTTACCCCTTCCCCCACGTGAAGACACAGTGAGATGGCAATGGCTATGAACCAGAAAGAGGGCCCTCACCAGGTCATGATCATGCTGCCACCTTGAGAAACAAATTTCTGTTGTTTATAAGCTACGCAGTGTGTTGTATTTAATTAAAGCAGGATGAATGGTGATATCAAATGATATTGAAAAGGTTTAGAAAGTGAAATATTTAGTAATAATGTATATTTAATTACTGCTGGATGCAAAAAATAATACATGTATCTGTTAGTTCAAGCATAGTAATAATGTTCAATTTGCATAAAGTATTAATTTTGTCTGTTGAACAGAAGTATCAAATATTTCTCACTTACATCAGCTTTTTTGTTTTGTTAGTATATGACTAAATTATCTGGAACTGTCCTTAAATTTCAAATTTTATTTTTTCTTATTTTTGGGATATACCTCATAATCTGCATATGGCTAGATTTTCATTATTCGGTCCATTACTTTTTATTATCAGCTATTACTTTACTCCAATCTCGGTTATTATAATTATAAACATATTTGGTTTTATTCTATAATTTTGTTTAAAGATTTTTGTCCTGATTTTTCCATTCTTACTGTTTTCTCTTTCTTAATTCTTCTTTTCCTATTGTATTTAGGAGTAAGTTGTTCATGTAATTCTATTTTTTCATAGACAAATACAATATTTAAGACACAGTTTCTTAAAATATTAATAAACATACTTAATGTACATGGGTAATCCATAATTACTCCCATTCTTAAATAATACAAGAAACCTTAACATATATATTTCAAATAATATCAGCCCTTTCCCTGCTTACATATTGTTGTACAATATTTAAACATTTTTTTTTGCTATTTCAGTCCTGTGTTTTCACTCTTTTAAAACTTTCAAACTTAAATTCAGGGAATATCATTATTATTGACAGTTAGTATTTCAATAGGTCCTATGTTTACCAGTTTACTCGCTCTCTATACATCAAGTAGAACTGCTTAATTTTCCTTATTCCTGAAGCATATAGTTTTCAGTTTGTTTTGTTTAAATTTATTTTGTTGATAAAGTCTATTTTTTTGTATCTGATACAGTAAATAAATTATATACTTTTTTCCACTGACCATATAATATCAGAGTATATTTTATTTCCATTTAGTCTTTTAATAATATTATTTCACTTTCTTTTGGTGTCCATTATCGCTACTGAGAAAATAGCTGCTGTTCTCATAGTACTTTATCTCCTATTTTTAGATCTTCCTTTTGGCTTTATGTGTGGCTGTGTCATGTTAACATATTCAGGTATTGATTTCTTTTCCATTTGTTTCACTGTCCTTTCTAAATCTGAGAGCTTCCTGTATTATATTTTATAAGTTGTATAATAAAGAGTAATACATAGTATATGTACATAATATATACAAATATATATAGTATATATAATATATATTACATATAAACATATACACATATATTATATCTATTATTATATACATATACTATGTATTACTCTTTATTATATTACAGAAAATTCTCATTCACTTTGACCGAATTATCAACATTTCCCTTTTCTTTCTATTATCTCCCTCCAGAATTTATCCTTTCTACTGTTAATGTATAAATAAAGTCTGATATTTCAAAATACATTTGCTTCTCATTATTAATGGCATTTGTTCTACAAAGTCACCACAAACACTGAATTTCTGGACACTGAACCACTGCTTCTATAGGAAATGCATAGTTTGGTTCCTATCAGTCTCTGGTCACAAGATTTTCATCATCTGATCAATACATAACCTAATTTCATGAGTGTTTCTGCACAGAGAAACGTTATTTAATACATATTGTTTATTAATTAACAGTAACATTGAGAACTTCCCTGGTGGCACAGTGGTTAAGAATCCGCCTGCCAATTCAGGGGAAACGGGTTCGAGGGCTGGTCCAGGAAGATCCCACATGCTGCAGAGCAACTAAGCCCGTGCACCACAACTAACTGAGCCTGCGCTCTAGAGCCCGCGAGCCACAACTACTGAGCCCGCGTAGCACAACTACTGAAGCCCACGCTCCTAGAGCCCATGCTCTGCAACGAGAAGCCACTGCAATGAGAAGCCCACGCACCGCAACAAAGAGTAGTCCCCGCTCGCCGCAACTAGAGAAAGCACGTGCACAGTAACAAAGACCCAACGCAGCCAAAACGAAATAAACAAACAAATAAATAAATTTATATTAAAAAAATAAACCAGTAACATTGAACTCAGGGCCATACAGCGTTAGGACTCATGACTGAATTAAGCCCACCGTTAGGCACACCACGACCTTCCTTCACAAGCGTTTCAACACAACAAAATTGTCCTTGAAGACACAATAGTAAATAGACCGTGAAAAAAACACTTGTTCGCAGTATGAAAGCCGAACCAAAAAAGTCGGGGTGTTTCCTTTTCCAACCTGAGCTGGGAACATGTACTTCAGGTCACACATTTCTCCTCACTCTGCACAAGTCCCTGAGCGTCTGCAAAACACCATGTGTATTGGTTTTGTGGTTCTAAATAAATTCAAGAGAGTGAGTTTTAAATAAAGAATCAGCAAACAATGAGAATCAACTGTAATCGATTTTTCTGCAGCGAAAAAAAAAAAAGAATAGCACTAGCTCCATGCAAACAAAATGACTTCACAATTATCATGTAGCCAGACACAGACAGTGAATACTGTATATTTCCATCTCTGTAATATTCAAAATTAGGCAATACTGACTTATGGTGACAGAAAGCCACATAATGATTACCTTTGGATAGGTAATTACTAGAAGGGGTAATAAAGCATAATTATTATTTTCATAAGATCACAGGGAAAACCCATTTGGACTGAGGCCCAATTTTCTAACTTCTAAAAATGTGTTAGATCCTTATCTGAAAATATCCACAATCATAATTATATTGTAATATTATTTTAATATTTTAACCTTGTATAATGTCTTTTACATTCTGCTTTTTTATAGGCATTATAGACACTTTGAAAAATAATATAATTGATGTGATTTTTTACCATTGCATGAATGTTTCATTATTGATATTTCCTATTAATTTTAAACTTTACTTCATTGTCTGAAGATGGAAGTTAGATGAATAATAAATTATGTTAACTTTTCTCACTTTTGAATATCTGCTAGGTAGTACATACTCAGTCAGTGTAGGTTTCTAGTTTGAACACTGAATTTAAAAACCAGCCTGATTAAAAGAACATCTAGTAGCTAACACATGCTAACTAAAGAGTCTTGATAATCCCTGACTGAATGCCTATAATTCGCTGGCCTATGTTGCAGCTGAAATCAAAGTAAAATCAACCTGGTCAAAAATCATGCAGTCTCAAAGACAGACACATAGGAAGCAAAATAGACAGAAAAAATATGTTCTCACAGAAGATACTGGACCGTTAGTTTGGGTGCACAGGGAACTGTGTAACCCTGGAGGCCTTAGAATTTTCTAGTAGACAGTTATTCATCCTTCTACTCATGACTCTTCTGTTCATTCTCACAGTAGAAACTGAACCACTGGACTAATTATCCATTGTAAATTTGTAACCCTGGAGATATCAGAGCTTTCTAATAGAAACACTTTTGATTCTTTTATTTGTAATACCAAACACATCTCATAAAAGGCAATTAATGAAGTATACAGAATGGATAGATGGGTGGATGGAATGAATAGATGGGTGGATGGAATGGATAGATGGGTGGATGGAATGGATAGGTGGGTGGATGGAATGGATAGGTGGGTGGATGGAATGGATAGGTGGGTGGATGGAATGGATAGATGGCTGGATGAATTCACGTGAAGCTGTTAAGAACTCTTAGAATGAGAGGCCCTGATTTTGAACTTCTTAACACTTCTTTTGGTTCTAGTCAGGAATCAACATTAGAGGGACTAACAGCTACTTCAAATTCAAACCAATACTGATGTAAAAGAAAAAAAAATCTCTGTAAATATAAGAAATGGTTAGATTCCCGTGTCTGTCAGAATTTTGATAGTAAATAGCACTTCTATAGTCCAGACTCTGCTACAAATGCTTTGTATGCATAAATTGGTATAATCCTTAATATAACTTTATGAGATATGTACAGTTATTATTCCCATTTAACAGATTATACATATCTCACAAAACTATTTTAAGTTTGTTTCCTTTGAGCTGAGAAGCCATAGATCCTAACAGTCAAAGGCTGAGATACTGGAGCCAGACTGCCCAGGCATAAATCCTGCACTGCCCCTTGATTATTGTAAGACTGAGTTCTAGTAGGCTGTCCAAGATGGACAGTCTTAGAAAGAGCAGGGCATAAAATAGGTGATGGCTCAAACCAGAATAGTTTTTCATAACCATGACCATGGCAACATGGAAAAATGACATGGCAAGGCGTGTTATAGGTGTTTTTCTCTGTCATTGACCTATGCACATATTACTTGTTTTACTACTATAGTAAAACCTACTAAGCTACTATTATCCAGTAAATCTACTATTGTCTCAGCCTTTGTTAAGAATCACATGAGAAAGATATACTACTTTACTGTGATGGTAACTAGGAACACCTTAATTGGCCTTGGACTGGGACTCTCTTTGCTCTAGACACAATAAGCAATTGTGAGGATGTTTTTTGTATAACTGGTCATGTGGGGATTATGAGGTATTCATGGAATTTAACTGTTGAAAACAAAAGCTATTTCAATTACTTCTTTAATTCTTTAGGCTCAAGGAGCGGAATGAGAGGACAGTTTGTAGAAATTGTGTATACTTTTTAGTTATGCAAATAACGAAACAAGTTATCAATGGCAACCAAATGGCAATGCACGAGCTACCTGGTAAAGTCTATTACATTAAATTAAATAGTCTTCAAAACCACTTTCAAAAGGAGGAGTCATTCATACCTGAATAACTTTTTGAGACTGCACATCAACAAGAAGGACTCTGTCCAAAGTTGGCTGTGCCACATAAATGAACTTGTCCTTGACATTGACAGCTGTGGCCCACACACACCTCTGGACTTCATCGCCTTCAGCTCTGGGACAGACTTCACCCTGTAATTTAGAAAATAAAAATCAAATGAATATCTTAAATGATAACATGGATATAGCCATATTATGAGTAACATTAATGTTTCATGCTCTACTACTTTTAGCATCAAAAGTTTTATATATATATATATATATGTTAAATATATATTCATATGTTACATATTTATATATTTAATTTATGTCAAATATATAAATATATAAAGAGTCAAATCAAATAGAACAGTATATAGTGCATATTTAAATTCATTAAATTTGTATAGGAATCAATGTGAAATAACCCTTAAAATATATTTTATTAAGCCTTTGAATGCTTATTTATAGTAACATATAGTCTTTTCATTTGTCACTACCTATCCTTAGCTCAGTAACTGCAGAAGTACATAATAAATCGACCGTTTCCTCCCAAATCCCCCCAATCTCAAACTTCTTTACCAGACATTATATGCCACACTAAAGTATATTTAGAGCTTCTCAAAACCTCAAGAGCTGCCCTCATAGCATATTCATGGGCTTTTTAAAAGCTACCAAATCCACTACACAAGACTGAAGGAGTCTTCTACTTTGTGGAGAACCAGAAACTTAGAAAAATGATAATAAGGTAGTTACTCGAAATGGTTATTTTATTTTCAATTTGGTATCAAGGTCAAATTTTATAAAGTCCTTTAAGCTGCCTAAGCCCTTTTCATTCTTCTCCTTTACCCTAGAACTACCTTCTGGTTAATATTGTGTAGTTTGTGCTATATGGTCATAAAGGAGGCAAAAATTATCTTCTATTTCTTCCTTCCAACATTCAGTAAGTGAATGTTGAAGGGATACGTAAGCCTTTCTGATTTGTATGGGCAGACACATGGTGATTAGAAGAAATGTCATTTAGCTTGTTATTTTTGTTTCAGGTTTTTCTTTTATTCACTGGTCTGTTGGTTTTGTGATTCTCACAATTTATCTGTAGTTAGAAAAACCACTGAGAAGAGAGATTTCTTGAACTATACATGAAATATATGTATAAAGATAAACACTTACTTACATAATGATAATGATAAACACTGATTCCAAATATGTCACTTGTTTTATGGTTTACGCCTGATCACTGATTATCATGTCTAATTCATTGATTTGTATACTCCAGTTGGTAACTCATGAGCTCAATTAGAATACTCTCTTTAACCTCTAATTCAAACCAAAACATTTATTTTTCAGGAGATATACCATCCACCATATATATTTAATAATCATAAAACAAAATCAACAAAATTTTCATGGTCAACACCACCTAAGCATTTCTTTCAATGAAAAGATAATACTGACAGCACATAAACCACATTTGTCTTTTAGTGACTAAAATGACTACCACAATAACTCTTCTGAGGCAGCACAACCACAGTAGGTATTTTTTCTTGCTTGCATAAAACTTGCAAAATAATGCAAAACCCAGAACACTTTGGAATGAGAAGCTTAGTATGTAGCTTGCTGGGGTTTTTTCCCCCAAAACTTCAGATCTAATTCCAGAGGACCTGGAGAATCCACTCAATTTTAAGTTCCAGTCCAGGGCTTCCCTGGTGGCGCAGTGGTTGAGAGTCCGCCTGCCGATGCAGGGGACACGGGTTCGTGCCCCGGTCCGGGAAGATCCCACATGCCGTGGAGCGGCTGGGCCCGTGAGCCATGGCCGCTGAGCCTGTGCGTCTGGAGCCTGTGCTCTGCAACGGGAGAGGCCCGCGTACCAAAAAAAAAAAAAAAAAAAAAAAAAAGATCCAGTCCAGAATTCCCAGGTTCACTAAAATATCAGGGACATATAACACCAGGGAATTGTAGTGTTCTCTGAACAGTACAAGTGTGACAGGCTTCCAGGACATAAGCAAAACTAAACATCACGTGTATATTTCCGATAGTTCTGGGGAGTATGAATGAACTGCATTTCATAGAATGCACCACAATAATACTGAGATGACCACCAGTGGTGTCCATGGCACTCGTCAGCAGGCAACACAAACCTGATGGCAGAAATCTGTCCTCAGCACATGCCCAGAACACAGTACAGGATTGTACCTTCATTCATCAATTCACTGAAACATTATTTTCTACACCATTTTTCTTCAGAAGTATTGGGTTGGTCAAAAGGTTCGTTCAGTTTTTTCCTCAAGATGCCTCTAGTAGCACTTAGTTGTCTTTAACTTCATTCAAAACAATTTTGTTAGATTGCACTGTGACAGCTGTCATATCAGTGTGCATTTAAAAGAAATTATCAAAATTGGCGAACTTGTGTGGAGCCATTTTAATATTGAAGATGGAAGAAAAAAAGCAACATTCTTGGTATATCATGCTTTATTATTTCAAGAAAGGTAAAAACGTAACCAAAAAAAAGATTTGTGCAATGTATGGAGAAGGTGCTGTGACTGATCGAACGTGTCAAAAGTGGTTTGTGAAGTTTCATGCTGGAGATTTCTTGCTGGACGACGCTCCACAGGTAGGTAGACCAGTTGAAGTTGATAGTGATCGAATTGAGACAACTGAGAACAATCAACGTTATACCACTTGGGAGATAGCCGACATACTCAAAATATCCAAATCAAGTGTTAAAAATCATTTGCACCAACTTGGTTATGTGAATCGCTTTGATATTTGGTTTCCACGTAAGTTAAGCAAAAAAAACCTTCTTGATTGTATTTCCTCATGTGATTCTCTGCTGAAACGTAATGAAAACGTTCCGTTTTTAAAACAATTTTGACTGGCAATGAAAAGTGGATACTGTACAATAATGTGGAATGGAAGAGATCTTGGGGCAAGTGAAATGAACCACCACCAACCACACCAAAGGCTGCTCTTCATCCAAAGAAGGTGATGTTGTGTATATGGTGGTATTGGAAGGAAGTCCTCTATTATGAGCTCCTTCCGAAAAACCAAACAATTAATTGCAACAAGTACTGCTCCCAGTTAGACCAATTGAAAGCAGCACTCGATGAAAAGCATCCAGAATTAGTCAGCAGAAAATGCATAATCTTCCATCAGGATAACACAAGACCTGATGTTTCTTTGATGACCAGGCAAAAACTGTTACAAGGTTGGCTGGGAAGTTCTGTTTCATCTGCCGTATTCACCAGGCATTGCACCTTTGGATTTCCATTTATTTCATTTTTACAAAATTCTCTTCATGGAAAAGATTTCAATTCCCTGGAAGACTGTAAAAGGCACCTACAACAGTTCTCTGCTCAAAAAGATAAAAAGTTCTGGGAAGATGGGATTATGAAGTTGCCTGAAAAATGACAGAAGGTAGTGGAACAAAAGGGTGAATACATTGTTCAATAAAGTTCTTGGTGCAAATGAAAAATGTGTCTTTTATTTTTACTTAAAAACCAAAGGCACTTTTCGGCCAACCCAATATCTTGAACATCTTTGACAAGAACCTATTTCAGGAGACTCAAACTCTACCTAACATAAGTACTTGAGAGGCACGAAAAGGTGGGAAAAAGTGGGACCTAAGGTTGACGAAAGGATCTGAATATAGGAAAATTGCTTACAAATTCTTTGCCGTTGTGTAAAATCTCCCAACAAAACCTGTCAAAATAACAGAAAGCGTGAGTAACCTGACGCTAAACTGTCAGTCAAAAAACAGCTGAACCAGGAGAAATTTCCACCCCTTTGTTTGCTACAAAACTAGTCAACAGTAAAATAAACTGCTCCGCTGGGAATTATTTCCTATTTGTACGCTGTCCCTATAAGATGGCCCTGACCAGACTCACAATCACGTTTACAAAGCCATTAAAAGTTTCCTGACAGTCACCCTGAATTTTCTTTGCTTTGCTTCACGCCATTATTGCTGATTATAGTCTATTCGGTCCCATTTTACAATAGCACTCCTCTGTTTTCAGATTACATAGATTAGTATTTATTTCTGTGGCTAGGAAGAGTGGGGGAATATTTTTCACATGCATTAGGCATTCAGTGATAAAAGGAAACTAAAATATACAAGAGATGCAAAAGAAGATTAAGATAATACGTACTGATGAGGAAAATTGTCAGAAATTATATCAAAGAGTATCACTCAATCATTTTTATAGAAATGTATACTGCCTTTGAGAGTTAAAGGATTAACAGGACTTTAGAGCTAATGAAGACGAGTCAATAATAAAAAGATAATTCTAGCTCATAATTAGAATTTATCTATTTCCCTTTGGGTTACTTCCATATTTCATTATGCAGTTCCTATTTATGTATTATCTTCTTCCAAAATTCTAAAGGGATATAAGATGTATCACTAGTGATGATGGAAATTTTGATTTAGCAATTAAAATAGTGTTGATGCTTCCTGATTTGCTAAACACAAGTTATAGCTCGAGTAGATGGATATATATACTCATCTTCTATAGGACTTGGTCATTTTCATATATTGTATTGATGACCTATTAAAAACACTTTTCCCTTAAATCTCCAACTTCCCATCTTTCTTTCCTCCCTTTCTTCATAGTCTACCTCTGTGTCTTTCATGGTGAGGATGAATGAATTTGTCACAAGCACATCTGTTTACCTTGCATCCAACTCAACAAGTTTCTGTCCTTATTCCGTCCTTGCATCCTTCTCTCTGATCATGGTTTGTCCACTATCTTTTGCCTGAAGACAGAATCTGCCTACATTTTAATTATAACTTTAGCTATGTCTCCAGGTGTGTTGGAACATGCACATGCCCCTGTAATTTAAGTAAACATTATTTGGATTCACCTGCTTTCCCTTTCAATAATCCATCTAATTTTCTTTAGACTTTGAACAAGCTGTCAAGAACCTTAATTCCATTTCTTGACCTTTCACTCTAAATTGCTCATACTTCAAACTTGCTTTCCAGATCCTGTCTCTTCCAAAAGAGAGTTCTTGAAGAGTCACAAAGAGCTTTAGAATTTGCGATCATTGCTCTTCGATTATTGCTGGGGAACATTTATTGAACACTTACTATGTGTAAGATATCATGCAAAGTTCTGTTTGGAAATAAAAACATGAATTTGTGTGAATGCCTGCTCTCAAGTTGCTTATAATTTCTGCCATATTTAGCTGTTTCAGACTCTTGATTCTTCCTGGAATGTTTTTTCATTCTTGTAAGGCAAGGAGCAGCAAACCATGACCCCAGGCCAAATTCAGCGCACTGCCTATTTTGGTAAATGGCCTAGGAACTAAGAACACTTTTTGATATTTTTTAACAGTTGAAAAAAAATCAAAAGAAGAGTACTATGTTGTGATGTGTAAACATTATCTGGTATTCAGATTTCCATAAATAAAGGTTTATTGGAACACATCTACACCCATTCATTTCAATATTGTCTATCTCAATATCAAAAAAGCAAACAACTCAATTAAAAAGTGGCCAAAGGACATGAATAGGCATTTTGAAAACACACAGATGGCCAACAGACACATGCAAAGATGCTCAACATCACTAATCATCAGGGAAGTGCAAATTAAAACTACAATGAGCCATCAAATTACACCTGCCAGAATGGCTATCTTCAAAAAGACAGCAAAAACTATTGGCTAGTATGTGGAAAAAAAGAGAGCCCTCATGTGCCGCTGGTGGGATTGTAAGTTGATGCAGCCACTATGGAAAACCTTATGAAGCTTCCTCAGAAAATTAAAAATAGAACTACCATACAATCTAGGAATTCCACTTCTGGGTATTTTTCTGAAGGAAACAAAAATTACGTTAATTTGAAAAGATATACACACCCCTAGGTTCACTGCAGCACTAAGTGCAGAAATAAGTATACAACAAATCAGGTGACCTAAGATGTACACACCCAATTTGGGTACCACATTATGGGTTCACCCAAGGATAGTATACAGATGCTCCTAGATACAGAGTGAACTATTGCGAATGAATGTTGCATTAAAGGTGGAGAGAGAGAGGGTTGGATGTTTGATAAATATGTAAACATATCATTAAATTTGAAAAGTCCTAGACGTATTGTCGACCTGGTTCTCTCACCGATTGGGATCAGGTCATTAACTATTGAAAATAAATTGCTTTCAGTAGTTCTCATTGTTTAACTTTACTGCTTCTCTACCTATCAGGTTCCTAAGACTGGCAGGAGAGTCCGCTTTCTTGGAAGTAATTGAGAATTGGGAGGAAAGAGAACTTTTGCAAAAAGGAAAAAATAATAAATAATCCTTACTCAAAATGTGTAACCGTATTCTTTGTTGTTCTCCAGCAAATGGCCTGTTCTCCAGCTAGAATGTTCTCATCAGAATCTTACTAAAAAAACAATGATTTTCCACAGCAACTAAAGAACGCATCACACATTTTATTAATCAAATTCTTTTTAATCTACATTTGGTAGCCGTATTTCCAACACCTATATGGCTCATCCTAATTACTGTGGGTCTTACTAATTTTCTTCTTGTCTGAATTTTTGTAGCATTTATATTTGGTGCCACATAATTTGGCCTTTAATCAGGTATTATCATCCCTGCCTAAAATGTTAGCCTTTGCTAGTCCTGTATTTCTACATTTTACAGACATACTGGGGAAGGTACAATATTTCCTCAGTAAATACAAGTTTAAATGTCACTTATCATAGAAAAAAAAAGGAGAGGGGATCAAAAAGGGTATATTTCTCAAACATGTTGTTAAACACTATTCCATGTCATCCAGAATCATTAAGAAACCGAATTCTGGAACATCTTCAACATATAGTCTGTGGATAGCTGCCTGTTGGCATATCGTTCCTTGCCAAGCTGAGAATAGTACAGAAATGGAAAATAACCATTTAGAATCTTTTCTAACAATTTGACATTGACATAATATCCATAAGCATGATCAGCGGACCCACCTCCTTTAATAGGGTTTAGACAAGCTTGGGTGTGTCAGGCGTGCCTGGAGGGTTCTTTTCCACAAATGTTTTAAGAAGCTCTGATTTTGAGCTTTCTTTTCTTTTCTAGCTCTCTCTTTCTCTTTTAAATAGCTTTAAAATACATATATATCCAAAACTGTTGCAGTCTGAGTCTACTGAGATAAATAGAAAAGTGAATGAAACACTTGACAAAATAGTGTTCACTTTAATAAATGCAATGTTCAGTTTATCATGAATCAAAGAAATGAAACAAGGGTTCTTTGTACTGAACTGGAATGTTTAGATTACGATTTCCAGGATTTTTTTTTTATAATCATGAAGATATATATATATATATATAAGGTTGAGCTATTTGTGAATACACTAGATATAATGTATTCTTTTAATCTTGCTTTGCAATATAAAAAAACCCTAGATCTTACAATAGCATGTTAAACAATTTAATATCCATGGTTAATCTCCCTTACTGGACCATTTTTTTTTAAAGGCAATGAGGTTAAATTACTTTCGTCAATTTTTAGTCGAGATCACTGCTATAACCCAAGTGATACAACTGCTTATTTCTACAGTTAGATATATTCAATTTATCTAATTCTAGTTCCCATTTCATTTATGAAAATGTCATAAACAATCTAGTTCGTATTAGTCAAAGCATAGGTAGCCATGGCAATTTAGGGGCTGATTTGCCTTAATTTGGCCTATATAAGAAAACTGTCAGATAGTATGATTTTGATTCTAGGATATCAATGGTACAAAGACCACAGTAAAGAAATTTTATTCCTTTCTTTTAACATAAGGAGAATGCATTTATGTCCTCCAGTGTTATAACAAAAATGGAGCAGATAACACTATACAATCATATACTGAGGACTGATTTCTCTTTAGCCGCAAATTATTAGAAAGATTAAAAACACAGGCTTTGAGGTCAACCAGAATTAGATGTAATCCAGTTTTACACTCATATTAGCCATGTAAATACTCCTTTTAAGCTTTGTTTATGTCACTGGTACAATATCACCAATCACATAGGATTATTATGTTTGTTAAATGAAATCATGTTTGAAAAGGTCAAATGATCAATAAATGTTACCTGTTATTTTTCTACAGAAAATTCACTATGGGATATATTTCATGAAAACTATAATAGTCTACACATTTTTCATCAAATATTTTTTTTTCAATTTCCCAAAATGTTTTAGAGGGAAGTTCACTGTGTATATTTAAGAATTTCAAAGAGTTACTTTAAATACAGAATGATGGTTGCATATGTGGTCAGGAGAACTTATTTTTCCCTTTATCACTTGGCAGTTCTATGATATTGAGCTAATTATTTGTCTTTTCTCATTTCCTTATCTAGAAATTGAGAGGATTAAATTAGAACTTGTCCATGGTTTCAATAAAAGAAAAAAAACAAAAAACAAAGCTATCTGAATTACTTCTACTCTGCTTAAACAGAAAATATATTACCAGTTTATAGAAATATTATATTAAGTCCACCCATGTTGTTGCAAATGGCATAATTTCATTCTTTTTTATGACTAATATTCCATCATAAAAAAATATATAAATATACCACATCTTCTTTATCCATTCATCTGTTGATGGGCAATTGGGTTGCTTCCATATCTTAACTATTGTAAATAATGCTACAATGAGCATAGAGGTTCATGTATCTTTTCAAATTAGTGTTTTCATGTTCTTTGGATAAATATCCAGAAGTGGAATTGCTGGATCATACGGTAGTTCCATTTTTAATTTTGTGAGAAGCTTCTATACCGATTTCCACAGTGGCTGCAGCAATTTACATTCCCACCAACAGTGTAGGAAGATTCCCTTTTCTCCATATTCCCACCAGCATTTGTTATTTGTAGATATTTTAATGATGGCCATCTTGAGAGGTGTGAGGTGAATAACCAATTTAAAAGTAAATAAATTTGCAGAGTGTTAAATTTCAAATGTCTGCAAAACATGAGAGAAGAAAGAACTCTAGATCTTTCGTCAGTGCAGGACTGAATGATTTGTGTGTCGATTCTCCTGGTTCTTGTAAATGAGCCAGAATCCTGGCTGGGGGTTGGTCCAGGTGTCAGTGGGCACTGAGAATCCAGAGGCAGGGACTTAATGACTTTTGGAAAAGGCATAAACTTGAATAATGGTGAGACAAGTTAAATATCAAGACCATAGGTTTCACATTAGGTCCAAGAACAAGTAAATAGAGTTTGGCAAAATGTCCTTTGAATTGAAAGCTAACATTAAGCACTAAAGAAATTAGACAAATATGGGGAATACCAGGAAATGTAAATTATATGGACCCACAAGGTTCAGGAAGGATCAACTCAATTAATGGCAGTTTAGATAGTTGGAATTAAAGAATTAGTTGTGTTTAATTTCATTTCCCAATGTGTTGAAGATTTGACTTGTACAGGAGCAATGGTGCTCTTTCCTAACTTTATTTAACAAAGCACAATTGGTAAGTTGGTTAGATAGGGTGAAAATTTATATTAAAAAATTATTTTCTTACCAGATAACACATGAAGTTAAATGACCACACAAGAAAAGAAGAAAAAAAAAAAAAAGAATGGACTTTAGTATGCAAACCTCTCCTTAAAATGTTGAAAAGCTCATCAAAATTATGACATCACTATGAACACTGATGGATATCATGGAAAGATAGAGGTTACTTCTTTCAGATATGTTCTGTACTCTAGTTTCCTTCAGTAACAATAGAGAATATTTGCTTAAATGGTCCTTTCCAGGTACTGATTAATAGTCAAAATTAAGAGGACTACTTTAAGAAGACTGTTTGGATTAATTTACCTTGACACTTCTTCATTTGGAGCATCAAGGTAAACTAGTCCAAATAGATTCATTTAAAATGAGTCATGTACCACAATATTCATTGCAGCTCTGCTTACAATAGCCAGGACATGGACACAACCTAAGTGTCCATCAACAGATGAATGGATAAAGAAGATGTGGCACATATATACAATGGAATATTATTCAGACATAAAAAGAAACGAAATTGAGTTATTTGTAGTGAGGTGGATGGACCTAGAGTCTGTCATACAGAGTGAAGTAAGTCAGAAACAGAAAAACAAATACAGTATGCTAATACATATATATGGAATCTAAAAAAGAAAATGGTCATGAAGAATCTAGGGGCAAGACGGGAATAAAGACGCAGACATAGAGAATGGACTTGAGGACATGGGGAAGGGGAAGGGTAAGCTGGGACGAAGTGAGAGAGGGGCATGGACTTATATACACTACCAAATGTACAACAGATAGCTAGTGGGAAGCAGCCACATAGCACAGGGAGATCAGCTTGGTGTTTTGTGGCCACCTAGAGGGGTGGGAGGGAGACGCAAGAGGGAGGAGATATGGGGATATATGTATATGTAGAGCTGATTCACTGTGTTATAAAGCAGAAACTAACACACCATTGTAAAGCAATTCTACTCCAATAAAGATGTTCAAAAAATAATAAAATAAAATAAAGTGAATACTGCAAAAAATAATAATAAATAAATTAAAAAAATGTATTTTAAAAGCAAGCAATTTTGTTTTGATAGATTTCACTTCTCTATGTTCTGATCATATTACTAAAGAAAATATAGATTTTGAAATAAATAATACCTATGAGACAGATTATCAGGCAGGCAAAGAAATTACTTCTACAAGATAGGATTGAAGTAAAAACTTGAAGTTTAGTTTGGGGGGACCATAAACCACATTAACAAACTGTCATTAAACCTTTAAAGGACTTTCATGTAGATTCTATTCCTTGATTCTTTGAAATTCTTATATGAAAATAGAGTAAATTAAATGATTTCTTATTGGTATATATCTGTAGGACACAAAGGAAACAAAGATAAACTTTTAAGGAAAAGGGTCAAACAATTTGAATGACATGGAATATCAGAAACTGTAAGTTCCCTTTTCTTTCTTTAAATGCATGAGTTTTGATAATGCACATTTTACAGATTTCTCTTTTGGGGGACATTAGTTGAGGACCAAGAGAGGTTTTATTAATTGCCTTTCTAAGAATGCATTATGTAACCTCTTGCTCTGAATGGCTTATTCCGTCTTGTAACTGTTTTAAAAATGTTGACGTACAAGAATGAATTGAGGGAATTTTATGATTGTTGCATTCTCTATATTTGTTCAATAGAGTGTAACATCACTTAGGAATTGAACTTTTTTCTATGCAACATAATCTCACAATGCAGATGGCAAAGTGTCATTTTGATGGAGTTCTTCATCTCCCCATATTGTCCGGCAGAGGGCGCCTTATGTGGAAGGCAGGCTTAGTCGTTTTTTCAAGATTATTATGGACCGAGAAACATTCTGAAATGTGGTAGATTTATCTTCAAAAATTATAAGGCTCCAGAGAGGATAATTATACGCATGTGTACTTTTAAACTGTATTGTAATTCACACATTAATTTGTTCCACATAGGAACGCCGACACTGAGAATCATTACACTTTTTCACGTCAACATTCTTTAAAAATTATTTTAGCTTGCTTTATGACATTAACTAGTTAATTATTATTATTGAAAATGACCTTATATTCTCTTTCTTAAAGGTATGAAGTGAGCGGATTCTGGCCAAATAATTTATACACATAGGTATTTTGCTGTGTTTGTATCAATTAATATAAAAACCATAAAATACACCCATTTTAAAATATCTTGTAAACCTTTAGAAATAAATGTTACATAAAAATAATTTGCTCCTGTGCCTATCTTCTTTATAGGTAAGAAGACAGACCAAATTTACATTTTCTTTGTCCTTTTTCTTTAAAACTATATCTTTATTTATTATATTGCCTGCAGAATTACATTTTCCCTTGTCTCTTTTCACTGACAAATCTGATAGGGGTTCTGCCACACTATCCAGCTCAGAAATATTCTTGAGTAATAAAGTGAAGACAATATTGAATAAGAATTCACCAAAACTGCCTCTGTGACTTAGTTCAATGTAAATCCTTTGTGTATGCAGATTATATAATCTGATATGCTATTTTTCGTTTGCATCTTTCAGCTTTCTAAATAATTTCAAAAGTAAACTATCAGACATAAGATGATATTTTGCAAAATTATATTCACAAATAACTATGCTGAAAGTTATATATTAAAGAGTGACTTTTTAAATGAAAATGATACTAGTACGTGGATTTTTAAATATGAGAAAAAAAGGAGTTTTAATGGGCAAAAATTAGCAGCTTAAATAGTAATGGGATGAACAATAATTTTGAGGTTTAAGTTTTGTTTTCCTTGGGATTTTTATTATATAGTTGTATTTTAAATATAGATTTAAGAAATTTAGAAAACATATAACATCATTATATGATAAAGTATATGGAGAAATGCAAAACTGTCATTGTAAACATTTAGCAATATTTTCAAAAAAAATTTAGTGATTCAAACATTTAATAAAATAAAGCCATTAATCTACTGTATTGTTTTCCTTCCTGCACAGCCTCTCACATTATTCAAACTGAGATTAATGACCTATCTAAATATGAAAAAGATATTAAAGAAATGACGAGTATGAAATTACAGTTTTCAGTATGAAATTACAATTTTGACAACTATTGTTGAAATATAAAATATAAGCAATGAGAAATCAAGCAAGAGATCAGTTAAATAGAAATTTTAAGAAAAGGAAAAGAAAAATAAGGACTAAGGTTTAAATAAATCATTAAAATCATCAATCTAACCCTCAATATGATAATTACAATTAATCTTGTTACAGTAACTTTTCAACATATTTAGAGAGAAGAAAATTTGGAAATTAACATCCTTCAGAGAGGAACGTCACTAGAAAATATCTAATATTGATAATTCAAGAAATACCATTCCTGAGCATATTACTTAAAGTGATTAAATGTAATTGGTTGCATGAAGTCAGACTGGGGATAGTAAGGTACAGAGTAAGAAACTACTACTTCTGTATTATTTTATTTTTACCATATGCCAATCTATTACCTTAGACCAGAAACTGTAGTTTAAGAGCCACAGAAGCTAGATTTATGTGAGTTTTGTAAGTCTCAAGTAAAATGGTGTTATGTTTAAAGATATTTGTATGAATAATTTTTATGTTAAATTCTTCAATTTTACCCTTAAGAAGTTTCTATTGAAATTCCAAATTACTATAAGTACATTTCTTTCTCAAGTACAGAAAATGTGCTCCTAGGTGTGTGTAGTGAATCCTTATATTTCACATAAAAAATGTGATGGCAAGAGACTGTTTGAGACACATACATAATTCTGGTCACATTTACCAAATAACTTGGCTGGCTCTTATTAATAATCTCTTAAAAACCTAATATGCTTTCTTAGATAAGATTACTTGATCCAATTAATATGCTATACAACTCCATTAAGATGCTGTTGCATGATTTACACGCTCCCCGCGGCTCTCCCCCTAACGTTAGCCTTGCCTACTTCAAGCGTAACAGAAGCGCAATGTGAGAATTTCAGAAGAGTGTGATTTTTAATGAAAGATTACAAGGCCCCTTTAAATCCAGGGCTTCAAAGACCAATTTCATAAATTTATTTCTTTTAAAATCAACAGCATAATCTTCTAAGGAATAGTTAGAGGTAGTTTGCATTACTCTCTTTAGGCAGCTCTTTGCAGGATATCATTGTAAGTGCAAAGGAAGCTCTTTGCAGGATATCATTGTAATGAAAGCTTAAATTTTTATCATTCTAGAACTCTTTGTAAGTTAAGCCATGTTTGAATAGAGACCCACTGAGAAAAGAATAAGTGGGGAAAAATTTCGATTACCTTTCTGAAATATACAGTGGTATTGAATTCAAAAGGTTGCTTGATGGCTTCATGGAGACATGAATTGCCTGCATCATATAAAGCGGCTGGTGTTTTAACAATTATTTTTCTGGACAGAGTTTGGAAAAGTAGTAACTGGATTAGACACCGAAGGAGATGCTGAAAAGGGGGTTTGGAAGTATTACCAAGGAAATTGATAAATGCCCTGAAGACTGCACTGCTTGAGAAGAGGGGAACGCCAGCAGACAGAGAAGTGTGGACACAGCAGAGAGAGCTGCTTCCCCATTTCTAATCTCAGTTTCAATTTCTTGATACCTGAGTATTCTGCACACTATGGACACAACCTGTTCCTATGTAAAACCTCCATTCTAATAGAGTAGCAATCATATTCATTTATAAAGTCTAGGTAATTTTCTAATGTGGAAATTCCAAGCCTAGAAAATAGACATTTTAGAGGTGATTCACATCAGACTTTCTGCAGAAACTATGATCCTCTGGAGTTAGTATCATTTAAGTTGCATTAAAACCAATAACAGAATCTTTGCATCCTAAAATATAAAACCCGTGCATGTGGGACTTCCCTGGTGCTCCCGTGGTTAAGACTCTGCTCTCACTGCCACGGGCCCAAGCTTGATCCCTGGCTGGGGCACTAAAATCCCACAAGCCACGCAACATTGCCCCCCAACCAAAATACACACACACACACACACACACACACACATCTATATACTTAAGACCCACGCATGATAAGATTTGTGTGATTTTTCTTTCAAGCTCTTCTAGTCCCCACGAAAGAATAAATAACATGATGGTATGTATGGAGAACAGCAGCTGGATCTTAATAAGCAAACAGAGAAGGAAGTGAAGTAAAAAAGCATTAAAGATTAAAAGAGTTGTGGATAAGGTTGACAAAATACTTGAAAACCAGAAGAGTGAAACAGCTGGTAATCTTGCAAAAGCCTAATAATTGAAACATTTTTCCAAACCCACTTCAGTTTGGGTTCTGAAGTTATAAGTCTGGGATAGAATCCTATTTGCTTGAAGTACACACTTACTGTAGTTGACAAGATGAAATCATGTATACAACTAGGATAAATACAGCAAGAATCCTGTCTAGTTAGGCTGCATCACAAAAAAAGGAAAAAAGATAGATGAAAGTATAAATAAAAGCATGTTCTATGAATCTTCAACCAACTCACTACCAAAAGCTGAAACCTAATGTAATCTGACATTGCACCAAAATTGAATTTTTATTTAGAGCAAGCAAACAGCAACTTCTGAGAGATTTGAGCAAAGATTCTGTATTCTAAATATTTCAGTTTTTATCTAAACTTTACTAGCCAATGAGTTGCATTGGGAATTGCAATTCTCTTAATATCAACAGTGACTTTGAAAAGTATTATTTTTATGTTTAATCCTTTTTTGTGGGGAAAAAATGATTCGAAAAGACTCATTTCCACTACTCACAATCAAGTGATTTATCTTCTAAAATCCAGAAGAACTAGCTTTCTTTTTTCTATAATAGAACTCCAAACTATCTTAGACTGGGCATTTGAACAGTATATTTTGACCGTGTGATTTTGAATTAATAGACCCATGAGGTTATGTTTACCCTGAAACAATTCAGTGATCAATTATTCTATGAAACATTTTTCACAAGAAGAACACTGTTTTGTGGGAATGTAAAGTAAGGAGAGGTGAGGAGGGAATTAGATGTATACATCTTTAAACTCAGGCAATGCATAAAAGAATGAATAGCCTAAGGCTCTAAGCAATGGAGTTTTCCTTAAATTCATTTCACAAATGTTACTCGACTACC
Organism: Delphinapterus leucas; assembly: GCF_059928025.1. Lineage (NCBI taxonomy): Eukaryota > Metazoa > Chordata > Mammalia > Artiodactyla > Monodontidae > Delphinapterus > Delphinapterus leucas. The sequence continues at coordinate 133,007,324 of NC_143133.1, read as the reverse complement.
TGCCATGTGTAAGTACATTGGGAATAAAAATGCTAATCAAAGTCTTGACTAATAGAGGTAGTAAGATGTGGTGGGTTGTTTCCTATGTCAGCTTGGCTATGACTAGGCTATGTCGCTCAGTTGTTGGTCAAGAACTAGTCTGACAGAGAATGGATAAACAAGAAGGTCCTACTGTAAAGCACAGGGAACTATATTCAGAGTCCTGTGATAAACCATAATGGAAAAGAATATGAAAAAGAATACATATATATATATATGTATAACTGAACCACTTTGCTGTACAGCAGAAATTAATACAACATTGTAAATCTACTATACTTGAATAAAATAATTAAAAAAAAGAACTAGTCTGGATGTCATTGTGAAAGTATTGTGGAGGTGATTATTAACATTTAAAATTAGTTGGCTTTATAGAGACACAGATGTAGAGAACAAACGTATGGATACTTAGCGGGGAAGGGGGGTAGTGGGATGAACTGGGAAATTATGACTGATATATATACACTATTATGTATAAAATAGATAACCAATGAGAACCTACTGTATAGCACAGGGAACTCTGCTTAGTGACTGTGGTGATCTAAATGGTAAGGAAATCTCAAAAAGAGGGGATATATGTATACGTACAACTGATTCACTTTGCTGTACAGCAGAAACTAACACAGCATCGTAAAGCAACTATACGCCAATAAAAATTAATTAAAAAGTAAATTAAATTGGTTAGCTTTAAGTAAGACAGGTCACCCCCCGTAATGTGAGTGGGACTCATGCAATCAGTTGCAGGCCTTCAGATTTAAGAGTGAGGTTTCCCACGGAAGAAGGAATCCCACCTTAAGGCTTCCACACAGAAATGTGTTTGAGTTTCCAGTCTGCCTATAGATGTCAGACTCAAGACCCCAGTGTTGACTTGTATCAGCACTCCGCTGGCCTAATCTGTGGATTTTGGATTCCAGACTGAACATCAACTCGTATCTGAATTTCCTACTGCCTGGCCTGCCCTACCGATTTCACACACGTGCGTGCCACTCCACCCACCAGTTCCAGAGCCAATTCCTTAAAATAAGGAGATGGAGGCAGACAGTGATGGAGGGATATAGACCCAGATCCAGATCTGGACATGGATATAGATACTAATCCTATTGGTTCTGTTTCTCTGGAGAAAAATGTTCTCTTGACATAATACTCAACAATTTTCTCATGAAATTATTTTATAATTAGAAATGAAATCTAGTAGAATATGGCACCAAATAGCTTACACACTCTGAAATACACATCTTTTGTGTTTAAACAGAAATAAAATAGCTTCATATAAGAAACACATTTAATCCAACATTTATTCTCAAAGCATACTGCCGTCAATTTTTCTTTTTCTACTGCTGTATACTTGTGTATCATGAAAGTGTCTGGGTATACATATTCCAATTATTTAAGCTTATCTCACATTAAGGAATAACAAAATAACAAAGCAATACAAAATAAAAGTTTATCTACTCTAGCCTTTATTTCATATATATGGGCTATAATAACTGCATGAGAAATATGTCTCTCTTTTTTGGTATAAACAAATGCCTGTATTCTGCATTTTACAATATAATCAGGATGTAGTTTTAGCCAATTATCCATTCTCTATATTATTCTTAGTGCTTTAACAAATATATTGGTCAGCTAATATGTATTTGTATTTTAATTTCAACATCCAACCAGTAGAAATGTCATAAATTTAAACACACACAATTTGATAGTTTCTCTCGTCTTAAAAATACAAATCTAACTTTTCTTATACTTTTTGCTTAGTCTTCCATTAGCATATAGAAAGTCTTGTAAATTTTTGTTTTATATAAGAATGCTAACTTTCTATCCTTATATTTCTATTTTGCAGTATGAATTTCTAGCATAATCCCATGTGTAAGATGGCTGTAAGATTTCCACGGGCGGTGATTTGAAAAATTTGATGCAGTCAATTAGTTCTTAATATCTAATAATCCCTGCCTTGTCATTGTTGTGGATAAGGGTTCTCAGGTTGAAGGAAATGAGTTAAGGCTGTCATCACTGATGTTTGGTTTCTATCTCCTCTTCAGTTTTAATATTTTATAGAAAAGTATACATAATTTATATATGTATGTATATAATTTCTCACTATATATATATGCATGTGTATATATGTGTGTATGTATATATATATATATATATATATATATATATATATAGAGAGAGAGAGAGAGAGAGAGAGAGAGAGAGATCGATCTATTTGTTTTAGGAGGCAGTCTAAGTAATCAAAGGTTTTAAAAAGAGACATTCAGGTAAGTAAACTTCACATCCCTATTTTCCAGACATGTCACAAAACTATCACATCAATTTTTCCTTGCTTTTTCAGCTTTAGATTCCAAATAGTTAGCTACAACACTGCCAATCCCGTAGGAATCAGAAACACTCTTTTGTTAAATGATTTTGCTTTGATTTAAATAACTATTTTGATGCCACATTTCCAATATCTGTGTGTTAGCCCAAATTTCTCATCCATAATGTTTTTATAAAAATAAACACATGCCATAAAATTGAATGACTTGTTTTATCAGAAGCAAATATTTATATTTTTATATGTGTTTCTTTACATACACACACACCTTATTCAAAATGGATTTAGTCAGTATTGATATCTGATTATAAAACAAAACTGCACGTACAATTTAAAGTGTTTTCATACTTGTTAAACTTATAGTTTAACAAAAATGGTAATGATTCTATTCAGTAATTTAGCCTTTAAGTGAAATATTTTTAAATTAAAAAGTTTCTTTTGTTTTAAACACTCATAAACATATTGAGTTAAATCATTTCCTTTATTTAAAATAGGATGTCATTAGATTGCTTTGTCCTACAGAGTGTCTGAGAGATGCTGGCCTATCTTATCTCATTCTCGTATGTTTTTCCTTCTTCTCATTCTAGGACATGGCTTTAATTTGTAAATTGTTGTCTCCATAATTCAATATGTGGCAACACTGGCTACTGGTAGGTTCAAAATAGGAGCTGAAAGTAAAGGATCTAAACCAGGGCATTAATATCTATTTTGCTCATATCTTGTTGCCATGCCAACCTTAAAATGAGTATCAAGACAGGGCTGCATTCTGAGGTCTACCAATATCTTACCTTATTTTGGGTGTCTGGTGCATGCCTGCACTTGTGTGGGAACACAAAGGTAACATGGGTATCTTTGGTATTACATATTTTGGTGTACACATATTTATGTGGAGATATACATAGCCATAGCAATATAAAATTATTATTTCTTATTATCCTGCACAGAAGGACAGTCCCTAATATGTATAGGCAAGATGCATTTTGTCATATATTCTTCTATTTTCTGAAAGCTGACCAAAATTTTACAGAAGATAAATATTTCTGTTAAAGGTAAGTACATGTAAATAAATAAAGGTACATGAAAAAAATAAGATGAAGAATAAATGGGCATCAACATTTATAAAGCATCTAATATACCTCAGCTTCCCATCAGATTATTTATAGGCTATTTTCTTTCATTACGTTAAAGTAACCATTGCCTGCCAAAATGGGAGACTTTCTAAATTAAGGAACAGGTGAAGTTTTTATGCTGTGTTCAGTTTTGATATTTCACCTCTAGTGCCTTTATTTTAATTACAAACAGGTCATTACGAATACACAATATATTATCTTCCTCTTTAAGTATAAAACCTGCATAGAGTAACAGACAATATCATAGTTTTAACACTGTCCTACCCACATGTCTCATATATGTGTAGATTTCATTGTATTTCCAAAATACAATTCTACTTAACGAAATTACTATATAAAACTGTAAAGGAATTTTTAAAATACTTGCCTGAAATCCAAGGAGCTTTTCACTAGGCTTAATGTGCCTCTGAAATTCACATTCTATGGGTTGTATCACTTTGATTCCATCTTCATAAAACACATAGAACATGTTCCCAATTCCCAGACCTTAGGAGTAAAAACACATTCAAAAGTTCAAAATAAAATTACCAGAAACATTTACGACCAAAACTCAGTGCCCCTCACATTGCTGGTGAGAGATCAGTTTGTGAAGTCCTATAATGCTACTAAAGCAGACCGTGTGAGACCTTTACCATACGCCCAAGCAGCTCTGCAATATTATGCACACAGCCTACTTCCATCTCTCTGATCTGCAAGTCAGTGATTTCTTTAACATAATTCAACAAATGTTTCACATATTTAAAAATAATTATAAATGGAGATAAACTCTTTGATACATAGATTATGTCTGCTACCATCCCTACTTAATTTAGGTGCTGATTAAGACAAAAGTGCTTTTTGAAGAATCATATTTATTCTATTTCTATTAGAGTTCCCTAAGGGAAATAAAATGGCATTCTTTGCAGGAATTTAGCTTATATAGAGACTTTTAGAAACAAAAAGACCAAGTTCCCCAGATTTTGGAGAATATGTATTTTCCTAAAATAATGTTTGTAAATATAATCCTACTAGAGGTCTTACATATCAGTTTTCATATTGACAAAGTTTGGGGTCTATTTCTCCAGTTTAAAATTTGAATTAATTTAAGGTCTTGCAAAAATCTCATTTAAATCATACTTTTAATTACTTTTCACAGGGCGGGTTTGGGTGTGTGACATCTCAGAAATTCATCTCACTTATATTATACACCCACACCTCATGGGTACGGGATGCTACAGGTTAGACATCTGGAATGCCGTGGAGTTAACGGTGGTCTGCACCTGGGGACTTGTCACGTATGATTGCACACCTGTTCTCTTTGTTTCCTCTGCTTCTGCTTTGTCCCAACATGTCCAGACTAAGAGCATGTAGTTCTCCCTTTCCTGATCCTCAACTGAGTACCTCATCCAGGTGCACTGCTTTGCACAGTCATATTTATTCAGTATAACTATACCGCACATAAATCAGTGAGAGCCAGTAGATAAACAATTATACTGAAATCTTGATAGTTTGAAGAGCAAATCGTTGTTCTTTAAAATGCTTAACTTTTAAAAACATCTACTTTTAATTTTTACTTCACTTGAGGACACCTGCAAGGCCCATGAAGTCAAGCCTGAGAATTACAATAATAGTTTATTGATTTGTAAAAAAACAAATTTGTTTATTCAACTTAAGCCACATTTATTTTTGTTAAATATGTTCCTAGTTAATTTTAAAAGTCACCATCTATTCTTATGAGTCAGAGGAAAATGTATTCGATCATAATTATCACTTTATTGGTGTTTATACAGAGTGAAATTATTTCTAATAATGCATATATATTTTAAATGATCCAGATTATTTTGATACATCTTATTATTAGTTTTTTGTTTTTTCCCCCTTGGACTTATTATTGTTTTATAAATATTTGACAGTCCTCATATTTTAATACATGCAATCTTTATCAGTTAATTGTGCATTTTAATTCCAGAGCGCACAATGTTACAATGAGATATTCCAGAACAGTAGCAGAAGTAGCAAGAACTAAATTCAAGTTATGTCTTCATAAAATAAAATTTAAGAGTTCTCAGCTACAATTTATAATTATAGCTTTGAATACAGAGGGATCAATTCCATACCAAAAGGATAAAACTTACAAAAACTGCTTATGCAAAAAATTGATTTGTATTAGCAAGCTTCTGTGTAAACATTGTCAGAAGGTTGATGTGTGCTATGTATCAGTGACTAGCAAATTAACAATACTGGTAGTTGAAACTTGGATCTGATTTTCAGTTGTGTCAGTTACATACAAAGCTCGTAACAACATTGTCAGAAGGTTGATGTGTGCTATGTATCAGTGACTAGCAAATTAACAATACTGGTAGTTGAAGCTTGGATCTGATTTTCAGTTGTGTCAGTTACATACAAAGCTCATAACATTTTTTAATGAACATCACTATATTCTCCTTCAGGTACTGCACAATTCTGCTCCACAGTCAGGAGTATGAATGTGTTTGAACTTGACAACTCTAAGTCCAGACAGTTTGCAAAGTTTCTTGAAGCATTCCCTGCCCTTATTCCTATGGATATTTTTATTGTGTTATTTTACTATATTCTGTGCACAGTACAGTCAGTGGGATTCCACAGATGAAATTTCTTGAGCTGTATTTTCCTCTAAAACTCGCTTAATCCATCCAAATCACTTTCAAAACTGAAAGTCCCATTTTCTTGCTTTTTAAAGTATGAGTTACATACACATCAGCATTTTTACAGAGTATAAGCTACTTTCCCAGTTACAAGTTATTGAAAAATACAGATAAAGTTATGCAAGGTTTAGTTTGCTTTTGCATTTTCTTGTTTTTGGTGGGAATATAACTCCCTAGTGTTTATGAAATAGCAATGCCAAAATATATGTTAAAATAATAAGATAAACTGAACACCTATGTATCAATCACTCCGCTATGAAATAAAACTTTATCTTCAGAGCCATCTGTGTATTCCTCTCTTCCCTACCTACACGAGGGATATTTTGCATTTATTTTCTTGCTAGACATATTTTGTTCATCAATTACTACTTAGGTTTTAGCAGCAGAATTTATAATCTGAATATATGATGCAGATATATATCCTTTTAAATTTGCTGCTATAATATTATAATTTATTTTGAATATACTAGGCACAGAATGATATGAATTACCTGATGCTTGAGATGTGGTAATTGAAAACACATGCTGATTTTCACTTTGGGGCATTTGTTAGCTTAATCTGTATAGGAAGCAATAGCATATCTGTGTATGTTCATTATAACTATTAAGTTTCCATGCCCTAACCTTTTTTTATTTTGGTGTGGGAGAATATAACAAAGAGAGATAAACTTAATTTTCTGAATTCAGACAGCTCAGAGGTAAATCACGACTATGGAAGTCACTGTTGTATCATGGGAAAGTTATTTCCCATGTAATATCTGTGCTGTACTTTCTCCATCTCAAATTGGGAGATAATAATTAGATTTATGCAGCTGTTGTTAAGAAGTAACTGACATGGACAAAGGAAAACATGTAGCAGAGTGACCTGAACTCTTACTATGAGTTCAAGAAATGGTAACTGTCCCTCTTTTTTATGACTGACATTATGTCTTCTTTGAAACATCAGTGGGAAAAAAATGGTGAAATGGCATCTAACCAAAATGTGATTACTGTCCTCTTGTTTTCCTCAAATCTACTCTGTGAGATATACTAGTACATTTCAGTTTTCTATGAGATTGAATTCTATGAATGTGTGAGCCTGCTAAAAGAGCAACCTGATTTTCTAGTAGAGCCGTTCTCAAAGTTGATCCTTTCAGAGGGTCTGCAAAGTCAAAACTATGTTCATATTAATGCTAAGATGTCATTTGCATTTTTCCCTCTCATTCTCACAAATTAGATGCTTCCAAATGTGGAGTGTAGTTCTCAACAGGCTACTTGACATATGATGTTATGAGTGATATCACAACAGTTCAATGCAGGAGCAAACATAGGAATCCAGCATCTTTTATTCAGCCAGATATTTTAAAAATTTGCAAAATGTACAACAGTGAGTCCCCTCATTTAATATAACTTTACAAATAATGTGGTATTTATGCCTATATGTAATGGGTTATTTAAAACAAATAAATACATATTTTAATTTTCTCTGTTTTAATTTCTTATATGGTAAATACAAGTGGATAGAAATAACCCACATAAACAAAAGCTCTTGGAGTTGTCAATAATTTTGAGTCCCCAAAAGTCTGACAACCATGTAGGTCTCAATTACCATTCTCTCCTCATTGATGCTTTCTATTGCAGTTTATTACAAAAGCTCCTGACTTCAGTGAAAGCTTTACCACTCTAGTCACGGTAAAGATTAGGACTATGTGCTGTTTTGTCTTTTTTCATCCCCTGTGAAGACAGACACAGGTACTTTGTCTTTTCCAGGTCGATTGTTAATCTAACAAAGTACAGTAGCACAAAAAAGTGACCCATAATTTGTTTTTTCTTTGTGAGCTCTTCTTCTCCTTTGTTTTTCTTTCTATACAGAGAGGACATGGCAAGAATTACTTGCAGTCTCATGAGAGAGAAGTATTTCCCAGAGGGTTTTTCAACCAATACTGCATCTTTAAATACATGAGATGGACTGAGAAAAAAATGTACGTAATTCACATTCCTGTCTCAATCCTTTGAGGATTTCTACTCAAGAACAATAGTGTATCATGATAATATAGTTACATTATGTATTATAAATTACATATATATTCCATCGTTTATATCAAGAATAACATTTGGTTAATGTGTGATTATTGGATGAATATTTAAGTCAATAACAAAAATATTTTGTCCTGATGTCTGCCTTCCTCTAACTTAAACCGCCATTACTTTAGCATTTAAATTATGATCAATGGCAAATTATAATCCTACAAAGCACTGATTTGGTAACCAATCAAAGATAATTCAATGTTTGGTGTTAAAGACCTTTATTAGTTGATATTATATCATTCTTTTCCCTTTCAAGTGATCGTAAACTTACTCATATTTTTAATATAGAATATTATTTTTTTTAGCTAAAGAAAAATATAGGCAAAAATAGATGGTCTATATTGCATCTCTCACCTTGAATAACTCAGCAGGGAGGGATTTTTGTTTCATGAATGTTCCCATTTTTGTACCTCTGTCTTTGGAGTTAAAATCCTTTTCACACACATAGCAATACCAAACCATCACACCTCCATGAGATTTCTATGTTACGTTCAGCTAAAATTAGACGGACTTCCTCTCTCATTCCTCTAGCAGATATGCTGTGAGTGATTGTGTTAAGCTCTTTATTAGCCACTATTAATCCAGGAAAGTGGGTACTGTATGAACATTATATATTGGTCAGAGTGATATTATCTAAAACCAGTCCTTTTAAGTCAGAATTCAATTTCCTGAACTTCCAAAGATATGCTGAAAAACTTGAATGCAAATTTACGTGATTCATTTCACATTTAATGATTAACATAGCAAAGGTTATAACATTACAGAGTATCTGTTTGCTATGTAGTTTATATTAGGTGAAATCATATGTATAATTATATATTTACACATGTATATGTGTGTATACATATATGCATACGTGTGTGTATACACATATATCTGAAAATGGTTATCTCTTGTCAGATTCATTTTTGATTTGAAAACAGGCTTATGAGATAATTTGAAGCGCTAAAATGTTGACATTTGTTTTCATCAGAGAAGGCAGGGAACTTGCAAATGAAAATATTGACAGCTTTCATCACTTCGGCGATGGCATCGCAGCCAGCCATTAGAAGGCGTGGTCTCTGCCTCACCCGATTATATGACTCACTAAGTCTCATGAATTTAGAAGCCTTACCCTCTGAAAACTCTCCTTTTTCATTTTAAGTATTTCACCAATATTATTGTGAGCCAGTAATCTGGTCCTGAGAACCTTAGCAATTTTTTTTCTCTAAAAATAATTATACAAGAGGCTCAAGTAGCTCATTAAGCAGGCGTGCATGCTCCTATCTTTCCAATGCTCCCCTGCAGCATATAATGGTGTGGACAACAAAATGGGAAAAATCTCAGGCTAAAGGAGTTAAGAGCTGACCTGCTTCCTATTATTCCTTTTTCCCCACTTTGGTGATATTGTAGTTCACAAAGCTAATCAGATGATGTAACATGTAAACTTTTTTGCAAGATTTCACTGTAATGTCTACTGGTACCTGGTGTTGGTTGGTGTTAATTAGCCCAACTAATATAGAAATTTATTTGAACCATTGCTATACCATATTTATGTGTGAATAGATTCATAAATATTTATAAAGAATAGAAGAGACAATTTTTATAAATATGGAAAATATCAATATATACATTTTTGCTTTCAAATCATTAGATGTCACATCAAGCCAGTATTTCCCAAAGTAGCTTCAGTTAAATATTGATTCTATAGATATTCATCAAAATAATTTCATGTTATAATAAATTTAGAAAATTCTGTGTCATATAATGAACCACCCGACATCTCTCCTGAAAGTAGTATATTTAGAAGTTCAGCTTAATCCTGCAGTGAATAAAATGTTTTAAGTTCCTTTAATTCAATGCTTATACAAACATTTATTATTGTTAGACCTTATAACATATACCCAAACTGTTGTCTACTAAATAAATACTAGGAAATACTTTATTAGATTATATTTGATAACATCATAAAAAATATTGTAGAAGAGACCCAATCCTACTGAATCTTTTAATGTGTATTTTGAAATCATATAGGTAGTAAAATTAGTTGACAATAAGAATGATATAGCCTTTAATTTACTAGATTGAAAACATCTTTAGAGTAGATACTAGTTCTTATCTTTATATTTCCAGTGCTTTCAAAGTGTTCTACATACAGTAGGCTCTTTAAAATATTTGTCAGTAAATGAGTGAGATACTTCTCTTTGAAAACATTGTATTTTTACACTCCTGCTAACTTGAATCACGGCTAGAAAAGAACTGAAAGGTGAACTCAGAAACAGAGGACACTATTTCATGCTTAAATATCCATGTGATTAATAAGATAATATACACGAAATTCAGTAAAGTTGATTTAGCTCACAAAGTCCTGGATAAGCCAGATTCTGATGTATACATTTAAAAATAATTTTTCCGTTAAACAAAATTTTATAGATCTTACACTTGCATGTAAGTCATGTGACATTATGAGAGGTATTATCATTTTAAACTCTCTTTCCATTATTCATCTAAAAATGTTTGAAGTTCTTAAATGGGTTCTCCCTGAGATAAATTTCTCTTGGCCTTGGTAAGAAGACAAGCATACAAATAGAAAGCACTGCTAGAGTGGAAATAAAAATGGACCACAGAAAAATGTTGTTCATATTAGTTATTATCCTATCTTTTAAAAACAGAGGTAGAAAATGGCTTTGGAAACTTTATTATTTTAATTATTTTTTATGAAATAATTGTACACACAGTTGGGGTTCAGTGATTCCTCAAGCTGGTCTATTATCTCTGGCCACCATTATTATTACATGCAATCGTTTCTAATTGTAATGCCTTGCCGATAACTGTGGCATTATAAAAAGTAATTTACAGATTCCTATGAATCTGAGTCAAGTATATTATTATCTCAAATGTATTATTTTAAATATTTTTATTTCAAAAAACAAAATGCTCTGATGATAACCCTCCATGAAATAAAATATTTAAAAACTTTCCCCCAAAACATTTCTTGTATAAGTTTTAAAATTACCTGCAAAATGTACTAAATAGCTATGATTTCTCAAGCACATATTCTGTGTCAAACAAAGTCATGAAGAGTAAGCACATCACTGATTGATGGGGAATAATTATTGAGAACATACATCTTCAAAGACTAACAGAAGAAAAATTTAAATAAATAAAAATGATTTCATATAATGAATCTCAGTGTGATTTTAATTAATCTGCAGGTCTCCTATACTTTTAAGGGTAGTCTGAAGAATATTATATTACTATTACATATCAATGAGTATTATAAACTAATAATGTTAATGACTGTTATCAAGGTCAAATTATAAGGAAGGGTTGTTTCACATATTTTAAGGAGATATACATATCATAAATTTGCAAGGTGAGTCCCAAAGTGTATTTCAAGCATTGTTTTAGAAAAGTCTGGCTCAGAGAGGTAAAATGACTCATTCAAATTTTCCCAGCAATTAGCCAGCAAAACTAGATCTGTGGTACCCAGAGGAATATTTGTTTCATCTCAAGAAGGAAGAGAGTATAAAGAAATGTCTAACCCATATGTTAATCATGTCATACCTATTTCAGTAATGATTGCATTTGTATGTTCAAATGCGAAATATCCAAGAGGAATAAAATGAGAAGGTACAGTTACACTAGAACCTCTTTAGTAAACTGGAGTTTAAAGGAGCCTTTACAAAAGATTTGAGGAGCAAGAAATACCAAGGACAGAAAAAAAATAAAGTGTTATGCTCATCTTTTACTAATTTTAATGGATCTAAATATTCTAAGATGCTTGGACAGTATCTAGCACATTATAAGGGCTCAATAAACGTGTTCTGGTTACTGATATTGTTATTATTCTGCTTCAATAATTTTAGGAAGCTATAACTAGGGAAGAGAAAGTTTTTCTAGGATGGATCCTGAAGGCAGTTATTTTGGCCATTGCTTAGCAGGAGTGTAATGATGACTTATCGATAATTTTCTCCTAAGAATTTAACTACAGCACTTGGGTTATTTGACTACCTGGGCAAACACATTCCTCTTGGCCTTTGTGACTAATTAAGAAAAACAAAGACAATAATAAATGACTGTGGATGGCATTTATTGAGTGCAGACTATATTTAAGGAGTTGATAAAACAACCCTATTGAGAATTAACAACTACCCTTATTTTTGAGATGAGGAATTTGTGACATAGAAAAGCCCTAGGTTACATAATGGTGCAGACTAGATTTGAATCCATGTCCTTCAAGTTTATAAACTATTTTCTAAAATAATTTATTATAGTTCCTTTATAAGGCAATAGTTTTTATAATTCTTCTTTTTCTAATCTAAATCACAGTTTATTACATAAATTATGTTTAAGCTTGCTTTCATTTATTTGACTAATTTTAATTTTATACTCTTAAAAGCATTTCCATATATTATAATATAACTTCCTGATTATATATCAAGCTGATGAGGAGTTATAACTATGCTTAATGGTAGCAGTTTACAGAAGAATACTGATTTATGATCAAATAGAAATACTGAGTCAAAATAAAAATGAATAAGGCAATTATTAGAACTGATAGTCAATACATCTAAAAGTTAAGCAAAATAATCACAATAATATAAAAAATAATGGAATTTACTACCTTCTTCTCTCCATAATATGTTAGCTACTGCAGCATGTTTAAAAGAAAAAGGAGAAAAAGAAAAATGAGTAAAGAGTGATTCAATTACATAGTAATATAAATAACTATTAAAGAGGTCACAATCTCTAAGGCAGAACACGCACATAAAAATAGTGAGGATGAACTCAACAATCTATACTAATAAAACAGTAAAATGCTGGGAGTATAATAATGTTCTATTCATGTCTTGAAATAGCCAATTCTTCTTCGGAATAAAGATTTTTGTTAATAGACAAAAAAAATTTTATGTATCACTGAAAATAATGGTATATTTAAGTTAATTTTAATAAAATATATCTTTAGAACACACATTAGTAAAGACTATTTATTTGACAGCTTAGTTAAAAGTTACTAATTGTAACAGTTATAATTTTAGAATTCTCATTAATTGTAAGTAATGCTTCAACATAATATGTAATATTCCTGAGCAAGATGAGTTCTTGTAAATACAGGATTTTGAACGCAGAAATAGCCTATTTTTAAGTAGTATATGCTTTCACTTTTTAAGCCAGCATAATAAAATATATCTTGTTTATTTCAATGCACAATAATGCTTCATATTAAATTATTCCTGGACAATAGGTTTATTAAATACTGTATAGGGACTAAATCAACATACAGTTAAAATATTAAGACAGAAATAAAGAAAAATACCAATTAAAAATATTCTCAACAAAATGCCTGATTCCTTTACTAATCCAAATTTATCTAATTCTATATAATTTCTCTTTTTTTGAAGTATAGTTGATTTACAATTCTATTAGTTTCAGGTGTACTTATATACTTTCAAAGCAGAATAATACTGGCAAAAAGAAAATGTAACTAAAGGAACAGCTCATCCACATCTAATTACTTCCTGCATATGTTAACCATATTAAACATAATCACTTTTTAAAAACTAAACCCTGATCGTCAGTGTAGCAGAGCCAAGACTGGAATCTAGCACTCCTAGCTGGAGGGTGGAGGTCCAAGTCATGCAGTTTTCAGCACCTACCATAGTATAAAAAATCCTTTTTTGTAGAGTAAGCGTTTTTTTGAGATTCTTGGCATTTTTAATTCTTTAGCAATACTTATTCAAATATGCATTCATGGTACTTGCATCCCTTGGGCACATTTTGTGCTGCTGCTCTTGTTGCCTATGGTGTGCTTGCAATGAATATGTAAAAGGACAGATCCTAGTCACAAGGAGAGAACATGGACCTGAGAAAGGAGAGAACCATGCTAAAAATGATTATCAGCATATGTAGTAAGTGCAATTAGAGAAACAAATATCAGGTTCGGTGGCAAGCGACAGGACGGGATAGTCACCTTCAAGGGGCAGAAGCTGGGCAGTGGAGGGACCACTTCATTGGGCTGCTGATGCGCAAGCAAGATGACGCCACCCAAGCTTACAAGGGGATGCCGGGCGCAGGAGGCATGAGATGTTCAAGGTATATCAATGGGACACGTTATAACGTATTCAGCGAAATTTAAGTAATTGGCTATATTTGGAGGGCAAAACTGATAGAAGATACAGCTGGAGAATTTGACCCTGACAAGGTGAAGAAAGTCTTTTATATTACATGGTACACAGGAGATTAAATTTTCTTCTATAGGCTCATGAAAGATGGAGCCATGATTAGACTAATTTTATTTTTCCGGCTTATAAACAAAGGTAAGTAGACCTATGTTTACTCATATCTCCACCGATGGAATATGGTGTGCCAATCGTGTGCCAGGCATTGTATTCAGCGCTACCATACACAGAATAAAACAGACCCAGGCTCTGTGCTAATCGAGTTTATACACTAGTTGAGGGGAAAAAAGAAAAAAAACTGGATTCAAATCATGTAATTTCAAAATTACAACTTTAATATGTTATGAAAGAAAGGAACACAGTAATGTGAATGCTTTTAATGAGTGGATTAGGCATGATCAGTGAAACTGGGGGAAACGTCCTTAATGGTGATGGTGAAGGTGAAGTCTGAAACATGAAGAAGAGGAACCCAGGCAGGGTTGTAGGAATCGGACTCCCAGACATAGGAAAAGCATGTACAAACCCTAGCGGGTATGTCAAAGCACTGCTATTTTATTACTATTCTTATTATTTCGTCCTGCCACTTGTGGGATCTTAGTTCCCTGACCAGGGATTGAACCCGGCCCCTCAGCATTGAGAGCACAGAGTCCTAACCACCGGGCCGCCAGGGAATTCGCAAACACTATTTTAAAGGACTAACGACAGATATTTTTAAGACGTGCAATCATTTATGAGAAAGTACCAAAAATACATGGTTTGTAATATTAATACCAGATAAAGTAAAATTCAAAGCACTATATAATGAATTTAAAATTATATAAACTAAAAACATAGTATTAAAATATGAAGCAAAATTATTAGGACTAGATACAAAATTTATAAACCAACCATCATATTCTGCTTCTTTAACTCATCACCTTCGGTATTTGAAAAATGAAGGGAAAAACCACAAAGTTCAATAATACAATTATTATGACTAAATTAGTGTTTTCATAATGAATGTTCTGTAACAAAAACAGGAAGTGTTTTCAAGTTTTCTTGAAAGATAATCAAGAGTAGTCACAAAGTAACTGGAAAATAGAAAGTCTTTCTGTATTCTGTAAGTATATTCCAATAATCATAAATTGTTAAGACATTTTCTGACAACAATAAAGCAAATATGAAAATGTATTACAAGTATTTAAACCCACTAAATCCTTCAACAAATTAAATATTTAAAAAATAAAATATAATAATAATTCATATAGAACAACAAAAATGCAAAAATAAAATTCAATATGTGGACCCAAAGACTTTTGGCCAAAAGATAATGCATAGGCTTAATTAATTCATCGCTGAACAAAATATATGAGGGAGAGAGAGAGAGAGAGAGAGAGAGGAAAAGAGTAGAAAGAGGAGGAGATGGGAAGTCAGGAAAGAGGGAAGAAAGAAGAAATGTTTGTAGCTATGATAATTTTAAATTAATGTAGAATATTTTGGTAATAAATTTGATAATCTATATCATAAAAATTCCAAGGAACTATAAATATCCAAACTGAATGTAAAGAAGAAATTTGAATAAAAATAACCATGGTGCTAATTAAACCACTTTCAAAAATAGTTTCTTCCCAAGATGCTCTTAGAGTCTAAGGCTTATATAAAAAGTACTTACTTTCAAGAATTATATAATTCCAGTTGTATTCAGTGTTGTTAGAATATAGATCAAGATGGAAACGTTCCCATTCAGTTTGTAAAGCCAGCAAAAGGGATGCCAATAAGTGATAATAATAGCAAAGCAAAGAGAATTACAGGATACTTTCACTAATGACAAAAACGACAAATAAAATGCAAGTGAAATTCACCAGGATATTAAAAGTTTGATCATAGACAGGAATCCTCTTGGAATGAAAAAAGGATTTGGTAGAAATTTAGTTAAGAAATCAATTCATCTGATATAATATATTAGAATATCAAATGAGAATGACAAATATAATTTAAATTTAAAAACGTAATCTGATGAAATGTATCACATATTACTAAGTGTAATATACTCTTAGTAACCTGGCAAACTAAGAGTAGAGGCATATTTTATATTAATATAAATGTGTTTGTTAAATGTTAAAAATTAACTAGAAATTTATTTTGACAAACCAAACACTTTATTAAGCCCAGAAACAAATAAAAATTATATAAGAACTGTAAACTTGTAAATAAAATAATCAAAATTTGAAGCTAAAATGAGTCACAAAGGTTAAATTAAAATGACACATAAAACTCACAAGAGAATTCAGTTAGGTGACAAGACATAAGATAAATACCCCAAATTCTATATTCTTATGTAAGAATTAGAAGATACAATAGAAGATTTCATTTACAATAGCCTCAAAGTATATCAATGATTTACTAAAATATAAAAAATACAGGAAATCAGGAAATCAAGTGTAACGTTCACTAAAAATACACTAGATGGGACACTATATTATCCCTAGATCAAGAGAATAAATCTTATAAAGATAAAATTTATTTTGAAAATACTTAATTAAAAAATGTCATGTATTTTTATTGTCTGTTTAGAATATGTTTTATATATTTATTGTACAAAGTCAGAATGTGCATTACATTAAAAAAATACTTTGAATTCAATTACACAGGTAAAATAACCAAGTCTATTTTCCTTATATGACTTTTCATTATTTTTTTAAATTTTTACATAAATGTGTACATGAAAGGGGGAGCTTCTGACACAATATATAAATATGTGACAGATAAAAATTCATTTATCATAACCTGGCTAGTCTAATCTTAATCACTGTGCACTATTCCATCATATGGATTTCTACTTTTTAAAAATACAATTGTTCATTGTTTGTCAACTTAAACCTAGTACCTAAATCAAAGACTAGTATAAGTGATAGAGACTCAATAAATATTTTTGGTTGATCAGTCATATAGATGTATGCATGTATACGTACGTGTACATGTGTGTGTGCACTGCAATGACCCTCTTTCTAGCTACTTTTTTCCATTAGCATACAGCTCTACAAGACATCTGGCTATGTTTAAAGCCATTGACACCTATTGCCAGGTGGATTTCCAAAAGGTTGCTGTCAGCACCATCAGCTGTCCAGGAAAGTATTCATCCCACCACTCTCAAGGTGGACTATTAATGTGTATGTGTGTATGAGCATGCATGTGTGTGCAGGCTTACCAAGTGTGAATAAATATTATCTCTTACATATATTAGTTTGCTTTTAAATTATATTGACTCTGCTTGCACATATATAAATAAAACTTTCCTGTATTTATATACTTAATCGCTTATCTATTGGGATGTAACTTTGATAATTTTTACATTTTTAATAGCTGCTTACAGATTAGAATAACTCTATTTTGTCACATTAATTTATTCTTCATAAAATATAAACAGCAACCTATAATA
Source organism: Delphinapterus leucas (assembly GCF_059928025.1). Classification (NCBI taxonomy): domain Eukaryota; kingdom Metazoa; phylum Chordata; class Mammalia; order Artiodactyla; family Monodontidae; genus Delphinapterus; species Delphinapterus leucas. The sequence continues at coordinate 132,989,529 of NC_143133.1, read as the reverse complement.
AATGCAGGCTTGATGATGCCACTCATTTGCTTAAAAACATAATGCATGTATCTGTGTTTGTGTGTGTGTGTGTGTGTGTGTGTGCGTGTAAGCTCAAAATCTTTAGCATAGCACATATGGTCTTCCATGATATGCCTGTGTCATCCTAAAGTCACATTCCAAACATCATGTTATTTTGAATCTCTTCATTGTTACACATGTATTACATTTGCATGAATAGCCTCACCAAAATTCTTCACCTAACTTGACCATAATTGTCCTTCAAGATCCAACTTAGCTTTTATCTATAGTTAGCCTGTCTAGAACCAGGAGTTGGGTTAAATGACTCTTTTTCTCTACATATGAGATCCTATGAAACATCTGTGGCCTTCCATAATGTACCATACCTACATTATCTGTCCTGAAATCTTTCATTTATAATTAGATAATGAAAACCTCAAAGTTACAGACCTCCAGTATTCAATACTTATCCACAACTTAACTGAAATGTAAATTTCTTTTTGAAAATAACATGTCTTATAATGAAAATATCGTTCAATGGAACAGATGTGTAGACATCCAGAACTTCTATTAATGCTCTTTTCATAAATTGCTTTATTTTGTAAATTAGGGACTTGCAATTATATTCAAATGATGGATGCCATATTAAGTATGCTGTCTCTATGAGAAAACACATGTGGAGGGTGAATATTACATAAGCAAAAGCAATTACACAGTTAACTACAGAGCAGCATGCTATAACACTGAACAGCTATTTTCCTTGGCTACTCATGTGTAAATTGCTTGGCCTTTCAACTAAATAAGTTTTTTGCTCATCCTTGTCTTTGTCTGAAAGTGTAAGGTTGGAACCAGTGCAAAACATTTTTTGATAAGCTACATTTATGTAAGTGTAACATTTTAGCTAGATGTCTTATTGACTGCTGCTCCATTTGAACTTAAAAAATTGACTTAACTTCAGAAGGCAAATGAAAAAGGGCAACGGCAAAAGAAAATATAGATAAAAATTTAATGTATCTGAAAAAATGTGTGGTTTGTGTCATGGTAGTTGAAATTTCTTTGAATGTACATATGGAGAAGGAAATGAGACATTAAAACATACTATTTTGGGGATGGAAACTATATAAGATATGCCAAATACACTGCCTGCCATATGCCAAATTCAAAGCCACTTCTAAGTGAAACTGTCACTCTTTTAGCACTGACTGAAGACGATTCTCCCAGGACTACAGATTCCCAACCTAGTGTCTGGAATTATCTGATTAGGCTATAGTGCCAAGCTTACATTAAAGCATACAACCTGAAACTAGAGATGACTCCATGGTTTTAAATTCTATGAAGTGATGACATAGGATAATAATATTCTTTTGGGGGTGTAATTTGAATCAAGAAATCATGTTAGAAAGCCAAGAGTACAGAGAACTGGAATTGTAAGAATGCATAGCAAAAGGCACCATGACATAGAATTAGGGCTGTGATAATTTGTGATCATGCAGATCAGGATTCAATTAGATGTGAACAGGAGGAAGACCTATGCAACACATGGGAGAAGCAAGAGTCTCAGCTGTTGTCTATGTAAAATTGGTTTCTAGGTTCTGAATGCAGATACATCTCTGACTGCTTCACATTGCCAGTTCAACATTCACATCCATTTTTAAATAACCTATACTTAACCAAAGAGAGAGAGTCTACTCCTGGTGACAAAGTGAGTCAGACTGAAACCAAGACAATGTAAGAATTATTCCCATGTCAAGAGGTAGAACTGTCATTATACACAGGTGATGTGATAATATATATAGAAAAACCTAAAGACTCCACACAAAATACTAGAACTGATAAATGAATTCAACAAGGTAGCAGGATACAAGACTAACATACAGAAATCGGTTTCATTTCTTTACACTAACAATGAAATATCAGAAAGAGAATGTAAACAAACAATCCCTTTTACAATCACATCAAAATAAAATAAAATAATTAGGAATGAACCTCACCAAGGAGGTGAAAGACTTATATGCTGAGAACTATAAAAACAGATAAAGGGAATTGAAGATGATTTAAAGAAATGGAAAGATATCCAGTGCTCTTGGATTGGAAGAATTAATATTGTTAAAATGGCTATATTACCCAAAGCAATCTACAGATTTAATGCAATACCTATTAAAAAAAACCTATGACATATTTCACAGGACTAGAGCAAATACTCCTAAAATGTATATGGAACACTAAAAGACCCAGAATTGCCAAAGCAATCGTGAGCAAAAAGAACAAAATAGGAGGCATAACCCTCCTAGACTTCAGACAATACTACAAAGCTACAGTAATCAAAACAGCATGGTACTGGCACAAAAATATACAGATGAATGGAAGAGAATAAAGAGCCCAGAAATAAGCTTATACACCTATGGACAATTAATCTTCGACAAAGGAGGCAAAAATCTACAATGGAGAAAAGACAGTGTCTTCAGCAAGTGGTGTTGCGAAAGGTGGACAGCCAAATGTAAATCACTGAGGTTAGAACACACCTTCACACCATACATGAAAATAAACTCAAAATGGCTTTGAGACTTAAATATAAGACAAGACATCATAAAACTCCTAACAGAAAACATAGGCAAATCATTCCCCAACATAAATCATAACAATGTTTTCTTAGGTCCATCCCACAAAGCAATAGAAATAAAAGCAAAAATAAACAAATGGACCTAATCAAACTTAGAAGCTTTGCACAGCAAAGGAAACCACAAAACAAAAAGACAACCTGCGGACTGGGAGAAAATATTTGCAAATGATGCAACCATCAAGGGCTTAATGTGCAAACTATACAAACAGCTCCTATAACTCAATAACAAAAAAACAAACAAGCCAATCAAAAAATGGACAGAAGACCTAAATAGATATGTCTTCAGAGAAGACACACAGATGGCCAATAGGCACACTGAAAGATATTCATCAACACTAAGTATTAGAGAAATGCAAATCAAAGCAACAATGAGGTACCACCTCACACCAGTCAGAATAGCTATCTTTTAAAAATCTAGAAATCATAAATGCTGGAGAGTGTTTGGAGAAAAAGGAACCCTCTTACACTGTTGGTGGGTTTGTAAATTGTTGAAGCCACTATGGAAAACAGTATGGAGGTTCCTCAAAAAACTAAAAATAGAGCTGCCATATGATCCAGCCATCCCACTACTGTGCATATACCCAGACAAAACTATAACTTGAAAAGATACATGCATCCCTATGTTCATAACAGCACTATTTACAATAGCCAAGACATGGAAACAGTTATATATATATATATATATATATATATATATATAACTGAGTCACTTTGCTGTACAGAAGACATTCAACACAAGATTGTAAATCAACTATACTTCAATAGTTTTTTTAAAAGAATTATTCCCATGTCAAAGAGTTAAGCTATTATTGCATGAAACAAATGAAAATGGTACCCATCTTTCCTTCCAATGCCAAACCAAGTAAGCATATTGTCTGCAGTGGTTATAACATGATGAGTAAGAAAGTATCTCAAACTCAGCGGCTTAAAACAACAAAAAGCATTTATGTCTTTATGGAGGTTTTTTGGCCAGAGGGCGCGCTCTGGCTTGGGCTTTCTCATGAGGCTTCAGTCATCTGCAGGCTTGACTTGGGCTGGAAGATCCACTTCCATGCAGGTTCACTTGAATGGCTGGGAATTTGGTGCCAGCTGTTGGCAGGAGGTTTCAGTTTACTTCTGGGACTCACCCCAAGGCTGCTTAAGTGTCCCCATATGCTGGCAGTTGGCTTTCTCCATAATAAGTGATCCAAGAGAGCAAGGCAGAGCCATAATGCCCTTCATGAACTGTCTTCAAAAGCCATACACCTTCCCCTGTACCCTACTTTATTTATGACAGAGAGAGACCTGATCTGTTTCAATGTGGGAACAAACTACAAGGTGAGTGAAACAGAAGAGGAGGAACATTAGGACCATGCTGGACACCACTCAGTGTTAGTGTAACAGACTGCTTACTAAGCAAACATCAAGAAAGCCTAACTTCCTCTTAGCCAGATTGCCAAGACCTAAGCTTCTCTTCATATAGAAATTCTAAGCCTACTACTGTCAGGAAGCAACTCGATTTTGAGAATTCTTCACACAAATGACTGGCTGTGGTTTTTACATGATAAACAATAAACAATGACATTATTAAACAACTGTGGGTAATTAGTTGCAGATACATAAGAGAACAACTTTGCCTTCTAATTCACTTATACACCCTGCTATTTCAGGTAGATGGCAAGCAAAGTTACTTCCTCATTTGCTTTGACTTCCTCATCTAGAAAATACACCACATGGTGAATTAGAGAATTTGAAAAATAAAATGATTATCACACATTTTAAGTAGTACATGGCACATAATGTTTTATATATATACAGTACTTAGTTCTCCTAAGTAGAACTCAAGATCATCATACCTATAGAAATTAAATTAATAGAGAGGTAGCCAAAAAAAAAAAAGTTGCATAAAAGTATATTCTAACCTATCATTAGGGCTACCAGAGGATTCTCTTTATTATCATTTGGGAGAACAAAATTATTAGAAAAATAGGAGACTACTTGGATGTTAATTAGCATATGTGCCAATAAATAACTGAAGATGGCAGACTTTAAAGCTGTAGCAATGAATATCAGTTTTTATAAAAGGGTATTATTTCTAGCAATTTTTAACCCTCTCGTATTCTGAACTCCCCACTATTTAATATGTATTCAAATATACATATTTAATATATTTAGATTACATACAATGTTAACATATGGATCTAATTATATTTAAACATGGTATAAAATAAAAGATATACATTCTCTGAAGGAAACTGGCTACATTAAAAAGTTATTTATCACTCAGGTACGTGAAGATTTTTAGATAAATATTTTGAGAGGGAAATTACACATTATAATCCACAAATGCATTAAATATCATGATATTTAAGGCATTCTGGTTAAATATATAGTTTATAATTCAGTTACATTTGCTTATCTCTAAAGACATTACAAAACAGATATAAAACAGGGCAATGAAAGTCAGCAGACACCTTAACAACATAATCACTGAAGTAGGCCATAAGCTTAGCATTGGAAATTTCGTCACAAGACTAGTCGTCACAAGATTTTAAAATATATTAGACTTTACACGGCCTGAGAAAGTGTTCATGTAGAAGATGACATAATGTCTCATAAAACAAGCTGATTATAAGTTAACAGAGGTTAACTTCTTCTTGGAACAGATTTCTAAAGAAATTGCATGACACAGAACAGAAAATCAGGCAGTATGAAGATTTTATGAGTATTCAATGAGCTAAAAATGTTCAGTTGCTTAGAACAGTGCCTGGCATGTGCACACACACACAAACACAGTAGTGTATGTATACACACAACACATATGTTTATATACATAAGTGCACATATACTTTTTTGAAAATGAATATGTATTTTTGCTAAACATACATATAAACATAACTTCAAAGATAAGAACTTTATATTTTGACTCAAAAATGAAGCAACTTGCAGCAGTAATATGGCTTATATATCTTGTCTTGTATTGCAGAGAAACAGTATAACATTTGAGTGTACACAGTGTGGAGGAACAGATATGTACATGCCCCTTCAGACATTCTTTCCCAAATATGAAAAGGCTTATTAGCAGGCCAATGGCAAGTTCCACAGTAAATTCAATTTGCTTTTTAAAACTGGTTCAAGTGCTTACATTGTGTTGATTAAAGTGAATTCCATATTGCTTTTGATTTGCTTTTACACAATAGCTCCAGGCTCGGCACTGTTAAACAATAATGTGAAACCTGACATTCTCAATCTGTTAAATCCCCATCCTATAGCAATAAGGTCACGTATTATTGGATTAAAAGGATGGCTAACCCTAGAACTGAAATTTTCTTCTCCAAAGTACCTTAAATATGTCTTTGTTCTCATACAATTTTATGATAGAGAGCCCAGATATGTGTCATATAGTAAGAATTTTGAGGGAAAAATGTTAATTGGAGAATTACAAACTAATAATGACATTCATAAAGGAATTTCAGCTTAGTCATGGAAGAACTTGTGATCTTAAATTACAAAATATCCTGATGGTCCCAAGATGCGTTAGCTGTACACAGCACATCCAACTTGTTCATTGAGCCATTTGTTGAATAGGATTAGGTCAATTCAATGTTAGCCTGATGTCTCTCTTTCTATTTTTTCTGGGATAATTTTTCTTCTATCTGACGTAATTCTGAAAGTAGTATTTACTCAAAAGACGTTAGTCTCTTTGTTTTGCTCACATTAGTGGAGAGCAAATGGCAGGTCCTGCTTAAAATGACATCATAAGCTGTTAGGTTCTCAACTTTTCAGGGCATTGTCACTTACTACTCTGTTTTCCTAAAATTCTTGATGTATCCTAGTTATTAGGATTTTTTAAAATATTTTTTTGATGTGGACCATTTTTTAAAGTCTTTATTGCATTTGTTACAATACTGCTTCTGTTTTATGTTTGGTTTTTTGGCTGCGAGGCCTGTGGGATCTTAGCTCCCCAACCAGGGATCAAACCCTCACCACCTGCACTGGAAGATGAAGTCTTAACCACTGGACCACCAGGGAGGTCCCTAGTTATTATAATTTACCTACATGTTTTAAAAACTTATTATTTAGATGAATGAAGTCAGACTCATGGTGTTTTAATTTGCAAATGATATGACCGATTAGGGATTAATATACAACATATAAAAATAGTTCATACAACTCAACATCAAAACAAACAAACAAAAAGCAACCACATTAAAAAATGGGCAGAAGAATTGAATAGATAATTTTCCAAAGAAGACATGCAGGTGGCCAACAGGCACATGAAAAGATGCTCAACGTCTCTAGTCATTAGGGAAATGCAAATCAAAACCACAATGAGATATTAACTCACACTTGTCAGAAAGGCTATCATCAAAGGGAACAAAAATAACAAATGTTGGCGAGGGTGTGGAGAAAAGGGAACCCTTGTGCACTGTTGGTGGGAATGTAAATTGGTGCAGCCACTCTGGAAAACTGTACAGAGATTTCTCAAAACACTAAAAATAGAACTACAAAACAACCCAGCAATTCCACTCCCAGGTATATATCCAAAAAAACCAAAAAGGAATTCGAAAAGATACATGCACCCCAATGTTCATAGCACCATTATTTACAGTTGCCAAGATATGGAAGCAACCTAAGTGTCCATCAACAGCTGACTGGATGTGGTGTATATATATAATGGAATAGTACTCAGCCATAAAGAGAATGAAATTTTGCCATTTTCAGCAACACTGATGGACTTGGAAGGCATTATGCTAAGTGAAATAAGTCAGACAGAGAAAGACAAATACTGTATGATGTCACTTATATGTGGAATCTAAAAAATACAACAAACTAGTGAATATAACCAAAAAGAAGCAGACTCACAGATATAGAGAACAAACTAGTGGTTACCAGTGGGGAGAGGCAACATAGGGGTGGGGAAGTGAGAGGCACAAACCATTGGTGTAAGATAGGCTCAAGGGTGTACTGTACGTCATAGGGGATATAATCAATATTTTGTAATAACTGTAAATGGAAAGTAACCTTAAAAATTGTTAATTTTTTAAATTTGAAAGTAAAAAAAAAAAAGATTCAATAGTGTATTTAAAAAGGGATGACAATATAGTGAAACCAGAAAAATGTCTGAAGTCATCCACAGTTTTTTGTTTGTTCGTTTTTGTTTTTTCTATGCTTCTTACGTTGTCCCATTAAAACTCCTGGTCATAATGCTACCTGATTTTAAATCTCTAATCTTTCAGGAGCCTTCCCTGTGAGACACTGTCATCCCTGGTTTTAAATGCCTGAAGATGAGAAACAAAATTCTTTCTCATCACGTTAGAAGGGAAAATTAAAACATGAAGAAGTGACGTCAGTGTCTAAAACCAGGTAAAGAAACCACCACTACACGTTAAGATTAGAAATCTGGAGTTACTGCCCATATTACTTTAACATGTATCATCTTCTTAATTTGAAACCTTATTGCTACTCCTGGGAGCTGCTACTTCAAACTGTTACACTGGAGAAACAATGGTGGAAAATCATAAAAGGAATAAACTATCTTTCTAATTGGGGTATAGTTGCTTTACAACCTGAAACTAACACAATATTGTAAATCAACTACGCTTCAATTACAAAAAAATTTAAAAAAGGAATAAACTATTCTGTTCTCCTCTAATTCTTTCCTCTCTCCCCTCCTTTCCCATCCCCACTCCAACACAAAACAGATTCTGTATTAGTAAGAGAGAACAATGCCAGCTGCCCTTCTTCCTTCCATTGTCAGAACTGAAAAAAGGTCAGAACAAACAACAGTGAAACTCCAGCAGCTGTAGTGACTGCAGCAGAGTAAAAGAGAATGGGGTCAAAGATGCTCAGAGAGAAGTGACAGGAAGAGAAATAAACTAGGCCAAGTAGCAGTAGTGTAGCCAGCTGTGCTGTGGGAAGAGTGAACGCTGGCACTGAAACATGAGAGCATTTTCAGTTGAAGCCGTCTGATACCACAGGGACTCCACACGTGTAACCTTTAATTATTGCTCACTCTTGAAAATAAGATGCAGTCAGGCATGACTTCCAGAATGTGATATAAAAACGGTTTCCCTATATATATGTATTAGCATACGGTATTTGTTTTTCTTTCTGACTTACTTCACTCTGTATGACAGACTCAGGTCCATCCACCTCACTACAAATAACAGACACGGGGAGGGGGAAGGGTAAGCTGGGACGAAGTGAGAGAGTGGTATGGACATATATACACTACCAAACGTAAAACAGATAGCTAGTGGGAAGCAGCCGCATAGCACAGGGAGATCAGCTCGGTGCTTTGTGACCACCTAGAGGGGTGGGATAGGGAGGGTGGGAGGGAGACCCAAGAGGGAGGAGAGATATGGGAACATATGTATATGTATAGCTGACTCACTTTGTTATAAAGCAGCAACTAGCACACCATTGTAAAGCAATTATACTCCAATAAAGATGTTTTTAAAAAAAAAAAAAGGTTTCCCTCCTATGTATGTATATGTATTTTTTACTAACATTCCGTATGAAACTTACCTTTCCCACACTCTACAAGAAAGAACATCAAAGGAAAATGATCAGGTTTGAATAAGACTCTGAAATGTTTGTTCCAAGGGCATTTTTTCCAACTTGAGCATACAATTTTTCATGTGACTAGGAGATTCAAGAAGGGAATTTAGCTTCACAGGAGTAACAGACTACATAAGATACAAGAGTAAACGAATCGCCAGTTGCGACACATGCTCATAAAGGCATAAGCAATTCCTAAGTAAATCTGAGCCTCAAAATAGTTTGCTGTTAAAAACAAATATCAAATATTTCATCTGTAACACCTTCTTGAATAGTCCTATTCCTAGCATTTTTCACTTTTACCCATTTTTACCATTTACATAATTTTTATCCATTGTTCAACATATTTAAGAAAAATTTAAAGCTAAAATTATTGAAGCAGAATAATGACAGTATCAGTAATCAGAAACATTTACTGAGCCCTTATTATGTGCTACACATGGTGCCAAGTATCTTAGAATACTGGAGCCATTAAAATTTTATTTCTACCAATATCTCTAATTGAGTTAATTTCTCTAATAATTTAAGAAAAGCAATTAGCTGTACAGTGGAAACTAACACAACATTGTAAAGCAACTACACTCCAATAAAAATTAACTTAAAAAAAGCAAAATAAAGCAAGCATGTGCTAAAAATGAGTCTAATCAAATAGTTTGGAGTAGAATAATAATGTTCTAAAAACAAATTAATGAGTATCCACTTATTTATGTATCAAACAAAATGTTTTCAGATGAGTTTCTGTAGCCAGAATTGTGTCCTGGCCAACACTGTACCCATTGGTATGAAGTAAACATTGCTCAGGGGCCACAAAAGCATAAAGTCGGCAGTAGATTATCTCTTATCTATTATTAAAATAGAATCTTTTCAGTGTTAACTTTCCTCTAATTTAATGGATACAAATTAATAGGCACAAGCAGCCTAAGGCATAATTTTAGTCCTTGACTATTTTAATATGATTATTTATTAAAAATAATATTTTATGAACGTTTTCTTCTTAGAAGCTCAAACAGGCTGATAAATCAAGTAACACTATCTTTTGGGAAATGCCATTATGCAAAATAATTTTCAAAAGATGAGGAAGACGGTCCAACTCATACTGAATGCTCACATGGGTTGTATCCAGCAGCACAAAACGTATTCTGTCTTGAGATTAAATAGTCAACATAAAAGACTGTTGGTCTTATATACCATGTTGGCAATTTGAATTTGGTTAATCCTGCTCAGGTAAAAAAAAAATTACTCAAATGTCTACTATATATTAAAAATGAGATGTGCAACAAAAAGTGCTTACTGTGATATTTATCTAAACACTAGATAATGACTATGTAGAAAAGAATTTTTACCTTTGCAGAAATATAGCATGTAAATGACTCTTCACTTGACTTTTTCTATTCACAAAGTTCAACACCTCCCTTAATCTGGTTCTACCCAATAATTTATTCTCACCATGTATTGCAAATCCCCAGCAAATCTTTTTATGAGTATATTACACAAAGTTAATAAAACACACCATGTGGGTTCATGACTCTTCCCTGAGTTGATATACTTTTAAGTCTCCAGCTGTAGAGGTATCGCTACAGCCACCAAATATTAGCTCAAATGTCATTACCTCAATAAAGATTATGCAATGCAACTCAGTTGGAATTTGATGATTCTGCGGTTGCAATCCTATCCCACTTGGCTTGTATGTCTGTGACAATTATGTTATTCTACCATGTATTATAGCTGTCCTTTACTTCTAACTGCACTAAACTATAGTCTTTCTGAAAGTACAGAGTTGTCTTATTCAGTGCTAGCCATATGCTAGCAGCATGTTTGTTTGCGTGTTTGTTCTTTCCTCAGTGAATATTTCATAGGTGAAAACACAAATGAACAAACCTATTGTTCCCTGTAGATTTTTTGTTCACCTTACAATGAAAACTCTTAACTTTATAAATTTTGTAAATATCCCTTTTCTAATAGACATTAGAAAACAAGTAAGTTTGGATTAACCTTGAAATAGTATTCGCGCACTTGGGAATGTAAAAACTTCACACACATTTAAATTACATAAATCAAATTACAGCCATCGTAAAAAGTATTTAAGTTAGTTCGGTTACCATGGAAATACGGAAGTAATTTAAAAACGAATAAAAATGAAACTAAATTATAGCAAAATATTAAGTACGTGGCAGGTTCTTCTTAAATAACTTCTGAATGTATGGCAATTCAATATTTCTCTAATATGTGTGATTGCCGGGTTCCAAGGCATATGCAAATCCGAACAGAAAATGTTGAAGTGCTTTCCAAAGGGAGGTGAAACTGACACTACCTCTAGCAGTGGACATTGAGTCCTATTTTTCCAAATCACATCAAGTCTTGGTGGTTTGCAGCTTTTTAATTTTTGGTATTCTGGTAGACGTAAAAATGGCACTTCTCTGTGATTATAAAGTGTGTTTCCTTGAAAACTAACGAGGATTAACATCTTTTCATAATATATATTGGCACTTCATCTTTCCTTCTGTCTGAAAAGTCTTTTTAAAACTACTGCCTAGTTTTCTTTGGTTTGTTTCATTTATAACTATCTATCTATCTATTGATTAATCTATGATACTAAGTTCTTATTAGTTTTTTAGGTAGACAATGTCTTGAGGGAAAATTCTTATGATTAGAGCTTCTTAATTTTAATCTAATCATACTTTTTTTCTGATGTTTATTCTGCCTTTGAAACATACCCCTAAAATTATATTCTAATATTGATATTAGTATAATCATAATTAAGGCAATATTGGATATGATATATATGTATATGTATGTATATAGTCTTTACTTGAATATCATTATGATAATTACATTAGAAAATAACACTCCTTTTTTTCTTTACTATATGGTATAATCTTAGTCTTCTTGATCCAAACTGTATCTAGGAACACATTTTGACTTTCTATAAGCATATGTTTCAGACAAAAACAAATATTTTATTCACTAATAATTTATTTTCTCTTCAAATTGTACTATTAGAATGTTTCCAAAAGTTTTATTATTAGTTATACCAGAGTTTAGTATTTATAAAGGTATGCATTAGACAGACAGTAGATCAATTTAGGGGAAAGATACTGTATTTAAATTGGCACACAATTTTACTGCATGAGTTAGAAAAGTGACTTTTAAGAAATGTCATATTTAATAACATTTCAAATGTAAAGTAATATTTCGCATGTAACACAAATATGGAAATGAACACAAAGTTGGAAAATAAAGCAAATAAGGAAGATAAACAGTAATCAAACTGTCTGACTCACTCTTTCTGGCATATTCGTACAACAATTAGTTCTTATCAGAACCCAGATATCTGGGCAAACAGAGGATAATAGGCACACAGATGTATAATCTGGGCTCTTTGTACACAGTTGATAAAAATGTATGGCATCAATTAGATTTCACAAAATGTTAAGAAGGCACCTCCCTTCAGCCCCTCACGTGGGAGCCTGGGAATTTGAAAAGCACATTTGTTTTATTAACTCTTCACACATTGACACCATTTTCTGACAGAATTCCTATATCAGAGAACTCTAAGAAAATCATTGAGTGATAATTTTCACCTCTTGAACCTAAGTACAGGTTTCCCCACTATCCGAAAGTAGAAGGTTCCTGTGAAACCTTTTACAAACCAAAATGCTATAAAGTGAAGAAGCAATTACCTTAGGACACGTCTTGCTAAGGGAGGCACAAAATAAATGGAGGTAAAGCACAGATGCTCACAGACACCGTTCACAGCTATGAGGGATTGATGCGGAGATGCTGAGATGATGCTGAGTGTGGTTCCAGGGAAGGAGCTTGGCTGTGCCAGCCTTCCACCTCAGATGCTCCCAACCTCTACAGGGCTGCTGCAAAGCGGGTTGGACGTGATTTTAGCTCTTCACCTTTCTTACTAGAAAAGAAGATCCTCTTAGGATTTCTTTTGGTTAGCGAAAGCTGATACTAACGTATTTGTAGGTCTTTCGTAAAAGATAGTGGCATAAATAGAATTTATGAAAATCGGGGGCTACCTGTCACAGCTATTTTGCAAAGGACTCACCAAGTGCAATACCTCTGGAATTATGGATTATCAAAGTGAATCCTAACGTTTTCTCCTTAACACCACCAACAAAATATTAGTATATAGGTTTTCTAAAAGTTTCATAGAGACCTCATACTCAGCACTGTCACTGTATATAAGCTTATTTAGTCTGCAAGCCTGCAGAAATATAAATAAAATATCATCATTACTTGCCTATTTCTATCATAAAATAAATTAGGCAAATTGACATGGTATAATATGAGATGAGATACAGGAATATTCCACTGAAGGTATACAAGGTCCTGTAGACAAAATGGAGGAAATAAATCAAAATAAGAAAGCTTAGAGTCATATTTTGTTTTGTAGGCAAGGGATCCCTGATTATTGATGATTGTTGTAAACTTGTCAATTTGATGACATTCAGATCACGTAGCATCTTGTTAAATGAGAGACAGGCTTCCACTATTGGGCAAAAATGGCAATGCGTTAGAAACAGGTCTATTTAATGACATTGAAAAGCATGCTATTTTGAAAATATAACCTTCAGATATGGAAACCACAAAGCAGATCATTTCACCATGGTCTGGGTCAACAGATGAAAAGATTTATGAACAAGTTACTTCACAGGATGCGACAATGTCGTTGGCCAAATTGAGAGCCTGAATATGAGAATTTAAGATAAGTAATGAAAGCTCATAAAATAATAAATGCTTATCAAGCATGATTAACCTCAACTTGAGTCTGATTAGTCTAAGTGTGCTTTATTTCACAATAAGCTTACTAATATGTAAATGTCGTGACAAATATTCACCAAATAGTTTTTTGGGTTTTTCAAAAGAAATATGCATTGTTCACTCTGCTTTAAAGTGTTTTTAGTATACTACTTCTATTAAATAATAGTCAGTGAATGTTAAACAAAAATTAACAATAATTTTCATTTATTGATTTACTTCATTTTTCTCAAATGTCTGTTTTTATTTGGTGCCTCTGGATTCCAGCACTGAGCTCGTAGCTATCAGCATTAACATCTCACCCTGGCTGTGATGTCCACACCATATCTTTAACTATAGATTTTCCAAATTCCTATTTATTCTACCTAACTCATATTGGTTGAGTATAAAAATGATTATTAATTGATAACTGGTGCATTTGGGTCCAGCTATACCTGATAGACTATGCTATTCTTGGTTTATACTAACTTCCCAGCCTCTGTAGACATTGATAAGATCCTACGTAAATGATCTCATTAAATCTATACAACTGCTATTTCGGAGTAAGTATTTTCTCTACTCTTTAAAAATAGAAAGTAAATGAAGACTAGAAAGGTTAATTAACTTGTTCATATTACCAGAATATGTTCTATTTCCGAAGTTTGTGATATCATATTTAAACTGTCTTTAAATGTAAAAATACCATATTTTAACCTATTTTAAGACCCTTTCCTCTACTTCTAAAATAGGCAAATACTTCTTAAACATTCATATTATCTTTTGAAATATTTAGGTACAAGTGGCTACATTTCACCATATTTCTAAATCCGTGTATTGTGAATTATACTTGTCATATTTTTATAATACTTATTAACTTATATGAACATTATATATTTATATAGTTTGTTCATTCTTGTAATCTTGTTGTAGAGTCTAACCCATTTAAAATATCCATTTAAAGAATCATAATGAATTTTAGTTCATAACAGTCAACCAATATTAATTTATCGAAGTTAATTCTAAACTAAGGAATGTAGCAATAGCTGAATATTTCCAATGTAATACTGACTGTGACAATGAAAAAAAGAAAAAAAATATATAGACTAGTCTAACATATTCGAATATTATATTCCAATATTTCTGAGAAGCTAGATTAAACGTATCCTTTACTAAAATCCCAGCAAGGTGTCATAAAACCTGTGCCCAGGGCTTAATGCGCATAGAGGCTTAAAAGCTTTCCAGAGAAGCCTACATTCACTCTGCTTTTAATTTACCATAATTCTGAAGATAAATTGTTATCATCTGGGAATTGCCTCCCATTGGAAATGGAAGTGTATTAAGTGCTTATGCTATGTGCAAGATGTTTCCAAATAAACAATGTTGTACCTCTACCTAAAATCCCCTCACATTATTTCAAGTCGTCTTCTACTCCCTGTTACAAGCACCAGTCTAGGGCCCATTTCTACTGTTCTTTGCATTTAAGTCCTCCCTGTATACCATTCTGTTCAATCTTGGTTATCAAACCCTAAGCCTAATATAGCTGGAGATTATATTATTTTGCAGCATTTTCTTGTAGTTCAATTTGTCACATGAGAAAAATTCCAGTAGGGTTTGCCAACAAGCCTGTAACTCAAGGTTTTCCATTTCAAAGATTCAGGTACAAGAAAAATCAGCTCCCTGGCCTGTGATGCTTTGCATGAATTTTTCTCTCAACAGCATCATATTGCTGGGAAATACAGTATAAGAAAAAAATGTGGTTGATGCCACTATCAGAACTCAATTATACAGAAAATAGCTGGATGATTACTCTGAAGCTGTAGCCAAACAAAATCCGTGTTGTGTCATTTGACCCAAGAGTTGTAAATCTTTCCCCTTTTTTATTGCTGTCTACATGGGGTTCAATACTTCTCTGCATCCTTCAGAAAGAAAACAGAAGAAAATCACCTTACAAAATAATTTTTTAGTATAATAGGAATATAAATTGACCAACATAAAGGGGAAATAAAGTGTAGCTTTTGCTTTGACTCTGGCAAAAGTGGACCCTGGCAAAATATGTATTTTTTTATTTAAAATATCTTAATAGCTACATTAAAAGAAAAATTATACTCTTATCAGCAGAGTCAATTTTTTAGAATGAAGATATATAATATTTTGTTTGGATATATAATACTATAGATGTCAATATACACTCACATCTCCATCTCCATCTACCTCTATACCTATATCTCTGTATATGTATCATTCATTTTGGAAACTCTGATTTCTAACAATTACTAGATTTTCCAGTCTTATTAAAAATGATTTTTGTCAATGTTTCTAGCAAGAAGTAATTATTTTCAGAAAATTAGTAAGAATCAGCATAATGTCTAGCATTATGGTGAGTGCTTTACCGTTATCTATACAGAAAACCCTTAGTGAGTTAGTATTTATACTGTATTACAGATAAGGACATTAAAGCTCAGAGATGCTAACTAGTAGCTCCAAATCACAGGACTATTATGTGGTGGAGGAATTATTCTAACTCATGTCTTACTCCAAAGTTCATGCTCTTCTATTAGACCAATCTGCTTTTTAAATATACAGTTGACACTTGAACAACATGCGTTTGAATTGTGCGGGTCCACTTATACAGGGATTGTTTTCAATAAGTACATACTACAATACTACACGATCCGCCGTTGGTTTAATCCATGGATATGGAACCACAGACACATAGGACAGACTGTAAAGTTCTACTCAGATTATTGACTGCAAGGGCGGTTGGCACTCGTAAACACTGCATTGTTCAAGGGCCAACTGTATGTTGTATCCTAACACAACTAAAAGGACAAAAGA
Organism: Delphinapterus leucas; assembly: GCF_059928025.1. Taxonomy (NCBI): domain Eukaryota; kingdom Metazoa; phylum Chordata; class Mammalia; order Artiodactyla; family Monodontidae; genus Delphinapterus; species Delphinapterus leucas. Next base: position 132,972,782 of record NC_143133.1, on the reverse strand, counting down.
CCTCTGAAATTATTTTGGATAAGTAATTTTTAATATATGTAAATAAGAAGAGTGAAGTCATCATTGATGGGTCCGTGACTGTTTTCTCTGTTTTTTTGAGAATATCTGTCAACATACAAATGTGACTTGCATAATTAATATTATTAGTCTTTTTTCCATGGAATTACTAGAAGAGAACCCAGCGCAATTCTTATGTTAGGACTTAGAAAGGCTATAGTTTTCCCTGATGTGCTCGCCACCTGATTTTGGTATTGTTATACAGAATTCTGACAATTTATTGAGTACTAGGAAACATCCCAAGGAAACTGCCTTCAACTGGACAGTCTCACATTTTCAGTTCATTCTCTTTTATCACTACTAATATTCTACTCAATTAGTTTACTTATTTAGCTTTATTCTTGTTTTAATTATGTGCGTTAGTTTCTAAAAATGGCTATTTTCACATTAACAACTATATATGTATATGTTCTTAATAATGGTGTCGCAAATTTGTGGAAAACAAATTTAACAAAAATTAAATTAGTTTAGGGAATTCCCTGGCAGTCCAGTGGTTAGGACTCGGCGCTTTCACTGCAGGGGCCCAGGTTCGATCCCTGTGTGGGGAACTAAGATCCCCCAAGCTGCACGACGTGCCAAAAAAAAAAAAAAAGGTTAAAGTTGTTTATTTAAATGAGAGTTAAATTTGTTATTGCAAAGAAACTGTATTTGCATGCCTACAAAATAATAGAATATAAACATGAATTAGTGATGCTTGAGACTTCTGGGTTACAACTAAAATCCATTTTTTTTTTTTTTTTTTTGCCAAAAGCAATGTCATGAAGTTTTCCCTTATGTTTTCTTATAAGAGGTTTACATTTTCAGGTTTATACCTAAGTCTTTAACTATTTTGAGTTGATTCTTGTATATGGTAAAAGATGGGATGTTCAGTTTCATTCTTCTATGTGTGGACACTCAGTTTCCCGGCACCATTTTTTGAAAAGACTATCCTTTGGCAAACATGTATTCTGGAGCCCTTGTCACAGATTAGTTGACTGCATATGTGTGGATTTATTTCTGAGCTCTCTTTTCTGTCCCATTGGTCTACATGCCTGTCTTTATGCCAATATCATACTGTTTTAATGACTATAGTTTTTTAATATATTTTGAAATCAGGAAGTGTGATTCCTCCAGCTTTGCTCTTCTTTTCCAAGATTTTTGCAGTTATTCTGGACCTTTTGTTGTTTCATATGAATTTTAGGAACTGTTTCTATTTCTGTAAAATGCCACTGAGATTTTGATGGAAATAGAATTGAATCAGAGACCCCTTTGGTTAGTATTGACATTTTAAGAGTATTCATTCTTCCAATCTATGAGCACAGAATATCAGAATATCTCTCCATTTATTTGTGTTTTGTTCAATTTCTTTAATCAATTCCTTATAGTTTTCAGTGTACAGGTCTTTCACCTCTTTGGTCAAATTTATTCCTAGGTATTTTATTCTTTTTGATGCATTTGTAAGTGGAATTTCTTTCTTAACTACCTCTCAGATATACATTGTTAATGTACAGAAACACAACTGATTTTCATATGTTGATTTTGTACCCTGAAATTTTGCTGAATATGCGTATTAGTTCTAACAGGTATTTTTGTGGCATCTTTAGGGTTCTCTCTATATGAGATCATGTCATCTGCAGAGACAATTTTGCTTCTTTGGATTTGCATGCCTTTTATTTCTTACGCTTGCCTAATTGTTATGGCTAGGACTTCCAACATTATGTCAAATAGAAGTATGAGTGTGTATCCTTGTCTTGTTCCTGATCTTAGACGGAAAGTTTTTTTCAGCTTTTAACCATTGAGTATGGTGTTAGCTGTGGGCTTAGAAATATATGGCCTTAATTATGTTGGCGTAAATTCTTTCCACACCTAGGTTGTTGAGAATTTTTATTGTAAAGGGGTGTTGTCAAAGTATTTTTATCATGAAAAGGTGTTTCAAATGTTTTATTTGCATCTACTGGATGGTCAGGTGATTTTTATCCTGTAGTCTGTCAATGTGCAAGTCACATGTACTGATGATCTCCTTATGTTGAACCATCCTTGAATCCCAGGGATAAATCCCATTTGATCATGGTGTATGTTCTTTTTAATGTGCCACTGGATTCAGTTCATTAATATCTTGTTGAGAAATTTTGTACCTATGTTCATCAGGGATACTGACCTATACTTTTCTCAAAAGCACAGGTAGCAAAAGCAAAAATAGCCAAGTTAGAATGTATCAAATTTAAAAGCTTCTGCACAGCAAAAGAAATAATCAGCAGAGTGAAAATAAACTACCTATGGAATGGGAGAAAATATGTTCATCCTTTATATCTGATAAGCATTTAATTTTCAAAAAAAAAGCAACTCCAATAACTCAATAGCAAAAAATAACCCAACTTAAAAATGGGCAAAGGAGTTGAACAGACATTTCCCCAAAGACATACAAATGGCCAATGGACATATGAAAATTTTTTCTGTATCACTAATCATCAGGGATACAAATCAAAACCACAATGAGATATTATCTTCATACCGGTTAGAGCAGCTATTATCAAAATAACAAAAGATAAAAGTATTGGAAAGGATATGGAGAAACTGGAACTTTTGCACATTGTCTGTGGGCATGTAAAATGGTGTAGCCACTATGGAAAACATTATGGAGGCTAAAAATAGAACTACCATATAATATAGCAATCCCATTTGTGGGTGTATTTCCAAAAGAATTGGAACCAGGATCAAAGAGATAGCTGCACTCACATGTTAATTACAGCATTACTCACAACAGCCAAGATTTGGACACCCAAATATCTATTAACAAATCAATGGAAAAAGAAAATTTTGTATATTCATACAATATAATATTATTCAGTCTTACAAAGAAGGAACAACATGGATGGACCTGGAAGATGTTATGCTCATTGAAACAAGCGAGTCAGAGAAGGAGAAATATTGTGTAATTATACTTATATGAGGTATCTAAAAGAGTCAAAATCATAAAAGTAGAAAATACAAGGTGATTGTCAGGGGAAGGGGAGAAGGGAGACATGAAGAGTTGTTCAATGGTTATAAAGTTGTAGTTATATAAGATAAACAAATTTTAGAGCTCTGCTGTGCAACTTAGTCCTGTAGTTAACAATACAATATTGTACACTTAAAACTTTAAGAGGGTTAAGCCGATATCCTTATGTTAAGAGGGTAGGCCTTATGTCAAGTACCTTTTTGAAATTCATTAATTAATTACAAAACTAAAATCTGTTAGTTTTCACTCTTTATCCTTCAAAATGTCACATGATTTGAATGCATAACTAATACCTATACATATTTCACTTCCAGAGTTAGAAAACAAAAGTCTCCAAATCTTTCATTTGTATTGTTTATTATAAGATAGCTTTGAAAGTTCTATTAACTACAGATGTAGTAAGGCCTGCAATGCTATGTCTTATAAAATTAATATTTCTGATTTTAACAGCATATTGCCAACAAAATCTCTTTCGGACTTTCCTGGTGGCTCAGTGGTTAAGAATCTGCCGGCCAGTGCAGGGGACACGGGTTCAAGCCCTGGTCTGGGAAGATCCCACATGCCATGGAGCAACTAAGCCCATGCGCCACAACTACTGAACCTGTGCTCTAGAGCCCGCGAGCCACAACTACTGAGCCTGCGGGCCTAGCGCCCGTGCTCCACAACAAGAGAAGCCACTGCAAGGAGAAGCCCTGCGCACCGCAACAAAGAATAGCCCCCGCTCGCTGCAACTAGAGAAAGCTCACGCACTGCAGCTAAGACCCAACACAGACATAAATAAATAAATAAATAAATATTTAAAATGCATTATTTTGACCTGTCAGAGTTTAAGGTGATAAGTAAAATAAACTGAAAACATGATTTCATAAACAGCTTATGATTAAACTAACACATTTATATGACAAAATTGTATGAAATCTTCCAGTAAAGTGTTTCTCAGATATACATGCTGGTAGATAGTGATCCATTGATTAGAGAAGCTATAGCTAGGGGTTTCAATTTTGTAATAGAGAAATATGTTGAAAACTACATGACCAATATTAAATAAAAATTAAAATACAGAGTTGAAAGCAAAATCTGTCTCATCAGCACCATCATAAAGGACAAGGAAAACTAAAGTTTTCAATTACTTGTCACCCAAAATTAATTTTTAACAGGAAATGAATTGCAAATTGGGGTAAAGAAACTATGGTGGTCCTTATCTAGGTCATTAAATCCAGTTTTCTTTTCTCTTTTTTCACCTTAAGAATTTCATATTTAAGTATTTGCTTATAATGATGGTTGTCCTAGCCAGACGAACTATAGATACAGATATACCAGTAGTCAGGGCCTGGGTAAGACCCAACTTCCTCATTGGATCCACTCATATCTACATGCACTCACCAACTGAAAGAGGAATAAGAAGATTCCTGGGACAATGTTTTAACCTCGTCCAAAAACTGGCTCAGAGAGTTGCATATGTAAATGGTCCTCAAAATATAAGGATCCCTGCAAAAACTTAGACTGATAGGCAGTACAGACAGGTGCAAGACTTTGGGACAAGGAAAATAGCCATTCCAAGCACATCCAGACCCAATCCCAAAACAGCCATCCGTGGCACATGTGCACCAGGGGAAGAAAATGTCTGAGTGTTTGCCTATAGAGAGCCCACTTGATAAATGCTGCAAGAGTACTTTGAGTTCTAAACAATTCAGCTGTAACCAAAATTCCATCTTTAGCATCCCAGGCCACCATATCCCTTTCACTAAGTACTAATTTTTAAAAAAGACAGTACATTTTTGTTAAAACTTCATGAAACAACGAGGAGACAGGTACAGCAATGACAAAGGCTTTCTAGCTATAAAAGGAGAATAGCCCATGGGGTGGTGTTGGTGCCGGGGCAGCGGGTGTCTCAAGGTGGCTTACTTCTCTGACTGCTGCAAAGAAGGGCTGATGTACAGCCACTGGGCCAGGACTACAATGCAACTTCAAAAAAAGAATGACTGATGTATTAAAACTACAGAATGCTCCTTGGCTGTACTGTAGGACCTTGAATTCTAAATCATTTGGGAGAAGGAGTTTGCAAAGGATTTAATTTCCTATATGAGCAAATGGGAGGACAGGACCCAACATATCTTATGTACACTTGCCAAAGAAACAAAATCATTTTAGTTGCCGTATTGAAAGTTTCACAATCTTGTATTTAATCCTTAAATCTCCTTTTTATATTTCAAGAATTCCAGCCTTCCTATACATGAAAACTGCTTTTGTTTGCTTGTTTTTTCTTTTTATGCATTGCTCTTTTCACAGCGTTTTCTGATGCCTTTGTTTTTGAAAAAACTTACTTGTAAAGTTGAGTATGATGTGTGTGTGTGTGTGTGTGTGTGTGTGTGTATTCAATACTTACGGGTCTTTCTAGCAGAATCTTCCACAAAAAGAGAAGAAATGTCTTCATCCACTCCTGCTTCATTTTTTGCGATACAAGTGTATGCCCCTGTATCTTCATATCGCACATTGCTAATATGAACCTCACTGCCATTTGCTGAAAACAGAAGGCAAATGCAACCTGTAAACTACAATTTCAGTTTTGGTATAGTGATTTCTGATTACACAGTCAAACAGTTCTCTTAGCTTATCCTAATTAAACTGTTTCCCTTCATGCTTCCATGCTTTGGAGACATGCCAAATTATTCCAAATGCATTCAAGTGTTTCATAAATTGTGCTGTCACTCTATTACAGAAATCCCAATACTCTGTATCAAATGCACACACACCATATTTTATATTCATTTCCTACCTTGCATAAGAAGTGTTACATATTGAAAACTATAATTCCATTTCTATATTTATTTTTAATATTCATAATCCACGTTGTCCTCAGCTTTTACAACAGTTTTAATTAATACCAATATGGTTCATTTACAGGAAAATACTTGTGAAAAGACATGTCATAAAGGAATTAAGTGAGCTACATCATGCAAGTATAATACAATGCCATTTAGCACAAGCATATTCTTGAGTCTGAATTATATATCTGGAATTATTAGGTATAGGGGACAGAAAAAAAAACACACGATTTTTTGGGTAAGATTTGCAGTCGTTTGCAAGAAATATACCTAAAGTAAGCAGTATTATAATATGGAAATTGATATAGTCAGTGTATAACCAAAGGGTTAAGGGAATGATTAATCCAATTTTTAAGCTTTGGTAAAATAATATTTGCAGCTAATCTCTGAATGAGTTGCATTCCCCGAAGTGGAAACCAGGGTATAATTAATCATTTATTGTATGTTGGCAATACAGGAGGTGCTTTTACATATATTATTCCTTAATTGTCCCAGATAATAGCTGATTATCAAATGAGGAATCTGAGACTCATGGAATGATCTCATGCAGGTCACTCCCCTCAAAGGTAAGGGCTGGACTTCTGTTCTACCGGACCCCAAGGTTCAGTGTTTTAGTGCTCATTTGTTTAGGTTTGCATCTTTTCTTTTACTTTCTTTTCTTTCTTTCTGTATGTCTCTGTGTGCATGTTTGTGGTGTGTTCCATGTTATCCAATCACAAGGACACCATGAACTACGTGCAGTAGAAAGGGGCACGACTCTGTGACAGAGAGGAGACTAAATAATCAGAGCCGCTGTTTGGCGGAGGAAGGTAGAAAACCAAGGGGAAAAGCACTTAAATGTCATCCCTAGGAGGATATGGAGAGGCAGTGAGTGTTTGGGGAAGGCTAGTCACTGAAATCACTGGAACCTCTTTCTTGATTTACAGATATCACTGCACTCCTCCATTCCCCCCATCCTTTGTTGAGAATCACTTCCCCAAAACAGCTGGCAGGTTTTTATTGGCAGGGTCGCTGAAAAAGGCCAGTTGGCTTTGTGGGTTACACAATTTGTGTGCCAACTTCTCACCTCTGCCATAGCAGCATGACAGCAGCCACAGACACTATTTTTTTAAATGAATGTGGCTGTTCTAAAAACAAGCAAAACCACTGCTTTATTTACAAAAATAGGCAGCTTTCCAGATTTGGTCTGTGGTCCTTCATTTGCAGACCCCTGCTCTAAAAGATGAGAAGAAAACAATGTACTTAAGCCCAGATCAGCTTCTTGTTTTATGTGAAACATGGCCCTCTCCAAAGACCACATACTTAAGGTAAATTCTCTAGAACTTTTTTGAAACTTCAATTTATTCCCTCTTCAAATTCTCTCTTCTCAATATTCTTATATGTTCTTCTAACCTATGTGTCCCACTATCTTTCCCTCCTTTCCTACATAATCTAGCATATCTAGATGTTTTCTACTCTATGACCAGAACTACCAATTTCCGGGTCCATTTATCATCCTGACACACCTGCTTTCAGAACTAGAAAACATTCCCTGCACTTAAGTTTTTGATTAAAGTACTAGACTATTACATAAGCAAATTTACAAATTTTCAAATTCACGATCTCCAATTTTCAAGTAACAGGATGTTACTTGACCTTTAAAGTTAGTTGCATTTCATACCCTACTCCACTTTTATTTCAGATCTTTAGTCTTTGTTTGATGTCTCCCGGCATAATAATAACTTCTCACTCTAAACAGGTTGTCTTGTTCTTTAAATCATGAAATACATAGAAGTGATTAAAAAGTAAGCCCAAATCATTTCACAACATATGTGTAAAGTATCATCGCCTTGTATACCTTAAGCTTACACAATTTTATATGCCAACTGAATTTCAATAAAAGCTGGAAAAGAAAGAAATTAATCCCCAAACCTCCTGTTTCCATTTACATCTTCATTTTTATTTAATTCTCAAAGGAAATTTTCTGTTTCTTTCCAAGGCCAACCTCCCCTCCTTTTTTGTTTTGTATTTGTCCCTCCTTCCCCTGTTACATTATTCATACATCTTTCTCTTTACCAATATCCTTTTAAACCAACAAATCGTCCAAGAAGTAAGAAATATCTTCATCAGTCCTAAACCTTCCCACCAGCAGCTACTACTGTGATTTTTTACTCTTTCAAAATTTGGGAAGAGGTTTTTATACTTCTTCCCTCCTTTTCATTTCTAAGCCCACTGAGGACTGATTTTCTAAATGTCACAAGGACAAACTAATCACTAACCCATGAATATATTTTAATGATCTTCCTTGACCTTTCTATGCCCCCAGCACTGTTGAACTTGTTCCCATCTCTGGCTTTCTTTTCTTTCATTCCGTAATCACCTTGTTCTCCTGCCTCTTTGCTAATTATTAGTCCCTTTGGATATTTATCTTGATTTGCCCGCCGAAGTATTTCTGCTTTGTTGAATTTTACTTCTCATAACCATCCCATCCCATCTATTGCCATAGTTATCAGTTAGTGCCTAGACTTGGACCTCACATACCAATGCTAAATAAGCATCTGATGAATAAATGGGTAATTAAATAACTATGTAATTTGGTAATATGTGATCATATACAACGCCACATGGAATTTCACAGTCCTGTGCACCCAGATGTATCTCTTAGGTTCTGCTTCCTACTTACATTTTATTACTTGTCATAGTCTCTCAAAAATTAACTTATTTTCTCTTATTTTAAAAAATGATAATAGCTATTTTACAAATGCCCCAATCTTTCAAATGTTGAGTCTAGAGTGTAACCAACTCCCCAAATTTGCCTTCCTGTATATTTCTAAAACAAAAACAAAATAAGTTCATATAATATGGTTTGTTGCTATCAAATAGGTAAGAGATGACAAAATCAGAAGCTAATTAGACTTTCATTCAATTTAACTTCAGTTTATCAGATCAATCCTCATCTTAGATTACAGACACCATGATGCAATCAGTAGACATAAACATGTAAATTTGTTGGACCTACTTATATTAACATAGAGATTGCTAGGATTCAGCTTTGAAAGGTCAAAAATACTTTCACATGTCATTTTTCATTTGCAAAAATAAATAAGTAAATGATTTAAAAGATTTATTTTAAGATGTATACCGATAAAGTGTATTCACTCTCTAAGTTGAATAATAAGAGCAGTCTATTCTTACAGAAATAATTTTAAAAATGAAAATTTATTCATTTCTAAAGTATGAACTGAATTAATTTAAAAGCATGGAACAAGGAATGTAATGCCATGCAACAGATACTCCAGTAAAATGACTGTCCCTGGGCCACTCCTGACAATGGAAATAAGATTTTTACATTTTTTTGCTTACTAGTATAATCAACATATATGAAACTGCTTTTGCATTATTTAGATTATTTGACATTAGAAAGATTGCCTGGTTTGCTTTTCACATACCACTCATTTGTGATTATTATAATCTGTAAAATAATTGATTAATGTCTGCACATTAGACTATTAGAACATATAGAATATTTTATATATTAGAATGTAAGAACTTCATAACTGTAAAACTACATAAATGTGGAACATATTTAGTAGCATTTTGAATTTTTTCTCTTTTCATTTCATGATGCAAAACATTTCCTAAAGAATTTCTTATTTTTGACACTCTCTGTAATATATATTTTAATATATGATTTAAGCATTTAAAATTGTCTCTTCAGAAATGTATTCAATGAAGAGATCCAATTATTCTGTTCCCCATATCTGCTATAATTCAGACGATAAGATTTTAAAAGAAAAAATTTAATATTTTACTTATGACAGAAATAATGACATAGCTTATCATTATGACAAGGCTATTATTTAAAACATTAAAAATATTAAAGGACTCTATTTCAAATATTATGTCTTAGGTACAACCATATCTTTTTTCATATTCATGATATTCTTTTGCCACCAAGACTTATTTGCTCTCTCTTATAATAATGTAAAATGTGTTATAAATTTTAGAATAAAATTTTTACATTGTCATTTAAGAGGAAAAATGCAAGTAAAAAGCACCTTGAAGTGTGAGTTGCTTGGACAGCTTTGGTGTAATATCAATTCCATTCTTCAGCCATCCAAGCTGAGGATTTGGTATGCCCTCAGCATGGCACCTGAGACTTGCAGTTACCCCAGGTTCTCTGGCCTGACTCTCTGGATACACCCGGATTACAGGAGGGACTAAAAGAAGAAATGGAAAAGAAAGTGAATGAGTGATCTGTATTTGCCATTTGATTTTCCAAAACGAAGAAAAATTGCAATACGAGAAAATTACAATTATATTATTTTAATGATGATAATTTAATGAATGATATTTCTACAGGTCTTAGTTTGCAAATAATAGCATCCACTAAAACGTACCAGTGTCCCCTGGATAAAAGCTATTCTGAGACTGCACCAGGGAAAATATAAGCTGAGCCTGGGATATCTTGATTCAATAACTAAAGAAGTCCTTAAGGAATGACAGAAACATATCAAAAACTACAAAGCCAGTTTAAAAAGGCTCTCATTCACCAAATCTGAAATAATTTGAGCATTGAGATAATTATCAATTATAAAGGAGTATAAAGAATCAAACAAGACTCGATGAATTCAGTAACATAAATAAATGAACAAATATATAAATGGGAGAGAAGAAAAAACTTTTCCTTACTATAGCATCTTTTAGAAATTAAGATAACAATTCCACTTACAATACATCCAAAAATAAAATATTTAGGAATAATTTCACCAAGAAGGTGAGAGACTTTTACTTTGAACACTACAAAACATGTTGAAAGAATTTAAATAAAACCTAAATCAACAGAAAGACACCATGTGTTTATGAACTGAATAATTAATTGGTGAGATAATAAGATTTGGTAAGATGACACACAATACTGCAACATTGATTTATAGATACAATGTAATCACTATCAAAATTCCTAACTGCATTTTTTTTGCAGAAATCGAAGAGCTAATCCTCAGAGTCATATGGAATTACAAGGGGCTCCAAAGAGCCGAAACAATCCTGAAAACGAAGAATGAAACTGGAGTTCTCATATCTCCTGATTCCCAATCATATTACAAAGGTATAGTAATCAAAACAATGTGGTACTGGCAATAAGATAAAAATATACTTCTATGGAATTAGAATAAGGAGCACAGGGATAAACTCATACATCTATGGTCAATTGATTTTTGACAAGGATGCCAGGAAATAGTGTAAATACAACTGACGAAACAGGAAAAAATTGCAGATGATATCTGATATGAGCCTGGTATCCAGAACATACAACGAACTCGTACAACTCAGCAACTAAAAGACAAATAGCCCCCTTCTGCACAGCAAAGGACACCAACAAAAAGTGAAAAGGCAACTTACAGAATGGGAGAAAATATCTGTAAACCACTATCTGATAAGGAGTTAATATCCAAAAGGTACCAAAAAGTCATACATCTTAATAGAAAAAGAATTTAAAAATGGACAAAGGACCAAAATAGACATTTTCCCAAAGATATACAATAGCGAACAGGTTCGTGACAAGATGCTCCACGCCACTGATCATCAGGGAAATGCAAATCAAAACCACAATGAGTTATCACTTTATATCTGTTAGGATGTGTCTTATCAAAAAGATTAGAGATAACAAATGCTGGTGAGGATGTGGAAAAAAAGGAACCCTTGTACACTGTCGGTAGGAATGTAAACAGGTGCAGCCACTATGGAGAACAGTATGGAGGTTCCTCAATAAATTAAAAATAGATCTATTTCCAAGTCAATAAATTTCCCCTTTCTGCTTAAGTAAGCCTTAACTAATATGGATTCCTTCTGAACTTTAGCCTCAATATTCTCACCAGGAAAACTGAGATTTGATTTATGTCTCTTCTGGAATATGCATCAGTTACTCTGGTGATAACGTCAGTAGCAGTACCTTTAGAATGAAACATAGATGTTATGGAATGTGCTGAATGCTTTGTAGTCATGTTGATTTGAAGACGAGTCACAGAGAGGTTAATGGCATCCCCAAGTCACAAAGCTTATTAGAGTCCAGAGTTGAGGTTAAAATCAAGGGAGGTCTGGCTCCTGGGCCAATGCTCTCTACATTTCAGTTTGCCCTTAACCAGTCTGGCTGATTGTGGTCTGTAACAGCCACTGAATTTAGCCATAAGAAAGAAAATCTGATGGGTATTAAAAATAAGTGTGTTCCAAATTTGACTTGTCAGGGCTTCCTGTGGCAAAAAAATTATATATATATATATACATGAATATACTATGAATTATATATATTGATATAATATGAATTATTCATATAATTCATATATGTATAATTATATTCATATAATATGAATTATATATATATGATTCATATTCATATATATATATATACACACACACACACATATATATACACACACATACATAAATACATATATATACCTTATGATCCAGTGATCCCACTTCAGGGTATATATCCAAAGGAAACAAAATTATTATCTCAAAGAGATAGCTATATGTATGAACATCTTCCTTATGTTTATAGTAACATTATTCACAGTAGCCAAAATATGGAAATAACCTACATAAGTTTCCTTCAGTTGATAAGAGAAAAGAAACTATTTTATATATATATATATATATATGAATATTAGTTAGCCTTAAAAAAAAGGAGACCTTGTCATTTGCAACAACATGGATAAACCTGGAGGGCATTATCCTAAGTGAAATCAGCCAGACAACACAAAAAAAATACTCCATGGTATAATTTATATGGGGAATTAAAAAAAAAAAGTTGACCTCATAGAAGCAGAGGGTAGAAAAGTGGTTGCAAGGGGCAGGGAGGTGAAGGGAATAAGGAGAGGTTGGGAAAAAAGTACAAATTGTCAGTTATAGGATGAATAAGGTCTGAGGATTTAACGAATAACATGGTGACTATAGTTTATAACACTGTAGGGTATAACTGAAACTTGCTAGGAGAATAGAACTTAAATGTTTTCACACAGGAAAAAAAAAAAGGCTAAAAAACCCCCATACAATCCAATTCAAATGTGGGCTAAGGACTTGAATAGACATGTCTCCATAAAGAAGGCATGCAAATAGCCAATAAGCACATGAAAAGATATCAAAATTCACTAGTCATCACTGGAAAGGCAAATTAAAATCACAATGTGATTCCACTCATATCCACTAGGATGCTATTAAACAACAAAACAAAAGACAGAAATTGGAATTCTTGCACATCTGTGGTAGGACTATAAAATGATGTAGCCACTGTGGAAGACACTGGTGGTTCCTCAAACTGTTACACATGGAATCACCACGTGATCAAGCAATTCCAAGCCTAGGTTTGTATACATAATTGAAACAGGTTTTCCATAACAAACATGTATCTGAATGTTTATGATAACCAAAAGGTGGACATTACAAAAACAACTATCAACTGATAAACAGAAAAATAAAATGTGGTTTATCCTTACGATAAAATATTATTTGGCAATAAAAAGAAAGAAGTACTGATATATGCTACAATATAATATGCTCAGATATTACCCTAAGTGAAAGAAGTGTGACACATAAGGCAACGTATTGTATGAGCCCATTTACATGAAACATCCAGAATGGGTAAATCCACCAGGATAAAAAGCGGATTACCGGTTCTCGGGCTGAGGGGAAGGAGAAATGTGAAATGACTGCTTGATGGCTATGAGGTGTATTCTGGGGTTCATGAAAATATTTGGGGAGTAGATAGTGAGATGGTTGCATAACATTTTAAATGTCCTATAAACTACAGAAATGTACACTTTAAAATTGTTCAATGTTATGATGTGAATTTTACCTTGATAAAAAAGAAAGACAAAGAAAGGCTGAAGGAAGTTTCTAGCTTAAAAGATACTAAACAGGAATATTAACTGAATGCAATGTGGAATCCAGAATGGATTCTGGACAAGGAAAAATTAGTTATAAAGCTATTATTGGGAAGGTTGTCAACAAGTCAATATGGACTGTAAACTAGATAATGAGATTCTATCAATGTTATGCTTACTGATTTGATAATTATATTTTGATTGGGTAAAAAACTTTCTTTAAAAAACACACATGCTGGGCTTCCCTGGTGGCGCAGTGGTTGAGAGTCCACCTGCCGATGCAGGGGACATGGGTTCGTGCCCCGGGCCGGGAAGATCCCACATGCCGCGGAGCGGCTAGGCCCATGAGCCATGGCCGCTGAGCCTGTGTGTCCAGAGCCTGTGCTCCGCAACTGGAGAGGCCACAACAGTGAGAGAGGCCTGCGTACCGCAAAAAATAAATAAATAAATAAATAAATAAATAAAAATAGAAAATAAAATTTCAAAACTAACTCTCATAGTATTTCTGTACCTGCTTTACTGATGACATAGAGCATATATTTAGGCTCTTAATATACCTAACACTGAGTAGTTTTTGTAGCATTTTATTGGAGGTTCAAACAAATAATGTTTTAAGGAGATATTTTAATATACTCCCCAGCAAACCCACATTACTCTAAGATCTGCAGTAAAGAGACTCTATCAAAGCTCAGATCGAATCCCTAATGGCTTAACAACAAGGGAGTTAGGAAATAAGCCTTTTAAAAAGACTTATATAGAAAGCCAATAGGGATAAGTACTCTCAATAAATATTTAATACGAGAAAGTGTATCTTGTCAAAACCAAGGCTCAATGCTTCTTGCAACATTCTTTGGAATAGCAAAAACTTGAAACAACCTAAACATATTTGAAAATTAGATTGAGAGGAAGCACATTAATCAACTCAATGATAACAATAGACACTTCATGAGTCATGTTAGAATACATAGATATTATATGGGTCATCTATACTGTCTCTGATATTCCCTAATGGACAACTTTTCGAATCAGATGTTCAATTTCCCCCTGCATTCCTGTTTTTACTTTATTGATATATGTGTGCATGAACTGAAAGGGAAACAGTCAACAATAATTTTTTTGTCATATAGAGGTTTTATACTCAAATAGGTAATATATACTTTGGAAAAATAATAATACTCTCATATAATATGGTTCTCATTTAGTGCACTGGTATCAAATGATGGTCTGAAAAATATCACCTATAAACCTGAAGGATAAGTGATTGGCATAACAACTATTTAACCTCAGTGACAAGCTACACATTTAAAAGTAGTTTATTTTCCTGGGATACATATTATGAAATATAAATGAGCATTGATGGCAGCTGAATTAAAAAGTCAGTACTCCCCCAGAGAAGATTTCAAGCCATTTGCTACAATCGTTTTTTGTTAGGAAGTGCACTCTATGAACTTATCTTTCCTTTATTTGGGCAGTGCATGAAAAACGAAATTTAGGGGCCACCAAAGGTTTCCCACATTGTATTGAGAATCCAATTTCATGCACTACCATGAAAATCCTTAAAGTTCCCCATATTTTAAACAAAAGGTAATATTTAAAGGTGTCTACTCACTGAAAATTTCCTGATGATATTGGATGTTTCACAAAAATATCTCAGCAATTTAAATGGTTGGCTTTATTTGATATCATCAGATAAAGTCAAATAATATCAATATTTAATAATATAGTATATGTATATGTATACAAACATGTTAAATGGTTGCTCAGTTTTATTCTATAACTATAACCAAATAAGTTTTTGACATTTAAAATGGAAGGTATACAAGAAGATCCAAATATATGAATTTTGTTCATGAATAAAATTTAAGAAAAGTACAAAATCTGACTTATTTTGAGTCTTAAGATAGTAATTTACAAATATTAACTGAGCAACTTCTGAGTGTAGCACATTGTTCTAGGTGTCATTTTCTCTCCATCTCTCACATGTACAGTTTTACATATTAACATGTTGAATGAATGCTGAGAACAGGTTTGGAAATTAGCCTAATGGAACATGGGAAATAATTGGCCTAAATTGTCTTATCTGGTAGATCACAAAATAAGTGGTTCCAGAGAAGTGTCTAGTGGAATGTGACTACTTGAAATCTAAATATAAATTCTGAATTAGGCTTCATATATTAATAGATAAGGTGTATTTGAGATCCTTGAAAAATTGTATTTTCAAATGTAAAAGTCAAATAAATCATCAGTGCATTCATAGTATTTTTGGAGAGGTATTAATAATTCATTTCAAATAGATATAACTTCTCAAGGAAACGGAATTATTTCTTTCTATCACCCAGTTAAAATAACAGTATCACCATGAGACTAAATTAAACTAATATATATAACATTTTATTTAATAGTTATTAGAGCATAAAGTATAAATAATTGGATGCTACATATGAAGGACTAGTTACTCCAAGAATACATACATAAAGCTAATATTTTAACCAGTTATAGAAATTAGAAATGGAAATGGGGTTCTGATACTAAAAAAATATTAAATTAAAATTTTTTAAAAATAAGTTAAAGAACTAGTTTAATTATATTCCTGGAAACTCTGAGTCTACATAGAATCAGTTATAAACATTTATCAGCTCAAAACCATAAAGTATTTAATAATAATAATGGGTGTAAAACTGGGTAATAAAGGTCGATGGATATATTTCTCAAAAGTCCATAATAACTTTATTGAACTAGAATAAATCAGTGTTTTTCTCAGTATTAGGAAAGATCTAAGAGAATCCTTTTAATCTAAAAATCTTTCTAATCTAATGATAGAAAGGATCTAATGGAAAAAATATAAATCTTATAATACTGAACTCTGCCTTTTTTCATCCTTCAACTTTCGTTCTGTGATCTTTCTTTAGAAGTTGCTGCACTATAGCACATCGGAAAGTATGGCACATCCCAGGTATTTTGGAAGTCTGATTTTAGAGTTAGGCAGAGATCACTGACCCAATACAGTGACTGCATTCTAACTGAAAACAAAAGTGAATTTAAGGTGAATTGTCAGGTCACAGGAATGTAAACAAATAAACGCTGGATATTTTTTTCCTTTTCTTGATGCCATTATCTTGTATTCTTTTGAAGGATTCTATCAGTACTCTTCCACAAATTATTCTCACAGCTGCACTGTTAGAAAAGGTTGTAAGAAAGCTTGAGGATAAGAATATAAATGTCTCTGAAGTAGTGCTGACTCACAGTGGCATGTGGATTATTGTTTGTATTATGACTTCCTTTGTCATTAAAGCAACTTCCCTATGAAAAATTACAGACTGGGTTTAATAAATATTTTAAATGCTACTGAGCTTGTCCATTGCCTTTTGTCTCTGACATTATTAAAGCCATCAATTTCTCTTTAACTTTATCCCAAAGCAATCTTTTTATATTCATGACTTTCACACTGCCTCCTGTCAATATTACAAAACTCTCTGATCACATTATTGCAGCCTTCATAAAAGTGTAGAGGATGCAGCAAATGTTAGAGGCAAAATATAAATTAACAGCAACACACTTATGGTCATAAACTTTTCTGATTTTTTTATTATTAGATCTTCCTATTTTCCTACAGTATTGTAATAAATCACAACAATTTAAGCCATTTTGAAAGGGACAGCAGTTCATCCTAGTTTAATTAACTTAGATCTATTATACTAATCCTTAAAATTAGTGGCCCTTTTAATCCCCAATTTCAAAGTCTCAAAAGCCACCGTTCTCAAAAATGCTCTCTGAAACACAAAAGATAACTAAAGTATTCAAATAATAATACATAGGATGCTGTGTTTCTAAATCTATGAAAGAAAAAAATAAAAGAGGAATTAATGAAAAAATTAATTTAATGCTGTCATGATGGATGCTTTCTTTTCCTTAGACTTTATTTTATTTGATTTAATATATACATAATTTAAATAATTTGTCCAGAGATCTCAAATTAATTATTTGAGGCAGGGACTGTACAGTGGATATATTATAGTAAGCCCACCCAACCTGAAAATTTGAATGCACTTCTAACACTTACTTTATGCTCTAAGGAGTAAAATATCCAGTTTCTGTGAGTCTCACTTTCCCCATTTAAAAAATTTGAAACCATTTATAGGATTACATGGATTAAAGGAAACAATGTATGGCAAGTTCCCAACCCACTGCCAGACCCAAGTCAGAAGGAAAATGTTAGGTGTCTAAACCCACACACTTCACTTCCCAGAAATAATTTTCTTTGCCTTTTACAAATAGAATGACCGAAGCTTCATAGGAAAAATGGCAAATGTATATTAATTTCGCTAGTCAATACCCATTGATTGCACTTCTTGGAGATCTAAACTACAGGTAGCCTAAATCCATGTATGAGTTCAATAGAGTGAAAACTAGAGTCGATCAGCAATATCTGCCAAAACTAGAGAAAAGGAAATGAAAGCAAGACAACATTTTGCCAACCTGCTTAATGTTAAAGATGCAAATATAAACCCTATCTAAATACAATTTATCCAGAAAAATTCTAAACAGATCAGGTGTATCTTCTAAGCTTTTCCTCAATCACATTTGCACCCCCTTAGTCACAAAACTAGTAAGTGTATGTATACCCTGCAAAAAAACATTTTTTGTGTGACTGGGAAGTAAAAAACAATTGCATTAGTTAGAGCTTAAAAAGATAAGGAAAATGTATGTCATTCAATATAATTAAAATGTGTGGCAAAAATATATACGATTTTGGAATTTGGAAAATTTCATAATTTTTCTTACAGCTATTCCTCCAGCTAGCCTTATCTTCTTCTGTCATTTGTGTAAGAAATTAAAGAATTTGAAGAATATGGTAAAACTCTAAAATATAAAGCAGCTTGCATCAAACAGGATTACTCAGGAGACAGATTTTAAATCACAACCTGGAACTAACCAGCTATGTGATTTTGAGAGACTTAGTCCAACTCTTTCAGTTCCTGTTTCTTCATTTGAAAAGTGAACATTATAATAATGTGTGATGGTACTTTAAAATATAAAATGCCTTTGCAGATGAAGAAATGGATTCATGATAACACTGTTAGTGCAAGAGTGGATGAAAATCTTTTCAATAGAGATGATGAAAACTACAAATATTAAATAATTTTGTTCAGGGTTTTTTTTGAAAACTAATTTATATAAAAACTTAGCTAGTCTATAATTCCATGTATATATTTTTACTATAAGTTGAACTCCAGTTTTATCAACATGAAGTACTTTCTTAAGAAACTACCTAATTGATCTTAGAACAATTTTTATATATGCTAACATACTGAGGATTATAAATATAATTTCCTAACTGCAGGATGAGCTTCTGGATAGAAATTGTAAATGGAATCTACCTATAGTTGGAGATAGTCATGTAAAAGTAAGACATAATATTAATTTATTAAAAATGTGCGGATACTTCATTTGAAAAGACACTTGAATAAAGCAGCAGTAAACTTTGTTTTGAACAAGCATTATGTTATATATAGTTTAACCATGACAAATGTCAAAAGAAATCCTTAAGTTACAAAATTACAAATAACACTGTAGCCTTAAAAATTACGTAAGAATCATACTGATCATGATGCTTATTAAACAAAGAGAATATACATGACTATTTCTTTTAAAACAAGTTATTATTTAATTTCCATCATTTTTCATTGTTAAGTTGAATAGGATATTTGTTTTAATTTTTCATATGTGTAAAACAAATTCTTGGCATACATATAAATTTGCTAACTCTAAACAGAAGAAAATTATGCTCTTTTAGACAATGCCTTTGATAATTTTCAGAATATCCCACAGTGTCCTAGTTTTGTGTTTTTTATCCCCCAGTATAAACCTATTGATTTTACTCATAGAGCCACAGTCAAAATCTATCCCTGTCTTATCCAAGTCCATGGACCACATGAAACCAGACCAATCAGGGCTGGAGGTCCACGTTCAACAAGTACAGCCAGGTGTACCACGTGTACCTGGAAACTTCCTAAGGTTTCTGAGTCTGTTTCTTCAACAATCAAATTAGCATACTAATAAAAATTACCTCCAAAGATTTTTGAGTGAAACAAAAAAAAGAGATCACATATATAGAAAAGTCATTAAAAAATGCTGAAAAATATAAATTACTCATTCATGTTAACTATAATTTATCTTTTTAATTTCTTCCATATTATTGATTTCCTAATGTACCACATATTTATTTTTTAAATACATAATATAGAGAAGCATGTAAAATATTGTCTCCCTCACCACAGATTTCTGATATGAACAGTTTTAACTTTCCAATGTAGTCTAAGTTTTACTTCTATCCTTATACAATATATATGCACAATTTTGTTTCCTAATATGAACTTATTCTCTAAATATTTCTTTGGATTTCTTTCTCATCAGATATCTTAGACATATTTTAGGACAATATATGTAAATTAGCTCATTATATTTACTATATTAATATTTCACATTATGACTTTATGATAATTTATTCATCAATTTTAATATTGATGATTCTGGAGTCACAGTTTTACACTATTATATGCAATTGTGCACAAAGACCATCCTTGTACTTACATACTGTTGCTTTCATTTTTTTAAATTAGCTGAATCAAATAATTGCTACATTAAAAAATACATGAATTTAAAATTGGATAGGTAATGCTAGGTTACTAAACTAATGTTTGTAGGAATCCCAGTTCCCAAAAGTAACCAGTATATGAGGGTTCAGTTTCCACAAATCTATCTTAAGTAGATGCTATTTTTTTTAACATCTTTATTGGAGTTTAATTGCTTTACAATAGTGCGTTAGTTTCTGCTTTGTAACAAAGTGAAGCAGCTATACATATACATGTTTCATATCCCCATATCTCCTCCCCCTTGTGTCTCCCTCCCACCCTCCTATCCACCCCCCAAGGTGGTCACAAAGCACCGAGTTGATCTCCCTGTGCTATGCGGCTGCTTCCCACTAGCTATCTAATTTAATTTTGGTAGTATATATAAGTCCATGCCACTCTCTCACTTCGTCCCAGCTTACCCTTCCCCCTCCCCGTGTCCTCAAGTCCATTCTCCACATCTGCGTCTTTATTCCTGTCCTACCCTTTTTTTTTTTTTTAGATTTCACATACATGTGTTAGCATACAGTATTTGTTTTTCTCTTCCTGACTTACTTCACTCAGTGTGACAGACACTAGGTCCATCCACCTCACTACAAATAACTCAATTTCATTTCTTTAGACTGAGTAATATACCATTTTATATATGTACCACATCTTCTTTATACATTCATCTGTCAATGGACACTTAGGTTGCTTCCATCTCCTGGCTACTGTAAATAGTGCTGCAATGAACATTGTGTTAGATGACTCTTTTTGAATTATGGTTTTCTCAGGGCATATGCCCAGTAGTGGGATTGCTGGGTTGTATGGTAGTTATTTTTTTAAGTAACCTCCAAACTGTTCTCCATAGTGGCTGTATCAATTTACATTCCCACCAACAGTGCAAGAGGGTTCCCTTTTCTCCACACCCTTTCCACCATTTACTGTCTGTAGATTTTTTGATGATTGCCATTTTGACTGGTGTGAGGTGATACCTCATTGTAGTTTTACTTTGCATTTCTATAACGATTAGTGATGTGAGCATCCTTTCATGTGTCTGTTGACAATATGTATATCTTCTTTGGAGAAATGTCTATTTAGGTCTTCTGCCCATTTTTGGATTGGGTTGTTTGTTTTTTTGATATTGAGCTGCATGAGCTGCTTATAAACTTTGGAGATTAATCCTTTGTCAGTTGCTTCATTTGCAAATATTTTCTCCATTCTGAGGGTTATTTTTTGTCTTGTTTATGGTTTCCTTTGCTGTGCAAAAGCTTTTAAGTTTCATTAGGTCCAGTTTGTTTATGTTTGTCTTTATTTCCATTTCTCTAGGAGGTGGGTCAAAAAGGATCTTGCTGTGATTTATGTCATAGAGTGTTCTGCCTATGTTTTCCTCTAAGAGTTTGATAGTGTCTGGCCTTACATTTAGGTCTTTAATCCATTTTCAGTTTATTTTTGTGTATGGTGTTAGGGAGTGTTCTAATTTTAATATTTTACATATAGCTGTCCAGTTTTCCCAGCACCACTTATTGAAGAGGCTGTCTTTTCTCCATTATATATTCTTGATTCTTTTATCAAAAATAAGGTGACCATATGTGTGTGGGTTTATCTCTGGGCTTTCTATCCTGTTCCATTCATCTATATTTCTGTTTTTGTACCAGGACCATACTGTCTTGATTACTGTAGCTTTGTATTATAGTCTGAAGTCAGGGAGCCTGAATCGTCCAGCTCCGTTTTTCTTTCTCAAGATTGCTTTGGCTATTCGGGGTCTTTTGTGTTTCCATACAAACTGTGAAATTTTTTGTTCTGGTTCTGTGAAAAATGCCAGTGGTAGTTTGTTAGGGCTTGCATTCAATCTGCAGATTGCTTTGGGTAGTATAGTCATTTTCACAATGTTGACACTTCCAATCCAAGGACATGGTATATCTCTCCGTCTGTTGGTATCATATTTAATTTCTTTCATCGGTGTCTTATAGTTTTCGCATACAGGTTTTTTGTCTCTTTAGGTGGGTTTATTCCTAGGTGTTTTACTCTTTTCGCTGAAATGATAAATGGGAGTGTTTCTTTAATTTCTCTTTCATATTTTTCATCATTAGTGTATAGGAATGCAAGAGATTTCTGTGCATTAATTTTGTATCTTGCTACTTTACCAAATTCATTGTTTAGCTCTAGTAGTTTTCTGGTAGCATCTTTAAGATTCTCTAGGTATAGTATCATGTAATCTGTAAATATTGACAGCTTTAGTACTTCTTTTCCCATTTAGATTCCTGTTACTTCTTTTCCTTCTCTGATTGCTGTTGCTAAAACTTCCAAAACTATGTTGAATAATAATGATGAGAGTGGGCAACCTTGTCTTGTTCCTGAACTTAGTGGAAATGGTTTCAGTTTTCCACTACTGAGAATGATGTTGGCTATGGGTTTGTCATATATGGCCTTTATTATGTTGAGATAAGTTCCCTCTAAGCCTGCATTCTGGAGGGTTTTTATCATAAATGGCTGTGTAATTTTGTGGAAAGTTTTTCCTGCATCTATTGAGATGGGCATATGGTTTTTATTCTTCTGTTTGTTAATACGGTGTATCACATTGATTGATATGCATATATTGAAGAATCCTTGCATTCCTGAGATAAACTCCACTTGATCATGGTGTAAGATCCTTTTAATGTGCTGTTGGATTCTGTTTGCTACTATTTTGTTGAGGAGTTTTGCATCTGTGTTCATCAGTGATATTGGCCTGTAATTTTCTTTCTTTGTGACATCTTTTTCTGCTTTTGGTATAAGGGTGATTGTGGCCTCATAGAATGAGTTGGGAAGTGTCCTTCCCTCTGCTATTTTTGGGAAGAGTTTGAGAATGATAGGTGTTAGCTCTTCTCTAAATGTTTGATAGAATTCGCTTGTGAAGCCTTCTGGTCCTGGGCTTTTGTTTGCTGGAAGATTTTTAATCACAGTCTCAATTTCAGTGCTTGAGATTGGTCTGTTCAAATTTTCTATTTCTTCCTGGTTCAGTCTTGGAAGGTTGTGCTTTTCTAAGAATTTGTCCATTTCTTCCAGGTTGTCCATTTTATTGGCGTATGATTGCTTGCAGTAGGCTCTCATGATCCTTTGTATTTCTGCAGTGTCAGTTGTTACTTCTCCGTTTTCATTTCTAATTCTATTGATTTGAGTTTTCTCCCTTTTATTCTTGATGAGTCTGGCTAATGGTTTATCAATTTCTTTTTATCTTCTCGAAGAAGCAGCTATTAGTTTTATTGATCTCTCCTATTGTTTCCTTCATTTCTTTTTCATTTATTTCTGATCTGATGTTTATGATTTCTTTCCTCCTGCTAATTTTTGGGGTGTTTGACTCTTGTTTCTCTAATTGCTTTAGGTGTAAGGTTAGGTTGTTTGAGATGATTCTTGTTTCTTAAGGTAGGATTGTATTGCTGTAAACCTCTCTTAGAACTGCTTTTGCTGCATTCCATAATTTTTGGGTTGTTGTGTTTTCATTGTCATTTGTTTCTCAGAATTTTTTGATTTCCTCTTTGATTTCTTCTGTGGTCTCTTGGTTATTTAGTAGTGTATTGTTTAGCCTCCATATGTTTGTAATTTTTACAGAATTTTTCCTGTAATTGCTATCTAGTCTCATAGCGTTGTGGTCAGAAAAGATACTTGATATGATTTCAATTTTTTTAAATTTATCAAGGCTTGATCTGTGACCCAAGATATGATCTATCCTGGAAAATGTTCCATGAGCACTTGAGAAGAAAGTATATTCTGTTGTTTTTGGATGGAATGTCCTATAAATATCAATTAAGTCCATCTTGTTTAATGTATCATTTAAAGCTTGTGTTTCCTTATTTATTTTCAATTGGGATGATCTATCCATTGTTGAAAGTGGGGTATTAAAGTCCCCTACTATGATTGTGTTACTGTCGATTTCCCCTTTTATGGCTGTTAGCATTTGCCTTATGTATTGAGGTACTCTTATGCTGGATGCATAAATATTTACAATTGTTCTATCATCTTCTTGGATTGATCCCTTCATCATTATGTAGTGTCCTTCTTTGTCTCTTTTAATAGTCTTTATTTTAAAGTCTATTTTGTCTGATTTGAGCATTGCTACTCCAGCTTTCTTTTGATTTCCATTTGCAAGGAATATCTTTTTCCATACCCTCACTTTCAGTCAGTATGTGTCCCTAGGTCTGAAGTGGGTCTCTTGTAGACAGCATATATACAGGTCTTCTTTTTGTATCCATTCAGCCAGTCTATGTCTTTTGGTTGGAGCATTTAATCTATTTACATTTAACATAATTATTGATATGTATGCTCCTATTACCATTTTCTTAATTGTTTTGGGTTTGTTATTGTAGGTCTTTTCCTTCCTTTGTGTTTCCTGCCTAGAGAAGTTTCTTTAGCATTTGTTTTAGAGCTGGTTTGGTGGTGCTGAAGTCTCTTAGCTTTTGCTTGTCTCTAAAGGTTTTAATTTCTGCATCGAATCTGAATGAGATCCTTGCTGGATAGAGTAATCTTGGTTGTAGGTTTTTCCCTTTCATCACTTTAAGGACGTCCTGCCACTTCCTTCTGGCTTGCAGCGTTTCTGCTGTTAACCTTATGGTGTTTCCCTTATATGTTATTTGTTGTTTTTCCCTTTCTGCTTTTAATATTTTTTTTTGTATTTAATTTTTGATAGTTTTATTTATTTGTGTCTTGGAGTGTTTCTCCTTGGATTTAGCCTGTATGGGACTCTCTGTGCTTTCTGGACTTAGCTGACTATTTCCTTTCCCATATTAGGGAAGTGTTCTACTGTAATCTCTTCAAATATTTTCTCAGTCCCTTTCTTTATCTCTTCTTCTTCTGAGATCCCTATAATTTGAATGTTGGTGCATTTAATGTTGTCCCAGACGTTTATGAGACTGTCCTCAATTCTTGTCATTTTTTTTTATTCTGCTCTTTCTTTAGTAGTTTTTTCCATTATTTTATCTTCCAAGTCACTTATCCGTTCTTCTGCCTCAGTTATTCTGCTATTGATTCCTTCTAGAAAATTTTTAATTTCATTTATTGTGCTGTTCATCATTGTTTGTTTACTGTTTAGTTCTTCTAGGCCCTTGTTAAACATTTCTTGTATTTTCTGCATTCTATTTCCAAGATTTTGGATCATCTTTACTATCATTACTCTGAATTCTTTTTCAGGTAGACTGCCTATTTCCTCTTCATTTTCTTGGTCTGGTGGGTTTTTACCTTGAACCTTCATCTGCTGTGTGTTTCTGTTTCTTCTCATTTTGCTTATCTGTGTTTGGGGTCTCCTTTTTGCAGGCTGCAGGTTCGTAGTTCCCGTTGTTTTTGGTGTCTGCCCCCAATGGCTAAGGTTGGTTCAGTGGGTTGTGTAGGCTTCCTCGTGGAGGGGACTGGTGCCTGTGTTCTGGAGGATGAGGCTGGATCTTGTCTTTCTGGTGGGCAGGACCACATCCAGTGGTGTGTTTTGGGGTTTCTGTGACATTATTATGATTTTAGGCAGCCTCTCTGCTATTGGGTGAGGCTGTGTTCCTGTCTTGCTAGTTGTTTGGCATAGGGTGTCCAGCACTGTCGCTTGCTGGTCTTTGAGTGGAGTTGGGTCTTAGCATTGAGATGGAGATCTCTGGTAGAGCTTTCACCGTTTGATATTACATGGGGCTGGGAGGTCTCGTTTCTTTTTTTCCTGCTAAGTGTTTTATATACACTCACAGTTATGTGGCTGAGTCCTATTTTTATTTTAGTTACAATACTTTTAGATTTTGATCTCTTGGGTTTCAGAGGTAAACCATCACATCATCTTCAAATATATAGTAAAATTTGTCTATTTTGTAATATGTATGTTTTTCAAATCCTAAAGAATTTAAATAGTAGTGGAGAGGGATGATAAACTATAGCCTCATCTTGTTTTAATGCTAAAGAAAAAACATTTATCATGTCAAAAGGATGTCCTTTATGATATTAGTTATCATTATGAAAATACGCATTATAAAGTATAGCCTGATTCCTTTGATACGTATTTTAAAATGTTTAAAATGGTATTTTAATTCTATCAGATACTTTCAGCACCTACTATCGTAAGATTTTTTTTAAACCAATCTTATTGTGGTCAAATATACGTTGTAAAAAAAATGGTAAAAGGACAGCACTAATGCTACAGCCATCCAGCCATCATCTGTCTGTAATCTAAATACAACATACATACTTCAAACATACTGAATTATTAAAATCTTTTTTTCTTAGGTTTTATTCAGTTTATCTGTCAAATTATTTTATAAGTATACATTAAAATTCTCACTATTGTTATAGTTTTATCAGGAAATCCTTTGATTCTTAAATTTTGCTTGATGCAATTTTATTCTATACATTAGGTACCTAAAAGGTTTTGACACTTACCTGATCTGCATATGTTCGTTACCATCAGAAAACATTTTTTTTTCCAGCCAATAGGTTTAGCATAAATAATACTTTAGCTAATATATAGTACCAGTGATTTTATTTTTATTTTCTACATATGCATTGACTTTATTACCAATATATTTTTAGACGTTTTTTGTAACTCTCACACAGCTATTTTTTTTGTACAAGAGTTTTTGATTGATGCAGAAATTCCACCCACATATATCAATTGCGATAAACATATTTGTTTTAATTTTTCCATACTATTTTATACTTATAATGTATTACACATTGTTGCTGTTTACTCCTTTTTTCTGACTTTTTCTTTACTGCACTCGTAAAGTTCCTATGTGTTCCTTCCACTTCAATTCTGCTATTGTGAACAGGAATTAAATAACAGCTACTTGCAACTCAAGATATGAAAACATCTCCATCCAAAACAGAATTTTAGCATTTCTTTGCTTCCTCATTTCTTTTTGTTCCCCATGTCCACTCCTAACCTAAATGTGGAAAAGTGAAACAGAACCAGCAAAAACTCTGACTCAATTACATACTGGAGCTGAGAATCCTTTTATTTTCCTGTTCTACCGAGGGCTTAGAATTTGGAGATCTACAAGTTGTCCAAGGCAGAGGCAAATATGTGACTGTATGGAGAAGTGATGAAATTTGTAATCACACTGACTTGTGTCATCCCTCACACCTCCTGCTACTTATATGGTCACACCCATGGATGGAGGGTGAAGTAGAAATTTCTCCTCCACTCATGCAAGAGAAATTATATATTATCCTTCTGTCTTAAAATTATTGATGACTTACATATCACACCTTATGAAAATTCAAAATGGATTGTAAACTTAAGTGCAGAAGGTAAAACTATAAATCTTTTAAGAAAATATATAGGAAAATGTGTTCAGTATTTAGGACTCAGCAAGTAATTCTTAAACTAGACACCAAAAACACTATCCATAAAAGAAAAAATTGATAAACTGGACTGTAGCAAAATTAAAATCATTTGCTCTGGAAAAGACTCTATGATGTAGATCAAAAGATGGGCTGCAGAGTGGGAGAAAATATTTATAAACCAGACATGCAACAAAAGTTTAGTTTATAGAATAAAGAACTATCAAAACTCGACAGTTAAAAAAACGCAACTAGTCCAATTAGAAAATGGGCAAAAGACATGAGAGGATATTTTACTGCAAATGATATCAGATGGCAAATAATCATATGAAAAGGTATTTGTTTAATTAGCCATTAGGTAAGCGCAAATTAATATGAATATAAGACATCATCACACGTCTATCAGTATGGCTAAAATAGAACTAGTGATAATGCCAGATACTGCTGAGGACGCAGAGAAACTCAATCACTCATACATTGCTAGTGAGAATATACAATGGTGTGGGCGCCTCTGAAAAACATCTAAACATGCAACTACAATATGACTCAACAACTAACCATCTGAGTCTTTATCCCAGAGAACTGAAATTTATGTTCACATAAAAAACTGTGCATGAACATTTTTTGCAGCTTTATTTGTAATAGACAACAGCTGGAATTATCCTAGATGTCCTTCAACAGGTGAAGAGCTAAAGAAATTCTGGAACATGCATACCATGGACTACTATTCAGCAATAAAAAAAGAACCAATTATTGATACACACAACAACGTAGATGAATCTATAAATACACGATACATTCGCATGACTGAATGTTTAAAAAGACAGAAAAAATATACCATGAAAGGTCTCCCTCTCATGTCTATCTCTCACGTATCTAGTTTCCCTCTCTCCAGAGGCAACTAATAAATGTTACCAGCTTCTCATGCATTCTGACAGAGATATTACATATGTGTGTGTATATATATATGTGTGTGTGTGTGTGTGTGTATACAGAGAAAGCTATCTATATATAATAGATATATAATTATATATATTATATGTAGATTCTATCTATCTATCTATCTATCTAATCTAATCTATCATCTATCTATCTATCTATCTACCTGGATTTGTTGCAGGATTCTCACCTTACACAGTTCAATTGTATGAGCTGAGTAAACAGCCTCTGTTAGACTGTTGTCTTCCTCTCTGATTCTGTAGCTTAAGTTCACAGCGCAGACATTTAAGAAAGGAAGATAGATGTAAAGTGTAAGAATAGGCAAATACATAGAAACAGGAAATAGATCAGTGGTTTTCAGGGGCTGGAAAGTTGGGAGTGAATGCCAAGTGAAAAAGTTGTGGAATTAATGATGATGGTTGCACAATTCTGGTGATACCCCCAAAACATGCTAAATTGTACACTTTAGAAAGGTTAATTTTATGGTATGAGAATTATAACTCAGAAAAATAAAAAGAAAAAAAGGATAAAAGAAGGGAAGAACAGTGAGAACAATATATTACATTTCTGTGGGAAAAAAAGTAAAAAAAAATATTAATAGTGGCTTCGTAATGTCTCAATTTGGCTGGGCTGAACTTCATTTCCAAGAATTCCCTTTCTTGTATGTTTCCAGTTAGGGTGTGGCAAAAGAGTAACTATAATTTTAGTTCTGTCCAAGGTTTGGTGGGCAGAAGCAAGCAAAGGCCATTTTGAATATTGGAGCAGCGCACTGTGTGATCTTGTAGCTCACACACAGGGCAGCAGAACTGGGGTGGGTGTGGCTAGTGTGGGGTAGCAGCCAGGCCTGCCACTGCTCAGCCCCCCTCAGCTTCGCTGGTTCCTGGGCATGGCGTGCATTTGGTTCTGTACAATCTCAGGACACTCACCCCATCAAGGCTGGAGCAGTGAGCATTGACGTGGGTACCAGGCCAGTATCCTGGGTTCCCCTTCATGCTCACAGGTGTGTATTTTCCTTGCTCTTCCCAACTTTACATCCATTTTCCCTTCTCCAATTCTCTCAGTTCTGTTCCATTGATCTTTGTGTCTATCCTATGCCAGTATCACACCATCTTGATTATTGTAGATTTATGGTACCATTATATTTTGCTCATCATACATCTCTCGGTTTAGGATAATATCTGACCAATGGCAGCAAAGTGTTTTGAAGGAAAGGCAGGTTGTACTCAATATATGGGAGGCTGGACATCAAAAATGATAGTAAACTTCTCTAGGAAGAATATAACTAACATTTGTTCACTACTGGGTCCTCAGAATCCAGCATGGTATATAATAGATCTCAACCTGCAGTTATAAAGTAGAAAAATTACATGCATGTGAGTCAATGAATGAGAGCTTGATATCAGCTTTATGTTCTAACTGTCACCATCATAACATGCTGGGGGGGGGCAGCTAATGTCACCACAGCCTTCATTTAATTCCTCCCTGTTAAGTCTGTGCTTGACTTTATTGTTTCTGCTCTTGTCAGGCACACTGCTTCCTCTGCTGCTGTTAATCCTTGGGCAATTGTCACCTGCAACATATAATCTGACCATACCCTAGAGGTCAGTAGTTATCAGCACTGCTTTCTGCTCCTTTCTTCTCTGTAATCTTGTCACTTATTAGTAGATATATATTTTAACCTAACTCTTCTAAACTATTCAATTTCACCCTGATAATTTAGCCAGATAGCATATAGATTGTTCTAGTCAGTTGTACTATATTGAGACTAGCCAATCTAATTTAAGAGTTTGCCAAATAGTAGGCTATTATTATATATAATAAAATCAAAATTATAAAGAAAAATACATATTAAAATGGTCAGAGTGCATCCTAAGAAGTACACATGCAAATTTTTACATCTTAAAAATATTTTGTGCATATTAAAAGAGAATAAAGACAGTATTTCCTCTTTCACTACATAGGTATTTCTTGCTTAACATTTTTAGCAGAAAATAAATATTTAATATTAAATTTAATTTTCTTCAATGATTAAATAACCCAACTACACTTAAACCCATAACCAATATTTACGAACACACATATGCAAACACACATACACATATATTATTTTAACACAGTTCCAGTATTTGATGTGACACAATAATAATTTAAAACAGTCATAACAATAAGGAATTATTATTTTTGGAGATATATATTCCAAAGTAAAAGTTTTCATTTTCTTTAAGAAGAAACTGTAGTTTTCAGTTTTATCAATAGATGGCACTACTATTTACTGTATTTTTTGGAGACACTATAACAAAACACTTGCTAAAATACATCAGTTGATTAAATAATATATTTTCTTCCTTCTGCAAAACTTACCTTCAATAAAAATGTATTATTTACTTGACATAATGATGTGTTATTTTAAAATATTCACTTTCAAAAGTGATATAATTTAATGTAATTTTATTTTTAAATTAATTTTTATTGGAGTATAGTTGATTTATAATGTTGTGTTAGTTTCTGCTGTACAGCAAAGTGAGTCAGTTATATATATACATATATCCACTCTTTTTCAGATTCTTGATACTTACAATTTTAATACATGATAATTACTGTCAAATGCATTGTAATCATCCACAAAATATACCAGATGTTTTCTAAGAAATTTTTCTTATTATTAATTTTTTAAGACATTCTGACTTATGGTGGCATTGTGGGGGAAATGTCTGTTGTAGTTGTCAGAGTGGGGTTATCATTGGATGTTTTGCTTGCTTATTACTTGTTTTTCTTTTCAAATAATCAATGGTCTTAAGTCAAAAGTGAGTTGGAGGAAACTCTTAAAATTTAATAGCATAAATTATCTAGTAATAGCTATAGAGCACTACTGATAGCCACAAATGATATATTTTCTATTTTTAATCTATCATGCAACTATATGACAGGCAAAATTATCTGTATTTTGTCACGAAGCATACTTCCATGTCACTATTATAGTTGCCAGTATACTATATAGCAAACTTTCTACTTACCTTCTGGCAAAG
The DNA here is from genome assembly GCF_059928025.1 of Delphinapterus leucas. Taxonomy (NCBI): domain Eukaryota; kingdom Metazoa; phylum Chordata; class Mammalia; order Artiodactyla; family Monodontidae; genus Delphinapterus; species Delphinapterus leucas. Next base: position 132,941,201 of record NC_143133.1, on the reverse strand, counting down.
CTTATTTAAATGAATTTATGTTAACTGGAAATGTGGAGCTGGAAGCAAAAAGAGCTTCTCAGGCTGCCGTATTAACAATAAAATAACCAGAGCCTTCCAGTGCATGCTGGTCTCTCATTTCCTTTTGGCATACCTTGTCTGTCCTCCTTATCATATTCACCATAATTAGCAACACCAATGACAACATCTTTTAGCACTTGATCAATATGGAGTCTTCAGTGGCATTAACTTTTAGACGTATGCTTGCCTAGTAATCTCCACCAAATAGAAACTACCTTGTACTTAATATAATGTCAATAAATACATTTTAAAAATACGTATGTAAGATTTTGAGGAAAAAATGCTAGTTGCAGGACCATGCTTTCTCCCTGACTCTCACCTACAATTATCTATCTACATGAGTGGCAATCCTAGTATTAAAAGAAAATTTAACCAAACCAGATGTCTCTTTGGCCTGCATTGAAACAGTTCTTCCTTTGCATGCAATTTTTTTTTGTGTACAACTTTTTGGATTTGTCTGTCACCTCAAATTTCAAAAAGGCTGTATGGGTAAGAGCTATGCCCTTGCTTATGCCACCAGAACATTTAATTAACGACCTAAACTGCTGTGAGATTAGTCCAATGGCTGATTTCATCATTGTGAGGGTGGCATATCTTGAGAAACAAATCTCATGGTTACAATGTAGAGTGGCTGATTTTTACCAGTCAACGCACCATTTAGTTGATCATTTAATTTAGTATATTGAAACATTTTCCAGTTCAGTAAACAAAATAGATCAATAAATATGTGTTTACTTTCACTATTTGCAAAATACAAAATTATGTCTATAGAGAAAGCAAAGAATTTATGAAATATGGCTCTTGTTCTTCAGACATCTAACTACAATATTTCACATACATTAAACATCTAAAGGAAATGTGGTATGAAAATCAAATTAATAACTTCTAATGAAAAATAACTAATAATGCAGGATGCCTGAGGTGGAATTGATTACTGTGAGCTTCAGTGTTCATTGGTACATTCATGTAAAACATGCAACATGATTTGAGCCTTAGAAAAGGATCTGACTTAGATCAGCCAGAGAAAACGAGAGACCCCTGTCATGCTAGTACTCCTGTCTTGATGGTTTTAAGATTAATACGCTACAGAGGAAACTGCATTTAAAAAGGAATAAGGAATGAGCAGTAAAAATCATGTAAATAAATTGTATATCTGCAGGAAATTAAATAAATTGTAGCATCTTCTGACAATGTCATAGGATACCACTGTTAAAAAGACTTTAATAGAGCTACATTTATCATCGTGGATAAAGTTTCTGAAGGAAAGGTTGATTTAAAACATGGCTCATAAAAAGAAACGAAATTGAGTTATTTGTAGTGAGCTGGATGGACCTAGAGACTGTCATACAGAGTGAAGTAAGTCACAAAGAGAAAAACAAATACCGTATGCTAACACATACAGTAGCATGGAATTAAAAAAAAGAAAAATGGTTCTGAAGAATCTAGGGGCAGACAGGAATAAAGACACAGACCTACTAGAGAAGAATGGACTTGAGGACATGAGGAAGGGGAAAGGTAAGCTGGGACGAAGTGAGAGAGTGGCACGGACATATATACACTATCAAACGTAAAATAGATAGCTAGTGGGAAGCAGCCGCATAGCACAGGGAGATCAGCTCGGTGCTTTGTGACCACCTAGAGGGGTGGGATAGGGAGGGTGGGGGGAGATGCAAGAGGGAGGCGATATGGAGATATATGTATACGTATAGCTGATTCACTTTGTTATACAGCAGAAACTAACACACCATTGTAAAGCAATTATACTCCAATAAAGATGTTAAAAAAACATATAAATAAATAAAAGCATGGCTCAAGTATGTATTGTACAACATGGGAATATAGCCAATATTTTATTTTAACTGTAAATGGATAGTAACCTTTAAAAACTGTATAAAATACTTTTAAAAATTAAGAAAAAGGATAGAGGAAGATTATCGTTTCCTTCACGTACCTCTGAATTGCTTGACATGATAAAATAAATATGCATTACTTAAAAAAAAAAAGCATGGGGTAATATACCACTTATATGACGCTTACAAGAAATAAAGTTTATAATTATGAAAAAGTAAACTGTAATAATCACTTATAAGTATAAACAAAGCATAAAAAGGTATTAATTTGGAGAACTCATGAAAACCTATATGCAGAATATGAATGTATAATTCTTTATTTCCCAGAGCACCAGGAAACAACATACTGTTGATTGAATTGCTGCTACAAATGAATGAAAGAGTGAAATGAATGAAATGATATTTTCTTTCATTGTTAAATTAATTTCTAAAATGTTCTTTCCATTTGGCCAAGTTTAAAAATGACACAGGTGTCAGATAATGAAATCAAATTTACTGATACATTGTACGGTGCAATAAAATGTGCTAAATGACTTAAAGATTAGTTAAAAGAGTCACGTCATGACTTGTCATAACTGCCTGAATTATGCTAAGGTGTTGTTTTACAATTTTAAAATGTTATACTATTTTGAAGTGAGCTACAACTTAAGCATAATATAGAAGAAAACAATCATAAATAATACACATTAAGTACAAAACTCAAGAAAACACCATCACCGATAAGAGTAAAACAGCACAGGGAAAGAGATTAAATTCCTTAAATTAAATAAAGTAAAATGTATTTTTAGAACATATGGATTAACAAGTACACATGCAAATTGCAAAAGGTGCTTAAAACCTAATTAAGCTATCTTGAGAGTGCCCTCATGCTAAATCTTTAAGATCAAATAAGCCTCATTATCACATTAACCTTCTTTCCACTCTCTTGTTATACAAGTGTCATTACATTAATTAGTCGTTATACAGTTCTTTAAGTGCTGGCTACCTCATGAGTGTTTTGTAACATTACCCAGTCCTTGTATACACAGAAGTAGTCTAAGAAATATCACTCCTATCGACCCATGTAAACTAGTCCAGTAAACCATGTCAGACTAATTTAAATATGCCAGTAGATATAAGCAGATTGAAATTTTATGAATAATTTTGCAATATCAAAAACAAGACTTAGTACATTCATTTACACCTAAAAGTACATACGCATGTTGACTTATACCATAAAATAATTCTGGCTGAAAGAATTAGATCTGAGTCAATTGTAAGTGAATACAAAACAACAGTATCTGAGAATGAGTCATCTACCTGAGGAATTTGCCCCGATCAGCAAAAGACTGCACACATCTCTGCTTCATGTAGCAAGGGCAGCATCTCTCTCTAGCTCTTACTAAGTCACCAAGAGGGAGGAGGACAAAGGATCTGCTTGGTGTGCTCTGAGAATGACTGGCCTATCCCTTTTCATATTGTGGGTCTGCTCTGCTCTCTTGACAATAGGAGATCCTCAGGGGTCTCAACCCTGTTTCCGTGCTGAGGTCTGGAGTGGTGTTATTTACTCATCTCCTAAATGCTCCACATCTGATGCTTTAGGAAACCTTGAGAAATTCACAGAGTACCTGTGATTGACACAGTCATATGAGAAGGGATCACAGATTTTGAAATGGCTCTAGTGTGTAACTTAGCTGTGATGGTATATGCCTTGGAGCTGATTGTTTAAAAAATATACACTAGTAAAAAAGGTGGTTTCTATATGCTGTAGCCTCAGCGGGTAGCTTTAGGTCTTAGCTTTAGATATATGGGCTAGCTGGATTTGATCCCATTGTATGACTTTCTTCCATGAATGAATAGCTGTGTTTATGCAGGAGGGCTGTGTCTCACAAACACAGGCATTGGGAGGCAGGTTGCCCTGTGTATGCGCTGTCATGGTTCAACTTTGAACTGCACAGGTGCACTTTGGTCTGAAATTTCAATCACAGTGGAAGCAGGGGTAAGTCCTTTTTTAGGGATCAGCAAATGACTTTTGCTATGTTTCTCAACCAGCTCTGTAGGCAGCATTTTTGTGGGTTTTTTCCTAATGCATAGGCAGCTAATTTCCATTAGTGTTAAAAAACATTAAGTGTAGGTTATTGCTTTAAATTATCAGTAGCAGCCCTAGGTAGGCAGTACTAAACTGCCCAAATTCCATTAACTACCTTTATTTACAAAGGAGAGCTCTTGTAGGGCTAAATTCTGTGAGGAAGGGCTTGTTCAAAGGCTCCCAAGGACCAGCCCACTACTATGTAGTAACAAGTACTCTGGTTTCCTTATTTGTATAAACTCTGGTCATGACTTTAGATTGCAGAGGTCTACAATGTGTCTTCACCCTAAGAAAAAGTATATATTCACAAACAAATAAGTAAAAAGTATCTATTTTAGAAAAATAAATATCAAGGGCTGGATAGGGAAACAACTCAATGAAAGCATTAAAAACTAAAGCATAACACAGCAGCTAAAGCTTCATATCTCCACTGTGTCTAAGAAGGAGGTTTGCCCAGGGTGTCAAGGAGGACCTGATGTGGTTTAAAATACATACTTTAATGTTTCATCAGGGCACTAGTAGTAGAAACTGAAAACAAAATAAAGGAAGAAAGTGATTAAGTTGGAGAGAAAGATTTACTTAGAAGAACATCTTAGAGGACAGAGAAGCCACCAGATATGAAAAGGAAGATGAAATCTTAAAGTCCATACACACACACACATACATACATATACACAGAAACACACACATACACACAGACACACATACATACACACACACACACACACACCGTGGAGAGGCAGCTCTGAGGACTAACTTCTCTTAAAAGTAAATTATCATTAGAAAATGAAGAAATGATTTAGTTGTCTAGTTAATAAAACCACTGGTGGCCTCCAGCAATCTGTCAGCTGAGGAGAGTGGAAAAATCTCAGAGAGCAAAAGCTAAAGTAACTCTTCAAAGGAATCCAGAACCAGGAACTAATGAGGAACAGTTATTCATCTATTAATGTGCATTCATTCAGCAAATATTTAGTGAGTCCTAACTAGGTTCAAGGCCCAGTGTCAGGTGTGTAAAAGGAGAGGGAGAGGGAGTGGGAGTGGGAGGGAGAGAGAGAGGGAGAAGGAGATGGGGAGAGGGGGAGAGGGGGAGAGGGGGAGAGGGGAGAGGGGGAGAGGGGGAGAGGGGGAGAGAGGGAGAGAGGGAGAGAGGGAGAGAGGGAGAGAGGGAGAGAGGGAGAGAGGGAGAGAGGGAGAGAGGGAGAGAGGGAGAGAGGGAGAGAGGAAGAGAGGGAGAGAGGGAGAGAGGGAGAGAGGGAGAGAGGGAGAGAGGGAGAGAGGGAGAGAGGGAGAGAAGGAGAGAGGAAATCTCCAGTGAGGGAAGAACAAAAATGAACTATAAACATATTAGATAAATATTTACCTTATTTACTTAAATTTAACGTGCTATTATTTACATACCATTAACAAAGAAGAAAATGTTGCCCGTTAATAGGCACATTGTTTTTATAACCATATTTTGTAGAATGTATCCCTATTTCAAATATATTGAGATATGAGGAAAAAAATCAGTATTAATAGTATGCTAGGATGTACACAACTTTTTAGAAAGTAATAGTGCTGTCAATAAATAAAATTGAGAGGGACCAAAAGTGTGGGAAGGCGAGGACTTGTCATAATCTTAAACTGTGTACTTTGAATAAGTCTTCCTTGAGAAAGGGACATTTAACCAAAGAGTTGAAAGTGGTTGAAACTAAGCCTCGTGGGGATTCGGCAAAGTATCTTCAGGCACGGGGAGTGGCCAATTGCGAACCGGTTTTATTTCAGGACAGAAAGGCAATGAGCATTAAGAGCGGCTGCGTGGAGTTTGCAAGAGGGAGAGGAATGTGATAGGAAGACACTGCAAAGTCAGAACACTTATGGTTTTGATGTGCATTCAAGAGACTGGTTTTTAATCTGAGTGACACTGGGAGCCAATTTAGCATTTTAAGCAGAGACAGGATGTGACTTAACTCGTAAATGTGAAGTTAGGGATACACAAAAATAGGAATAATACTGTTAGGTAGGATTACTGAAAAATAATAATAATAGTTCATAAATCTCTATCAAGTGTTTACAGAAATCGTGGAAAAATATGTTAGAAAGACAGAGGAATAGTAAAAAATTCTCCTGGCACCCCGGATGCATTTCAAAGCGACAGCTATCGCAGGTGCTCATGGAGCTGGGCTCTGTACCTAAGGGCACATGACCAGACAATCTTTGGAATTAGGACTCTGATGGAAAATACAGCCAAGATGAAACGTACTAAAAGGACTCTAGGGAAGATAATGATGGATCACGTCTGGGCATAAGTCAGATACCATTCTAATGGAAGAATAGCCCCTGGGTGGGATTATTCAAATCAGTAAGGAGAAGGTGGAAAATATTTGTTTGAACTGTGAATGCTTTTGGCAGACCCAGATGCAATATTTTCACATCTCTCACGGCGACAGATCCCCCAGGACTATATATAAAGAAATATATGAGAACAAAAGTGTGTGGGCCATAAAGCAGAGGGCAATAAACACGAAGGAAGACCCTTGTTTCTAGCACACGGCCCTAGCAAAGGAGAAAGCAAAGAGCCAGATGAAGGGGCTGATCCCTCCTGAAAGAAATCATGGAACAATTACGAACAAGAGAGCATGAGAAACAGGGAGAGACGCAGCAGAAATAAATACAGCACAAGGTCTCAAAACTTTCAGACTGAGGACATGAAACACTGTGGAGCTCACAGGAGGTTTAGGTCGGCAGTAGCCCCCAAAGGTACAGTCTCCAAAAACATTCATCTCATTTTTTGTTTCAGAATCAGCTAGAGGATATATGCCAGCTAAAACAGTGTGGGGCTTTGGTGTAATCCCTATGGATCTGGTTTCACAAATGCAAGTAATTCCATCAGGGCACTGGGTCCAAAAACGCCTGTTCCCAAGGGCTATATGATTGTCTTGACATTGTTTTTCTGAGAAAGGGGACACTGTACGGCTTGCGCTTTCTCCCAGAAAGCTTATGACTATTGGGCTCTTGTGGCAAAATCAGGCTAGATATACACTAAATGTACTCCCTCTTCTTTCTGAGCCCAGTCCCAGTTTATCTCTCTCAGACTCCTCTACAATAGAATGCACTAATTGAGAGTCCTGATAAGCAGCAAAAATACTGTCTGCCACCACAAGGCCCGCCCTATGAATCTCCGAGGTGATCCTTCACATGTGGTCTGTTAAATACAGACGATCCAGTGGAGGGCTCCGAGGCCTCGGGGAAGTGATTCTAAAACAATCTGTGGTGCTGAAGATATCTTCCCTCTTCCATTTCTATAGTTACCAGAAAATAAGACCCCTTTCACAGATAATGTAGCAGTATGAATTTACTGGAAAAATTTTAAAGATTACTCATAATTTCTATACTTTATCTCATCACCAGGTAACAAATAGTTCGCAGACTGAAGCAAGGACATTCCCATTCCGTAGCACTGTCTCATGTGATATTATGGACTGCAGCGAGACTGATCCTGGATCACTAGATGGCTGCGTGAAACAGAGCCCCCCATAAACCCACAGCTGGACTGCAGTAGAAATGAGAATCAACGTGATAAATGAAGGTAGGATGTCGGTTAAACTACTGGAATAAACAGAGCAACAGTACTGTCAGTGGCTTAAATAAGATATAAATCCTGATATGTGGTCATAAAGGGGTATGGTGGCTTCATAGTGTGGACATGGATTAAGCTGTTTTAACACAGAACCAAATACTTTGGCTTAAACAAGACATAAGGCCTTGTAGGTGGCCAGACGACGGTTGGGTAACTTGCTCTCATTGCATACATGACGTAGTCATTTCCTTTTGCTGCTGTGACATGTTACCATAAATTTTGTGGCGTTAAGCAACACAAATTTGTTTTCTTACATTTCTAAATGTCAGAAAACAAAAATAAGTTTTACTAAGGTGCCAGTAGGGTTGGTTCATTTTGGAAGCTCTAGGGGAAACTCCACATCCTTGCAATTTCTGGTTTCTTGGGCCACTTACATTCCTTGGTCTGTTACTCACTCATCAGATCTCTCCAACTTCTTGCCTCTGTCATCACATCTCCTAATTTCTTCTTTGGCTTCCTTGCCTCTCTTGTATGAGGACCTTTATAATTATACTTAGAGCCTACCAGAATGATATCCTTATCTTGAGGACCTTAACTTAATCACGTATACAAGTCCCCTTTGCCATTTAAAGTAGCATTCACGTGTTCCAAGGATTAGGATGTGAATGGCTTTTGTTAAGACATTTTCAGCCTACCACACCCAGGCACCTTCTATTTTAGTTCTTCTGCAAACATCAAAGCATGACTTTCTCCAAATTAAAAATAGCTCCCCAAGCTACCACCACCAGACCCATATTCCAAAAAAGCAGAAACAGTTAAAAGAGGAAGGGCAGGCACATAGCTTTCCTATTTTGGTCATAATTCAGACAGTAAATGCATCAGTTACCCTCACATTCCATTGGCCCAAAATGTGTCACAGGACAACATCTAGCTTCAAAGAGATCTGGGAACGGTAGGTTTTGGTGGGTGGCCTTAGGCCTGCTAAAACTGATCTTTTATTACTAAAGAAAACTAAAGAGAATTATTTGGAAGATAAAAATCAAGTTTTCTCCACATATAGTGACAAAACTAACCTATTTGTGTGTGGGTTTGATCAATTAAATATAAGTTATTTAACCTTGGACAGTTGATACAGAAAGAGTCGTATCTTTCCACAGCAAAACCAACTTTTTTTTTTTTTTTTCTGTCATTCCCCTTCCTTCATATACTACTGAGTGCCTGCTGTGGTTTTGGACAGAATTAAAGTACTGAACTCTGAGAACAAAGAAGTATTACTTGTAATTTCTAAGTTTGCTTGATATTTTCTTGATGTTGTCTACATTAACCATATCCACTAACTTTCAGAACTTTTACAAATGAGGGTCATAAGAAAACATGCCTTTAACTAATGTAACCAATCAGGTTTTTAAGAATGGTTCCTATGAGGTATAAGATCATGATGGAAATTAATGAGATAAACCCTCTGCCACAGATAAACAGAATACACAGGAAACAACAGTTATCTAATATTGGAAACCAGCAGCAGAGGACTATGGTTCCTGAAATAAGGCAAAAAGAAAAAAAGTGGGATGAGCTGTAGAACTGCCTCAGCTAGCAGCCAAAAGGCATTTGGCTGATATTGATGCAGAGAAGGGGAATCAAAAGTTCTCAATGAACTAAAGATAAAGATATTGGGATTCAGGAAAGCTTGGCAGCTGGAATTTGCAGGACAGAGTACCAAAAGGGAGAGAAATATGTTGAGAAAGAGCTCCAGGAATCTTAATAGGGGTCTTCGGGGTCTTTGGTTCAATGCATAGCATAAAACTTCACAAAGTCAGGCAAAATTCAATTACTATAGCAAGAAATAAAACCAGGGAGCTATAATTCTAAAAGTTCCAAGAGCTTACATAGTGGTAGGTGACATATGAGTTGGGTTAATCAGACTTCAGACTGGAGAGACTTAACTGAAAAACCAGATTGGAGAGCTCACAGAGACTCCAGAAATAATGAATCTTAGAAGGTTAATGAAAAACTTCTAGTATAAAGGCTACTCTAGAAATAATCAAATAGAGTTTAAAAAACTCTAAAGTATGAAACTGATATACAGGTAAATTAATGTCAAAACAAAAATCAATACTTCTCAAAAGTATCCCACAAATCTCTCTCAACAATTTTCACCATCCAATTTAAAAATACTTTAACAGACATGAAGAGAGAAAATTAGACTCATATGCAAATAAAAATTAGTCAATAGAGACAATTTCAGAGATGATGAAATTAGCAAAAAAATATTTTTTTAAATATCTGGCATGAAAAGATTGAAAGATTTAAAGGAAAACATGAAAAAATGGGGGATAAATGCAGATCATAAAAAATAAATGGTAGTCCTAGAGTTGAAAATACAATATCTGAAATAAATTTCAAAAATACTCTGGTTGGGATTAATAGCAGACTAGACACGTACAAAAATGATTTGTGAACTTGAAGTCAAAGCAACAGAAACCATCTGTACAGTAAGAACAAAGATTGAAGAGAAAAAATGAACAGAGTTTAGTGGTCTATGTGAAAATAGTAAGCAATAACACATATTGGTAATGGGATTCCTAATGGAGGGAGAGAGCTGTTTGAAAGGAATTGACAATTTATTTTTCCAAATTTGTTGAGAAATGTAAACCAAAAATTCAAGTTGAGCAATCCCTGAAGGATAAATCTAAGTAGAGAAAAAAAAAAAACCAAGGCATATCATAATCAAATTGCTGAAACCCATTGAAAAGGAGAAAATTGCAAAAACAGAAGAGAAATAGAAAAAAAAAAACTAGAAATAAGAGAGTTTTCATTAGAAATCATGAAAGCCTGAAGGTAATAGAATAACATGTGAAAAGTGTTGAAAGAAAACAAAAAGGAAAACCATCTGCTCCAAATTCAATATCCAGCAGAAATAATTCTTTAATGAAGAAAAAATTAAAATATCTTTAAATAACAAGGGCTGAGAAAATATATCAGGAGCATATCTGAACTTCACATTGTTACATAATGTTTATTAGGCTAAAGGAAAATTCAGAAATTTGGATTTCCATGAAAGAATGAGGAGAATTAGAAAGGACAAATGTAAAAGTCTTGTTTTCTTGTGTTTTTTTTTTAATTCTTTGAAAGATATTTAACTATTTAGAGAAAAAATAACACAATGTATTATGAGGTTTATAACACATATAGAAGTAAAATATTTGACAATATTACCACAATGAATGGAAAGAAGAGAGATCAATGTATACTGTATTAAAGTTCTTATACTTGAAGTGGTAAAATATCTGAAGATACATGGCAATATGTTAAAGTTGTATATTGTAAACAAAGCTTTCACTTACACCTTCAAATATCAACAAAAAGCCATAGCTAATAAGTTAATAGTGGAGAAAAAACAGAATTCTAAAAGTTATGTAATCCAACAGAAGGCAGAATACAAGGAAATAATGAATCGAGAACAGATGCAACCATTTGAAAACACACAGCATGAGGGTACACTTAAATCCAGTGAGAATCAGCCCAGGAGAGAGATGTTGAAGTTCTCCCAAAACTATGAACTTCAAGAAACTGCTTCACCAAGAGGAAGCAAAATAAAAAATTAAGGAGGGACATGATTGCTTAGATTTTACTTGTCCTTAAAACTTTCAGACTTTCTTTAGACTTTATGTCACAAGGGCAGAAGAATTTACTTTTGGATATTAATTACTTTGGACTAATTTCATTGTAACTTTAATCTTTGAAGTATTATTTCTCTCCGGGAAATTAATAATTAGATTATCTATTAAAATGTGAGCATGTCTATGCTCTCACTATTGTGTAACTGGAGTATCTTGATATCACGATTTAATCTAATTGCAGAAGCTCTGAAGAGCTGTGTTAAACAGTGTAACTGCACATAATTTAGCATGGGAGATAATAGAAAGAATCTTTAGGCCTTGGAGTTAATGAGGTAATGTACTGTTCTATCATATTTAAAAACCTTCTGGAAGCAAACATAGAGTGCCCACCAGTAGCTCTCAGGGGGGGAGATACAAAAGGGAAGCAAAGTCATTAAGTTAAGGACACCCCTTAACTATGAGTGTCCCCAAATTCAGCTCTGAGAAAAGAAGTTAGGTTCAGATGGTTGATTTGGGAAATGATCCCAGGAAGCACAAGTTAAAGAGTAGGAAAAGTACGACAGAGGAAAGAAAAATAGCACAAAAAAGGGTTAATTCCGGTGAGGACACTCTGAGGAATCAGGTACAATGCACCTGAGAATCTTCCCACTGAGGAGCGGGTGCTGGGCTTCTTACCCATTGACTCGTGTCCCTCATTGGTTAAGGACTGTCCCTGGGGGCATTCAATCCCTGACACAACTGGGCTACCTGAAGTGAGGCTGATAAAGCTTCTTGTGTCAAATAAAGTCCTCAGGAGAGTGGAAGAGAGACAAACTCCTGCATGACCAGCCGTCAGGGGATGTCCACCACAGCTGAGGAGGCCCGAGTGGGGCTTGGAGCAAATCATCAAGACTGAGGGCAAAACTGATTTGATACATGTCAGATCTCAACCCCTGAAGAAACAGCCACTCCCTGAGATCCCTATATGCTTATTTTAAAGTCAAAATTAAGAGAATAAAGCTTGAGAATCTGAGGAAGGACATATACTCCTGCTTCACATGTTTCTGGGGAATCAAACTGCTGGACCAGTAGTTCTCCAACTTTATCATCAGTCATCAGGTGGGTTTATAAAACACAGATCATCCTACCTCATGACCGGACCCTCTGATTCAGTAGGTATGGGTGAACTCTGAGAATTTGCAGTTTAAAAAAAGAGACAAATGAACTTATTTATAAAACAGAAATAGACCTACAGACATAGAAAACAAAACTTATGGTTGCCAAAGGGGAAAGGGGATGGGAGGGATATATTAGGAGTTTAGGATTAACAGATACACACTACTGTATATAAAACAGATAAACAACAAGCACCTACTGTAGAGCACAGGGAACTATACTCGATACCTTATAATAACCTATAATGGGAAAAGAATCAAAAAAGAATATATATATGTATATATGTATAACTAAATCACTTTGCTGTACACCTGAAACTAACACAACATTGTAAATCAACTATATTTCAATAAAATGTTTTAAAAAAATAAAATAAAAATAAAATAAGTTGCTCATGCTACTTGCTCAAAAACCACAGTTAGAGAATCACTGAGCCAGAGTGACCCTCAAAACTTCTCTCTCTCTCATCCTTTAGTAACTGACACTGGGAAGAAGAGAGAGGAGGCACTTGGCCTTTTGCTTCCTGCTTTCCGGACCTTACTGCCTGCAGGAAGGTTATATTCCCATTTGTGCTTTGTTCTTGCTGAAAGCTTAGCGGGGAAGGCTGCCTGAAACTGGAAGTTCAATTCTATGATGCATGAAGAAGCAGACCACTGTTGCTCCAGACTTAAGCCACTTTTTCTAAAAAGCTTTATCCGTAAGAAGATGATGCTTTGATGTCTATATGGCTAGCTCCAAATTCTGAAGGGGAAAAATAGAGGTGTTCTACATAGACATCCTATAGAACCAGAAATTTTGTGCAGAAGTTTCTGACATGAGTAGAAAAACAAATCCACTTGATATTACGTGTGAGGTCTTAAACAATAAAGGAGGGAGAAATGACAGCATGCATATGGGTTTTTTTTTTAATATGGACGAGCTTTCTGCCCAGAGGGTAGTGTAAACACTGAATGACTTTTAAAATTTCATACATTCTGTATCCTAAGCTGAGGATCTAAAGCCGATTTGCTTTATGTAAAAAGAAAAAGCAAAGCATGAAATGAATTGCACTGGTAGAGTCAAGCTCCTTTGATTTATACATAATGTTTCTTCTGACAAGGACACAGAAGCACTCTCATATTTCAATAACCTAATTTTGCATTGTTTGAAAAGAAAAAGGGCTATTGAAAGACTTTTATTTGGCTCGCACCCAGGGATATTTAAGTAGACTTTGCACTTCAAAAACACTCTTTAACAAATTCCAATGACTTGTGGTATTTGCAGAGCTTTTTATGGTAATCAATAATATATTTTATTTTTATAGCTAATTGACAAATTGTTAAGACAAATATGTTAAATTCCCTATGGAAACCTGATTTTCTAAAGGTCTTTTTAACCTTTTCTGAAAAGTGGATAGAGATTGAAAAATGAGTTAAACTAGTTTTAGAGATTTATTGGGTCCATAAATGTGCTATTTGTCTACCTAATTTGCATTTTCTCGCGTGTTCATTGTATTTTTCAGGGTCACAGCTCCTTCTCAACTATTCTTTTGTTATTGGCCTATAACTGTTCTGAGTGACCTCAAGTTTACTAGACTTATTTATACACAAAGCATACATTTAAAGTTACTATGCCGAATATAAACAATATAAAACCAAAGGAAAGGGAAACACCAAGAAAAGCGACAAATCACTTATTTAGCAAATGACTTGTAGGGCTGCTGTTTTATAGCTAATTCTACCCTTTCTAAACATTTTACTATGAAGTGATAAACACAACTAGTTACCTACCCAGTATTTATTCTCACCTTCCTCCCTTTCTCCTAAATAAGCTGAGCGTTTCATCCTTGTGAATGGCAAACCCCAAGGTCAAAGACGCATCTTTAGCAATCTCTGCATTTAGGGGTCAATGGCAGTTACTGTCGGCACTTCCATTGAAGTTCTTTTAAAAGTGGGCTCTCAGGTGTCAGGAAGTATCCTTCCTCCCTCTTGATTACTTTTTCCCTGCTGAAATGTGAAAATGCCGGCTGGGATTTTCACCTCCATTTGGAAAACATTGAGAAAGGAAACAATGTTCTAACCACAAATAGTGGAGCATAGGATAGCAATGACATTGTGGGGCTGCCACCCTGAGCCACACCGGCTGGGCTTCTTTTACACATAAGAACACCACACCGGTGTCTTCTTTATGCCCCTGTTATTTGGGGTGTCTGTTACAGCAGCTGAAGATAATCTCTTACCGATCCATGCATAATACATTTTCTACCCAGGTTTTTGGCCTCTTCAAATAGGTTTAAATATTAAAAACGATCCTTGAAATATACTTATTGTCTTCCCTAGTTGATAAAAATGCAGTAGAACAAGGCTGGTTGCTTTTTATCGGTTGTGGTTGAATTTGATGCATTAGTGTTAGTCTATACTTCATTTCTCCCTCTCAGCTAAGGCAAGCACACTGGCATGTCAGATTTAGAAGAACCGCTGGGCTGTCTAAACATCTGTCAGATCTCAAGGGTCCATATACTCCTTTATATATGCTTGACCTAAATAAAAGTGTTTCTTATAAACAGATATTGCCAGATGCCTTCAGAAAATGTTTTGAGGGAAGGTTTTGCATTTATTTCTTTCTCTCTAGTACCTCATTCTAGTAGTATTTGACCAACTTGGATACCCCAGTCAGTTTTTCACTTCGTTCCTCATTTCCCATGGTCTCACATCTTTCCTTACCTACAACTTTCCTTACCTTACCATTTATTCTGTGTTCCATCATTATAATCATTCTCTTGTAAACGTACTTAAATTTATAATGTCTCTCTCCTACGTACTCATGTGACAAAACAAGATGTTGGTAAACCCAAATCTCCTCCTTCTATGATTACAAATTCGCAGCCAACCACAACAGAAAGAAAACATACTAATATATATCATCTCAAGAACACCCAAAGATGTGCCCAACATTCCAACTACACGCTGCTATTTTTATAACCCTACCTCCCTACAACTTTTCTCCTCAAATCGCTAAAGCTCTCACAAACTGCCCACTTTCAGTAGTTGGCACAGTAAGTCCCCTACATACGAACCTTCAATTTACGAACTTTCAAAGATGTGAATGTGCGTTCACATGTCCAATCACATAAGTTAGTTCAGGTGTCTGGCGTACACTGTCACATAAGGGCATCCTCTACAAGTAGTTGTGCCTTTGCGTACTTTACTGTACAGGACTGTATAGAGTACAGTAGCACAGTATCTTTATTTCAAGATCAGGATGTCTGGAAGCAAGTGTAAAAGCAGCGGTGAAGTGGCTGGTACTGCTAAGAAGCACCGGGAATAGGAGGCCCAGGGAAAGGATGAAGAGAGACAAGAGGAAGAGAAGCAACGGAAGAACTGAAGAGATTCACGACGCAGGAAATGGCAAGAGGATTTTCTTTATTTGAGGAGGCACTGTTAGTTTCTGAGGCACAGGACCTGAACGTAGAACGGTACATGAAGGTCACAGCAGCCATTCAGAATGCAACCCAGTGCTACCGTGTCATCTATGACGAGAAAAAAAAGCTACTACCCAGACATCACTGGATCATTTTTTCAAGAGGGTAGATAGAACTGAATCCAGCAAGGAACCAGAACCTGTGCCGTCAGCGTCAGGCGTGAGTGAAATGGCAGCTGGCCCTCCGTCTCCTATTACTGAGGATCCTTCAGCTCTACCATCTCCCACCTCCCCTCCCTCCTCCAGTCAGTAACTCTTCTCGCCTGTTCACTCGATGCCAGCCCTGGATGCCAGCTGTTGTACTGCACTACAGTACTTTTCAAGGTGCTGTCCTGTAAGATTAAAACATGCTTTCTATTTTTTGTGTTGTTTTTTATGTATTATTTGTGTGAAAAGTATTATAAACCTATAAACCTATTACAGTACGGTACTATATAGCCAATTGTGTTCGTTGGGTACCCAGGCTAACTTTATTGGACTTACAAACAAACTGGACTTACAAATGTGCTCTTGGAATGGAACTCGTTTGTATGTAGGGGACTATTCCTCATGACGCTGAAATAATCCAAGCAATGCAAAGAGGATTTCCTCATGCTCCCACCCTGAGCATCTGCTCCCAAACTGTCTGTCCTCCTCCCTGTTTCAACAGATTAACTATCAATCTTCCAAAGAACAGCCCTTCCATCTGTGTACTAGATTATATCAACTTTTTAAAGACTTGATGACTGCAATTTTCCCCTTTTTCTCTTGTATGAGCTGCTTTTCATTTTTACTGGACTATTCACATCAACATAAAAGATAATCACATCTGCAAAATGAAATTCCCTCTCTTGACCCCAAGTGACTCTCCACTTACTGCACAGTTCTCTCCTCTCCACTTTCAACAAACATAATATCCTTGCTTCTCTTTCCAAACCCCATCCCTTCACAGAAACATTTATACCAAGGATTTCAAAGCAGATTAAAGATTAAAGATTAAATGTAGTAGGAGGTAATAGGAAGAGATTGGTTTTACTCCCAGGTTTAGGGATCTTTGTTCCTGGGAAAAGGAAAGCACCAGTGCTTAGTCTAGGCAATCACTGTTAATATTGAATTCCTCTTAATTAATTCATAATGCTAAGCCTGAAGGTGGAGGAGAGGCGGCACTGTTTCTGAGACCTCATTATTCCTTCATTCTCATATTCCATCTTCAGAAAAACCTGATATCAGAGTAAATAGTTAATGCACAGGAAGGATGAAATAGGGACACCGCACTTCCCCAGCACCACTCAAGGCACATCTTACAACATAAATGCCTGCAGTTTGGCTCAAAGCCTTCTTCCTGGGCTTTCCAGCTGGAGCATGGCAAATGAGTGAGTTGTGTAAGAAACCTACATCGGACGTGACTGGGGAGCAGACCCTCAGAAGAGCATCCATTTAGAATGGTTCCCATGCTCTACCATGCATCACAATTCCCTGAGAAGCTTATCAAAATGCAGATTTCAAATCAAATTTCCAAAGAGTGCTGTTGAAGCTCAGGTCCTAAATCTTTGATATTTTTTCCTGTGGTTCTGATGCAGGTAGAACATGGACCCTGCACTGCTCTACAAACTAGCTAGAACTCTAGTGTGGTAGGTACTTAGACTGGACAAACTAGGGCTAGAAGTGAGGATGAAAGGTAAAAGACAGAACTTTTGGTTAGCCACATGCCATTGCGAGAAAAGGGAATGGAGAGCAACCAGGATCCCTGGCAAAAACACCACCTCAAAGCATCAGTTTTGTCAATTAGGCCATTAGCCAGTAAAAATCACCGCAGAGAGGGAGACAAGGGCCAGGATGCCTACAACCACCAGTTCGCCATGGATGCAGCACCCAGATAGGGAACGTCCCACACACACTCCTGTCCTGTCCTCCCAAGACTGAGTCCTCTGGGACAGTTGCTATCTCTGAACATCCA
Organism: Delphinapterus leucas; assembly: GCF_059928025.1. Taxonomy (NCBI): domain Eukaryota; kingdom Metazoa; phylum Chordata; class Mammalia; order Artiodactyla; family Monodontidae; genus Delphinapterus; species Delphinapterus leucas. The sequence goes on along the minus strand of NC_143133.1, from coordinate 132,923,494 downwards.
ACTCCAAACATCTGAGACCACTGGGAACAAGCCTCACCTCCTCCTTCACACTTTGTCTGTTATATTCACTGGTTTCTGTGAAAGCCCATTTCCAAGCCTTGACCCATGTCTAGCTGACAAATGGATTTGCACCAGAAACCAAAACCTAAATCTGCTTCTGTAGAGTGTCAACTATACTCAAACTTTGCCAGAGCTGCTCTAAGTCTTTGCTCAAAACCCTCCAACCCCACTTTTAGTAGAAGTTAACATAAATCTTTAAGTTAAAGGGTCCCGAGATAAGAAAGGAAGCTGCCAACAAAAAAACAAATGGAACTAGCTGGGACCAAGATGGGAATAAATCTGACCTCCAACAGACCCTCAATCCCATTGTATGCTGATTTTCCTACATTAGCATATTCAGTGACACGCCTACCTGGTGGCCATGACTGGACACTAAGGACCAAAAGAAGATAAAAAGGGGGTGGCACCCCTCTCTCTCGAAAAAGCACTGCCCCTTTCCCAGTAAACTAATGCACATAACTCCCCATCATTAGTCTCATTCCTCCTCCATTTGCCTTCACTCTTTAAAATTAAATTCCTTTTGCCAGGTAGGCAAGAAGTTGATCTGGGAACTTAGTTCCTGCTTCTCCATTCTTTGGTCACTTCATAAAGCTTGTGCTTTGTCAATTTCAGCTGCAGCTTCATTATTGGCTGCTTGAACAAAACAGAAAAAGAACCTTCCCCTAAAGAATCCAAAAAAAAGAGTGGATATATGTATATGTATAACTGATTCACTTTGCTGTACACCTGAAACTAACAACATTGTAAATCAACTATACTCCAATAAAAATTAAAAAAAAAAGAACCCTGCCCTGCCGGGTAGGGGTAGCAGAGTCTATATGACTTAATTCAGTAACAAAACCATAAGCTCCCCAAACTTTTCAAACTTTTTTCCCACTCTCCTCTTAATTCATTCCAGTCACACTAGCCACCTTGCTGTTCCTACAGAAAGCCATAAAGTTTCTGCCTCCTTTTTGTAAACCATAGAGTAAATTAATGTATATATGTGTATGGAAATTAATTAGTGTGTATTAATGAATCATACATACAATCCTATTATCAATTCAACTAAATGTGAATTAAGTCAGAAATAAAACAAAGCACTGATTGTAAGATTGATATCAGCCTACTTGGCCAATGCTTTAAATTAATTTAAAGCCATTAAATTAAGTATTGAGATTATAAAACTTTGTACATAATAAGTTTTCTATATCACTAATAAGATCAACTAAACACCTGATCTAACTAAAATTTTTAAATGCTTAATTTTTTCAGTTTCTAAAATTTATACAGTTGCCTAATTGTTGATATTCTAAAGTTGAAAAAATAGTTTAAATTTCCTATGCTTTAATTTTCCAGTCAGAATGAGTTACTCTGTAATGTTTCATGATGAGAAAAGTGGTACAAATTTATTATATTTACTTACTCACTTTTTTTTAATTGGAAGGGTTTTACATTAACAGTAAGTCCTGAAACTCAAAACGAAGCCTTCCTAGTCAACTGTGACAGTCTTTGAATACCTACTGAAGCAAAAAGCAATTAAAACACCCCCACATTTCTTACCATTCACTTGAAAGATGTGAGTCTGAGAGATGTGTTCATAGCCCTCTGCAGAGCAGGTGTAATTGCCCATGTGAGTTGTGGTGACCTTGGTAATATATAAGGATCCATCATCTCCAAAGTCCTATAGAAAAAAAAGTAAAATTAAATAAAATTACCTGTTTTTACTTAAAATGTATTTCAACAATTCACTTTTTAAAAAAATGTACTCAGGAGCAAAGTAAATTAAAATATTATCTTTAAATTATCAAAATGATCACTGTTAGTTCTATAAAGTTGCAAGATTTTATAGGCTGTAATTACTATCTTCTCAAGACAAGTTTTGTTTAAAAAGTATAATCTCAGTATTTATTTGAAATATCTGAGCTTATATAAAATAACTGAATTTTCACATATTTATTCTAATTCAGTTTACATTTTAATGAATAAAGGTATAAAATATTTTTCTTATTTATAGCTAAAACAAATAGCTCCTAACTACATTCTTCACATTTTTAATTGTCTATTAAGTTTTATATCCTTTAATTATATCTTTACCTAGGAAAAAAACATTAAAACAGTGTGGTTTCAGACATAAAATTTACAGCCATATCAGTAGAACAGGATTTTTTTAAGCCTCCCAGAAATAATCAGTACATTAGCTAAAATAACCACGGCATTTCAAATTTATGGGGGAAAATATGCATAACCATTTTAGAAAAAAGATTAAAAAATCTTGTGCTGTTTATCAAAATCAAATCCAAGACGCACCTCTGGAAGAGTAAAGACCAGAAAATCTTCTCTTTCATAAAGGGAATGAATACACTGGCAAAAATTGTCGTAATCAACTTATTCAGAACTCTGGAAATAGACAAAGGCTCACACCAGCGCACACAGCATTACTGGAAAAACTGGCTGAATTTCAGCAAGGACAGCGAGGCTGGTGGCTTCCCTCTCTTCAGAGCTGCATGGAAGCCTTGGACCACCAGCTTCGTAACTCTGCTAGCAGAAGAACGGGTTTGAAGCTCCTCCAAGACCCCATCCTCAGAGAATCATCACAATCTGACCTACATGGCAGCTCCCTGAAAATTTCCATTTTCATGAATTCTTTTTATTTGAGCAAGACTTAGAGTTGAGTCCATACGTTTCTGACTCCATATGTTTCTGACTTTACCTATATTCACACCATGTGCATTTCTGTTAAAAATAGCTTCCCTCTGATACTCACTACAGATTAATTACAATCAAAAAAATGACTATGGAGCTATTGAATGTGGACCTCAAAATAATGAAAATGTTCTCCCAGTCATGAAAGAGAGAGACAGAGAGAAGAAGAGAAAGAAAAAGAAACGGGGGAGAAGAAGAAGAATGAGAATAAGAAGGAGGAGAAGCAGAAGGAGGCTGGGGAGGAAAGGGGAGGGAGCTTCGGGGGAGAGGGGGAAGAGGAGGTGGGTCAGGAGGGGAGAAACATGCTGTATGTTCTGGCCATCAGATTATTTAGCTGATGAATAATGTCTTAATGATTATCAAATGAAATAAAATTCCTCCATATCATATTGTATGAGATTGATCATACCACATTTCTGCAGCTCCCAGGGGCATCTCATGGACTTACAGGAAAAGCCTCATGCCCTGCACGATAGGGGAGAATTTGGAGATTAAACCCTAACAAGGACGTCACTGAGTGACACCAACTTGTGATAGCATCCCTTGCATCACCACGGGCTACCATTAGAAACAGGGCTCCTGGGTGAGCACTTAGGCTAGAGAACAGAAACACCAAACAGCAAGGCCACGCTGTCCCTCAGGTTAACATTAAGGCAGGGAGTTGACACACAGCTGGGTATAATATGAGAAAAAGCCAAACCTCTGCAGAAATCAGTTCAGGATGATTAGAGTTAAAGAAATTTTGAGAAAAACTATGAGCCAAAAATAATTCTTGACAACCTGAAATGTAATAGTAAGATACCTAATGAGCACAAGGCAGACAATCACACAGGACGTGCATGTACCAGAAAGACTCCTCACAAGCAGAACAGACCAGGGAGACCAAATCAGAACAGAGATGAATCCCCTCATGGGACAAGAATAACTGGAAATAATCATAAAAACCCAAAGTATATCTCATATTTGTAATTATGTTTAAATTCATTTATGCCAAACTGCACATAGGTCTTTTAAAGTCTATTTTCAAATAATACTTTTTAAATTATTCATAAAACTTGAAATAAACTTTTCCACGTGTTTTCCTGTATAGCTACCTAGAAAGCTTGGCCCTTCCCAATCTACTATAATCCAGATTCCTTCACCAAATGATGTGAAAATTTTCCAAGAATATAATCTTGAGAATGTTTATTAAAGTATCTTATTTTGCTATCTGTGTTATTCTGTAATATGAAATCCTTTTAATGTAGATATGCTCTAAATTAACATATTGTGTGATCCCTTCTAATCTATATATCATTTATTTTTTCCTCTTTCTTCCAAGTAGAAGCAAAATCTTCCAGCCTCAATTTCTTTCAATACACAACTTTATAATCACCTTTTCAAACAGCATTTCTGAATAAGCAAGATTGTCTCACCACTTTGCATGAAGCATGGATTGTTTCACTATACTTATTATAAAACTCAGTAAATATTTATTGAGCACTTAAATACGTCAGGCACTGTGATAAATAATTTAAATAAATTATCAGATTTTATCCTTTCAGCAACCTTTTTAAAATGCACTACTATTAGCCCCATTTTATATATATGAAAACTGGAATATGCTGATGTTAGGCTTGGGCTCATCTGAGGTCACCAACTGCTATGGTCTGGATGTTTGTGTGCCCCACCCAAAGTTCATCTGTTGAAATACTAAAGCCTAATGTGATAGCGGGCCTTTGGGGGGTGATTAGGTTGTGAGGGTGGGGCCCTTAAGAACAGGATTAGTGCCTTTATCCTACAGAGATTTGAGGACATGGGAGAAGATTCTGGCTATTAATCGAGAGGGTGGCCATCACCCAGAATATTAATGTGCTGGCACCTTGACCTTGGACTTAGCCCTAGAACTGTGAGAAATACATTTTTGTTGTTTATACCACCAAGACTTAGTCTTTTGTTATAGCAGTCCAACAGAGTAAGACACCAACCAAACTAAGGGATCGGAGATTGGCATCCAAACAAATGGTCAGACTCCAGAACTGAACCCTTGTTATTATGCAATTCTTAACCCATCTTCATCTTTCCTGATTCTCCATTATTTTAGCCAAACATAAAACTTACCTTTTGAGTTTTTTTTGAATATGGATACATCAATCCTATGCCTTACCTCCATCCTGATTCAGCATTTCTAATCTTTTAAGCTTTCATTTTCTCAGCATTTTTCCAATCTTAAGTAGATTAAACTAACTGTGTGATTTTGATGCTCAGCCATGGTTGAGAGTTATGTCCTTATGTAACAGATGCTCCCTGAATTTGGGGACAAAATCTTGCACTTATTTGGAACCCCCATTACACCTTTATAATCTTGCTGCCAATAGATTCTCCATAAATATTTCTTCAGTGATTAAATCTTTATGAACCTCTACACCATTAAAAAGTTGCCTCAGGGCACTAATGTCTGGAAATTCAATAGAAAAAACCTAAAACCATTTATTTTGTTGAGTTGACTACCTATATTATTTTCAAAGCAGTACAAAAGGGAACTGTGGAAAAAAGGAAAATCTATAGCACACTTCTAAAATTTTGAAAATTGTATGGCTACTATAATTGACTATAATCAGTGGTGTAAGAGTAATAATCACAATGTTTAACAACCTATAGACGACAGGCACTGATCAGTCAGAACGGATAAGGCAGTAAACATCAGGTATGACTATACCAGAATAAAACAGCTGAATTTTAGGCCTGTATTTACCCATAGGCAATTGTTATGATCCAAAAGATAAATCCCATCCATTAGAAAATGGTAAATTTCAAATTTAAGTTTATTTTCCTATTTCATATTATGTTCTTATTCATAGTTTTAAATTACATGGTCCCAGTATTACTATACTTTAAATGAGGTTTTCTATGTAATACACATTGCTTTGATATACACTGACATTAATTTCCTTTCTAATTCTGATTATGCTAGTATGCTTTTACTTTGTAATATTGTGAAAGCTATTCTCCTAGCTTTATATTTGTACAAAATATATTTTCATAAAATAGCAATAAAAGTAATTTAAGCAAGCATCTACATATTGAAATTCACAAAAATACCACTATCTCATAATTTATGTGATTTTCTAAAAATTATGGAAGATTCTCACTAGTCTATTTTCTTAGATATTTAATCTATCATCAATAAAAAGCACAGTGAAGTATAAAATTAAATAATATAAATCCGATTTGGTATAGTCATTACTTTTAATACCTTTTTTCCTAAAGTAAAGAATTTCATGTATCAATTTAAAGAAATACAATAGAAAAGTAAACTAATATGAATTGAAATTTTTTTTCCAAATTGATAAGCAAACAAAAAGTCAAGCAACTGCATTCTTTGGTAGAAAACCAAAATTATGAAAACTAAGTGCAACAATATTATTTGATGGTATATGTAAACAGTTAGACTAATTCTATTTTATTTCACTTGAGAAAATGACCCTGGCAAAAGTTTCCATTAATATAACATAATAGTAATAAAAATAAGTAAAAATATCAATCACTTTTATGGAACAACTCTTCAAAATGTTTTACATATATGCAGAGTCAGATTTGCCCGGAAGCTGATAGAGTTTAAGTTTCAGAGCCCCTCATCTGTACAAGCCCTTTCCAAGGGCCTGGAATGTGTTTATATGGTCATATATTTCTGTAAAATTTAGAAATATATTTATAATTTTCTGTGACTTCTTTTCTTATTTTAATTAATATCCTATTTTATAGCTAATTGTTATTTATAATTTGTATCCTATTTCTTAAATAGAATACCTTCAAAATGTAGGTACTTAAAACATCAAGATCTATATAATTTTGAAATATATTAATTAACCATATTATTTATATTTTGATAATATGTTTTACACACAAAGAAACAGAAGTCAGAAGAGTTAACTTTTCTGTGGAGACTAATAAGTTAATGATACAATATTCAGAACTAGGCTGTCTGGCTCTGCTTCTGAAGGTCCACACTTACAGACCGAAGTGTTTACATGGATGGATCTCCAAGCTCAATGTCACATATATATAGAATGCAGTATGGCTCAATTTACATAAAGTTCAAAACAGGCAAAAATAAACTGCATGTTTTAGAGACAAATACATTTATGGTAAGAATAAAAAGAACTGGTTAACATATGACTCATGGTAGGAGTTATATCTAGAGTAGAAGGAAAATATAGTGGGGAAGAGCCTACAAGGGCTTCAAGTGTGTTTCTCATGTTACAGTCTTAAATGAGTATTGAGTCTATAATTATCCACATATGATTTTACTTTAAATTGTACCTATCTTACAGATACCCTCAGGCATGGGTAATATTGAAATATAAAAAGAAATTCAATAAAAGATCTGCTAGACATTAAATTGTGTATCTCGAAGTACATAGCTTCCCCTAAGTATATATATCAATAGAAATCTCAAAGTCTCTTTCTCATTACTTTAAATAGACTGGAATTGCACTTCTTAATTTAATGGAATAAAAATAAAACATTTAGATTTTAAACTATATTTCTGTGTATTTCAAAAGAGAATAAATCCTTATTTTGGCTTTCTTAAAAATATTTATAACATAGTAACCAAAGGTACCCAGAATCCTGGTAACTTTTATGGAATTGGTTAATTAATGACATGTATTACAGAGTTCTGGCTCCATTTTAGGATAGACAGCTGGAAAGAGTGTTATCCAAACAAGAAGAAGCTGGGCAATCTGAAAAATCACCCTGTTCTTGAACCTATTACTGTGCTGACTTTGAAAGGCAATAATGAAAGTAAAATCTAAGGAAAGCTGGAGTGAGCCTCCAGACAGACAAGACACAGGCAATCACTCACGTCTAACACAGCACTGGAAGGAAACAAGGAGGCCGTTCAAACAGGTACAAAAGATATCAACTAACTTCTTAAGGAACTGCTGAAAGTTGAGCAGCCACAGTTGTGAGAGTACAGAGCCCTGAGAGCACAGACACCGGCAGCCCCTTCTTCATGGACCCCACTGTTTGCTTCTGAAAAGTCTGGGGGCAGGAGAGAGCTGAGAAAGCATCCCTCAGGTAATGGCGCTGCTGAGGGAGAAAACAATTCTTACCTGGATCCTTCTCCCCAGTGGAGCAAAGTCTTAAGCTGCTGAAAAAAAAGGCAGCAAATCCTGTCAGTTTCAGTGGGTGAAAACTGACAGAGCTTGGGAAAAGGAGAGAAGCAAGAAATCCTCCTAGTTTCAGAAAATTAAAGATCCTTTACCACTGGAGGCAGGGCAGCATCATGGAGAAAACCTGGCTCAAAAGACTCAACTCAGAAAACCTGGCTCAAGAGACACATGAGCTGCCTAAGGCTGATGCTGGATGAGGAAAATGTAGAAAGCTTTGTTCCTCACCACCCAGGCTAGCGAGGATCAAGAAACCAGCAACAGCAGGCTAACAGAGGGACAAGAGAATGGAGAGACAAAGGTGCAGGCTCACAGGGAACACCTAAAACTGAGGGTGGACGAAGCACCACCTGGAAGATGCTCAGATACCCCATCAGTCTGGTTCTTACCCTAACCACAAGGTGACACTGAAGAAACCGAGGCTGGCGGTGCATTGAAGGTAATCACAGCAACCAATAAAACTAAAGCACAGCACAGCTCCTCATCAAAGGCCAAGCAGAGAAAGAGGCATGCTTATTTCCAGACATAAATACTATCTACCTTGGTCTCTGCTACCCTACACAGAGTATGTACATTTCAATGAAAAGTTATGAGACATATAAAATGGAAAGGAAAAATAATCCGCTGTTGAGAGACAAAACAAACAGAGAGAGGATTTAAAATAACTATGATTAATATGTTACAAGCTCCAGTGGAAAGACTTGAAGACATTCATGAATAGATGGGTCATTTCAGCAGAGAAATGGAAACAATAAGCAAATGGCAAAGGGCATGCTGGAAATAAATGTACCCTCCCCACAGTAACAGAGATGAAGCATGACTCTGACAGGCTCATCAGTAGACCTGACACATCCAAGGAAGGCCTCGGTGAACTTGAACATAGGTCAACAGACAGTACTCGGATGGAAACAAAAGAGGAAATTATTGAAAACAATTTTTAAAGAACAGAGTATCCAAGGCATGTAGGCTGATATTAGTCTAAAATATATTTAATTGAAATACTGCAAGGAAAAGGGAGAGAATGGGGAGAAAACATTTGAAAATGAATGGTCTAGAATTTTCCACAAATAAGAATTGTAAAACAATCTAGAAATATATTCATACTGCTGAAGACCAAAGGTAAAGAGAATTATTAAAGTCTGTCACAGAAAAGTACATAATCATCTTCAGGAAATGGAAAGTCTCCCAGGTTTTTGAGACCAGGTATAACCAGAGTAAAGGTATCACCATGCCTGAAAAAAATTATTTATCATTTAGAGGAGTGAATGTCTACCAAAGAGGTTAAGAAAAATCAGAGAAGGGAGGTAACAATGTCAAATCTCCAGCATAAAGTATGCTTTTCCTGGCTAGGAGAAGTTGGATCACACAGTTTTCTATAGCTTTATTGTAAAAATTAATAAATCAATTAATTGTATGAGCATATATAAATAACAAGTAAATACAATTTTTTTACAAAAACAGATTTTGATGCTACTACCATTTTATCAGTGATAAAACTAACCACTTCTTGATATTTGTACTCAAATAATATTCATTTCTGATGATTTTCTTTTCAATAGCATTTGCTTCTTACTTTCAACGTAATTTCGATCATTATCTTTCCAATATCTTCTCAGGTAGATTTTACTATTCCGTTAAGTTGAGTTTAATATTCATTGATAGATATTTTAAATATCAGGGATTAAACTGGCAAATAATATTATGCAAAACCCACTCAGCATTACTACCATGAATCAACAGTCTTGAATCAGAAGAACTCTGGGACCCTGAAGAAAGCAAGCACATCATTCAGGAACTAATCAAGAGTCAGGAACCACACGGTAATTTATTTAGGGGTGATTTGCAGCAGAGAGGTGATGTGTCAATAACTAGTACATCAAATTTTAATGTCTCTCAAGAAAAATGCCAATTTGGAAAAGGAAATGTCAGCTATCTGGTCTACTGCAAGCCACATGATTTGCACTACACACATTTTCTATTCTAATCATTTGCCAATAAGGGAAAAGAAAGAGATAATGCGCAGAGAATTCAAAAGTATCTTAAAGCTGGTTACATCAGTGTTTTCAATTGCTGAAAACTCACCAAGCTGTAAACCTAAGGTTTATACACCTGTCTTTATCATTTTTATATTTCAATAAAAACTGTTAAAATAAGCCATACATGTTGCAAAGTTTAATTTCTGATGACGTAGCTTGTACATAGCAATCCATAGAATCCATGTATTTAGCCCTATTGACACACTTATTTCTTTATGTTGTAATTGCCTATTTAACTGCAATGACTCTGAATTGAAAATAATCTTGTTTCCAGGCTCTAAATAAAGGTTTTTTCAAAAGAAATAATTGAAGAATGAGCTTATTTTGGAAGTAAATACTTGTCAATCATTCAAAATATGTTTTTTCTATGACTTCTTACAGGTTCCTAGTTTCTCTCTAAATGAAGGTAATTGTCATTATAAATGCAATCAGAAAGCTGATTCCAACAGTACTAATTACTTTATGTCAAAAATCAAATGCCCCCCATTTCATTCACTAAGCTCTTTTTTTAAAAAAAGATATATATTTGACTTCTATTACTTTCAAGTGTACAGCATAGAAATTTAACATCTTTATAGATTACACTTCATGCAAAGTTATTATAAAACATTGACTATATTCCTTGTGCTGTACATTAGATCTCTGTAACTTATTTATTTTATACACAGTAGCTGGTACCCCTTAATCCTCTTCACCCATTTTGCCCCTTCCCCCATCCCTCTTCCCTCTGGAAACCACCAGTCTGTTCTCTGTGAGTCTGTTTCTGCTTTGTTACATTTGTTCCTTTATTTTATTTTTTTAGCTTTCACAAATAAGTGAAATCATGCCCTTCAATGAAATTTAGTTAAGAGACCCAATCTTGCCCCCAAACTGAAAATTGAACTCTCTTCACCCTTCAAGGGAGAATCATTCCCTGTCTTAGAAGACAGGTCTTTCCAACAGCATTGTTAACAAGTGAATCACCTTTTGTGGTAGACAGATTTCACTGATCGTCTCAATTAATTCTTTTCCAAGCCATGCCATTTGCTTTGTAACTTTCTAGTCTTCCCTTTGACTGTGGACTTTTCTATAGCACATGCTCTGGCCAAAGTGATGTTAGCAAATGTGCTGCAAGCAGAGAAGTGAAGAAAGAAAAGTGCACTTCCGCTTGCCCTGTTCATGACACGGCCTGCTCTCTTGTATCCTCACCATCAGCATGAGAATGAGTGCTCACCAGCCTGGTGGCAGGTGAGAGTCCACGGGAAGCAGAGCCGCATCATCTCGGCTGAAGCTACCAGAGGCTAGTCGGTTCAAAGCATACCCTGAAGCTTATTACACAGGACTGAGTACACCCAGCCAAACCAGCCCGGTTCAATCCAGAGCAGCAGGCACTCCAAGCTGACCCAAAACCTGGCGAAAAAATAATGGTTGTGATTTTAAGTCACGAAATTTTGGAGTAATGTGTCATGGAGCAGTATCTATGTACTATAACTTTCTACCTCTGGCTAAAGTTTTCTCTCTCCATGATTTTTAAAATTGTTTTAAAATTTTGTTTTGTTTTCTTAAGAAATAATACTCATAGCACTTCACTGGAGCTACTGCTCAGGCAAACTAAATTGAGAATCAAAAAGAGCACTAAGGGCTTCCCTGGTGGCGCAGTGGTTGAGAGTCCGCCTGCCGATGCAGGGGAGACGGGTTCGTGCCCCGGTCCGGGAGGATCCCACATGCCGCGGAGCGGCTGGGCCCGTGAGCCATGGCCGCTGGGCCTGCGCGTCCGGAGCCTGTGCTCCGCAACGGGAGAGACTGCAACAGTGAGAGGCCCGCGTACCGCAAAAAAAAAAAAAAAGAAAAGAAAAGAGCACTGAGTGAGGTGGTCACTTGGATTTCTCAATAGCTAGAGACCATTTTTCTTCATACCAGCAAGAGACATTGTGAATCCAAATTGCATTACAACTAAAATACAGAATATTACGTACCATGAACTTTTTGGGTTACTTGGGAAGAGTTAAAAGCTTAAATTTAGGGCTTGTCCGGTGGCGCAGTGGTTGAGAGTCCGCCTGCCAATGTAGGGCACAGGGTTCGAGCCCCGGTCCGGGAAAATCCCACACGCCGCGGAGCGGCTGGGCCTGTGAGCCATGGCCGCTGAGGCTGCGCGGCCGGAGCCACGCCCGCTGAGCCTGCGCAGCCGGAGCCGCGTACAGAGCCTGCGCGTCCAGAGCCTGTGCTCCGCAACGCGAGAGGCCTCAGCAGTGAGAGGCCCGCATACCGCAAAAAAAAAAAAAAAAAATTTAAAATCTACAAATGTTGAGTCCACCAAATGATATAATTGGTAAACAGTAAGAATTATATTTTCTTAATTGTTTTTGGACCTAGAAATTATCATACTAAGTGAAGTAAATCAGACAAAGACAAATATTATATGATATCAATGCAGAATCTTAAAGACGATACAAATGAACTTATTTACAAAACAGAAACAGACTACAGGCAAGAAAACAAACTTCTTTTACCAAAGGGGAAAGGCATGGGTGGGGGGACAGGGGATAAATTATGAGTTTGGGATTAACATATATGCACTATTATATATAAAATAGATAACCAATAAGGTCCTATTGTATAGCACAGGGAACTATATTCAATATATTGTAATAACCTGTAATGAAAAAGAATCTGAAAAATTATATATATATATATGTATAAATCTCCTCTTAACTAATCACAAAGAAAAAGATATAACTGATGTTGAGGACCTGAATAAAGCCAGCTGATTTTTATTCTGCTCCTAAACTTAAATAATTTTCAACTCTCCTATTCAATGTTTGCATATGTATATGAATCACTTTGCTGTACACCTGAAATTAACACAGCACTGTAAATTAACTAAAGTCAATAAAATAATAAAATAAAATAAAAATTAAAAGAAAATAAAAGGCAGCATCCTCTGGGTGCTTGTCATTGACAAAAAGAAAAAGAATTAAACGTACAATAGGAGTGGTCTGATTTCCACATTAAGATACATTGTTTCAAGGATTAAATAAAAGGTTTTGAAAATCATTTGGAAATGTTTTACAATAAAATAGGTGCTAATTCAGTAAATGTAGGCTTACTGACTGTTTCACTAAGTGTGCATGAACCCACAGGTTGTTATTAAGGAATATAATAAGTTTGATGACTTTGTCAATTAAGCAATAATGATGAACAGCTGCACAAAATCAGTCTCCTGCTCTGGATCATTCCAAAAATTCGGGGAAAGAGCCAGTGACTTGACAAATAGTGAAGAAATATAGTTTATATGAGAATTGTATTATAAAATGTCATGAATATTTTTTTCTGTGTGCAGCTAGATGATACCCCTGGTGTTGGCTCAGCTGTCTTTGATAAGTCAGGAGACAGTTAGGAGTATTGTTCTGCTAATTGCATATAACACAGCTAAAACATATATCATATTCCAAAACAATGACTCTTTTATATTTATTCTCTCTGTTTCAGAGATAAGAATAAATAAGAATTTTAAAAAATGAAGAACTTTAAAACCTTCTCTAAGGCAATTTATTTTTTCAGGAAATGTTTACTGGGCACCTCTTCTTTACCAGCCACTGTGAATCTCAAACAAAGACTGCATGACTCTCCTTTCGGATGTCTAATGGTAAGAAATTATTTCCTTTTAACTGATCACAAAAAAAAAGATACAATTGATGTTAAAGATCTGAAAAAAGCCAGCTGATTTTTATCTGCTCCCAATCTTAAATAATTTTCAACTCGCCAATTCAAAGTATGCTTAGGTAGAACAAAAGATATTCACAGTATTTACAGCAGAACAATTATTTATCATCTTTCAATGTTTGTTTTTCTTTCTACCTATTTGTTTCCTTCAGCTCTGCTGGATGATAATGTATATCCACACGTGTATTATACTTTTCCCGTGAAAACTGAGCGTCTTAGACAAGACTTGCTGTTGCTTGTGTTAACTTTACAACACTTCATCCAATTATTTATTTAGGTCATCAAATTTTTGAAAAATAAAGACGTGGATTTGAAACACAGCTTTGTCGTGGATTGGTTTCAAGAAACTGGAGAAAGTTACTTCATCTCTCTAGGCTTCGATTTCCAAATATACAACATGGGAATTGAAATATTTGCTTACTTTACCTCACAAATAGATGTAAGGAGCAAATAAAATGCACTTTTGGAAAGCACTTTGCAGTTAGAATAAAATGTGAGACATATTCTCTTAATCATAAGGAATTAATAGTTTGTACATCTGATTTCGTGGAGATTTCTAAATGGGAATAAACTTGTTAAAGTTACAAGGACTAACATTTTATAATTACTTCTAACAGTTCATCCCCTCATCAACAATCACTATATGTTTCATGTAGTTGGTAAGATGTTCTGGAGTTCTTTAGAAGTGGAGCCGAATATTCTTTCTTCCTCAGGGAAGGACTGCTTCACTAAGCGTTCCTTTCCTCTGGGCCCCATGGGGTCAGATAGCTTCATTGTTCAGATGATAGTTTTACACTCAGAGAAAAATGGGAAAGAAAAGAGTAACTGAAAATAAGCCTATATTCACAATTTGGAAATTTTCTACACTTTTCTAAAATCATGAAAATGATAAAGTCATGACTATGAGTCCTAAAAGAGTAATCTAATAGGTTTCTAGAGTGAATGTATTAGAATGACTTTCTAATAAATCGTAAATACATATCCCTTAAAAATATTTTATACCTCAGGCTAACATACATAGAGGGAAAAGACGTGTGGCACAATAAAAGAAAATGTTGTAAGAGAGTTTCATTTTATTTTTTTAATTAATTTTTATTGGAATATAAACAATGTGTCAGTTTCTGCTGTACAGCAAAGTGATTCAGTGATACATATACATGTATCTATTCTTTTTCAAATTCTTTTCCCATTTAGATTATTACAGAGTATTGAGCAGAGTTCCCTGTGCTATACAATAGGTCCTTTTTGGTTATCTATTTTATATATAGTAGTGTGTATCTGTCAATCCCAATCTCCCAATTTATCCTTCCCTACCCCCTACTTTCCCCCTTAGTAACCATAAGTTTGTTGTCTACATCTGTGACTCTATTTCTGTTTTGTAAACAGGTTCATTTGTACCATATTTTAGATTCCACATATAAGTGGTATCATATGACATTTAGGTTTCTTCCATGTCCTAGCTATTGTAAATAGTGCTGCAATGAACATGGGAAGAGTTTTAAATTTTATATCAAAAAATAATATCTGATTGCTTCCCCAGGCTTGTCTCCTGCCATCAGGTTCTGTCAAGAGAGGCCACTTTCAGGGCTTCCCTGGTGGCGCGGTGGTTGAGAGTCCGCCTGCCGATGCAGGGGACACGGGTTCGTGCCCCGGTCCGGGAAGATCCCACATGCCGCGGAGCGGCTGAGCCCGTGAGCCATGGCCGCTGAGCCTGCGCGTCCGGAGCCTGTGCTCCGCAACGGGAGAGGCCACAGCAGTGAGAGGCCCGCGTACCGCAAAAAAAAAAAATAAAAAAAAAATGAGAGGCCACTTTCAGATTGACCTAGCTGAGGATGGTGTTTTTGGACAAGAAGATATAGATAAACCACTTCCTCTGTAGCATCAGACGGGATAACGGACCCCAAGTGAAGGCCAGGGGCCACTCAAGGTGCTGACTGAGAACAGTGCTTTGGACCAGAAAAGCCTTGATGCCAGGTGTGGTGGGTTTTCAGCCAAAGGTGAAACAGCAGCAGAAACACCCCCAGGACAAATGGTGGGAGCAGAGTCTACAGATGGGACAGAGAGATAGAGGAGGGGTGTCTGGGACTCTTGGGGGTACCATGACCAGCCCGAGATGCCTGTGACCCTGGGTTAGGGAAGATGGTACCCATACACCAGGAGGTAAATGTCTCCTCATAGCTCTCTTTGAGGCTCACGAGGTGGGATGCCTCATGAGAAGGGGACCCTGCACGTAAACCCGGTGCAGGTGAGGCAGGTTTGAGAAGAAGTGAAAGGCATGGTGTATTAGGCAGTGCGGGGTGCTGGGTGCCAGGTGTGAATCACCTTACTGCATCCTCACAAGGTCCCGGGTGGTGGGCAGGATGATCCCATTTTACAGATGAGAAAACTGAGGCTCAGAGAGGCGAGTTCCTGCTGCTAGGAAGTGTCAGAGCCCAGAGCGTGAGCCAACCTTGCCTGCTTGTCTTGGTCCTTTTTCCTAAGGCACTCAGCTACAGCCGGTGCCTGCTGTTGGAAGACCACGGGTGCAATAAGAAGAGCACCAGACGGAAGTGACATTGTAGCGGATCTGAGAGAGGATGTGGGAATGGGTTCCTGATGCGGCTGAAAAGGTGGGCACACGTGCAAGGTGTGAGGAGGCTAGCAGCCTCCCAGCTGTTGGGGGACCAGGGGCGAGAAGCGGGGCACCTGGGGAAATCTCGGCCTGACCTTCCCGTGGAAGCTGGATTACCCACTTATCCAGGAAGCAGGAAGGAAGTGATTTTCCGTTTCTTCTCAGCACTGGTGAAACACCAGGTGGTTGATAAGTGGGATGAAGGAGAAATGGGGTGACAGAAAGAGACATCTTTTCTTCAGTGGCCAGAGACGCTGCCTCACCTCGGAATCGCACTAACCAGTCCCGTGGTGCTGCGATCACCCACCACCCATATAGCAACACACAATGTGGGGTGCTGGGGGGCAGCCACTGGGTCCTGCACATGGGTCACAGCACACCACGGGAGTCAGGGGACCAACTGAACTGTCTTACGTGCATGGTCTGTCTTTCCATTACGGTGTGAACTCCAGGTGGGCAGGAATGGTATCTTTTTTTGAAGCTGTGATCTTAGATCAGATTTTCCCAGAAACAGCCTCTGAGGCTCGCTTGGGATGGTTCTGGGGAGCAATACCTCTGTGAGAATCAAGACTGGGCAGAAGGAGAGGGTGGGCTGAGATGTTATCATAACAGAGCCCTCAGCCCACCCACGGGGATCTGGGAACATTCTCGGTTGTCCCCAGAAGCAAGGGATATCTATTTGTATTTCTTTAAATTTCTTCTTTAATCTTTTATGTGTTTATCTCACTAATATTTGTTTATAACTTAGTATATACACTATTACAGTAACTATAGCCTCTAGCCCTCATTAACTAAAAGCTAGCAACATGTGATATATTTTCATTTACTCGTGAGTTTTTCTACTCCCATTGTAAATATTATGAAACACCTACTAGGGAATAAACACCATTCAAGCACTGTGTATAAAACAGGGAACCAACCAACCAAAATTTGACATCAGGAAGCATAACTACAGCGAGGGGAATCAAAGAATAAACACATGAAGAATCTCATCTCCAGTGTAAAATTATGGCAGGGAAACATTATGGTGGGAAACTGACTTTAGATGGAATGGCCATGAAAGTTCTCTCTACCAGGGGATGTCTTCCTCACAGAAAGGTTAGACTTGGAAAGAAAGCAGCCATGGGAGGAGCCAGAAGAGGAGGGAGGTCCCCACAAATGAAAGCTGCAAAGTTCTGAGCTGTCCTTGCAGTGTCGTCATCACTGACTTTGGGGCTGGATGGGGTCACTGGGGGAAACAGAAGAGGGTAAAAGCCTAGATGTCGTGAAAATCTAGAGGTAGTGAGTGATGGGTTAGCTGGCAAACAAGAAGGCTGAGGATCAGCGATACATGGGAAGGCAGGAGGGAAAAGAGATGCTTCACAGTTGTGTTCCTTCTAATAATTCACAACAGCAAATTCAAAGAATAAAGTTGAACTTTAATGTTACTTCCAGATGAAGGAAAAGCAGTCAAACAATATATACATAAAAGTATTTGGAGTTAAATGGAAATAGTGTATTCATACTTACTAAGGAATGAAAATGCTCTATCCCTACTAACTTTTAGGATAATAGCATGTAGTTCAATAACAAAGTGAAAAGTGAACAAGGGTTTTTTTCAGTTTCCAAAGTGTGTTTTTCCACTAAAGGAAAATAAGATTAGTGGCAGTTTAGAGGGCTAGAAAAGTCAGATTTCTCTACTTCGTCCTTCTCCAGAACGATTCTATGATTATGGTAGATTCGTTTGGTGCTTGAATCCACACTGTTGTGTTCAGCCTTTGCGATATTCAGTAGCCCATAGACTTGTAACATGATTCTCTAGATTCATTTAACAAAGATAAAAGGGTGGAGATGAGAAGTATAGAAGCCACCATGCCTTTCTGAGAGCATTATTTCAATTAGGCATAAAAGGTTATGAAGCTTCAGAGGGAATTACTGCTCATGAATTGATAGGCTGGCTACCATGGGGGTTAGGGAATGGAAGATGTAAGGAAAGGTGTTGACGTGGGATCTGTAACAGAAACAAGAGTTATGTGATGAAGGCGAATCCCATAAACTCTTGTCCCAGAATTATCATCTATAAAATTGGGATATGAGTGATAACTACCATGTTACAAGACTAAACATTTTAATTTGTAAAAAATACTTACGAATGTGTCTGCAACACTACAATTTTAATATAAAGGTTTATTGTTGTTTTGGTATTCTAATTTTAAATCACTTAATAATTACAGCTTAAGATTGAATACTGAAATTTAAACAAGCTTGAAGTTAATTAAGGTAGTAAATCTTTTAACCAAGCCTGAGGGGTACAATATCTATTGAACCCAAAATATAATCACAGCGTTTTTTGGAAACTGGAACTAATACATTACAATTCACTAATGCAGCACCTAATATAATGTCCCTGACATTTACCGTGGTGGTCTAATCATGTAAGTATCAATACTTAATAGGTGGTGACCCTGATGACGTGAAAAGAAGGGACAGGAGCATGGGAGCTAGAGGACAGAGTGGGAGTGAGGGAGAAGGTCACAGGAAGACCAGAAGCCAAAATCCCTTCAAATATTATCCTTTAAGAAAACATTCAGGTAAATCCATATGCAAAAAGTTCTATTTACATTTCAGAAATACTCACCTGAACTATCCTTTAAAAAGCACGTTCTCTTAGCATCTTTTAAGTTATAAATTACAAGTTTTGTTCCACATGTAACTTTTCTGGAGCATATCTGGTCTGTGAACTGACTAACAGCATAAATATATAGAGTACAGAAAATATAATGAAGTGTGAAGGTCATGTTTAAAATATTTATTTTCTGCAAAGACTTTGATTGAAACAAACATTATAAGGTATGCAAAACATGAATTCCTAATGCAGTTCAATTATATTTAATATGTCATTGACTAATTAAAACTTGTTTGTGTTTTACTTTTTAATCCTTACAGCACTATATATATATATATATTCTCAAATTATTTTCATGTTTAAAGAAAGAAAATATCTAAACATTTAAATTTAAAAAGTGATACAAGCTTATAATGGATTATTGCTAACAAGAATTGTGCTTCCAATTTACTTGAACTCCCTAAAGAGGGAACTTTACCAAGTGGTTTTATATTAGAAAGGACCAGTCTCTTCTGTCATACTTGACACTCTTCTTTAGTAATTGTTTTTATCTCAGAATTATAAAAAATAAATCTAATAAAATTGGCGTGACTAAAAGCTTAATTATCCCTTAGGGATTCTGTTAAAGTTCTCAGTCTTTTTCTATATGAACTCAGAGATCTGATGCTTAACAATTATCTGATTCTGAGACAGTAAGATGAACTCCTTGAACCTCAGTTTCCTCACCTTTAAAATAAGGTTGGGAAAACATTTCATCTGATTAAATAAGTTTGGGTCAGTTAATGTTCTAGTATACTACCTGTCACAAAATAGGCATTCATTAAACCAGAAGTAATTTAGAAGGAATTTACCAAAGGGGCAAAAGCAAGGATTTTGAAATCAGAACCTTGGAAAGGATTTTGATTCCATTCTATACTTGCTGTATATGTTCACAAGTTAACTGGCCTCATTGATTACTAAGAATAAAAGAATGTTTATGATATATGCATATGAAGATTCTGGTAAAGTGCAAGTAATCACTTTCATTGGCATTTATAATTATATTCCAACTATCTATTCTCATTAGTAAATCTTCCTCCTAAACTCTGATAGAAAATCATTCCTATATTCCATCCATAATAAAATACACTATATTTAAAATAATTTTATTCTCAGAGACTAAATATTTGCAATCAACAAAAATTCATCAATCCCTCTTCATCATTTGATGTTTGATAATCCCCAAAATAGTGAAGGAAAACCTTAATTTAAATATAGGACTATAATCAGGTATCCATTATTATCTTTTATGGGATCTCAATTAGAGATATTTATTGAGATGATAGAAACTGTAATCAGTAGTGGATGAAGAATGTCACCTGCCGTATCAGTAAACAAAGGATGCTGGGCCATCAAGCCCTCACTCACTGCAGTTGCCCCCAAAGATGCCCCCTGAGGGGACTCAGGATGGGAAAGAGCAGGATACTGACCCCAGAGAGTTAAGGTGCACATCAAAGGAGTGATGTCAGTGAGCCCAGACTCTTGCCTCTTCCCGTACATAGAAGAGCTCTAAACTCATTAACATGAGGTGTCTGGTTTTCTTTAATTAACAGTAATCTTTTGATGTTCTGACAACTGCTTTATTTATTTATTTATTTATTTTTGCAAAAACCCCTCTATATCCTGGCTCCTCCCTCACTTCTGTGGAGCCGTCCCTCGGAGCATCTGAGAGGCTGCCTCCTGGGCTTACATCCTCAGTATGCTGCCAAATGAAACATAATCCTCAACTTCTAGGTTCTGCATTTTTTTTATTCAGGTGACACAATCAACAAGGATCAGGTAAAATAAATAAATAAAAGATAAAAGCCTCCTGAAAAATTACAAATTTATGTAGTCCCACCCTCCAGATTTATATTCAAGGGCAACATAACAAAAAAGGTACCTTTATCAAGTGTTATAACTATACCTAGGGTAAAAAGAATCTGATTTTTTACCTCTTTAAATATCAAAATCTTGAAACATGAAAAATGAATTGTACAATCCCTTTGTTCTTGCATAGAAACATTATTAATTGTTTCACTGAAGTGTATCACTCCCTGTAGCGCCATAAGAAATGTTAGAGTGACAATGGGATTGAATTACCCTCAGTAGATCGAATAAACATCAAAACGAAATGGTACTATTATTCTCCATTTCTCCCTGTGCTTCTATGTTTACACTATCATTATACTTCTGGTGCCATCTTCCATAATGGCATGCATAGAAACTTTTTAACAGGCTATTGTAGCAATACATTTTAAAAAGGTAGCCCACGATGAAGTGAATCAGCTATATGTATACCTATATCCCCTCCCTCTTGGACCTCCCTCCAACACCCCTCATCCCACCCATCTAGGTCATCACAGAGCACCGGGCTGAGCTCCCTGTGCTATACAGCACGTTCCCACTAGCTATCTGTTTCACGTATGGTAGTGTATGTATGTCAACCCCAATCTCCTAATTCATCCCATCCCTCATCTTCCCCACCTGTCCACATGTCTGTTCTCTATGTCTGTGTCTCTATTCCTGCCCCGCAAATAGGTTAATCTGTAAAGCAGCTATACCCCAATTAAAAAAAAAATGAATAGGTCATAAAGAACATTAATAATTTAGTGTTACAATATCTCTAAAATTTTCAAAGTACATACTCACTTTAGGGGACTCTAACCTACAACAATGAAAGCATCAGTATATAAGGATATATTCACAAAGATGTGTTTACTTCAGTATTGTTTGCAGTGGGGAAAAAAACAACCCTGAATGTCTATTAGTAGAGAAATAGTTGAATAAATTCTGGTACATTCGTACTGTGGAAAAAACAAAAAAAAAAAACATAGCATACTTAGTTTTCCTTCTGTCAAAGTTATTTTATTATGCCACACCTTTTGAAACTGGATTCTATCTGCTTCTCAACAATCACATTCTCTTATTTCTCCTGGTAATCTGACTTTAAGAGCAACACATTCTTTTTTCCCCCTAAAATGTATCTTCAGACTTTATTCCCTTATTAGTAGAAACCGTGGAGACACTTAAAAAACTCATCTGGTAGAAAGGTTTATCATCCTCATTTTACAGTGAAGAGGCTGCAAATCTCAGTCCAGATTCCCATCTAGTTAAGGGTAGAGAAGGTCTTTCTGAAGGCAAAGACCTTGGCCTTCATACAGCGTCATTCTGCCTTCCTATTGCCTGGCCTATATTACCTTAGCTCAACACTTAAATCATGATTACAAACAAAATGCTACTTTCCCAAAGCAGATTTTTGCCTTTTTCACTTATCATTTTATAAATATTATAAATATTGAATTGTGCTTCCCAATGTTTCCTAAAACTTACTTCTTTTGATTTTGTTTTCTAATACTCAGGGGATAAACCCCAAGGTTGTATTTGTGAAGTCTTGTCGAGATCATTACATATTCATTACTATTTACAATTTACCTAGTTTTCAGGCCAAAGAATACATTAGGAATTTACATAAAACCAGTTTAAGTTTAAAAGCTATATATCATCTTATTTGTCTTATATTTCTTAGAGATAGATCACCTGGTATTTAAGACATGAAGTTTGCATTATTATAGTCTGACAAAACCCTAAGGCTGAGTTAGTTTGCTCTTGTTGTTGGGATAACTGACACGAGACTGTGGCCTACAGCTAGAGAAACATGGAACTGGGATGTCTTGTGCACTATAAATCCAACCGAAGCTTATATTAATCTTGTGAATTCACTGACACAATGTTCACAAAGTTAAAAAAAAAATTTCCTAAGTCACACTCATTAAATTCTCATGATAGTCATAGAACTTTTTAATCTACTTTATAGAGAAAATGTGTGAACTATTGTATCTTTTCTCCTCTCTTATTTAAAATGTACACTTTTGGGGAATTCCCTAGCAGTCCACTGGTTAGGACTCTGAACTTCCACCACAGGGGGCACGGGTCCCATCCTTGGTTGGGGAACTAAGATTTGCATGCTGCATGGCACAGCCAAAAAAGAAAAAAAAAGAAGAAAAATGTAGTTTAAAAAATATATATACCCTGTTTTTAATGTAATCTGCACATCACTTGCATTAGAATCCCAATGGATGCTTGTTTAAAAATATAGATTACTTCTTCCAGCCCATCTATTTATTAGATCATGAGAGGGAACAAAACACATAATTAAAACCTTCCCGAGATGATTTTTAACATATATTAATGTTTGAGACCCACTACACATACTCCTGCTTTTTTGCCTTTATCCGTGAAAAAATAAAGCTCTCCCTCATTTCCAAGAACAAATTATTTAGTTTTCTTTACCATATTACCTCACATTTTCCTTTTGTCATTCTTGCTAGATATCCTCCTTTATCTCCAGCAATCTGAGAAGCTTCTTTTATCTAAAAATTTATTCTGATTTCCTCTAATAAAAAGTAACTTGATCCAGCTACATTGCCTGACGTTTCAGCCCCAATATAGCTAAGTTTTGCCATGAACAACCTTCTGGAAGTAAAATTTTATGCCTATACTATTTTCTATTATATATGGTTCATCATTTTTTTCATCTATATTGTTCACATTGGTATTATCCAATATTTCTTGGCTAAGGTCCAATTTCGAACTTTAACTGACCTTATTGATAGAAAAGTTGACACAAGAATCAATCTGGGAATCTGAAATTGTGTAGGGCATATGCACATGGTTGTAATAACCATTACAAAACTTACTACACACAGATACTTGGGCCATAGGAATATCACCCCTTTGGCTTAGTGACCAGTATATGATGGTGGAAAATGAGAGAATGTTGCTGATTGTAGAAAAAACAATTTATTGGCTCACACAATGTTCATGCCATGCCCTTCCTGATATGACACATCTGCTCTAGGAGGATAAGGTAAAATTAGCCAGAGAGATCTGAAGATGCTTTACTGCTGATTTTTAAGATGGAGGAAAGGGGTCATGGGCCAAAAAAGCTGGCAGCCTCTAGAAGCTGGAGAAGATTTCCCCTTAGTCTCTGGAAGGAATGCAGACTTGCCAACACCTTGATTTTAGCTGGTGAGATCCATCTTGGACATCTGATTATATTGAAGTAAGCCACTTGGTGCATCCCGCACACGAGGAGAAGGCATTTTTCAATGGTGCAGGTACCAGGAGGTGGGATCAGTGGAACCATCCCTACCACAACTGTACTTTTGATGGGTGACAATACTTCAAGAAATTCTGAGTCTCCAGGGGCTGCAGGGGATGAGAAGATCCTGGCCTATGACAAATTGACTGGATGGAATTTTCAGACTGAAATGATACTGACTCCATTAAACCTTGGGCAGTCTCTCCTGAGCTTCAGTCTGTGAACATGTCCCACACAGTGGGATATGGGAAATGTGTTTGGAAAAGCATCTCCTACCATCCCTCTGCCTTTTGTGGCTGTGTATTACAAAAGCAGCTGTGAGCCAGGGGTTACGACTATGGAATTACTTGGCTCCTTTGGTTGATACTGGTTGCTTGGGTCTGCTTAGCTCCTGAACTCTTGCTGGCTAAAAGATCTTTCTCCACTCTGTCAGGGTTTGTAAACATACTCCAAGAAACTCAGGAACCTTGGAAGGACAACTTCTGGGGACAATGGCTCTTTACCTTTCTGTTAGACAAATGGCTTCTTAACATTTGATTTCATTAGGAATAAAGTTCTCATGTCAAGATTCTAAACAAGAAAAATATTAGCCAGAAGACTCAGTAATGAAAGTGAGATATTAGGAAGTTAGCTGGCCCTACTTTGTCCACTTTCTTTGTCTGCCTAAAATGCTTCCATGATGTCTTAAGTGCAACAACTGAAAAAGGAAGGCCCAGAATGAGGGTAAAGTAACCTGTTTCCAGGCTTGTTTTGTATCTATTCAACCACTCTATGTCTTTTGATTGGAACATTTAATCCTTTTACATTTGAAGTAATTATGAATAGGTATATACTTGTTTCCATTTTGTTAATTGTTTTCTAGGTTATTTTGCAGTTCTTTCTTGTTCTTTTGCTATCTTCCCTTGTTATTTGATACCTGTCTTTAGTGTTATGTTTGGACACCTTTCATTTTTGTGTGTGTGTGTGTATCTATTACAGGTTTTTCATTTGTGGTTACTATGAGGTTTAGATATAGCAACATATAGGCATGTGTACATATATATGATTATTTTAAGTTGATGATCTCTTAAGTTTGAAAGCATTCCAACAATCCTGCATTTTCACACACCCACAGCATGTTTAATCTTTTTGACATCATGTTTTGCATCTTTTAGTTTTGTGTATCCCTTTACTACTTATTGTGGATATAAATGATCTTTACTACTTTTGTCTTTTAAACTTCCTACTAACTTCATAAATGCTTGATCTATATTACCTTTACTATATATTTGCCTTTATCAATGAGATTTTTCCTTTTATAATTTTCATATTTCCAGTTGTGGACTTTTCTTTTTCACTTAGAGAAGTCCCTTTAGCATTTCTTATAAAGCTTGTTTAGCGGTGCTGAACTCTTTTAGCTTTGCTTGTTGGTAAAACTCTTTATCTCTCCTTCAAATCGAAATAATTTGCTGGGTAGAGGATTCTTGGTTGTAGGCTTTTTTCCTTCTGGCCTGAAAAGTTTTGTTGAAAAGTCAGCTGACAGTCTTCTGTGAGTTCCCTTGTACATAAATAATTACTTTTACCTTGCTGTTTTTAATATTGTCTGTCTATTTTTTGTCATTTTAATTACAACGTGTCTTGGTGTGGTCCTCTGGGTTCATTTGTTTGAGACTCTTTTTGATTCCTGGGCATGGATTTCTATTTCCTTTCCCAGGTTAGAGATATTTTCAGTTATTATGTCTTCAGATATGTTCTCTGACCCTTCCTCTCTCCTGGGGTAGCAATACTTATATCAGACAAAATAGACTTTAAAACGAAGACTGTAACAAGAGACAAAGGAAGACATTACATACTTGATAAGGGATCATTTCAAGCATCTTTTCCAACCACTACACTATGAGATTATAAATCAACTACAAGAAAGAACTGCCCAAACCACAAACATGTGGAGGCTAAAAATATGCTACTCAAAATCCAAGGGGTCACTGAAGAAATCACAAAGTACCTAGAGACAAATGAGAATAAAGCACAATGATCCAAAATCTATGGAAGACAGCAAAAGCAGTCTTAAGAGGGAGGTTTGTAGCAATAACACCTCAGTAAACAAGAAAAAAAATCTCAAATAAATAACCTAAACTTCCACCTAAAGGGACTAGAAAAAGGACAACAAACAGAACACAGAGTGACTAGATGAAAAGAAATAAAGATCAGAGCAGAAATAAATGAAATAGAGACTCAAAAAATAAATAAATAAAAAAGATCAATGAAGCTAAGAGCTGGTTCCTTGAAAAGAAAAATAAAATTGATAAACCTTTTACCAGACTCTATTAAGAAAAAGAGGGAGGGGCAAAATCAATAAAATCATAAAGGAAAATAAAGAGGTTACAACTAAAAGTACAGAAATACAAAGAATCATAAGAGACTACTATGAATATTTATGTGCCAGTAAAATGGACAACCTAGAAGAAATGGACAAATTCCTAGAAATGCACAGTCTTCCAAAACTGAATCAGGAAGAAATAAAAATTGTGAACAGACCAATTACCAATAAAGAAATTAAATTAGAAAAACAAACAAACAAACAGAAACCTCCCAACGAATAAAGTCCAGGACCAGAGAGCTTCACAGGTAAATTCTACCAAATATTTAAAGGAAACTTAACACCTACCCTCCTTAAATTATTCCAGAAAATTGCAGAGGAAAAATTGCTTCTAAACTCATCCTACAAAACCAACATCATCCTGATACTAAAACCAGAGGAAGACAGCACACAAATAAAATTATAGGCCAGTATCACTGTTGAACATAGATACTAAATTATACTCTATAACTATATATGAAAATTGTTAAGAAAGTGAACCGTAAAAGTTCTCATCACAAGGAAAAATATTTTTTTCTTTTATTTTGTATCTATATGAGATGATGGATGTTCACTAAACTTATTGTGATAATCATTTCATGCTGTATGTAAGTCAAATCATTATGCTGTATACCTTAAATTGTACAGTGCTATATGGCAATTATATTTCAATAAACCTGAAGGAAAAAAATGGAATTGATGACTTCATTCTCATTAGAAAAAAAATAAGAGGGCAGAAAACAATGGAATGACATCTTTAAATCATGAATGAAAATAAAAATAAAAGTTTGAGCACGGGATTATATAGCTAATGAAAATAAATTTTATAGATAAAAAAATGCTCAGATCCACAAAACAGAGAATTTATTTCCAGTTGACTAGCACTACAAGAAATGCTAAATTGGGTTCTTTAGGAGGTAAGTAGCACATAGATAGATAGATAGATAGATAGATAATTTATAGGCCAAAGAAGAAATCATGAGTGAAGTTAGAAAATATTTCAAACTAAATGATGGTTAAAATATAAAATTTCAAAATGTGTGGTTGAAGCTAACATGGTGCATATATATTTAAATAGTTTATAGGAAAGTAATCAAAGTTTAACCTAAATTAGCTAAGAATAAATAAGCAAAATAAATCCATACTAGATAGAAGGAAAAATAATAAAGACCACAGCAGAAACCAATAAAAAACAATAAAAACAGAAATATTAACAAAACAAAATTTGGTTACTTGAAAAGGTGAATAAAGTTGATAAACCTCTCACAAGTTTCTTAAAGGAAAAGAAAAAGATGACCTATAGTATATCAAAATTGAAGTAGATGCCATTACTACAGATCCTAAAGAAATGACGATAAAGTCGTGCTCTACGTAATACTTGTATGTCAATACATTCGATGATTGCAATTTAGAATTATGGACTAATGGCTGAAAACACTCATATTAACCCAATAAACATGAGATGAAATAGAAAATCTGACTAGCCCTATATCTCTTAAAAAATTGTATTTATTAAAAAAATCTTCCCCCAAAAATAAAATTCAGAGTTTAGGTGTTTTCACTGGTGAATCCTATACAAACTCTACCACAAAGTAGAGGAAAAGAGCCACACTTAAACACATGTCATGATTCCAGGAAAACCTGATATCAAAACATGACAGAAACATGACTAGAATAGGAAATTATAGCCTTTTATGAATATCATGAAAATATTTAATAAAATATTAGCAGTTAAAAAATCAATATATGTAAGTGATCATAAATAAACAATAATATATATTTGACCAAATAAAGTTATCCCAGGAATGAAAAGGTAGTTTAATCCTTGAAAACTGAACAATGTAATCTACTAAATTATCAGAATAGTATAACCACCTTAATATATAAAAACAAAACATAGGACACTTTTCAACTCATATTAATGATGAAATTCATGGCATATTAATGTAGAAGATAAATTTTCAATCTAATAAGGAGTATCTTGGCCATGACAATATATCATGGCCAAATTTGCTTTATCCAGGAAACCAAAGTTGGTGTACACTATAAAAGTCAACTAACTATATTAAAAGATTGAAAGAGAAAATCCTTAAGACCATTCCAAAAACTGCAGAAGAAATAACACATTTGATAGGAAAGAATCATTGATGATAATTTTTTGGCACATTCAGAATACAATAAACATCCTTTATCTGCCAACAGGTATTCAAAACTAGAATAAACATCATACTTAAGGGTCAAACCCTTTTGAGACCTGTAAGAAGAGAAAAATTCCCGTTTTCATCACTTTCACTCAAGATTGCACTGGAGTTTAGAGGAGGTTCAATAAGTCAAGGAAGAGAAATAAAAGCATAGAGATAGAACAGAAGGGACCGTGTCAGTATTCAACAACATTAGGACAAAATAATGGAGAAGTTTCAACAAAGTGTCAAGCAAGAATACATCTAACTAACACCCTTCTCTTCAACATGGGAAATATTTGTGTCAACACTTAAAGATTTATTTTTTCAATTTAAAAATATATTTTTGAGGCAGAAAATCTCAGTTTCATTCCTAGCTTTATTTCTAGAGTTTTCCAGTATCCTCAACAGAAATACCAAGCATCATAAGGAAGCATGGTTGAGATTGTATTTAAACAAAAACACACTGTTGTACTTTGGGTTGTATTTGGTACTGATTCTTCACTATGGGAATTTTCTAAACTCTTTGGTCCAATTTTTTTTTTATAATATATTGAATCCAATTAGAGATTATGATATCAATGAACACCATTGTCATTTCATTCTCAAGTGCACTAACAAAACTGACAAAAAAGTAAATGACTATAAAGTAAATTTTTAAAATTATTTTTTAATTAGCACTATTTGTAAAAATACATTCATTCCACTCTTGTCAATTTTTATTTCAATATTTATGTGGCATTAGATTAAATAAATGACTACCAAATGTTCAGGTATTTAAATTTTTTAACTTGAAACATTTTGAGTTTTTTGTCTTATTTTTGTTTGTATGTTTGTTTGTTTTTCAACTGTGCCATGAAGCTTTCAGGATCTCAGTTCCCCGACCAAGGATTGAACCCTGGCCACAGCAGTGAAAGCCTGGAATCCTAACTACTATGCCACCAGGGACCACCCTGAAATAGTATATTTGGAATCTTTATAAATTATAATTATTGCTGTTTGTGAAGATTATTCACCCTTTTCATATTTAATAAATGGGGGCCCTGATTGTTGGAATTTTACAGTGGAGTGTTACATTATCAATAAAACCATTCTATAATTTTTGATAATATTTTACTTTAGTTTTAGGTTCAGCTTTTACCAGTACATTCCTTTTTTTTCCTTTGACACACTCTTTATGAAAGAAAAATAATAAAATCATGGTTTTGTATTTCCCACCTAAAGTGACTGACTTCTGACATGATATGGTAATTCAGGTCAATGACAAATATCTGTTATTTCTATTAAGAAGGCTACCACTTCTCCTCATCAACGGGAACCTCTAATTAATAGTAGAATTGTGCAGGATATCTTGCAGTCTTTGCTCAGAGTGCTTTAATTTAATGTATCTGAGATATTTGAAATGGTAAAACTCCCAAGGACTTGCTTATACATTTCAAATTTATTATTTCTATTTAATTAAATTTACATACGGTCTTAAGCAGTTAAGTTTTCAAGAGAAATTTTTAAGTAATGAAAAAGATAATAGGGGTGGATGGACAAAAGTGAAATTTTCCAATACTGTTTTCATACTATTGTACATCAAACAAAGACAATGGGGAAAATAAGTTCTTCCTCATAAGAGATAAGATAGCTATTACCAATTAAAAACTGCATTTGAAGTAATTATTAAAGAACAACAGCAGTCACTCTATTCCTATTTTGAAATTCCCATGCCTGCCAGATCGAAGTGTGGATCTCTACTCCATAACTTATGCACTCAATTTGTTTTATTTTTTCTTTTTCTTATATTAATAGGGCCACATGCTAATTTTTGTTTGTTTGTTTTTTGTTTTTCGGGTTTTTTTTGCGGTACGCGGGCCTCTCACTGTTGTGGCCTCTCCCGTTGCGGAGCACAGGCTCCGGACACGCAGGCTCAGCGGCCATGGCTCACGGGCCCAGCCGCTCCGCGGCATGTGGGATCTTCCCGGACCGGGGCACGAACCCGTGTCCCCTGCATCGGCAGGCGTACTCTCAACCACTGCACCACCAGGGAAGCCCCACATACTAATTTTTGAAAGCCTAAATGACTCCCAGTTCTGAAATCCAGATATAAGCATTTTACTTTGATATTTTAATCTTTCTCTGCATGTATAGACATAGCAATGTAATTTGTTTTAAAGATTGAAATTGAGGATATCTTTGGATATAATAATTTAGAGAATAATTGAAAAACATAAAATTGTGAGCATTTCAAATGTAAAGACTGTATACTTTTTTGATTCTCAAATATAGATACTATTAAAAGCTGCTTTATGTTATAAATACAGGTAGAGACTTACAACAATAGGTGTCTAATTTTTTAACCATAACGCCTTAAAAACTTTCATCCTTCCATGTAAATTACTTTTTTTATACTCATTTTAATAAAGTGCTCATAGAGCTCTATTTCAAAACAGAAACTTTGCGCTTCTTGAGAAAACAAAATGTCACCTAATACTCTGCAATAAGTTAAATGTCCAGAATGGAGTATTGTTCTTGTAAGATTAAAATATATGTGGAATCTAAAATAAATGATACAAATGAACTTATTTACAAAACAGAAAGAGACCCACAGACATAGAAAATAAACTTATGGTGACCAAAGAGGAAGCGGGGGAGAGTTTGGGATAAACATATACAAACTACTGTGTATAAAATAGATAACCAACAAGGACCTACTGTATAGCACAGGGAACTCTACTCAATATTTTGTAATACTCTATAAGGGAAAAGAATCTGAAAAAGTATATATATGTGTGTATATATATATATAAAAATATATATATATATACATGTGTGTACATATATAATATATATGTATATGTGTATAACTATAACTGAATCACTGTGCTGTACACCTGAAAGTAATACAACATTGTAAATCAACTGTACTTCAATAAAAAAAGAAAGAAAATGAATAAAATATCTATTCTCTCTTCTAACCTGTTTCACACCTTAGTGCATATCTTTTAAAATATGTATCAGTTTTTCCCCTGTACATATTGTTGAGTTTGGATATATTTGTTGTATGCAAAACTTTAGTGTCAACCCTACACAGAAGTGCGATGCAGTGGAGGCTGGAAAAAGCAGAGAAGCCAGTGTCATGGTGAATGGCATGTACCTTGAGTGGGGCCTCTGGCCAGCATCACAGCAGCCGCCATTGGGTCTGGGGAAGACCAGCTTGCCCTTCTAGCTCTTCTCTGATTGCCAACAGCATGCAGTATTTTTCATCGGTGGAATAACAGAATAAAATATCCTTCATATGGAAATAATAGCCTTCTGGAAAGTCCTTTTTAATCACATGCAAATTTAAAGTCTTCATAAATTGACCATCTTCTATGTTTACTAGTTTGTTTTTTTTTTTTTTTCCAGGACACGTACCTCTCACTGCTGTGGCCTCTCCCGTTGCGGAGCACAGGCTCTGGACGCTTAGGCTCAGCGGCCATGGCTCACGGGCCCAGTCGCGCCGCGGCATGTGGGATCCTCCCAGACCGGAGCACGAACCCGTGTCCCCTGCATCGGCAGGCAAGCTCTCAACCACTGCGCCACCAGGGAAGCCCCTGTTTACTAGTTTTTAATACCAGTATTTCACAATAATTTTAGAAAATGGATTTTCACCATGTGCCTTGGTGGAAAATACAGAAGCTCAAAAATCATAATGGTTAATTATATGGAATTTATGTTTGATATTCACCAGATTTTAATTTCTACTACTATAGTGATAAGTAGTGGACAGCCAGATGATTTCCCATGGATGTTAGCAAATATTTTCCTGGAGTATTAAAGTGAATTTGACTATGATAACAGCATTTCTACCCTACATATAAAAAAAAATGACTTCACATTTGAAACACAAGTTATTACTGAGAAAAAGACTGAATTTATCTTGATATTATCCTATATATATGGGCTTTGGATTAGTTTTATGATGGCAATATGACAAAATACCTCATTTTAAATTCAAACCTAATACACAAGGAAGAATTAGACAAATGGAAAAAGTTCTACACAAAGTGGTACAACTTTGGAACCAACAAATCTGCCTTCTTTTCTGGCTTTACTTCCAGCTCTATTTATATGATTTTGGTTAATCAGTCACATAGCCTCATTTTCTCATACATAAGTAGGGAAAGAAGCACCTTTCCTTACAAGATTTTTATCACGATTAAATGAGATAGTTTAATATAACGCATTAGCACTGAGTTCGTCATGTGATAGGCACTCAAGAATGTTAATTCTCCTAACATTAGTTTTTATTTTACAGATGTGATTTGAAAAATCTGTAATCTCTATGTTTTGAGATATGGAAAATATTGTAGTTATGGGAAATTGTAACAAAACAGCCAAAAATTGAACTTAAACTATCAATGAGTCCTGATGAGTCTAAAGGTTTCCTTAGTAAGGAAACGTCATAGTCTAAGCAGAAATATGACTGCAGTGATAAAACTGCTTATACGAAACATATGAATGGAAACTCCATGTTTAAAGTTATGCCTAAGGAAAAGTTAATATATATAACAATATCAGGGTATAATTATTTTACTTTCTCATGTTAACCGAAGATTGATGACAGCCATATTAGTTTCGATGTGCACAGTGATGCCAAAAAGGACATTTGAAATCACTCTACTCCATTAAGTGTAACATTAAATCCCAGTGAAATTTAAGTTTGAAGTTTATAATGCATCTCAATCTGAAACCTCCTTTTCTAATTAGTAATTTATCCCTTTTAAATTCCTATTAAGTTGGCTTTGCCAATCTTAGACCCAGATCACAATTTGTCATTTCTAACATCAAGATTCAAACTACTAATCGACAGCCAAGCTATCCTGCTGCCTGAATGTACAAAAAAAGTCACTGATCTCCAGGAACAGCAAAGCTTTATGTTTTATTGACTGCTTAGTATATTCAACTCAATAATATTTACTGGAAGCTTCCTATCCAGATATAATTTTGGTATTTGTTACATGGTTATAAAATAAGAATTAAGAAAACACTGCCAGTGAACACAGCTTGGCATCTAGCGAAGGAGCTAAGGCAGCATGTATGAAGACAAAGCAGAAAGAATTTATAACAGTGAAACATAAGTGAAACCTAAGTTTGTCTTATTCCTGGAGATCGGCGACTTTTATGGCATATCCAGGCAAGCAGAACCCTCTGGCCATCTAACAGAAATCCCAGCACAAGTAATTTCTGTCTCCTTCCTTTTTTTAAGTGGCCTCTGGGTCTACATCTCAATCTCCACCTCTGTTTTCTATCCCAAGTTACGATAAACATTTCCAAAGATACATCTTATTAGTAAAGAACAGCAAAATTACAAGAGATTAGAGGAAAATCAATAAAGTCATAGGTAATTTACTAAAACTGTTTTTAATGAGATCAGCATCTTTGAACAGAAGAACATGTGATTTTTTTTTCAAGCCCTACAGGTATACGTTTTGGTTTGAATCAGTTTATGCCAAAATTATCGAGGAGTCTGGCCCCTGGTCAGAAACCTCTGTGTGCTCTTTCAGATCTGGCCACAGGCAGGCCTAAGAGAGGAAAGCTGCCTTCCTCACACCAGCCTTGCTGCACAGCCCATCTCTGAAGGCAGTAGCACTCAAGGCCTCTGGGAGCCCTGGCCAGCTGTGCCCTTATGCTCTCTGCATCAGGGTCCCAAGCATCTGCAGTAAGAGACGCCTCCATCAGGAACTCCCCACAGCAGAGACTTTCCTGAGAAAGGGAAAGAAGAGGGGATGGGGGAGCCACCTTTCTCCTTTCTGGCTCAGTATTAAGTTTTTTGCTCTCCTAGCTCTTACCCTTCCTTCCTTTCCTCCCCCAGGTCCATAAAACTGCAGGATCCTTTTGTTCAGCCTGTCTTAGCAGTGAGCAATCCTCCTGACCCTTGACCACTGCCATTGACTGGGGAAAAAATGGAACAATGGGACAGGCAGCCCTTTTGCTAATTTAGCCTCTTGCTTGCACTTTTGCACTGAGGTGACTAAAGTATTGTATATCACTTTCATTTTGGCTTTTCGTGTCAATCAGCTGCTCTGACACTGCAGCTCAGCTCAGCTCAGCTCTTGAAGTTATCTACCTTCTTTGAGCCTTTCTTACTGACAAACAAGGATAGCAATAGCTTTGCCATCATAAGCATGAGGTGATATAAGTGGATTTCTTAGGATAAAACTGGTAGGATTGGCAAAAGCTCAAAACCATAATGATAACTGGAAACTTGAAGGATCTCCAAAGCGGTAAATAACAGTGAATCATTTTACACTTGTTATGAGTCATTTTACACTTGGGTTAGATAAGTTTTTACAGCTGGATAATAAATCTTTTGTCTTTAAACTATGTCTGTTTTCTATAGGATGTCATTTGAGCACTTCAAAGTCAACACATTTATGTGTAAGCTATATTCTAATTTGAGCAAGAAACCAACTCACAAGGTTCTTCTGCTTTTACCAATAGTTCTATCATTTTTGAGCTACTAAGACTCAAGCTTTTGAGTCTTATTTTCTTCCTGCTTTTTCCCTCATCTGTTGACTGAGTTGTTTCATGTGCATTTGCGAAAACAAAACAAAACAAAACAAAAAAGACACTCACCTGCTATCTACCTGTTCTCTTAATAGGAATCTGATGCAAAATGCCATGCAGCTTTATTCCCAACATTTCCATAACACATTTCCCTAATAACAAACAAGCAAGCAAAACTTAAATAATTCCTTACAGGCCAAGTTAATAATTAATCAGATGTACCCCGGCATTTTTCAGTATTGATTTAGTCAGGAAAACCTCATTCCCCCCAGCACCTTATATTAAGAGGCAGAGCAGCATTGGGGTTGGTTGATTCTGTGCCTCCTGAATATTATTTGTCCATTTCTACCTTCATAATAATATCCCTACAATTAAAGTCTCCACATATTTCTTTAAAATTATCCTGTTTCTTCTCATCCTTCAAGTCGAAATTCTGAGCTTCCTCATGAATGTTTCCATGTCCACTAATTCATCATCTACCAAGAACGCATGTGACCCATAACACTAATTTGGTGCTTGATGCTCTTATTATACTTATTTAACAATATGACTAGTATTCACATTGCCAAGCAGCCTCCTTTGACATACACAATTACTACAGAATTTTGACTAGACAACTTTAATAACAAATTAAAACTTTTAAAGTATATCTTAATTATTTATTTAATAAGTATAGTTTCAAACTTGAACTGGTGCCTGAAAAAAATTTGGTAATGAAAGCAAAATTTGGTAATAAGACATTTCAGTATATTATTCAAGTGGGAATTCAGGTAAGGAATTCCTTTTGAGCCTTGATTTATTCTATCCCGCCTGTTCTCATTTAAGGTTACCTCCAATTTAGAAATATGTTGAAGCTGTAGTTGGTTTATATAAGACTTATTTTAATGTGTGGCAAGATCACCTCCAGCTTCAACAAAAGTGACCCTGTTTAACTTTTTGACATTACATCGCACAGGGGTATTTTTTAATAATGCACAGGGGTGTTTTTTAAAAATGGGGGAAACAGATTCGAGTAAATATGGTGGCAATGGTATATTTAGACATTGGTGTGTACATTTTCAAAGTCCTGAAAATTTGCATCATTTAAAGACTAATAATTTTTTTTCTAAGTAAATTACATGACCACGTATACCTTTTTTGGTTAATGTAATGTATTATTTTGACTATTCTTCTACACATTGTAGCTTGTATTTCTACCTTGAATTTGTGTCAGGAAAAATATATTTTATGTAATATTAGGAGTCTGAGGTATACAAATCATTTTCCTATCAATTGTTTTGTGTTTTTAGTTATATGATGAAATTCACATATTCCTATGACATATTCAGTGGAGTTGTTTTTTTCAGTCTTTTGAGTAAAATAATATTCAAATATAATAAGATATAATCTTTTAGCAAATGAACAAAGGAATTTAACTGAGGTCAAAAGGAATAGCTTAAATTTCCTGGGAGGGACGTGGCAATAAATCTTATTAAACTGTAACTGTTTACCTGATGTTAGTCTAAAGATGTATGTTCCCTTTAATATAATTTTTCTACAAATCTTTTAGGCAAGTTGCTGAAATGTCTTTTATTTTCCTTGTAAATAAGAAGGTTTTGAATTAGAGATATACCATGTCTTTCCAGCATCCATTCACCTAGGAAATAATAGAGTGATGACTTAAGTGTTTCTGGGGTGCAAATCTCTGTTAGGCCAGGGATTACATTAAGGTCTCTAAACATCCTAAAATAGTAAAAATATTTAAGATCCTTCCACCTTTATTCCACAAAAAAGCTATCCCTAATACCTATTTTATCACTACATTGTTTAAATAATAGCTTCCTCTTTTATTCAGCTACAGAAAATAAAAGACACATCTTATCACATCTTATCAAATATCACACTGGCATATTAAAGAAACCTTAAATGTATAGAGCTTAAAACATAGTTGAGGAATAATTTTAAAAGGGTTAAAACACAATTCTCATACAAATATAAGGTAAGCATGAGGCAAAGTTTTATTTTTCTCACTAATGAGAGAACCAGCAAGTCGGGAAAGCTAGTTCAAAGTCCATTTGAGGAGAGGAGATTTTCATAACTTGGTTCAGGCATGCTGAAATAAGTTTGTTAAGTTAAACAGAAACTGGTTAATGTCCTACAGTGTAATAAAACAATTATTTTGTAGCTGTCTTTTCTACAGAAATCACTTGCATCTTCTTTGGACATATATGCAAGTTAACATGCATATTCACAGATTCT
The DNA here is from genome assembly GCF_059928025.1 of Delphinapterus leucas. Classification (NCBI taxonomy): domain Eukaryota; kingdom Metazoa; phylum Chordata; class Mammalia; order Artiodactyla; family Monodontidae; genus Delphinapterus; species Delphinapterus leucas. Next base: position 132,886,227 of record NC_143133.1, on the reverse strand, counting down.
GTGCCATAATCAGCAATTAATGGACAAGCAAAGGTACATCCTAGAGAATTAAATAATCCTTAGGTGGGAGTGTTAGACCATACTCCAATACGACTTCAAAAGATATGTTGTCATTATATATATTTGTAATGTCATTGATACATCATCTTAAGCAATTAACTCTACAGCATTAGCCAGAAGTTGGCCCTTTAATTACCCTAAGCCAGAATAGGAGCCAAGGTCATAATATATCATCTCAACCATGTTTGTCCCAGTTTGTTTCTCTACAAAAAATAAGTTCTTGTTCACCACATACACATGGTGGTAATCCATTGACGACTGTCTTTATTTTTGATGTGACAATATTTCTTGCCATAAGTCAAAATAAATCTTACCACTATGAACTCTAGAATTACAGATTATAAAATATCTTTCCTTCCATAAGCTCATATAGATCTGCTGATACTTTGTAAACACTCATTGACAAAGATTTTGAAGAGGCATATTCAAATTAAATCATTAAACTTAAATATGCCATAGTGAATAAAAGTAAAAATAAGAGAGGGATTAATATCTTCCTTCTGAACAATAGCTGCTTTATTAGTTTTAGACAAAAGTAGTAAAATTACAATGCATTTTTTGGGGGGGGGTTTGCAGTACGCGGGCCTCTCACTGTTGTGGCCTCTCCCGTTGCGGAGCACAGGCTCCAGACGCGCAGGCTCAGTGGCCATGGCTCACAGGCCTAGCTGCTCCGCGGCATGTGGGATCTTCCCGGACCGGGGCACGAACCCCTGTCCCCTGCATTGGCAGGCAGACTCTCAACCACTACGCCACCAGGGAAGCCCTACAATGCATTTTTCCCATTGAAATACAATTTTATGAATCATGATAATGTCAGTATAAATATGTTTGAACATCTCATATAAATTTAAGAATGTTTACTAGAGTTATCTGTTATAATTCATTTTCAGGAAGAAAAGCAGTAATTTATAAGAAATTGCAATCAACATGCTTCACTAACATAAACTGGAGTTCTCACAACTGCTGCATGAAGTTCCTTCAGTGAGCAAATAAAAAAAGTTATTATGTTTTTATTCCCTTGTCTAGCATTTGATAGTATATTCAGTTAGGAAGAAAATATGTCTCCAACCTTTGCCAAAACTCTGCTAATTGAAGAAAAATAAAATAACAAATCCTTGAAGGAACAACAAAACTGGATGGTATTTTAGAACTTCTTTTTTCTCTTTGGTTAATCACCTCTAACAGCCTTCTTAAATTTCTCTTTCTAAAACACTGAGTACTCAGAAATGTAACTAGCTTACATGGATACTGTTACATCCACATAAGAGAAATCTCTATAATACTGCTTATTTTAAATCAAGCTATTAGTTTTGCTTCTTGCACAAAAGGACAAAGATAAGAAAAATGAGAATCAACAATTAACCTTAAAGTGATTGGTTGTCAGAAATCTTCCAACTATTTTGCGTTTAATTATGCAATAAGATTTTGATTTTAAACCCTATGATTTTTGGTGGTTGTGAAGCAATTATCCCACTATAATTTTCCTTACTTTTATTAAATGTAAATTTGTAGCAGTAATATCTCTCACAAGCTGGACATTATTTAAAAGGTCAGGAATAAAGTTAACAGTAATTAGCAGGGCAATGAAAAGTCTCCTGTGAAATTAATGGTATATACTTTAGGGAGTTTACCTTTGAATGGTGCTTGCTAGTTTCTTTTGCTATAGAACTTAAAAATTGCTTAAAATTGTATAGGTGTATTATTTGTTTAAATTATGGTTCAATCTGCATATACGGACCAAAGTGAATGGAGAAAGGTAAACTACAAAGGGAACCAAAGTTATTATTGAAATTATACCATTAAAAATCAACTTAAGCATCATCCTGTATGGGTATAAATATGTTGGTTTACGTAGGTTTGTGCTGAGAAGTAAATGAGTTAATACACTTTTTAAAAATGACAACTTAGAATGGTTGGTAAATATTTAGTTTTCATCAAATGTTATCTTGTGTTATATGTTATAAATGTAAGTGTACAGTCTAAACTCAAATGCAAAAACCTGGCTTTATTTGATATATTCAAGCCTTTGCTTACTCTAAAACATAACAGGGACAGTCACGTCTCTGAAGGCACCATGGTATCTCAAGCCCATGGACCCTTTCTCAAGGATACCTATCCACCACTCCTTCATCTATTGATAGCTATCATCTCAACTGCAAGACTAGTGTATTCTTAAAAGTCTTCTATGACCCTGAAAACTTAAATTTGACTTCTCTTTTCTATTATTTATATATTTGTGTACAAAATATACCAAGGTAGGGCTTCCCTGGTGGCGCAGTGGTTGAGAGTCCGCCTGCCGATGCCGGGGACACGGGTTCGTGCCCCGGTCTGGGAAGATCCCACATGCTGCGGAGCGGCTGAGCCCGTGAGCCATGGCCGCTGAGCCTGCGCGTCTGGAGCCTGTGCTCCGCAACGGGAGAGGCCACAACAGTGAGAGGCCCGCGTACGGCAAAAAAAAAATATATATATATATATAGATAGATACACACAAAGGTATATATTTATGACACTGTTTCATATGCATTATTAAATTTTATGCAGTTATTTTCTTTTTTGATTCCTTCTGTGAACTTTTGAAGACTGAAATGGTATCTTTTATAGGTTTATCCTCACCATTTAGGTAAGTGCCTTGAAAAGTGTAGCAGTTAAATCAATATTTGGGGATGCAGAAAGATTAAACAATGACCAAATATGTGTTTCTCCTCATCTTTTTTTTACCCACCTTATTGCATATGATAGGAGATTAAATTGAAACTGTAGTAAAAAGTCGATCTGCTTAATGAGAAATGTTATTAAAGTAATTGAATACAGAAATTGGTGAGCTGTGCTAGGTTTAAATGATTGACTGCCAATAAACATCAGTTGACTGATAATCCTTGATGTGGCTAAGTAAGTAAATAAAACCCCTAGAAAGCTTTAAATATAAAAAGTCCACAAACTCAGTAGTGCAAAATTATAAATATAAGACATGTCAATATGTCTTTTGTTATTTGAGCATTTAAGAATTATTATCTTCTTTGTCCGTATAGTGCAAACATCATAACACACAGTTGAACAGGTAAAGGTCCTTGTGCTCAGAGTTCCTAGTCCAGGGAAGAAAGGCAAGAGTATTCATAGTTTTATTGTGATACAATAAGTATTGCAGTTACTGGACAAAAAACTTAAAAACAACTCAAGGTTAGGCATAACAAGTGTTCATCTGTTATAAAGGAGAAGCCGTAGTGGAAATGAGATGACAGAATAGATTTAAGATAAATAAAAAGTTAAATTCACAAGGTTTTGTGACATATTAGATTTGAGGGCAAAATTGAGAGAGAAATCCAGCAGGAACTCAGTTGTTGACTACATTTACATGGAATAGAAAACACACAAATGTTGTAGGTTTTAGGGTAGAAATATTGCCTTGAATTTTGCACATTCAAATGAAGAAAATATTACTCAGAAGAGAAATTGAAAGTAGAACTATAATTTGGAATGTATCAGCTTAAACATAGTAATTGAAGCCCTAGATTCAGAAACATAATAATGAAGAAAACATTGAAAAAACAAGCTTCATCACGTTAAGAATCTATATAGTTATTTGGCCATTGATCTTACTGAAAGGAAAAATGTCACAGTGAAGTCCTGTTTCCATATTACTATTCCTCACAAATTTATTTAAATAATGTGATCTTCTATCATTTTGAAAACTGAACCTAAATTTAAAATAAATATATATCAAGTACTCAACAAACTGATATGTGAATATTTTTCCACTCATTCAGACATGGACATTTTATCTTTATACATTGCTATTTGCAAGAGTAAGTTCCTAAGGAACCTGGAGAAATATATTCAAAAATATTTTCTAAATGACTGATTTTAAGATTCTTTGAGAAGTGAATTATAAATGCAGAGCTCTATTATAAAAAAAAGTAATTTAGGAACAATATTCTTCTTAAAGCAGCATACTGTTAGGCAATATTTATGATCACAGGCAATTTCACAAAGTTAACAATTAGTATTGAACCTGCATAACATATGTTTAAGTGAAAGATGAATGCATATTGCATGTTGTATGTTTGTGGAAGAAATTCAATGTCCTCAGCCATGTCAAAACTCCCTGCTTGATTTGGCTTGGAAGATTTTGAATCATAAATATTCTCTGATTTCACTTGGATTTTAAGATCCACAATGGTCTCAGGCTTATATGAAAAATGAATTAGTGATAAAAAAAATTACATGATTAATGATGTATTATATTACAAACATTAAATGTCTACACTTTTAGTGAAGGGGGAAAAAGAAATGGATTGTTTATAGTCTAGAGAAGAAAAAAGTCAATTTCTTTCTTTTCAAACAACTAGTTTTGACGGTATTGTCTAATATGTCCCATATTAGAACACAACACTTTAGAGTTTTAAAAAGTTATAAAGAAAACTTACTAATTAAATTATTTTAATTGGTGTTATATAATTTGGGCTCTGTTATCAATGAATAGCCTAAAGGGTAAAATTGTCCCTTTCATATATATAAGAACTTTAAAAGTCATACATTTAAAGGAAAAATTTGTATTTTCACACTGCTTTAGACATTAAAATTAAGTAACAGAGTCTTTTCCATCTCTGGAGAATAAATAAGATTTAGGGATTTTACTTGTAAATTTGAAGTACAGTACATATTCTGAAACATTTTTTACCAGAATAAGGTATAATATTCCTTATTAAGCATTTAATGGCTTTTAAGAATCCAGACATATAGAGAACATTTTATTTATTATGCTTTGATATGTTATCTTCCAGTGCTAGTTTTACCAGCAGTGTACTAGAAAACCTAGCATTAAAAAAACCTACTCTAGACCAGAGTAGGTTTTGTTTTTCTCACAACTTATTTATCTATTCTATTTTTTTTCAGAGTAGGTTTTTTTAATGCTACACTTTAGAGTGAAGTAAGTCAGAAAGAGAAAAACAAATACTGTATGCTAACGCATATATATGGAATCTAAAAAAAAAAAAAAATGATACTGATGAACCTAGTTGCAGGGCAGGAACAAAGAGGTCGACATAGAGAATGGATTTGAGGACTTGAGGTGGGAGGAGGAAGCTGAGGCGAAGTGAGAGTAGAATCGACATATATACACTACCGAATGTAAAATAGTTGGCTGGTGGGAAGCAGCCGCATAGCACAGGAAGATGGGCTCCGTGCTTTGCAATGACCTAGAGGGGTGGGATAGGGAGGGTGGGAGGGAGGCTCAAGAGAGAGGGGATATGGGGACACGTGTATGCATATGGCTGATTTGCTTTGTTGTACAACAGAAACTAACACAGTATTGTGAAGCAATTATACTCCAATAAAGATCTACCAAAACAAAAAGAAAAACTACTAATATGACAAGCTGCCACACCAGGAACTGTATCCTGATTTGAATTAAAATGTTCATTTTAAATTTTTTATTTTCCATGATTTTTCTTTGCATGCTTTGCTTTAAATAGAGATCAACTGTGCATGGTGAGAATCACTTCAAATAAATTTCAGGGATAGAACAATCTTAAGGGTGATCATAAGGAAAAATCATCAGACTGAATGCAAAAAAAAGTTAGTAGAATATTTAAGGAAAGGGTTACAAAGCAAAGCAATCAAAGAAATAAATTGAAAGCTGATACAACTACAGAAGGAACTTAAATGGTATACAGAGTTGTTCAAATTTGAATTCAGAGGGATAATCATATGTAGTCAATGCAGAAAGACAGAGTGTAAGTAAAACATCTTATATCCTCTTACATGGACGTGTAAAGAGAGTTGGAGATCGTTCTCCTGGTCCTCTTTTGTAACAGAAGGCTCAGCATATGCCCAGCTAAACAACTGTATTTACCAGCCTCCCTGGTATAGTTATTGCAATTATGGCACATCAGTGACCTATAAACAGTGTGGGACTTCCAGGAATAAGTGCCGTTCATCTTTCACCTGCTTCATACTACTGTGAGCCTGAATTATAGGTTGATAGAATATAGATTGGTGACTGGAGCTCCTACGGCCCTCTTGAATCCTGAAATGCTCTTGGAGACAAAAGCCATGCTCTTGGAATGTCAGAAAAGATAGGAGGTTGAGTTCCAAATGCCTCAAGGAGCAATCATGTCAGCTGTGGACAGTATATTTTATTAACGAATAAACTGCTGTCCATTTAATCCACTCTTTTTTCCAGCCTTCTACTAGGTGCTGGACACAATTACTAATACAGGTTAGATAGATGTAGAAAACAAAAATCCCAGAACAAATACTACAAATGAGAGAACAAAAGGAATCTACAAAGCCCGGGATTTCATTTCACATGAACTTTCAGCATTTCAAACATTTCATATCAGTGATATAAGCCACAGTAACATTTTTAGGAGAGTAGCCTACTGCCATATTCAAACCAATTTGAGTTTCATGTAAATACAGTGCCAGACTTAACAAATAAAATATGACACCCAATTAAAGTTGAATTTCAGAGAGACAAGAATGATTTTTATATAAATATATCCCATGCAACATTTGGTACATACAGTAAATATTGATTTATCATATATCTGAAATTCAAATTAACCTGGAAGTTCTGCATTTTATCTAACAAGCCTACCTATAAAGTTGTCAAAATTCATAGTAATATTTATTACATTAGGTTATTTTCAAAGAAATAATATTTTCATGGGGCTTTGTTATTCAACATGATCAACAATACCATATTGAACCAAGCTACTCAGTGATATGAAAATAGCATGTATTTTATTGAGCACTTGTTATATGTCCTTGAATTTTGTAATAATCCCTTCTTTGTAGATGAAGAGACAGAAGCTTAAGCTTCAATCAGTACGTTGTGAACATACAACTAATAAGTAGCAAAACTAGGACTGGAATCTAGGTTGGTATGACATAATTTTTTTTTTTTTTTTTTTTGCGGTACGCGGGCCTCTCACTGTTGTGGCCTCTCCCGTTGCGGAGCACAGGCTCCGGACACGCAGGCTCAGTGGCCATGGCTCACGGGCCCAGCCGCTCCGCGGCATGTGGGATCCTTCCTGACCGGGGCACGAACCTGCGTCCCCTGCAACGGCAGGCGGACTCTCAACCACTGCAGCACCAGGGAAGCCCTGGAATATCTTTAAAGCAGGGACTAATACAAGATTGCTAATATGGAGATATAACAGCATGATCTTAAAGCTTCATTGAATAGGAAAAATCTTCCAATTTCAGAGGCTATAATTGGATAAAATTTTGTTCTGGCAGTTTCTGCAAGTTTTCACACTCCCTTATTGCTGTTTGTAACTTACATTGATTCACATTCTTTCAGGCAGGTTGGGTGTGTCTGTGCTCCATGAAACATATATTAGAAGGAAGAGAAGGAGAGAACAAAAAACAAAGAACCTGGTTCAACTGAACATTTACAATGTACTTCATCGAGGGTTATCAGCTGTAAAATACTTTATCTCATCAGCTCTCACACAAAAATGAGTTCATTTTATTGGTATACTCAATTCACAGATAAGGAAGCTGTGGCACAGGGAGGTTAAATAAGTTGCTTGAGGGCACATCACTCCCAAGAGACTTTATATTAATTGGAATCCAGATAGTCTGAATCCCCAGCCCATGCTGCAAACCTCTGTATAATCCTTCCTCCAGTAGTTTCTGTGGTGTCCTTTTTAATCATTTGGTGTAAAACAGAAGACAGGCAAAATGAAAGTCTTCAAACATCAATTGATCATGAATCAATCTCACACAAAACAGCAGAGTATAACACATCTATTTGTAATATATAGGAGCCAGAATTATTTGGGATACATTTTACAAAAGGCAGCAGCTACAGAGCTTCTCACTTACATGCAATGGTTTAGCTCATGATGTAGAGTAAATCAGGCCATGTAAACATCCCAGGTGAACCACTTAATAGCTTACTAACCTGCAGTGAACAACTCTCTTAGCATAAATCCCCACATGTGTAAATGGGGACTTATTTCTTGCTTCATGGAGTTGTTTTTAGGGTTAATGAGATAATGAGGTAGTGAGGTTATAAGAACTAATATGAATATATCCTATTAAATAAACAAAATTATCTTTGCAATGCATGGGAAGGGGATTCAAAATGTACTCACAGGACTTCTTCACCTGAGAATAGGAGTAAGTGGATATAAAAGGTGAGGGGTAATTATGCTTTTTTTAAAAATATGTCTATATTATTTTAATCTTTTGCAATCAGAAGGTATTCATGTATTGAATAGGTAAATAAATACTAAATTTTATCTTATCTATATTAAGTAATCAGAAAGAATATTGAAAATTGTTACTGATTCCCTTTGACTTAAAAAGCACTATAAATTTAACTTTACACAATTTAATAGACATTAAACCCACTTTTGTGAAAACAGACAATATACTAACAGGGTATAAAAACTGACTCATATCTGAATTTTTGAAAGACTTTGCTTATAAACAAAGTAAAATGTATTTTACTATAGTAAGATTATCTTGATCTTTCAACATGTCATAAATCCACATAGAAGAATTAAAAATATATTTTAAGGAGATATAATAACAGATATTTCTTAACATTAAATTCAAAATATAATTAGACAACATTCATAGTGGCAAACAATAGAACATATTTTTCTAGTTTTAAGCAGGAAAGGGTTATTTAATAAAGATACTAGGAAGGTCATAGAATAAGCAGGATATCAGTGTGTCAGCTTAGGGAATGAGAAGCCAGAAAAGGTGCACAAGCCACATACTGAGACTGGCCAGCTGGAGACTCTGCTGAAGCTGAACACTGACCAACTGCAGAGCTTTTGTCACTGATGTCCTTGAAAGTGGGATCCTGCTGCCACAACACTCACCAGGAAGGATGGGCGGAGAGAGTGGATTCTGAAAAGCACCTGCATTCCCCTGTTCTTGCTTATAAAAGGAAATCTTTCTCAGCATCCTCTTTATTAGAGCCTTATTCACATATCGGCTTCCTAACTGGGAGAAGGTGGATTAAGTAAGATTTTGGTTTCCACCTTGGGGTTAGCAAAAATCAAAGCATTGCCAGAATATTCAAAGAGGTGTTCAAAAGGTGTTGGGTGACCAAAAATCATGTCAGATGTCCACCAGAGACAGTGCTGAATATATGTGTATAATATATAGTTTATTTGTATGCTGAAGTCTTTATTTTAGCAGACTTTAAGCAGAAATAAATATAAAGAAAAACACCAGTGAGATTTTATAACTGTTTTATTTCACATTTTAGTTATACTGGTAAATGCAATTCAATGTATTCAGATAATTTGACAGGTGATAGCATAGCACTTAATGAAAACACCAGAAGCATATTGGGAAGTTGAATAAATATCCCTGTTTTCAAAGACACCTTTGGATGTTCCGTGCAGCTTTATTTGAAAGGCTGGTAGTTCTGTGTACACCATAGATTATGAATGCTTGTTTAACTTAATTAAGTATGCCTTGAAATGAAATTGAAACTTTCTCAATATTGGAAATGTGATTTTTTTCAGTTCTCAATATTTATCTGCTCTATGAAATATATCCAAAATACCTTCATCCAGTAAAAGTTAATTTATCGATGCCAGAATTCATCTGACATTTACATATATTTTAGAGCTCTAACTTACTTATAATCCTTTTTTTCTGGAAACTTCAAGGTTCTAGAACAGTCAGGAATAAGAAAGTAAGCAAAATAATTTACATGATCCATGCACAAGAATATGTCCACTTTTGCAAGTTGTGCACAGACTATAGCTCTGTGAATATCATCATATGACTTACATGGTACGTACTCCCCCTTATTCTTGAAACAATTCAAATGAGCTTATGTTGAGGTATTCAAACCAAAGCATCATAGAATACATAGGCTTCTTTAAGATAACAGTGGTAAGCTTGATAGTAAGGATGAAAATAGAAAATAAGAGATAAAATGCAGAAAGTGGTTTAAGATGGTGGCATAGAACTTACCTCTCCCCACAAGCATACCAATTCTATAGTTACAGATTGATCAGTTCCCTGTGAAAAACAGCTGAAATCTAGCTGAAAAGCTTCTCCACAGCAAAGGACCACCTCGAGATGGTAGAAGAGGCAGAGACAGTCTCCCACAAATGTCACACACCCAGTGCAGCAACCCCCAAGCAGGAGGAAACTCACAATTATAAATTTTACCCTGAGGACGGAAGGGTTCGAGCCCCATCTCAGACACTCCCAACCTGGGAACCTGCACTGGAGAGATGAGCCCCCAAAAGTCCGGCTTTGAAAACCAGTGGGGCTTATGTTCAGGCGACCCAAAAGGCTCTGGGGAATGGAGAGTCTGTTTTCAAAGGGCTCATGTACAGATTCACTTACACCAGGACCCAGGGCAAAAACACCAATTTGAAAAATGCCTAGAAGACGTATGAAGGAGATTTACTAGCTAATCTTAAAGTGCCTCCTGGGGCACAGGAGTCTGTTGGGGCTTCCTCTGGGGATGGAGGCAGTAGTGGGTGTCATTTTTGCTCTCTCACTCCAACTTGGTAGAGCCAGCACTGGTGGGCACCAGGTTCTGTACTCCCTCTATCTTGCTAGTGCTGGCTGGCTTGCCCCACCTAGATACTCTCCCAAAACCTCACTGAAGGCAATGATCTCATGCCACCCCTGAGCCTGATGTGGCCCTGCTGCAGGCAGTGGGCTTACCCCAGCCCTGCCCCCCTCTAAAGTCCCACTGAAGTTTGTGGCTTTGTCCCACCCACAAACTCTCCTGTGACCCTGCTGAAGCTGGCTGCTGACTCCAACCCCAGGCTCCTCTGTGGCCTCACTGAAGCCAGCGGACACACACAGTCCACACAGTGGACACCCCTTGAGCACCAGGCTTGGGTGGCCAAGGGGGCCTATATTTCTGGCCCCCACAGGACTGAAACAATTGGAGGGACAGATTTTGGCAGGCTACAACCCCCAGGTCACAACACAGACACCCTCAGACTTTCCGTGACAAAGGTCTCTTTACCTGTCCTGGAGCTTGAAGGACAGGCTTGAGGGGGCAGGCTTCAGGTTTACCAGACATGTAGAGGCTGCAAAGGTGCTCTCATGGAATGTAGGCTGGGGATGCCATCTTTGTGCTCTCCTTTGGCCTTGCTACAGCTCACTGGTACTTTCCAGAAAGGACCTTATACACTCATCTGGAGCCGTGGTTTTCTTAACTCTCTCCAAGGGAAAATCTTCAAATCACCTAACCTGGAGGCCAGCAGGGGTTATGAGGTAGTCCCACAGGACTGTATATATTTGCATATTTTAAAAGCTGCTACCTGAGTGTCTAGTTCTCAATTAGCCTAAAACTAGCAGCTGACAAAGATCCCTTCATGTTAAACACTGACAAGGCTTGGCATGACCTCAAAAACTGAACCTATCAAGAATAAACTGGGCTGATAAGACAGCCACAAAAGTTCTAGAGACAACCAGAGCTAGGGCAAAGTTGAACAGTAACATTGCCTACACAGGGCTATACCTTCAAGACTAGGAGAGGTCGAGGTTTCACCCAATCCATAGAAACAAATAAAATAAAGAGAAACAAGAACATGAGAAAACAAAGGAAAATGTTCCAAACAAAAGAGCAAGATAAAATCCCAGAAAAAAAGAAAAAACTTAAAAATAGAGATTAATAATCTACCTGATAAAGAGTTAGAAGTAACTGTCCCTGAACATGGCAGAAGAGTGGATGAACACAGTGAGAATTTAAACAGACATAAAAAATATAGGAAACTACTAAATAGAAGTCACAGAGCTGAAGAATATAAGAACAAAACTAAAAATACACTAGAAGAATTCAAAAGTGTACTTGAAGCAAAGAACAAATCAGCGACCTGAAAGCCAGAACAGTGGAACTCACCCAAACAGAGCAGAAAAAGAAAAAAGAATTAGAAAAATGAAAATAGCTTAAGGCATCTATGGGATAACATCAAGCAGAATAACATTCAGATTATAGGCTTCCCAGAAATAGAAGACTTAAAGAAAGGGGCAGAAAATGTATTTCAGGAAATAATGGCTGAAATCTTCCGTAACCTGGGGAAGAAAACAGACATCCAGATCCAGGAAGCACACAGAGTTACAAAAAAGATGAACTCAAAAAGATCCACACCAAGCACATTATAATTAAAATGTCAAAAGATAAAGGAGACAATTTTAAAAGCAGCAAGAAAAAAACTACATTTTACATACGAGAAAAACCCCTTTAAAATATCAGCTGCCTTCGTAACAGAAATTTTACAGAGGCCAGAAGGAAGTGGCATGATATAGTCAAGGTGCTTAAAGTGAAAACCAAAAAGAATCTAACCAAGAATACTCTACTTAGCATAGTTATCATGTTATCATTCACAATTCAATTGAAGTAGAGGTCAAAAGTTTTCCAGACGAGCAAAAGCTGAAGGAGTTAATCGTCTCCAAACCAGCCTTATAAGAACTATTAAAGGGACTTCTTTAAGCTGAAAATAAAAGGCACTAACTAGCAGTAAGAAAATATAAAGGGGAAAATATCTCACTGGCAAAGGCAAATATATAGTAAGTATAATGGACTAACCACTTATAAAGACAAAAGTAGTATAATTATTAACTATAACTATTATAATTAGGTAAGAAACATGCAAGATAAAACAATGTAAAATATTACATCAAAAATATAAAACATGGGGGGGTGCATAAAAATGTAGATTTTAAAAAATGTGTTCAAATTTGAGTTGCTTTAGACTTAGACTCTATACCGGCTCTTATATGTGAACCTCACAGTAACAACAAAGCAAAAATTTATAGTAGATAGACAAAAGACAAAGAGACAAGAATCTAAACATAGCACTGAAGAACATCATCAGACCACAAGGAAAGAGAGCAAGAGAAGAAGAAAATAACAAAAAGGAACTGTAAAAATGGCCAAAAAACAAGTGGCAAAATGGCAATAAGTATACACCTATTAATAATGACTTTAAAGCAAGTGGACTAAATAAACTAATCAAAAGATACTGAGTGACTTAATGGATTAAAAAAAACCAGAAAACCAAAAAACAAGACCCATCTATATACTGCCAGCAAGAGACTCATTTCAGATCTAAAGATACACACAGACTGAAAGTGAAAGGATAGAAAAGACATCCCATGCAAATGAAAACAAAAAGAGAGCTGGTGTAGCTATACTCATATCAGACAAAATAGACTTTAAAACAAAGACTGTAATAAAAGACAAAAAAGGCATTACATTATGATAAAGGGGTCAATCCAACTGGAAGATGTAACACTTGCATATATGTAATCACCCAACAAAGGAGCACCTAAATATATAAAGCAAATATTAACAGACTTAAAGGGAGAAATTGACAGCACTGAAATAATAGTAGGGAGATGTCATATCTCACTTACATCAACGGACAGATCATCCAGAAAGAAATCAATAGGAAAACAATGGACTTAAAAATACATTATAGCAGTTGAACGTAATAGATATATAAGGAACAATCAATCCAAAATCAACAGGATACACATTCTTCTCAAGTGCACATGGAATTTTCTCCAGGGTAGATCACATATTAGGCCAGAAAACAGGCCTCAATAAATTTAAATAGATTGAAATCATATCAAGCATCTTTTGTGACCACAATAGCATAAAACTAGAAATCAATCACAAGAAGGAAACTAAAAGAGTTACAAATACATAAGATTAAACAACATAATACTGAACAGTCAATTTGTCGGAGAAATCAAACAAATATCTGGAGACAAATGAAAATAGAAATGCAACATTCCAAAATTTATGAGATGTAGGAAAGTCAATTCTAAGAGGGAAGTTGAGTGATATAGGTCTACCTCAAGAAACAAAATCTGAAATAAACAGTCCATTCTTAAAAGTAAAAGAACTGGAAAAAAAGGACAAACTCCAAAGTTATTAGAAGGAAGGAAACAATAAAGATCAGAGCAGAAATAAACAATATAGACACTAAAAATTTAAAAAATGGAAAAGATCAATGAAACTAAGGGTTGTTTTTTGGAAAAGATAAATGAAATCAACAAACCTTTAGCTAGACTCACTTAGGGAAAAAAAGAGAAAGAGTTCAAATGAATAAAATTATAAATGAAAGGGGAGTTGTTACAACTGATACCAGAGATATACAAAGGATCATAAAATACTACTATAAATAATGATACAACTAACAAATTGGACAACGTGGAAGACATGGATAAATTCCTAGAGACATACAAGATGAAAACAAACATAAAATCTCTCAACGAAGTGAGTATAGAGCAAATATATCTCAACACAATAAAGGCCATATGTGACAAACCTACAGCTAACATCATACTCAACAGTGAAATGCTGAAATCTTTTCCTCCAAAGTCAGAAATAAGACAAGCATGCCCACTCTAGCCTCCTTTTCTCAACAAACTATTGGAAATACCAGCCACAGCAACTAGGTAAGAAAAAGAAACAAAAAGAATCCAAATTGGAAAGGAAGAAGTAAAACTGCCACTCTTTGTAGATCACCTGATACTATATATAGAAAACCCTATAGACTCCACTGAAAACCTGTTAGAACTAATAAATGAATTCAGTAAAGTTGCAGGATACAAAATCAATATACAGAAATCTGTTGCCTTTATATACACTAATAATAAAATATCAAAAAAAGAAATTAAGAAGAACCCAATTTACAATTGCTTCAAAAAGAATAAAAAAATTATACTTAGGAATAAATTTAACCAAGGAGGTAAAAGACCTATACACTGAGAACTATAAGATACTGAACTTAAAGAAGGCATGTATAAATAGAAGGATATTTTATGTTTACTGATTGGAAGAATTAATGTTAAAATGACCATACTACTCAAGGCATCTATAGATTGAATGCAATTTCTATCAAAATACCAATAGCATTTTTCACAGAAACAGAACAAATAATTCTAAGATTAGTTTGGAACCACAAAGACCTTGAATAGCCTAATTGCTCTTGAGAAAGAAAAATAATTCTGGGGGCATCATGCTCCCTGATTTCAAACTATACTACAAAGTTATAGTAATAAAAACAATATGGTTTTGGCATAAAAACAGACACATAGATCAATGGAAAAGAATAGAGAGCTCAGAAATAAACCCATGCATATGTTGTCAATTCACTTATAACAAGGAGCCAAGAATATGCAATAGGGGAAGGACAGTCCCTTAAATAAATTGTGTTGGGAAAATTGGACAGCCACATACAAAAGAATGAAATTAGACCACTATCTTATAACATACATAAAAATAAACTCAAACTTGATTAAGGACTTGTATATGAAACCTGAAAACATAAAAACTCCTAGAAGAAAACATAGGTGGTAATCTTCTTGATCTCAGTCTTGTCGGGGACTCTTTGGCTCTTACCCCAAAAGCAAGGCAACAAAAGCAAAAATAAACAAGTGAGACTACATCAAACTAAAATGCTTCTGGAGAGCAAAGGATACCATCTGCAAAATAAAAAGACAACCTACTGAATGGGAGAAAATATTTGCAAACCATATGTCTGGTAAGGAGTTAATATCAAAAATGTATAAATACTTCAAGCATGTCAATAGCAAAACAACAAACAATCAGTTCAAAAACATGGGCAGAGGATCTAAGTAGACATTTTTCCTAAGAAGACATACAGATGGACAACAGGCACATAAAAAGATGTTCAACATCACTAACTATCAGAGAAATGCAGATCAAAACCACAGTAAGATATCACCTCACACCTGTTAGAATGACAGTTATCAAAAAGACAGGAAATAATAAATGCTGGATAGGATGTAGAGAAAAGGGAACCCCTGTGCACTGTCAGTAGGAATGTCAATTGTTGCATCCACTATGGACAACAGTATGGAGATTCCGCATAAAATGAAAAATAAAACTACCATATGACCCACCTATTCCACTTCTGTGTATTTATCCTAAGAACATGAAAGCACTAATTCTAAAAGATATATGTGCTCCTATGTTTATTATAGCATTATTTATGATAGTCAAGATATGGAAGCAAATTATGTCCCCATCCATGGATGAACAGATAAAGAAGACGTGCTATATATATACAGTGGAAAGCTGCTCAGCCAAATAAAAAGAAGGAAATGTTGCCATGTTCGATACCAGACCAGAGGGTGTTATGCTCAATGGAATAAATCAGACAATTTCACTTGTATATGGAGTATAAAAACAAAACAAAAGAACAAACCAAACAAAACAAAACTCATAGATACAGAGGACAGATTGGCAGTTATCAGATTGGAAAGGGTAAAGAGGTTGGGGAAATGGGTGAAGGGGGTCAATTGTATGGTAATTGATGGTAACTAGACTTATTGTGGTAATTGCTTTGTAGTGTATACAAAGATTGATTTTGTTTATGTTTTACGGCTGAAACAAATATAATATTATATACCGTTTTTACCTCAGTTTTTTAAAATGCATAAATGTAGACACAACAACCCATAATGCAAACCTAAGATGATTTTGTCTAGGGCCATACGTCTCAAAGAATCTTGAATGCTCCTGAAATTATAGCTGTTCTATGGCACAATGTTCTTGATATCTTGGAGAATTAAACATTATTCTCCGTATACTCTGAGGAAATTTCCCAGATGTAAGCAAATTTAGAAAACTTTTAATAGAAGTAAAAAAATCTAAAATGGAGAAATTTTCTTTTTTGAAGCATTCAAGGACACTAACAAGAATATTAGTAAAATGTAACAAATAAGAGTGACTCTCTTGGGCTTGTGTTTTGGGGGTTCTTTATGAAGCAGCAAAGAATAAGTGGATAGGTGATGGCTTTCTTGAGTGAGAGTAAAGAATATCTAAAATTCACATGCAAAGACACTATAGAACCCCAAGATCACTAAGGTAAAGGATTCTCCCACCTCATTTCCACAGACAACCCATAACACACGATTTTTACTTCTTTTCATTATCTAAGATGATGTTCACTTCTTCATGCTCATTTTCAACAGAAAGCATGGAAGGAAGAAATTAATTCCCTGGAGTTTGTTCAGCCTTTGTTTCACCTTTTGGGCTGTACACTCTTTGAGTTTAGATTCTGATTCTCTAGGAATAAACCTGAGTGATGAACATGTTCCTTCATTCCAGAAAAATAAATCATTTGTTTTATTAATATTTATTGTTTGTAATACATTATGAAGTATTTGAAGCAAAAACTTCCTTTACCCACTTGAAAACTTCATAAGCTATAGAGTGTTGCTCAACTGTAATAGCAAATACGTAGAGATTCATTGTTGGTAATTATAGAAATTCTTAGAGCCAGACCTTTATGGTTTAAGTTTCTGTGATCCCACCAACACAATGGTATATAACCTGCTTACCACGCTTAAACAAGTGATTTAGATGAACTATAAGTGCCTCCCAGACAGTAGAATGGATATGAAAATGTTCCAATAATTCTCTTCAATTCTACATCTTATTTCATTAAGCTCCTCAGACTTCACAAAGTCTAGAGTATAGCATGTGAAATACACAAATTATACACAACCTCTATTTATGTACTCACATTGATGTCTTCCAAATCTAAGTTGTTTAGAATAATATTGTTGCGTTTCCAGATGATCGGAGGTCTGAGTTCTCCCTGAATGGCACAGCTCAGAACTGTACTCTGTCCCACAGTTGCTGCTGTGATGCTTAGTTTCTGATCTTCAGGCAGACTCAGCTGGATAACCTCTGTAAAGGTAGTATCAGGAATGTTGATGAGCATGTAGTTTTGTAAAGTTAATTAGTATAAAGTTTCTGAATACAAGTAATTAAGGCTTTTAATTTGTATAAGATGGAAAAAGCTTGTGATGAAATGAAAAAAGAGTAAATTGTTTCCAATAAGAGGTCAGAATGACATTTCAATTTAATTGATTGACAGACATCCTCATGAGGCAAAGCACTATTAAACGTGAAATGAATATCAGAAGTAGAGTTATAATAAGCCTGGCAGATTGCATCCAGAAGAGAGAAATTATTTAACTGCCAAATCAACATGTAGTGTGTCATTGGCATCATTGGCATTGAAATAAAAATGATGTTGTTTATTCACTGATAGATTTATATTGTGGGTGAGGTGAGATCATTGCTGGCTGGCTTCAGGGAACACTAGCATAGCTGAATGGGTAAAATGCATCACTATGCTGGGGAGCAAAAACTGACTCTAAAGGAATAAGATTTATTTGAGAAGTTGAGGGAGGAAAAACTGAAGTTCATCAACTAAACAGCAAATTCCTGAAATTCTGTCAGCTGCCTTTATCAGACAGTGTGGGTCCAGTACAGTCCTTTCCTTATTCTTAAATTTTAAAGTTAAATATATTTTTAAATAATCATTAAACGCATTTCTCCTAGTAATGATGCCACAGCAGGAAATATACTTTGTGACCTGGATCCTCTTTCCTGTTTCCAGACAGTCCTAACCAATCTTGGGAATGAGCCATGATATTTACATGATTGTCCATGGTCACCAGAGATGCCTGGAATAATCCCACCAGTCTTTACCCATGTGACAACTGCCCTTTAGTTTTCAACTGACACTCGCTGACACACTGTTGTTTCTATATTATGTTGAAGTCTTGCCTTGTGACTTTGCTCAGTCTCAGCCAGGTGAGAAATACCAAAATCACTATTCTTACTGAAATTTCCATGTGGGTGGGGAGACCATAATTGTCCTTTGTTCCTTTGTTGTGGTTGATGATATTTTTCATGATGGAGGGGTTGACTGTCCAAAGTGGTGGCTTTTAATTTGCAATAAATATGATCAGGTACAATCAGAGCTGTATCCTCCACAAACCCCTCTTCTTCCCTTTCATCATTTGACCTTCTTTTTCTCTCTTTCTGAATCCTATCTTCCTCTTAAGGAGGAAGAGAAATGCTAATCAAATGATTTTTATAGACTATAACTGTTCAACAAAAAGTTCTTTGAATTTTTGGTACCGCCACAAACTGTAATGTCAAAAAATGGCACAATTCTTTGTCTCAGAAGGCTGGGATTGAACATATAATCCCTACATGCACTTGTTAAGTGTTGATGTTCCACACTATTATCTGATAAAAATAAGCAGAAGGAGATTGACCCTTATATTCTGTTATACAGGATCTTGTCTTTAAAAGCCAAGTTATTTAAGTCATCATTGGTTTGTGTTGTCAAAGAGTGGGGTAGGCAATCTTTTGAAATTTCAAAATCCTATGAGAGAGACTCAGTTCAACGTATTCTTTTGATTTTACATCACTAAGAGAAATAATAGAAATGGGGAACAAACATCTTGGTCAGTCTTTTGTATTGACAGTTTAATTTTTCCTAATGACATTTCCATATTCACATTGTATTTCAATGTTTCCTGAGTAATAAGACCACAGGGAATGTGTTCAATCTTTTTTTTTTTTTTTTTTTTTTGCGGTGCGCGGGCCTCTCACTGCTGTGGCCTCTCCCGTTGCGGAGCACAGGCTCCGGACGCAGGCTCAGCGGCCATGGCTTACGGGTCCAGCCGCTCCGCGGCATGTGGGATCTTCCCGGACCGGGGCACGAACCTGTGTCCCCTGCGTCGGCAGGCGGACTCTCAACCACTGCGCCACCAGGGAAGCCCCAATCTTCTTTTCTTTAATACCCACTCTGTTATACATATTTATATAAAATTACTAAAAGAAAATATACTTGACCAATCAGGCATAGGAAATTTTTGAAATTTGCAGACACAGTGTTTTTTATGTCTTTTTCTTTAATATTACAAACTTACGGGAAGAGAGAAAACTATAAAAGTAATAACATCATGTAGGGTATCAAATAAGAATTATTAACAATTTCCATTAACATTCCTGAATTTCAGCTTCTGTTTCCTCATAAAATCACATACAAGATAATAAGGCATCTATTCTAAAAAACGGTATGTTAGCATTGGCTATTCTGACATTTAGAAATACAATTGGTACTAAGTCACCTTGAAATGTTTTCACTAACCTTCTGCATCTGGTATTAGGTCCCAGGCCTTTTAGATTAGTTGTGCTTTTGGTAGTTATACATTACAATGCTAATTAGATAATATGAACATCTTAGAATAAATGCTGAGATTTGGCATAACATTATGTGGGACATCCTTGTAAAATGGACATCCTTTGAGAGGATGCTTAATTAGAAGTAAGAATTACTATTCACCCGGGAAATATTAACATGCATAGTAAAAACTTATATGTTAATTTGGAGGTTACATTTTTAAATGATTTTTTAAATTATCTTAGTAATACATGCTATTAAATAATATGTATTTCAAAAAGTCTATAGAATTTTTTTCCTGCATGCTTCACCTTTTCTTTAATATATTATATCGAGCTACATCTACAAAACCAATTACGTTTACCTGTTATTCTTCAAAATCAAGTGGTCATTTTCTCAAATAAATTTAGCTGTAAGATTTCTTTTACTTACAGAACTGTCGTGCTCATCTTGACTAGTCTTTCTTATAGTTATTACCAGACTAAGATTTAGTCTCACAAAATCACAAATGTTAAACATTTTTATTCTATATTCTAATGTCATTCAATATGCTTTAATGGATTAAATGTTTATAAAACATGTCACATTTATAAATTTCAGAGAGAAATGGTGATTATTTCTAGAGATACATTAACAACCTGAAACAACAACTATGAATTAATCTGTAAACTAATTTAAAACTGCATTTAAGATGTAAGATCAGTTGAATCTGAGCATTTGTGTATATTTGAGTGATCATAGTTGTTAGTTTAGAAATAAGAGTTTCAAAGCAAAGTATTGAAATTTAATTCATTATCAATTATTAATATACAATTTTGTAGATATACATTAAAGGTAACATATTTTATTCTATAGCACTCTATTCACAAACATCGTATGCTAGTTATGTACAGACAAGTAACAGTTATGTGCAGCAAATAACATCTATCATTTTAGTACTCTATCTCTTTAGCTCCAGTGATATTGCACATTTGAAGGTCTAAGTAAAAACATGTATCATATGACATCAAGAGTCATCTAATGTCCTGACCAAACGTAAAAGCATATAGGTTAGATATAACAGACATTGCTGGGTTTTTTGAAACATGTCAGTACTTCTTTTGACCTATAAATTATTTCTCTTATTGGAGGCCCTCTCAAGTATTCAAGGAAAGAAATCAGAGCTCTAGTTGTGGTGCTTCCTTTGATCTTGTATTATGAAGACTATTAATGCCATTTCCAGACCAGCTTCTTTTGTTTGCTCACCTGGGAAAGCTAAGAGGCAAATAAATTTTTTTCTTTCTGTGGATCCCTTTCTGTACGTTCTCACCTTCACAACTTGGCTTAGAGGAATATAAAGAGTTTGTTTTCAAAGAAATGAAATATTGTATTCTCCTCTAGCAGAATCTGACGTTGGAGAGACAAGTATAGTTGAATAAAATTTCAAACACTGCACATCAGTATTTATGAAGCGTTTATTCTAGTAGTAACTAGGTGGTGGAAATAGCAATAAAAAGTTTGGTAAAAATAGTATGCAAATTTAAAATAGAACAGAAAGGGAATAAAATATTTTGAATACTTGTGAAACTCCACTTTATAAAAGAAGATGATTTCAGTAAATTTGTTTGAAAATCAGTTCTGTAAAATCATAAGAAGAAAATAATGTATCATAAACAGAATTCTGTTCTTCTAAATGCCTACATCTTTTCAAGTTCCAAAGTACATACTTATGTTGAATATTTTATTTAATTTATTTAAATACTAGTCTCATAATCTTGTTGATCTAATCATGCTTACAATTTCTGTTTTAGGAATGATACCTAGAAGAACTTTTATCAGTGATATTTTCAAATAGCGTTTATGTTCCCTTATCTACTCCACTAAAATGAATTACTAATTAAAAGCAGATAATAATTAAAATAAAAAGAAATACATCACAATAAAAGACACTTAGGAATGCTAGAAGGAATAAATTAATTATTCTCATAGTAAGAAAATCACAATTACTTAATGACAAGCTCTTTAACTAACTGGGAAATTATGATGGTGTCTTCCATCAAGAAATAGGTGATATCTAAATAAATGTTACGTCTGAACTAAGTCAGACACACCAATATATACACTAACTTATTATGATAAAATGTCTAGAGTTTTTTATGCTAATTGCTTATCTGTAAACTATTATACGCTTATATCATAATATGTATTATTAAAATAAAACAAAATAAATTAAAAAGAGATTTAGAAACTTCTTCAATAACAATGCAGTAGATAATTTGGACTAACACTTCCACTGAAGAAATAAAACAACAGCAAAGGATAAATAACCCTGGATTAAATACACATAATATATTTTAAAGAATAAATGAAAGACATAGTCTTTCTCATTCTTATCTATGAAAGAGACAAGAAGACAATAAGGAATTTCCCAGCCTATGTCCTGAAAAGAATTGTAATTTAGAGAGATGGGATTGCAACTGGAGTCACATTGCTTTGGGAATTTTTCCACCTTAAGAAAATGACTGATCAGCCTAAATGTCCTATATGGCTTCTTATTCCTAGAGACATGGGATAGATGGGATAGGTACAGTACTAGACCACCTCCCTCTCTGTGCCAGGACTTTAAAGCACCTCACTCTGCAAGTGAATGTGTGGGCTGCAGGCTATTTTTGTCTGGGTGTCTCATGAAACATAAAGTCTTCCTCTCTATAATAAGATAACATCATCCTAGTTCATCTAATTATCGTTATAAAAATTTTGTAAATAAAATATCCAGTACACAATGAAGGATAATATAGAAAACAAAGAGAGCCAACAGCATTAAGAGAATGAGGAGAAATAACATACAACCATAACAAAGTCACCAGGATTGTAAAATTTAGGTTTATGAAAATAAAATCAGCTTAGAAATTCTAAAAAAGAACTTAAATATGTAAGCTATGAACATTATAAGTTTATGAAAGAGTTATATAAGTAGAAAATATGATAACTGAAATTAAGATTAAATTGATGTCATTAAGAACAGATTAGACACAGTACAAAAGAGAATTAGTAAACTGAAAAAGAGATTAAAAGAAATATTATGGAATAAAAAGCAGAAGAATAAAGATTTAAAAATGCAGTTGAGGTTAACAAAAATAGGTTTATGTGAAACCCAGAAGAAGGAAACAAAGAAAATTGGGCAGAGGCCATATCTGAAGAAATAGTAGTTAAGAATTTTCCATTAGTGTTGAAAGACACCAATCTATATGCTTAGTTTCTGATTATTAAAGAATTATTAAGATTATTAAATGTCAAGCAAAGAAAATGAGAAGCTAGAATAACCCACATCTAGACACTTAGTAGTGAAATTGAAGAAAATCAAAGACAGAGCAATCTTAAAATTATGTAAATGAAAAAATATAGATTGCATTTACAGTAAGGAGAGTTAAGCAACTGATATAATGAGCAAAAATAGGAACAAAAAGCTACTGGGATTATATTTTATGTGATGAAACAAAGTAAAGTCAATCTTACAATTTTATACACATACATAAAAATTAAAATAAGTATATTTTCAAAAAACAGTAAGAAAATTCATCTCTAGTAACTCGTCTTAAGATAAATTCCGAAGGATGTTCTTCAGGCAAAAGGAAAATGATCTCAGATGGAAGCTTAAAGATGCAAAAAGGAAAGGAGAGAAAAAAATGTGTTTAAATATGTGTTAAACTTTAACATTAAACGTTGATACTTCAAGAATGCTTGATAATATAATATATGATTATGTACAATTATAAACATTTATAATAATAATAAATATATTTATAATAATATATAATGGAGATATAATATCTTCATAATCTTATGGTAGAGAAATATTCTTAAACAGGGCACAAAAAACTCAACATTACAGAAATGATTTATAAGTTTTACTACATTATAGAGTATCTTTTCCTCAAAAGATACTATTAAGAGATAAAAGATGCAAGCCACTGGGCAGGAAAAGATACTTGCCATCTACAAAGCTATCAAAGATCTTATACGTAGAATTAATAAAGATCTCCTAAAAGTAGATAAGAAAAAGACAGTTCCAAAGAACTACCAACAGGAAACTCAAACAAATGCTCCATGAATGAGTAAAACCATGTGACTAAGAAAACTCTAGATAAGTGCTCAACTATATGTATAATCAGGGAGATGCAAATTTAAGCCGAACCTTTCAGATTGGTATGAATCACTAGGTCTAGTGTCAAGAAGAATATGAAGCAACATGAATTCTTATATGCCTTGAACAAGAGTGTAATTTCACATATAAACTTTCTGTATTGGTAAATGAAGCCTCAACTAGAGAAAATTGCCCTGTCAGCTCCTGTTTCCAAGGACCCAGTTAGCCATATGCCTTGTAGAAGCCTAGAGTATGGCACAGAGATAGCAGAGTATTCAGGTGTTATAAAGACAAAGCAGAGGTAGTGATGCATACATTTTCAAGATACCTTTAATATACCGGACAAAGGAAAAAAGAAGAGAAGTCTAAATGTGGAAAGACAAATCTGATAAGGAATAGGAAAAAGGAATCTCAAGTTTATCCTGAAGAAAAGAAGCCACTAGTGAAGAAATTCTGAGAATTCAAGTGAGAATAGAATGACTTCTGTCACAAGTTCTGAAAGAAAGAAGGACTTATAATCACAAGCATAAATAAAAATATTTAGTAGTTAAAACAGAAAGGTCATTTCTTCCTATGTCATTGGTGGGATTTAAAAGTTATGGGGAGAAATAAAAAGGCTTTTCCATAAAAGATTTTCCTGTAAAACAATGAAGCAATATGTTCTTGTGTAAAATTAGAATTTCATTTTTTATTCGCCTCATAACTCTGTAATAAGTGCAATACATTATTATAAACAGGACTGTATTTTGATAATACTTCAAGCAGTTTTACAAGTTAACAATAATGAGTCTCATTTTCCTTTTTATTTATTCATGATTTTGATACTCCTTCTGTGCTCTTACAAATATAATACAATTACCATTCAACTTTTTGTTCCATTTAATTTAATTTCTTTCTTTCAAATAATTATATACAGTTGAATTTTAAACTGGAGTATGTGAAGAACAAGGTTATTCATTCAATGATATGTATGACACTAACAACTTGAAAAAATTCTTTCTTTATGAAGAATAGTTTTCATTTGAAACCTGACCTAACAAAAACTGTATCCAACAGAGAATTTGGTGGCCACCCCAAGTAGTAAGGTTAGTTTTAACTTTATGATTTGGAAAACTTCAAGAGTGCATACAACTGGATGATTTTCACATGATAGGTATATAGGCTGGAATAATAAGTATTGATATTTCAAGGTATGTTATACCAAGTTTAATGTTTCTTTACAAGTGAATTGCTCCTTGTAGGACTAGGATAAAAGAAAACTGTCAGCATTCACTCAATGGTTAATATTTGCCAGGCATTGTTCTAAGTGGTTGATTCATTTAACCTTCACATCTAAGAGTTAGATGCTATAATGACCCTATTTTTTTTTCTTTTTGTGGTACTATTAGGTAAGGAAGAAGTAAATAATTGAAGTTTCACCAGACATCTTGTGATCAGATAGGAACTTTCCCCACAAAAGGACACAGAAAGAGGAGGTGAGGTCCTTGATCACAAATGGTGAGAAGAAAGAAAACACCCTATCATTGGATAATGTGTAAAGCAATTGTCTTAAAAAGATGCATGCTACTGACAAAGAAGCCTGCATAACATGGGGATGAAAACATGAACTATATTACCAGCAAGTCATATTTGAGATATGACTTGATGGCTGCCCCAGTTTGATTTCTAATGCACACTATTTAGAAGACTTTTGACAAGTGACTTAAACTCCAAGTCTCAATTTTTCCATCTTTATAATAAAGATGGTACCGAACTCTTAAGAATATTGTGAAGATAAGATATGATATTTTTTCTGCATAGGCTGCAGCTGCTATTACTAGTGAAGAGCTATCAAAGTGCTTGTAGGTTAAGATAGGCGCCATTTCACTCAGCTTATAAATATAACCTTGTGATCACTTTGAGAAAGGTACTGCTTATATAAGATCTCATTGGTTTAATTTTCATAGATATTACTTAAGCATGAGAGAAAAAATTCCAGCCTCATGACCCATTAGGCTGCTTGTGCTGTAGTTTTACTTTCACCTACAAACTAAGTACCCTTGAGGTTGAACTTATATATCTGCATGTTAAAAAAAAAAGAGGCTATGGAACACAATGATAATCACTCTTCTGTTTATAAACAATTGTGAAGAATATCAATGAAATGTTGAAGTAATCAAGTATCTTTTCCCTGCATGATTTATTGGTATAAATATCATATGATTTGAGAACATTTGATATTGAGATCCAAATCCCTGAATGCATAAAATACTGAAGTTTCTTGCTGTCTTTAATATTTCTTTTAAAGTTTCAGTATGATTACTTATATATGGAATTCAATGAGGTAATCTGGGATGAGAAATTGCATAGATATATGAAAGAGACAACCCCACATGAACAGTTTGCTGGGAATCCTCATTTGTCAGTCCGAGTAAAGCAATCAGCTAATCAATACACATTTCCTGTATGTTAAGTGTGCCCAGTGGCCTGTTAAAAAGCTATTACAGATACGAGGAAAGAATGTTAACCTGTGCTCATTCCCTCAGTTTATCTCTGGGAAACCCCAGGATGATAATGCAGGAGAAGTGAATCAGACGATGCATTACTTGCTCTGTCTTTAATAAACTGAAAAAATTTCACCATTTTTTAATATTACGGCCAGGCAGACAGAGCTAAACAAATGAACTATTCATTCCACACAGTGAAAGAGAATTTGAGCATTTTCCACTGAAAAAGACTTTAGCATTGTTTGTCTAATTAAAACCATCCAGGTAAGAAAGTCTGCTATTAGTCATAATGCACTGCTATTACTGGTAAAACTGAAACTGGGATCCAGAGCATTGGCCTTCACTACAAAGTTTTACACAGTTAGAGCCTCTCTAAGATGTTACAGCAAATGGATGTGAAGGATGGGGAACTGAACGTTGGCTGTTCATTTTGGCAGCTCTTCACATCTGAAGATGGGCCTCAGCTATGGAAATCCAGAAACAAATTTAAACAATTCATCCAGAATTAATTAGCCCATTGGAGACTGACTGAGCTAATCATAACCACAGGATACTTTTGTTTATCCTGGAATACCAATTTATTCATTTACAAATGGGAAAGCCTCAGGTTTAGTAAGTAGTGTCAGCTGAGAGCCTGGGAATATCCCTTGTAATGCACAGGTCAAAAAGCTTCTCAAGATTGATGAATAGAAAATTACAAAAAAGGGAGTTGGCTATTCCTTAACCAGTCAAGCTCTAATCAGCTAATGAATTGCCCTTTTCAACTCTAAAGGCATTTCTGTGTAGAGAGCCTTTCTTTTTCTTGTCACTTTCAAGTTCACTGACAAATTCTTAGTTCTTGGTCTCCTTTTCCTTTTTTTTTCACACCACGCATATCACCATATGTTTGCAAGTAGACCATTAACTCAGGTAGGCTATAAAAGAGTTCAGCTATTAGAGCCTTCTTCAGATAAGCAAATGTTCCCACAGTTGTGGGCTTGGCAAACCACATCCATGAACCAAATCTGGCCCACCACCTGCTTTTATAAATAAAGTTGTATTAGAACTCAGCCATATCCATTCATTACTACTGTCTGTGCTATTGTCTATGGCTGATTTCTGCTATACAGGCAGAGTTAAGCAGTTGCTATAGAAAATTTATGGTATGCAAAGTCTAAAATATTTCTGCTGGCCCTTCACAGAAAGTCGCCTACTCAGCTGAAACACAACTTTGATGGTTTTACTTTCCTTCAACATGCTTCACTTATTTAAATGTGATCTATTGGATTCTGCTCATTCTCTAGGTCAGAACAGTAGTGAGAACTAAAATATTGCCTCTGCCATATCAGTAAACAAAGGATGTTGCAGCCATGAAGCCATTACATGAGGGCTGCCCAGACAGTGCCCCCTGAGGAGACTCAGGGTGAGAAAGCACAGGATGCTGGTACCAGAGAGCTCAGGTGCACGTCCAAGGAATGATTTCAGTGAGCCCGGACTCTTGCATCTTCCCACACAGAGAAAAGTGCTAAGTTCCTTAACTCAAGATGTCTGGTTTCCTTTAATTAATAGTTATCTTCTGATGTTCCGTCTACCTGGTCTTTGTTGCAAAAACTCCTGTATATCCTGGCTCCTCCCTAACCTCTTCCGAGCAATTCTCTCAGAGCTATCTCAGAGGCTGTCTCCTGGGCTTGAAGTCCCAAGAATGTCTGCCGAATAAAACATAACTCTCAACTTTTATGTTGTGCAGTTTTTTTCAGTCGACACTAAGCATAAAATAATTACGCAGAGAATGCGTGAAAATTGTACCCATTTACAATGGGTGAGTTTGTAAAGTACCAATGTATGTTTTATCTTTGAGTCCTCTGTAAAACACAGAAGGATGAGTTTCTATTAGAGCTCCAATAGTTGCTCCTTTTAGAGTCCAATGCAAAATGCAAATGTGAGTTAAATTTTTCTTGTCCAAATGCAATTTCTTAGTCCCTGATGATGGCGTCCTACTGGTCCCCAAGTTTATAAACTTCCCTAAGTTTATCATGTAAAACAGTGATAATTTCTCCCCTCTTCTTCCAATCGAAATACTAACTCCCAGGGCACATTCTCAGCCAGAAGGAAAGCAATCTGATTTTCCCATGTAAGTCATTCACAGTACTAGTCCGTGAACAAACTTGATTGCCAAGACAGTATTTACATTTTAATAGGGAACATTTTAATTCAAATGTATTTTAAACCAAAAAGATGCTTAGTAGAAATGCTTTTGAGATGAAAATCTTCCTAGGAACACTTGTCAACACTGCTACCACTTTCTTTCTAAGAAATCAGAGGGACCTAGATCTGACTAGGACTGTCTTCCTGTTTTTCTCAGTTTGACTAACCTTTAGACAAAACCTGTCTGGATTATAAACCTATGGCTTCCCTTTTCTTAAGAAAGTTGCAGTGTATATTCTTTCTCTGCCCCTTTGGGATGTAAGTCTTCTCTCAGCTTGCTGCAGGTTTTATAATCCAGGAATGTCTTTCTCTAGGACCTAGGAGCTTTCCCTTTGAAATGTAACCATCAGGGAAGATAGTACCCCAATTTCAGCCTCTGTGAGGATGTAGGAGTTTAAATGCAATAAGTGCCAATTAGCGGACAGACTTGTCCGAATCCCATTGACCAACTTCATCTCCCTCCCCACCATGGCCATTCAGTAGTTTTCCACTTGCTCACCTCGGTACCTAATAACTCTCCTGCGTTCTGTGTCAGTGGAGTTGAATTCAACCTCTCCCCGCACTGCGATAGTCTTGACTCCTATTACAAAATTCTTGATTAAAGTCTCCCTTGTCTTTTTAACTTGTCTGGTGCAGCTTTTCACTGACAATCAAAAATCAGATTTCTGTTTCTGAAAAATTACCAATATTTACTTACCTTCATTCTTTCTCACTCATACTTAAGAGAGAGAGAGTTTACAAAGTATTAACGGAAGAATGAGTAACACTTATTTATGATCTATAATTATAGAGAGGACGAGAATTGAAGAAAGATAGAGATTGTGCTGGTTTGTTTGTCCTCTCCCCAAAATAAAAATCCATAAATTTAACGATTTTTATAAACCTATGATTTGTTGCCACACAATGACTGTTCCTGACCACTTACAAAGCTTGGAATACATCTTCTCCGCATATGAATGTAGTTTTCATTACTTTAAACATGTAAGTCTCAGGATCTTCTAGGCATAATTTAAAATAATATCACTACCTCAAAACTGCAGGTCTTTACAAATCCCATGTACATGCAGTACAATTGGAAGCTCTCCAGCAACTTAAATGCCTAAGAACTCAGATTTAGGGTCATTTATCTTCATCATCAAAACAAAGAAGTGAACAATTTTACACTTAACTCAATAACTGTGAATGGGTGTTTAGTACACTGATTGCTAAAATTAGTGTACTAGATTTAAATTATACATTTAAAATTTTTTAATTCTAGAGATATAAATTTCAGAACTGCCAAAACACATTTGATTATTTGAGAAAAGGGGTACAGTACAATAAGTGCCAGAATTTACATTTTAAACCTTTTCTTTTTTCACGCAGAATTCTAAGTTTTTTATGTCAATTCAATAATGTTTCTCAATTCTGTGAAGATTTTACTAGCTACTATATCTTTACCCTGCTCATTTGAGCAAATTTTGTAAACAGTACTAAAAAAATTAAATATAGTTATTTTTGAAAGAAACTGCTGAAGCAAACTTGAAAGGATTTTTAGTAATTCTTAAATAATAAAAGTCTAAACTATAGCATCATACAAAAAACAAGTAAAACAGATATTTCTGGTTAAGTAAATAAAAAAGTGAGCCAAACACATATACTAATGAATTCCAGCATCTGACAATATATATTTTTGTAATAAATTGTCAAATGTCCCTATTTTTACATTTAGTCTCAGTTTTGTATTTTTAATTATTAATTTGTAATAAAAGTACATAATTTTTATCAGATGACATTTGTTTACATTTTTTAATTCTTATTTTTGAGAATAATTATACTTATTTTAAATTCATGAAAAAAATTTATAATTGGTTTTAATTATATATTTAACAGGGTGTTTCAATGTACATTTATAAAATGTCATAGGAAAGCTTTTTAACCTGTTTCATGTAGAATTAAGTCTATTTTAAGATATGATCAAACACTGTACTACATATAAAATTCTAAACAGTAATTTTGTTTCAGCTGGGTACTATTTCGTGTACAATAAAAGGAAACTGAAGGATTAATGTAAAAAAAAACTATAGGTTTTCACCACAAATAGAATTTTTTAACACAAATATATATTTTGGCAGGAAGCTAAATTGTAAAGTTTTACAGCACTGACATTGTTACAAAAATAATTCCTTTGGAAAGAAAGCAAAGGTGAAAAAGAACAGAAATGAGGAAAGAATAAAAAGAGTCGGTATAGCTGATTCAATGGAAGAAATGTACAGAATAAAAGGCACCAAATAAAAGATACCAAAATCGGGCTCTCCTGGTGGCGCAGTGGTTGAGAGTCCGCCTGCCGATGCAAGGAACACCGGTTCGTGCCCCCGTCCGGGAAGATCCCACATGCCACGGAGCTGCTGGGCCCGTGAGCCATGGCCGCTGAGCCTGCGCGTCTGGAGCCTGTGCTCCGCAACGGGAGAGGCCACAACAGTGAGAGGCCCGCATACCACAAAAAAAAAAAAAAAAAAAAAAGATACCAAAACCAGACAAGGACACTACACACATATACACAAAATTACAGGTTGGTAGCCCTGCTGGACAGAGATGCAAAAGCCCTCAACAAACTATTAAGAAACTGATGTCAACATACACTAAAAGGATCATACATCATGATCAAGAGGGATTTATTCCAGGGATGCAAGAATGGTTCAACATCTGCAAATCAGTCAATGTGATATATACCACATTAACAAAGTAAAGAATAAAAATCATATACTCATCTCAATAAATGCAGAAAAAGCATTTGGCAAGAATTCAACATTACTCTCAACAAAGTGGGGATAGAGGGAACATACCTTAACATAATAAAGGTCCTATATAGAAAGCCTACATTTAATATCATACTCAGTGGTAAAAAGCTAAAAACTTTTCCTTAAATATCAGGAACAAGACAAGGATGCCCACTCTTGCCACTTGTATTCAACATAGTAGTGAAAGTCCACGCCAGAGGGATCAGGAAAAAAAGAGAAATAAAGTTATCCAATTTGGAAAGAAGGAAGACAAACTGTCACTATTTGCAGATAACAGTATTATATATAGAAATCCCTAAAGACTCCATTAAAAAACTGTTAGAACTAATAAATTCAGTAAATTTGCAGAATACAAAATCAATATGCAAAAATGTGT